>NC_143511.1:9351573-10046808 GCF_031878675.1 Megascapheus bottae
TGAACGATCAAATCCAAGAAAGAAACGACTGCAGGAACATCAGCAGAACTATCTTCATGGATCTGAAAAGATAAGGAAGAAAAATAAAAGGGGAGGCAAGCCCACGACCAACACCACTGGGGTCTGCAATTCACGTGAGGGTGCAGCCAGAGACCAAGCTGACCCTGAGCCTCGCCTGCCTTCAGGCACAGTCGGAGCAGCCAGGGTCAAGAGTGTCACAGGTCCCAATAACAACAAGGCCCACATGGAACAGGAAGTCAAACGAAGTCAGGTGGAGCATGAAGATCTGACCAGCCGCCTGCAGGCTTCTCAGCAACGCAGCTTAGACCTAGAGATGGCCTTGTCTGCCCTCACCACCACGCAGAAGGACATTGAGCAGAAGAACAGACAGCTCATCCAAGACCTGGGTGATGTGAAGCTGCAGCTCGAGGAAAAGAGCAGAAGGTGTGACAACCTGCAGGAGCTGAATGCAGACTTACAGGGGAAGCTGGACGTGCTCCGGACCCAGAAGTCCAACATGAAATTGAAAATAGAAAAATTCCAACGAGTGCTAGAGGAGCGGGCAGTGCTGAAAAGAAGAATAGAAAATGTGCAAAGTGTGGTGAGTGCATTGAGGTTGGAGAGGGACAAGATTGCGGAGGACCTGAGGGTGGAGAGGTCCACGTGGACGGAGAAGGTGCGGCGGCTCTCACAGGAGATGAACCAACTCACAGACCAGCGCGAGGAAGACCTGTGGCAGATGGTGGATCTAGAGAACAAGCTGGCAGAAATGGAGAACAAGCTGGCAGAGGCACAGCCCCTTGCAGGACCATCTCAGGCTGACTTAAAGAACCTGGAGCAACAACTTCAATTCCACGTTCAGGAAAACCAAAGCCTCAGTCTCCAGAACCTGGAGCAACAGGAACGGCTGCTGATACTGCAGAAGAGAGTGGGCGACAAGGCTCAGTCCAACATCTTTGAGACCCAGAAATGCACAGACCTGCAAACGAGAGAGCTGAAAGAGCAGCTGGAGCAGCTGCAGGAAGCTTTCCATAGGCTGAGCACTGAGAAGGACCAGCTCACCAGCCTCCTGACCTCAGAGCAAACGGAGAATGAACACCTTCTGGAGAAGCTGGAGCAGCGAGAGATGGAATTAGGAGAATGGAAAGAGGTGGCTGAAGGAAGTTTTCAAACAGCCCAGAGTCTTCAGGAGCTCAAAGCTCAGTACCTGGCCCAGCTGCAGGAACTGAAAACCACCTGTGAAGAGAACATGGCCTCCATTCAGCAGCTGAGTGCAGAGAAGGAGGAGCTGCAACAGCACCTGCTGAGGCACGCCCAGCTGCTGGAGCAGCAGCAGCAGCAGGACCTGACCCTGACCCAAGAGTTGCAGGACACTCTCCAGTGCCTGGAAGACACTACACAAGAGAAGGAGCAACTCCAGGTCCAGCTGAGCTTCCTGGCTTTCCAGGAAGGTAAAGAAGGGGACAAGGAAGAAGCAAGGGCTGAGGAGGCAACTCCAGCCACCGTGACCATCCCAGAGGCTGTGGACATCCCACAAGTCATGAAGGCCTTTTACCCGAAAGCAAAATCAGTTGCTGAGGTGAAAAAAGTGAAACACAGCCAACAGCTGCAGGAGCAGCAGGCCCACTGCCAGTGCCTGGCCAACTTGGCAGCCCAGTGCCACACCAAGCTGGAACAGCAGGCCCTGTTTCCCAAGAGCAGGAACCATGGTCCCTCAGGGGACAGGAAGCAGGACACGCGGGTGTCTAAGAAGATGAGAATGTGCTTCCTCCAGGCCCTGCCTGACAAAGTAGAGCACCAGAGTCCAGCAGGGGACCTCCAGCACCGGTGTGCCCAGCTGTCCAAACACATCAGCACCCTCGATGACTCCATAATGTTGTACAAAGAACAGATGGAAGTCCTGGACCAACTCTATAAGGAGAAAGATGAGTGTGTCATGGAACTCTCCCAGGAGAAGATGCAGAAGAAGGAGGAGCTGCAGGAACTTCTGGTGCTCCTTGTGGTTGAAGGCACACAGTGCCAGGGCCAGACGCCTGCAGACCCTGAGACCCCTGCTGCTGAGGTCACTTCACAACTGCCAAGCCCCTCAAACATTGAAGACAGCAAGGAGCAGAAAATCTTTGCAGATGCCCAACTCAAAGACAGTGTGCAGCCTGCCCAGGTAGAGGCAGGGGGGCCTTGTCCCCGAAAGGCCTCCACCCAAGAGCCCACTGTGATGCTGATGCCTGATACCCAGCCGACTGAAGAGCAATCCCGATCCTCTCCTTTCTTCTCCAGGCTGAGGAAAATGATGTGCTGGCGATAATGGTTCTTTAAATACTTATTAGCCACCATGGCAATCTTTTAGGCCTGCACCTAACGGGTGATGACTGGACTTCAACCTCAGGCCAGATAGGACAGAGACTGCGGGAGGTGGCCCTAACTCAAAGTCATCTAAACAGCCACTGGTTGCCGGGAAGGAGGGCCCTTGATATAGTTTTCACAAATAATCAATTTTTACAAAGAAAAATAAAATGTTATATTTACCGAAACCATCATGTTCCTTTTTTACATAAATGACTAAACACAATGTATTCTGTGAACATTTGGGGAGTAATATTTTGAACATGTATAGAAATAAAACTTTAGTTTACAAGTAAAAAAAAATCAGTCTTTAGTGCCCAGTATGGCTTTGAACGGCAATCCTCAGTTCTCAGCCTCCTGCGTAGCTAGCCTCCATGCCCTGCTCAACAATTAAAATTTAAAAAAACAAGAAAAATAACTGTTTGGCTTCAGAATAGACTGTTGAGCTTCAGGGTACAGTTGGAAGGTTACAAATAGCACCCGCTGGGTGCCACGGGCTCACACCTGCAATCCTAGCTACAGGAGGCTAAGATATGAGGATCACAATTTGAACCCAGCCCAGGTAGCAAAGTTAATTGGAAACTCATTTCCAACCAACTACCAAAAAAAGCTGTAAGTGGAACCATGGCTCAAGTGGTAGAGTGCTAGCCTTAAGCAAAAAAAGGTCAGAGACAGAGCCTAAGTCCTGAGTTAAAGCCTTAGTAACAATTCAAGAGAAAGGAAGCATGGAGGCAAGGAAGTGAGAGAGAGAGAGAGGGAAAGAAAGAAAAGGAAGAAAAAGAAAAAGTGAGGAAAAGCACATACTGTGCACAAGAGACACACAGAGAGGGTGGGAGTGAGAAAAAGAGGGAAAAAAAGAGAGGGAGAGAAAGGGAGAGAACATTACCAGTACAGGTAACCAAAATTGCAAACGAGAAAACAAAACAAAACAACAACAACAAAACAATGCCATGGTGATGAAGAAGCACTGCTTTCAACACACACACACACACACACACACACACACACACACACACAAATACAAATAAAGATGGAGGAGGAAACAGCTTATCTAAACCAAGAGGACACCAGGAGAAACCTAATCACATCTGGAAAAACAAGAAAAGCGAGGAAGAAAGATGGCGTCGAGACAGTAGGGACGCAGCCTAGCCCTCTCTGACAAAAAGAGAGAACCAGGAAGTCCCACGAGCCAACTACCTAAAGAAATCCACAACAACAAACTCAAAAAGCAACGGAGGAGGACTCAAACCGGAAAAGAAATCCAGATAAAGCTCACATCCAACTTTCTGAAAGAATTCGGAACGAAAAGATCCCTCACCCACCTCTCGCCGGATCCAAGCCACGAAAGCCGCGGAAAGCCGCGAAAAGCGGCAGCTGGCACCGGACCAAGCCACGAAAAGCGGCTTGAGCGGGTGCCGGCTCCACGCTGGGAAAGCGGCGGCGGGCGCCGGATCTAATCCACGAAAAGCGGCGGCAGTGGAGGGCGCCAGGCTGGGAGCCCAACGGCTGCAGAAACCAGCACAGAACCGGGCCAGCGAACGGTGGAAGCAGCGCAACCCAGACGTGGAAGACAGGCGGCGGCGGAGACCGAGTGGAGTGAAAGACTCCCCACCACCGTGGAGCACCCGCAAACGGACGCAAACGCGTGAGTAATACAACGCGTCCCCAAACACATCGGGAAAGCAGAGTGGGTGCCAAGGAATATAACTTAACTCAGACCCCAACACCCCGCCCGAGAAAGAATGGCGGGAGCAGGGGGGCAAGGAATATAGAATCCTGTCCCTTCCCTCAACAGCCCCCTCCCTCAGGCCATTGACTGGAGATTGACAGGCGGGCTACCCATAAGACCCAGCACCCCACCAAGGGAGGCGGGGCTGTCCCAACTCCCACCCGCCCAACGGGCTCAACCCCCAGCCCTCTGACTGGAGACTGACAAGCGGGCCGACCCTAAGACTCAGCACCCCACCAGGGGAGGCGGAGCTGTCCCAGCTCCCACCCCCCCACCAGGCTCCTCTCCCAGGCCACTGGATCTGGAGAGTGGAGGGCGTTGGGACCCTGCCTTACAACAGTGGGTAGGGGGTGCGGGAAAATAGGAGCCAGCATCTGCATCCCCTCAATTCCTGAGCGGGGCATCCTCCAGCTGGGAATCCTGAGCAAGACACCACCGAGGGCCCCCCCCACAGTCACAGACTCTGACAAAGCAGTGGAAACACAGCAGGGATCTGAAGGGCCGACCAGCAGCCAAGCTCCCCTTCTGAGAACCAAAAAGGCCCGGCTCTGCCCTTGGAGCCCACGTCCCCAGCTGGGCCCCGCCCCTGGGAACAGAAGGGTCTCCTGCTGGTCCTGCTGAGAGTCTCTGAAACTCTCTACCCTCAGACCCTTGGCTTGGGGCCGCCCCTGGAAACAGCACAGGAAAACATCCACCAACCGCGCTCAGACGGAAGCTCGCAGAGCCATCCCATGGTCCACTGTGAGGCCACTGGTTGGGCTAAAAGCTAGTCGTGCAGCAACACATAAGTTTTTTTCTAATGCTTTCCAAACTTTGTACTCAAATACGCTACCTACTTACCCCCTGACCTCTCTCATTCTATTTTTCTATCTCTGGACCTCTGTTCGTCTTTTTCAACCCTTATACTGCATGGATCTACACTTGATGGCTGTTGAGCAACACTGTATATCTAGGTGTTTAATTATCCTCGAGGCTCAGAGGGACTTAAAGACAGTAGAGATTAGATTGAGCGGCTTATTCTTTTGGGTATAAATCGCTTATCAGTGGCTTATTAGACTGGTCGGTAACTGCACAAAAAGAAAGAGTGATAACACCAACCAAAACTTGTGAACATCTAGAGTCTGCCAGCTACAGAGGTCTAGGTTGGTTATATCTGAAAAACTATATTCGTGTTTAGTATTAATCTTGCTCCCATTTTCAAATGGGCAGAACAAGAAACTCAAGAAAAATGTCAAATCAGGAAACAACATCCCCCACCCAATGTAAACAGACAATGGAACAGTCACTGGCAAACCTAGAGGAGAGTCTTCCAAGTGCTATACAAATGCAATTGATAAACATCATTAATGAAAAATGTGAAAATGTAAAGAAAGAGATAAGGGAGGAAGCCATAGCTGAACAAGAGGAAACCATAAGCAAGGTGATAAGTGAAAAAGAAGAAGCCATAAAGGAGGCCATAATAAAGGTTTTTCAAAGAAAGATGGATGAATTCATAGAATCCACAAATAAAACGGTGACTGAACTCCAGCAAATGTTCAAAGAAAGTAAAGCTACTGAGTTAACCATTCAAATGGAAATCAAGGAGCTAAAGAAATCCATACATGATCTAAAAGAAGAGATGCAAGGCATCAAAAATGAGCAATTAGAAGCAAGGGAGATGAAAAATAAAGTAGATAGCTTTGATAGCAGGTTAGACAATGCAGAGGAGAGAATTTCCGGGGCTGAAGATAATTTAGTTATTCTAGAGACAGAACAAAAAATGAGTCAATCCAAATCTAGGAAAAATGAGAGAGCGCTTCAGGAGGTCCAAGATACAATTAGGAAGCCTAATTTAAGGCTAATAGGTATTGAGGAGGGCGTGGAGAAAGAGGTCAACGGTATTGGAAATATACTTCCGGGAATCATCTCAGAGAATTTCCCAAACATCCAGAAGGGCAGGCCCATCCAGATACAAGAAGCTTTTAGAACCCCAAACAGACCTGACCAGAAAAGAACATCCCACCGCCACATCGTAATCCGAACTGGATCAATAGAAACCAAAAAAAAAGGATCCTAAAGGAAGCCAGGGAAAAGGGTTCAGTAACCTATAAAGGAAAACCAATCAGAATAACCCCAGATTTCTCAGCAGAGACCCTGCAAGCAAGAAGTGACTGGAAGCATATATGTCATGCCCTTAAGTCAAATAACTACCAACCAAGAATCCTGTACCCAGCTAAGCTCTCATTCATAACTGAGGGAACAAGAAAAACATTCCATTCCAGGGAAAAGCTGCAACAATATGTCGCAACAAAACCAACACTACAGAGAATTCTCAAAGATGTTCTATACATAGAAAACCAAAATAAATGCAATATAGGGAAAGAAATGGCACCTAAACAGCATACCATCTAAGGACCACAAGAACTGTCAAGACACAGGCCCAAATAAAAGCTTTGTAAAATGGTAGGACCTAATAAATATCTCTCAATCCTAACTCTCAATATCAATGGACTTAACTCTCCAATTAAACGGCATAGGCTGTCTAGTTGGATCAAAAAGCAAGAGCCATCGTTCTGCTGTCTTCAAGAGACACATCTTACCCAAAAAAACAATCATCTTTTGAAAGTGAGAGGTTGGAATAAACTCTATCAACCTAACGGCCCCCATAAACAGGCTGGAGTTGCCATCCTCATATCAGATAAAATAGACTTCAAACTAAAATTAGTAAAAAAAAAAAAAGACAAAGAATGTTACTACATACTACTAAAGGGATCTTTCCTCCAGGAAGACATAACGATCCTGAATATTTACACACCCAATCCCGGAGCTCCAAACTTCATCAAGCAAACTTTACTTACACTGAAACCATACATAGATCCAAATACAGTGATTGTCGGTGACTTTAACACACCACTCTCACCTATGGACAGATCAACAAGGCAAAAACTCAACAGAGAAACCTTAGAACTGAACAACTATATAGACCAACTAGATCTAACAGACATCTGCAGAATATTCCACCCAGCAACAACACAATATACATTTTTCTCAGCAGCACATGGAACATTTTCCAAAATAGATCACATCTTAGGCCATAAAACAAACCTGGACAGATTCAGAAACACTGAAATTATTCCATGCACACTCTCAGACCACAAAGGCATCAAATTGGAACTGAACACACATCTCCACCAACGAAAACCCTGTGACGTATGGAGACTGAACAACACATTGTTGAATCACCAATGGGTCATCGAAGAGATCAGAACAGAAATCCAACAGTTTATGAAATTTAACAGTAAGGAGCACACAAAATACCAACTCCTTTGGGACACAGCAAAGGCAGTACTTAGAGGAAAATTTATAGCGCTGAGTGCCTACAACAACAAGTGGGAAAAATTGCAAACCAACAAGTTAATGTCTCACCTTAAGATCCTGGAAAAAGAGCAACAAACCAACCCTAATCCCAATAGAAGAAAGCAAATTAGTAAAATCAAAGCAGAATTAAATGATTTGGAATCCAAAAAAAAACTATAGAAACAATCAACAAAACAAGGAGTTGGTTCTTTGAAAGAATTAACAAAATTGACAAGCCCTTAGCAAATCTTACCAAAAAAAGAAGAGAGCATATCGAAATAAACAAAATCGCAGATGAAAATGGTAATATCACGACAGAAATTACCAAGATCCAGAATATCATGAGGGAATACTTCTCAAACCTTTATGCCAACAAATTTGAGAATCTAGATGAAATGGATGAATTCCTAGCCAATATTAACATACCCACACTGAACCAAGAAGAACTAAGCCAACTCAACAGGCCTAATTCAAGCTCTGAAATAGAAATGGCAATTAGAGAACTTCCACCTAAGGAAAGCCCAGGGCCAGATGGATTCACAGCTGAATTCTATAAGGTCTTCAAAGCAGAGCTCACGCCAATACTCCTCAAGCTCTTCAACGAAATTGAAAATGAAGGTTCCTTACCAAACTCATTCTATGAAGCTAGTATAACCCTCATCCCCAAACCAGACAGAGATTCATCAAAGAAAGAGAACTATAGACCTATATCTTTGATGAATATCGATGCAAAACTTCTCAACAAAATACTGGCCAACCGTCTACAACACCTCATCAAAAAAATTATACACTATGATCAAACTGGATTCATCATGGGGAGGCAAAGCTGGTTCAACATACGCAAATCAATTAATATAATTCAACACATCAACAGGAGCAAGGACAAAAATCACATGATTGTCTCAATAGACACGGAAAAGGCATTTGACAAGATCCAACACCCCTTTATGTTAAAAGCTCTGGAGAAACTAGGAATCCATGGAACATTCCTCAATGTAATAAAGGCTGTGTATGAGAAACCTACTGCTAGTATTACACTTAGTGGTGAAAATCTAAAGCCATTCCCTCTAAAATCAGGAACGAGACAAGGATGCCCACTCTCTCCACGCCTCTTTAACATAGTACTAGAATTCCTAGCCAGTGCAATAAGGCAAGAAGCAAGCATAAAGGGGATCCAAGGAGGGAAAGAGGAAATAAAACTATCCCTCTTTGCAGACGACATGATTCCGTATTTAAAGAATCCTATAGACTCTACTCCCAAGCTCCTTGATCTGATTCAAAGCTTTGGAGGAGTAGCAGGCTATAAAATCAACCCTCAAGAATCAACTGACTTCCTTTACGCCAACAGTGAGAGGAACTAGGCAATAATCAGGAAAGAAACTCCTTTCACAATAGCCTCAAAGAAAATAAAGTACCTAGGAATTAGCTTAACTAAGAATGTAAAGGACCTTTTTGACGAAAACTTTAAAACCCTAAGAAAGGAAATTAAAGCAGAACTAAGGAAATGGGAAAACCTCCCATGCTCCTGGATTGGAAGAATCAACATTGTGGAAATGACAATCTTGCCAAGAGCTATCTACAAATTCAATGCAATACCCATCAATATCCCAATGTCATTCTTTAAAGAAATAGAAGAGGCAATCCAAAATTTCATATGGAATAATAAAAGACCCCGTATAGCAAAAACACCTCTTAGCAGAAAGAACAGCGCTGGAGGAATTTCAATTCCAAACTTTAGACTCTATTACAGAGCTCTAATTATCAAAACAGCTTGGTACTGGCACAGGAGCAGGCCTGAAGACCAATGGAATAGAACTGAGGACCCAGATATTAAACCACAGACCTATGGCCACCTAATCTTTGACAAGGGAGCCAAAAAAATAGAATGGAAGAAAGACAGCCTCTTCAACAAGTTGTGCTGGCAGAACTGGTTAAGCACCTGCAGAAAACTAAAGTTGGATCCTTCTTTGTCACCCTGCACTAGAATTAGCTCCAAATGGATCAAAGACCTGGAGGTAAAAGCTGACACACTGGAAACTTTACAGGAAGGAATAGGAGACACACTATGCCTCCTTGGCACAGGTCGAAACTTTCTTAATAAGGACCAAGAATCACAACAAATCAGAGAAAGACTGGATAAGTGGGACTGCATTAAACTGCAGAGTTTTGGTAAGGCAAAGGACATAGCTAGTATACTAATCAGGAAGCCTACAGAGTGGGAGAAGATCTTCACCAACCAAACAACGGACAAAGGCCTCATATCTAAAATATATCAACAACTCAAAAAATTGAATCACTCCAAAACTAACCTCCAAAGTAACAACCATCCCATTAAAAAATGGGCCAAAGACTTAAAGAGAGTCTTCTCTGAAGAAGAAACAAAAATGGCCTACAGACACATGAAGAAGTGCTCAACATCTCTGGTCATAAAAGAAATTCAAATCAAAACAACTCTAAGATTCCATCTCACACCAGTTAGGATGGCCAGGATCAGGAAAACGAATAACAACAGATGCTGGAGGGGATGTGGCCAGTAGGGATCACTACTACACTGTTGGTGGGAGTGCAAACTCGCTCAACCACTATGGAAAGCAGTGTGGCAGTGCCTCAAAAGGCTAAACATAGAACTCCCCTATGACCCAGCAATTCCACTACTTGGCATTTACCCAACCATCCAGAAACAAGGACATACTAAATCCACTAGCACAACAATGTTCATTGCAGCACTATTCACCATAGCAAAGATATGGAACCAACCTAGATGTCCCTCAGTTGATGAGTGGATCAACAAGTTGTGGTATTTGTACACAATAGAATTCTATGCTGCTGTCAGAAAGAATGACATTGCCCCATTTGTTAGGAAATGGAAAGACAGAAAAAATCATATTAAGTGAAGTAAGCCAGACTCAAAGGAACTTAGGCTCAATGATTTCCCTCATTCGTCATAATCAGTAGAAACCTTGGGCTCTACTAGCAGAGATCTGCAATAGAGCAAAATCTTGATACATAAGGCCATATAATGTGAGGCTAATTGAAAGGACCTCCAGGATATTGAAACAAAAGCCAAATAATGAATGATTGTTGTCCTTAATGTACTATGTTGTCTCTCATCTCCTTTGCTGTCCCTTGGTTATCTCATATTGGTATAGTATCTCACTTTGTTATCTGATATATTGAATTTATTTGTATTTGGATATTTGAAATTTGATAGGGAAGGGGGAAAACCAAGACGGGTGGAGGTGTTGGGGGGAGGGAAATGGGTACCAAGACATGTGAAAGGGTATCAAGGTATGTGAATTAATGCACCTTCTATCTGGCAAATATCAGGTAACCCTTTTACTAATTACAATAAAAATATGGAACAAAAATAAATAAATGAAAGGCCTGGGAGTTTGGCCTAATGGTATAGTGCTTGCTTAGCATGCACATACATAGAAAAGGCTAGAAGTGTTGCTGTGGCTCAAGTGGTAGAGCTCTAGCCTTGAGAAAGTCCAAGGTCAGACATCAGGCCCTGAGTTCAAATCCAGGACTGGCAAAAAAAATTGAAAAAGAAACTGCACCTGTCCAACTATAGCAAGTCCCACACTCTCCCCAAACTAGACCAGAGTTGGATGGGGCTGGGACTGCAGGAGCAGACTCGACCCATTCTGCCTGGATCACAAGATTCTGGCCACACCCTCTATTAGTTCCTGTTTTTCGCTGACCAATGGGATAGGAGATTTGGGGCCACGCCCACGTTCCACGCTGCCTAGCAATACTGGTATTCTGTCTGTTGACTTATACCACTACCAGCAACTGTTGAAGGGAGAGGTGGCTGAGTGGTGATCGAGAGAATCCAGGTGATTTGGCGATAGACTTGGATACTCGCTTACTTATTAGTGATTGGGTACGTACAGGCGATTTTGAAGAGCCTGGGAATGTGGCCGGTCCATCTTTCCCATCCCAGAGCTGGCATGTCTGAACGATCAAATCCAAGAAAGAAACGACTGCAGGAACATCAGCAGAACTATCTTCATGGATCTGAACAGATAAGGAAGAAAAATAAAAGGGGAGGCAAGCCCACGCCCAACACCACTGGGCTCTGTAATTCACGTGAGGGTGCAGCCAGAGACCAAGCTGACCCTGAGCCTCGCCTGCCTTCAGGCACAGTCGGAGCAGCCAGGGTCAAGAGTGTCACAGGTCCCAATAACAACAAGGCCCACATGGAACAGGAAGTCAAACGAAGTCAGGTGGAGCATGAAGATCTGACCAGCCGCTTGCAGGCTTCTCAGCAACGCAGCTTAGACCTAGAGATGGCCTTGTCTGCCCTCACCACCACGCAGAAGGACATTGAGCAGAAGAACAGACAGCTCATCCAAGACCTGGGTGATGTGAAGCTGCAGCTCCAGGAAAAGAGCAGAAGGTGTGACAACCTGCAGGAGCTGAATGCAGACTTACAGGGGAAGCTGGACGTGCTCCGGACCCAGAAGTCCAACATGAAATTGAAAATAGAAAAATTCCAACGAGTGCTAGAGGAGCGGGCAGTGCTGAAAAGAAGAATAGAAAATGTGCAAAGTGTGGTGAGTGCATTGAGGTTGGAGAGGGACAAGATTGCAGAGGACCTGAGGGTGGAGAGGTCCACGTGGACGGAGAAGGTGCGGCAGCTCTCACAGGAGATGAACCAACTCACAGACCAGCGCGAGGAAGACCTGTGGCAGATGGTGGATCTAGAGAACAAGCTGGCAGAAATGGAGAACAAGCTGGCAGAGGCACAGCCCCTTGCAGGACCATCTCAGGCTGACGTAAAGAACCTGGAGCAACAACTTCAATTCCAGGTTCAGGAAAACCAAAGCCTCAGTCTCCAGAACCTGGAGCAACAGGAACAGCTGGTGATACTGCAGAAGAGAGTGGGCGACAAGGCTCAGTCCAACATCTTTGAGACCCAGAAATGCACAGACCTGCAAACGAGAGAGCTGAAAGAGCAGCTGGAGCAGCTGCAGGAAGCTTTCCATAGGCTGAGCACTGAGAAGGACCAGCTCACCAGCCTCCTGACCTCAGAGCAAACGGAGAATGAACACCTTCTGGAGAAGCTGGAGCAGCGAGAGATGGAATTAGGAGAATGGAAAGAGGTGGCTGAAGGAAATTTTCAAACAGCCCAGAGTCTTCAGGAGCTCAAAGCTCAGTACCTGGCCCAGCTGCAGGAACTGAAAACCACCTGTGAAGAGAACATGGCCTCCATTCAGCAGCTGAGTGCAGAGAAGGAGGAGCTGCAACAGCACCTGCTGAGGCACGCCCAGCTGCTGGAGCAGCAGCAGCAGCAGGACCTGACCCTGACCCAAGAGTTGCAGGACACTCTCCAGTGCCTGGAAGACACTACACAAGAGAAGGAGCGACTCCAGGCCCAGCTGAGCTTCCTGGCTTTCCAGGAAGGTAAAGAAGGGGACAAGGAAGAAGCAAGGGCTGAGGAGGCAACTCCAGCCGCCGTGACCATCCCAGAGGCTGTGGACATCCCACAAGTCATGAAGGCCTTTTACCTGAAAGCAAAATCAGTTGCTGAGGTGACAAAAGTGAAACTCAGCCAACAGCTGCAGGAGCAGCAGGCCCACTGCCAGTGCCTGGCCAACTTGGCAGCCCAGTGCCAGACCAAGCTGGAGCAGCAGGCCCTGTTTCCCAAGAGCAGGAACCATGGTCCCTCAGGGGACAGGAAGCAGGACACGTGGGTGTCTAAGAAGATGAGAATGTGCTTGCTCCAGGCCCTGCCTGACAAAGTGGAGCACCAGAGTCCAGCAGGGGACCTCCAGCACCGGTGTGCCCCGCTGTCCAAACACATCAGCACCCTCGACGACTCCATAATGCTGTACAAAGAACAGATGGAAGTCCTGGACCAACTCTATAAGGAGAAAGATGATTGTGTCATGGAACTCTCCCAGGAGAAGATGCAGAAGAAGGAGCTGCAGGAATTTCTGCTGCTCCTTGTGGGTGAAGGCACACAGTGCCAGGGCCAGATGCCTGCAGACCCTGAGACCCCTGCTGCTGAGGTCACTTCACACCTGCCAAGCCACTCAAACATGAAGACAGAAAGGAGCAGAAAATCTTTGCAGATGCCCAACTCAAAGACAGTGTGCAGCCTGCCCAGGTAGAGGCAGGGGGGCCTTGTCCCCGAAAGGCCTCCACCCCAGAGCCCACTGTGATGCTTATGCCTGATACCCAGCTGACTGAAGAGCTTTAGGGCCAGGGCAATGAGCAATCCCGATCCTCTCCTTTCTTCTCCAGGCTGAGGAAAACGATGTGCTGGCGATAATGCTTCTTTAAAGACTTGTTAGCCACCATGGCAATCTTTTAGGCCTGCACCTAACGGGTGATGACTGGACTTCAACCTCAGGCCAGATAGGACAGAGACTGCGGGAGGTGGCCCTAACTCAAAGTCATCTAAACAGCCACTGGTTGCCGGGGAAGGAGGGCCCTTGATATAGTTTTCACACATAATCAATTTTTACAAAGAAAAATAAAATGTTATATTTACCGAATCCATCATGTTCCTTTTTTATATAAATGACTAAACACAATGTATTCTGTGAACATAGAATCAAATGACTCAGAGATTGGGCCAGACAAAAAAGAAAAAGTTGCATGCAGTAGTATCCTGAGGATCACAGAACAGAAATAGCTCCTTAACTAAAAAACTGAAGCAATCCCAATAAGCCAAAGTTTACTTACCAGCATGGTATCAATTCTAATTGTCTGTTTTTATAATTATACAATGTTTATGGAAGATTTTGACATTAGGGAAAGTAATATGAAATGCTCAACTACTGCCTATGGACACTGTTACCAATTACTTACTACAACTTTCTGAATAGCATTACAATAATTCTTTCTTTCCTTACTTCTTGGTGCAGGGGCCTAGGTACTCTCTCTGAGCTTTGTTACTTAAGGCTAGTGCTCTACCACTTGATCAATAATTCTACTTCTAGCTTTTTTGTTGGATAATTGGAGACACGAGTCATATGCTCTTTCCTCTCAGGCTGGCATCGAACTGAGTTCCTTAGATCTCAAACTCCTGTGTAGCTAGAAATACTCGTCTGAAAATCCAGCCAAACTGGCTTCTTTAAAGTTCTGAAAATCAGAAGTATCACTAAGTGAAAGTCAAGATGTCAGAAGAGCTGCCTTACTTCTCAAAACTTAATCTGATAACTGTATGATAAGCTACATCAGACAGACATTACTTTAAAATCACAAATTCAGATTTTCCAGGTTGAAAGACATAAAGGTCTTTCTCTTATCAAACTTGGGAGTCTTTAATGGTAGTGCTGTCTGAAAACTACCCCAGAAGCTATCTGTGAAAAATGCCATCACTGACCTGAGACTAAGAGTTCCTTTAGTGCTACAGTGCTTGGCTTAAACCCAGCTGTCCACGGAGACCTATGACTCCCTGCTCTCTATAGAAAGATCTGTAACTTTCCAGAGCCTCCCTGAGTCTCCAGATACATAGTCTGACATAAAAATATCTGATATCAGATATTGTGGACTGGAGATCAAACATTTCCCATGATGCACCACTATTGAACAATAAAAGAACTAGAAATAAGGAGTTGAAATCTGTGCTAAATCCTCTCCCTAGGAACATAGCCACAATGTATCACACTTTGGCTCTGCCATGCACTGTTGGCTCACACCTGTAACACCAGCTACTCAGGAGGCTGAGTGCTAAGAATTGCAATTCAATCCATATGAAGCAGTGAAGTTTGTGAGACTCTTTATCTCCAGCAAAAATCCCAGAGTTGAGCTGTGGCTTAAGTGGTAGAGTGCTAGCCTTGAGCGAAAAAGCTCAGGAACAGTGCCCACATCCTGAGTTCAAGCTCCAGAACTGGCATGAAATAGACTCTTGGCCCAATGATATCCTTGAAGAGTATCAGCGGGAAAACGGCTGCATTTTCATGTCTTGTCTTATAACATCCCCTAATATCTTTATTTTATTTCAGCCCCAGATATGCTTATTATTTATTATCAAAACCTTTCCTGAAGAAATTATTTTTATTATGTTTGAGTAATTGTCCAAAGGGATTTCAATTCAACAGAATAATTTATGAATAAAAGCATCTTGATCAATGTCATTCCTTTCCCCAATCTCGCCTAACTCCACCCATCCTCTCAAGTTACTGGGTTCCTTTTTCACATAGATGCGTTGCATATTATTATTGTGCTCACATACACCTCATCTCTTCATTCACAAGTCCCCTGCTCTTGACTTCCTTCCCTCCCCAGCAACACACATTTCAGCTTCCTGGTATTTATTTTCTTACACTATTAGTTATTCAAAGGAGTTATACCATTACAATACTCCCCTACATATACCATACTTTAGATAATACATTTAACTCTATAGACATATGACATCTCCTCAATCATAAGGAAATAGAAAGACTTGTAAAAACTCATATTAAGTGAAGCAAGCTAGACTCAATGGAACATAGACTCCATGGTTTCCCTCATTTGTAATAGTATACATCTAAGACTCTCCTAGCAGAGGATCACAATAGCTCAAAAGCTATGCACATGAGGCCATAGAGGATGAGACTAAATGAAATGAATTCTAGGATATGGAAACAAGAGCTTTATCTTGTGTGATTGTTTTTCTTAATGTACTATGTTATTTCTTCCCTCTTTTTTCCCCTAATGGTTAATTTCATGTGGATACTGTATCTGACTTTGTACCCTGGTATATTGTATATCCATTTATTTGTTTATTTGAAATAGAGAAGGGAAGGGAAGGGAAGGGGGGAAAATAAGATGTTTGGGAGGGGGTTGGAGGAGGGAAATGGGGACAAAAACATGAGAATGGTTATCAATGTGCAAGAAGTAATGTACCTACTACCTGATGAATATAACTGTAACCCCTCTATATAATACCCCGATGATAAAAAAGGAAATGAAAACTGCTTAAAACCAAGAAAAAAGTAGCATTGTATGTGTGTGTGTATCATGTTTTCTAATATATCCTTTCACAATAATACAATATGGTTTATAGAATTTATCCTTGCCTATTTCATTCCATAAACATATGAGAAAAAGCTTATTCTGGAGAAAAAATTGTATTTTTGATTATTTAAACCATATGTTCATTTCCCAAGAATGAAGAAAAGAATGATACAGGAGTTATATTTCTCTTTCTCTTGAACTGCAGGACAACCACTTTAAGGCTACTACCCACTGAAAATTCAGAGAAGTTGCAAGGTGATGTCTTGTAACCTAGGATGAGTAAAATTCCAATGAACGTGACAGATGCAGGAAATCTCTGTGAAACCTCTTTCACCAATAAGTGTTCTTTTTCTGACTTGTTCCTGGTCAAAATGAATTGAATGCTTCTTTTGGATTTTAGCTTTTTGACTTTTTAAGAAAAATTCTATGGCTGGATAAATGGCTTTGCAGTGAAGAGCTGGTAGATAGAAAAATGCATAGAATGAAGTCAAATAGAGAAGACATTCAGCATCAGGCAAACTCTGAATCTTAATAAGAGGAAAATCACCCCCCCAAGATAATGATCTATGTAAAAAAGGGAATAGTTAATAAATTACCTTATATTCTGAATAGATTATAAGATATGGCTTTTAAGAAATAACAAGTGTCATGAAGAGAAATATAAAATCTGTCTTGTCCCCAAAACATCTATTACTATCACTAAAAACAAGAAAAAATGCTTGATGATAAAAAAAATGCTTCAATGTCCCCCCCAAATTTTTGAATCTTCAAGAATAAGAAAAGGAGATGAAATTAGATTGACAAAGAGATCAGAGTAGTACAAAAGGAAGCTAACATCCCAAAACAATGAAAATAAGCATAATTGATTATTAGCTAACTCAAAGGAAGCTCAAAGTTCAAAATTAAACACACACACACACACACACACACACACACACACACACACCAAAAAAGAGTAGACCAGAATATCAGCCAAGTAATTTATTTAAAATGTAGGTTCTGCAAAACTACAATAATTATTTACCAGTGTTATAAAAATAATTGAGCTTCTGGAACAAAAGGCCTTTGACCTTCTATCAAAACCAGTGAAGTACCATCTGAAGAAAGTAGTTAATGTGCTAAGAGATGTCTTCTAATACAAATGTGATGCTCTTCCTGTAAAACCAATACAGTGATTCACCCTAGTGCACTTATTGAAAATAAAACTTTTAAAATAAGAAACACAGCGGAACTAGGGCATACTAAATCCACTACCACAACAATGTTCATTGCAGCATTATTCACCATAGTAAAAATATGGAACCAACCTAGATGTCCCTCAGTTGATGAGTGGATCAGCAAGTTGTGGTATTTGTACACAATAGAATTCTATGCTGCTGTCAGAAAAAAACGATATCATCCCATTTGTTAGGAAATGGTAAGTCTTAGAAAAGATCATATTAAGTGAAGTTAGCCAGACTCAAAGGAACTTAGGCTCAATGGTTCCCCTCATTTGGCATAATCAGTAGAAACCTTGGGCTCTACTAGCAGAGATCTGCAATAGAGCAAAATCTTGATTCATAAGGCCATATAGTATGAAGCTAATTGAAAGGACCTCCAGGATATTGAAACAAAAGCCATATAATGGATGATTGTTGTCCTTAATGTACTATGTTATCCCTCATCTCCTTTGCTGTCCCTTGGGTATCTCATATTGTTACAGTACCTCACTCTGTTATCTGATATATTGAGTTTATTTGTATTTGATTATTTGAAATTTGATAGGGAAGGGGGTAAAACCAAGACGGGGGGTGGGGGGGATGGTAAAAGGTACCAAGACATGTGAAAGGGTATCAATATATGTGAATTAATGCACCTTCTATATGGCAAATATCATGTAACCCTTTTATTAATTACAATAAATAAATGAAAAAAAATGAATGATTGTTATCCTTAATGTACTATGTTATCTCCCATCTCTTTTGCTGTCCCTTGGTTACCTCATATTGTTACAGTATCTCACTTTGTTATCTGATATATTGGATTTATTTGTATTTGGTTATTTGAAATTGGATAGGGAAGGGGGGAAAACCAAGACGGGGGGGAGGTGGAGAGGAGGGTAATGGGGACCAAGACATGTGAAAGGGTATCAATATATGTGAATTAATGCACCTTCTATCTGGCAAATATCATGTAACCCTTTTATTAATTACAATAAATATATATATATATATATAAAAGAAACACAGTGGGATAGGTGAATCAAAGAAAGTTTACCTCCCAAACAGAAGCCCTGGTGTTCCTTTTTTCTTCTTTCTTTTTTTTCTTTCTTTCTTTTTTACAAGTCCTGTACCTTGAGCTCATGACATGAGTACATCCTTCGGCTTTCTCAAGGCTAGAACTCTACCACTTGAGCTACAGCACCACTTCTGGCTTTTTTCCATAGATGTGGTACTGAGGAACCGAACCCAGATCTTCATGCATGCTAGGCAAGCACTCTATCACCAGGCCAAACTCATGGCTCATACCCTGATATTCTTTTAATGAAGGTTCAGGCCTGTCACCCTGCCACACTCCCATAATACCAACAAAGTAACAAGTCTATGCAAAAACCTCTTCCATTACCCCAGAATCCACTATCTGGGCTTCCATGGGAAAAAGAGATTTGTTGGAAAACTAAACCTTCCTTAAATATTTATTTGGGAAGAATGGTGGAGACTTGAGGAATTGGATAGAAGAAATCCATATGTTGTGAAGCATGTTATCAATGAAATCCAGATATATAACACACTAGTGTATGTATGAGAAAATACCACATAACTGTGGCCCCCCCCTCAAAAAATTTAAAAAGAAGCTGCTTTAAACACTCCTCTCAAAATCAAATTTTCTAAGTCTGTATTTAAAACAAAGTTTCTACTGATTTTATAAGACATCACCAAAACCAAATGGAACTGAAACATTAAAATTAAAAGGTTATAGTAGCTGTCCATTAATGATTATAACTCAGAGGTAGCCATTTAAGTATCAAAGTGGAGTCCAAGGCAAAATGCATTAACTGGAGAAAAGGTTACTTTCTCTAGATAGAAAGTACAGTCCATAAAGAAGACTTCACAATCACGAACCTTTGAAAATGAATTACAAAGCATCAAAGTACAGAAACCCGACTATTAGGATTGCAGGAGAAAACTGACAGCCACTATTAACAGTAGAAGGCTCTCAGTGCTATAAAATGTCAAAGACAGATTAATTAGGCCAAAAACAATCAAGGAAATAAGTAAAAAAATGAATAAGGATTTAGAGATTTCACACCACATAATAAATACATGTAGAGAAGTTTTATGACATGGACTTTGGATAGTAATGTCCTCTTCTCTTTTCTATCTTAGTCACCTCCCCACCATCTTCTATCACCTATAGTTTTCAAGCATATTTTTTTAAAGGAAAGCAGCGTGTTGTTAAAAAAGAAGAAAAAATACTACAGCATGCATTGATACATTTGAATTGGTACAAGTCCCTTTAGAATGACAGAGAATGTTAATATTAAATAATCAAATGAGAAAAATGTTACAAATGGGTAGAGTAAAACACTCTAATGAGGGGCATGAAGCAGAAAAGCAAGCCACAGGAGTTGTCTCTGCCCTTGTCAGTCAGAGCCCTGATGAGGATTTCACAACCGTTCTTTGGTCTCATTACTACTTTCAAGGCACAGACTGCCTTGACTTCTGCTCAACTCCTCCTGTCCTTCAAGTCTATTGCTTCCACGTGAAGGTAAGGTGTTTTGTCACTATCTTCGATTTGATGCACTTTCTCCCTCCTAGTTGTGAGTTTTGTTTGTATCTTATGAAGACTGTGGGCAGTTCTTCTCAAGCTATTATGATCCAAAATGAATTGGGAAGCCTCATTTTGGAGCATTTGAAGTCAGACAAATAAAGGACTAGGACACTGATTCCTCCCTTAGTTGCCACCACTTTTATTACGGCATGTGGAAAGTGACAGAAAGGATGGCCCAGCCTCAAAATTCCACTCTCAGTAACTGTGCAGCTGCTTCTAGAATAAATATCCATAAAGGAAGGAAGTGGAATTTGCCTAGCTCCACAACTAAGAAGACTGTCTAGCAATAAATAATTGCCAAGTGAATGTAATTTATTTAAACTAATATTCCTTGTCTAGTGTCAAGCATACTAGAAAATACATATAACTCATAATGATCTTATAGAGAGGAATAAATGACTGCAGAAGGTGGTTGGCACACAACAAATGCTCTGTACAGATAGCAATTATAGTCAGTAACATCATTATCAATATAATCAAGTTCAGAAGGACAACAAGCTTAGATATGGATGGAAACCTCCTGTCTTTGTCAGTTTTCATCTACTGTAACAGGATATAAAAGGCTGATAATATATGAATAGCAGCAACTTACTTGGCCCACAGTTCTAGAGATTACAAGGGGCCAAGAAAGCAGGGAAAGACCACAGAAGACAAACGCCTTACTTCTGTGACAGAATTACAAGCTAACCCATGTTAAACAGAGGGAGAATGAGACCAGACTGGTCTTTTTTACAATCAGGAACCTGTTCCCCTATGGTCCAGCAATCCCACTCCTGGGCATTTACCCAAATGATCACAACTAAGGCCAACCTTAGGCTACAAACACAACCATGTTCATTGCAGCATAATTCACCATAGTTAAGAATGGACTCAACCCAGATGGCCTTCAGTGAATGAATGAATCAGAAAATGTGACATTTATACACAATGGTATTCTATGCTTCCATCAGAAAAAATGACATAGACATTCCTAAGGAAATGGAAAGGCTTGGGGGAAAAATCACATTAAATGATCTAAGCCAGATCCAAAGAAACACAGGTTCCATGGATTCCCTTATTTTTATTAGTATCTGTCTAGGGTGGTCCCATCAGAGGATTACATACTCAGTGGATTACTTATATAGTTCAATAGCTACGTACATATGATCATATAATATGGTGTTAATCAAAATGAACTCCGAGATAGAAAAAGAGAGTATTTGGGTGGAGAACAGTTACGTATTTTTCTTTTTTGTTTTAATGCATTGTGTGAAATTATTTCTTTTCTCTTTCATTTGATTTCCTTTGGTTTATCCCCTCTTGCCACTGTTTGTTTTTTTTGCCAGTCCTGGGCTTGAACTCAGGGCCTGAGCACTGTGCTTGGAATTTTTCAAGCCTAGAGCACTACCACTTGAGCCACAGCACCACTTCTGGCTTTTTCTATGTATGTGGTACTGAGGAATTGAATCTGGGTCTTCATGCATGCTAGACAAGCACTCTACACTAGGCCAAACTCCCAGCCCTGCAACTGTTTTTTTTGTTGTTTGTTTGTTTGTTTGTTTGTTTGTTTTGGTACTCTGTGCTTTGTATATACATTTATCTGATTTGGGGAAGGAAAGGAGAATAACAAAATGATGAGATGAAAAACAAAGGGTGAACCAGTGGAAAAGCAAGACTCAGATGACACTATGTTGGAAATGAACTTTACAATTTGAGGGGAAAGGAGGAGTGTTGGTGAGTGGGAGAAAACAAAGGAGAGGGTACCACTGTTCAATAAGAAATGTACCCATTACCTTAACATATAACTGTGAACCCTCTGCAATCACCTATTTAACTATTTAATCCTATTTTTAGTCATTCCTGCTAAAATCCTCCTAGTTTACCATGATATATTGTTGTTCTTTGAATTTCATAGATAAATAACTATATTTATATTTTCACTTTTAAAAAATATAGATATTTGAAACTATAAAAAAATTCCTCCTAAACAATCTATCATAGGTTTGACTGGGTAAGTTATATGTGAACAGTATGTATTCTATGAAACAAATATATTATTTGTATTTATTTCAGTGGAATCTCACAGAACTTAATGAACTTGGAGATGCTGCTTTGATTTTTTTGTTATGAGGTTTCATGTGATTACCTATATGTGCAAGCATAGGTAATTTCTTTGTTCTTTATGCTGGCCTTACAAGTATGATTCTATCAGATGGAGGATTTGAAAGGAAGAAACCCTATTAGGTACATTTACATACTTTGATGCCATAATTATACTTTTCATACTCTATTCTCCAGAAATATTTCTAAATATGGAGACATATTTATTTACAGAGATATTTCTTATATTCTAACTTATTGATGAAAATGATTATTGAAATAACTTAAATATTCAACAATTGCTAGGCAATTTTTATTATTCCCATCTGCTGCAATATTACAAGTCACTAAAATTGTTTATAAAGAGATGGTAATAACCCATAATGCAAAACCAAATGTCGAATAAAAAATGGTAATTAGGAAAAAGCAGGCAGAGAAAAAATGAAAAGAAATTTATTTAAATGCTATTATTTCTTATCTTTGGGTAGTAAGATTCTGGCAAATATTTCTCTTCCCTCTTCTTTTTTACTTTCCAAATTTCATGAAGTTTGTTTTTGATAGGACAATATTCTCTCTGTTTTTATTTTTTAAAGAAAAAATAGAAATGTATTTAGTAAAAGAAATGGTAAAATGTGTTTAAAAAGACAGGTCAGCTCAACAAAAGTTAGGCAAAGACACCATCGACTTAAACGACACCATAGCCCAGCTAGGCTTAAAAGATATACACAGTCTTCCATCCAACGCCGAAACTTTTTACATTTTTCTCAGCAGCACATGGAACATACTCCAAAATTGATCATATAATAGTTCATACAGAAAACTTAAGAAGATACAAGATGACTGACTGATATAATCCCATGCATTCTATCTGATCACAGTGGAGTCAGACTAGTTCTGAACAATGCAGTAAAAGTCAAAAAACATTCAAATAATTGGAAGCTGAACAACACACTTTTGATTAATTCCTGGGTTACAGATCAGATCAAAGAAGAAATTCAAAACTTTCTTGAATGTAATGACAATAAAGAGACATCACAAAGGAACTTATGGGACACAGCAAAGGCAGTTCTGAGGGGCAAATTTATCGCACTAGGAGCACATATTAAAAAGACATAAGAGCATGTAAATAACCTAAAAAAACCTGAAACACCTAGAGGAGCAAGAAAATGTTAATTCTAAAACAACTAGAAGGACAGAAATAACAAATATAAAATCAGAAATATCAGAGGTTGAAATAAGATCCACTATACACAAAATTAATAAATCAAAAAGTTGGTTCTTAGAAATACTTAGGAATTAACTTAACCAAAGATATAAAGAAATTATTTAATGAAAACCATAAAAGCTCAACAAAAGAAATTAAAGAGGACACTAGGAAATGGAAAGACATCCCATGCTCATGAGTAGGGAGAACCAGCATAATGAAAATGGCTATACTGCCAAAGTTGATATACAAATTTAATGCAATCCCCATTAAAATCCCAAAGGTATGCTTTACTGAAATAGAAGATACAATTCAAAGGTTCACATGGAGAAAGAAAAGACCTAGAATAGCCAAAAAATTCTAGGCAAAAAGAGCAATGCAGGTGGTATTACAATACCAGATTTCAAACTCTACTATAGAGCCACAATAACAAAAATAGCATGGTATTGGCACAAAAATAGACCAGAAGATCAATGGAACAGAATAGAAGATCCAGAAATAGAACCACATACCTATAGGCAACTTGTATTTGACAAAGGAGACAAAGATATACACTGGAACAAACATAGTCTATTCAATTATTGGTGCTGGCAAAACTGGGCAGCCACATGCAGAAAACTAAAAATTGACCCTAGCCTTTCGCCATGCACAAGCATTAATTAAAAGTGGATCAAAGACCTCAATGTCAGACCAGAAACGGTGAAGCTGCTACATGATAGAATAGGAGAGACACTGGAACTCATAGGCACAGGCAAAAGATTCCTGAACAGAATCCCAGGGTCACAACAGATTGGAGAGAGAGTCAATAAATGGCACTACCTAAAAATAAAAAGTTGCTGCACAGATAAAAGCATAGACACTAAAGTAGAGAGACAGCCAACCAACTGGGAAAAGATATTTACCAATAATTCATCAGACAAATACTTAATATCCAGTATCTACAAGGAACTCAAGAAACTAATCCCTCCCAAACCCAAGAAACCATTCACTAAATGGGCAAGGGAACTAAAGAGAGACTTATCAAAAGAAGAGAATAAAATGGCAGAAAAGCATATGAGAAAATGTTAATCATCCATGGTCATGAAGGAAATGCAAATAAAAACAACCTTAAGATACCACCTTACCCCAACAAGAATGGCCAAGATTTTGAACTCAGACAATGACAGATGCTGGCAGGATTGTGGAGAAAAAGGAACCTACTGCACTGCTGGTGGGATTGCAAGCTAGTTCAGCCACTCTGGAAAGCAATTTGGAGGTTTCTTAAAGAACTGAAAATTGACCTTCCCTATGATCCCACCATAATATTTCTGGGCACCTATCATGAACATCATAACCCAAGATATGATAAGGACACCTGCTCAGCTATGTTCATCTCTGCACTATTACAATAGCCAGGAGATGGAAACAATCCAGATGCCCTACTGCAGATGAATGGATACAGAAAATGTATATATATGGATACAGAAAATGTGGTATATATACACACACACACACACACACACACACACACACACACACACACACACAATGGAATTCTACATAGCCAACAGACAAGGTAAAATAATGGCATTTGCAGGGAAATGGATGAATCTAGAGCAAATCATGTTGAGTGAGACAAGTCAAGACCAAAGGAACAAAAGGCACATGGTATCCTAAAATAATATGTGACTATTAGATCCAAACAGCACAAGAGCGAGGACTCAATATTTGTGTACCCAGTGTTATGGACATGGTACTGGAAATAAAAACACAACTACATAGACATAAAAACTTATGACTCTATAGACATAATGTTTTGTTACATAGATTAATATGTATCTATGATATACAAACCCTTCGCCTAATTTTGATTATGTTCTAAAAAGTAAGTGCCAGTGAATATACATAGAGATTCCCTTCTTGAATACTTGTTTGTCAAACACATCATTTGAAATATGATGTAAAAATCAATGTTAATAAATTCTTTCATAAAAAAATAAAGGAAAACTCCCAGCATCTATACAATGGCTAGGACTTGAAAAGGCTAGAAGACAAATTTGGGAAAAATGAAAGGATCGAGAAATTTTCTACCTTTCAGACTTGCCTCCATTCCTGTCCTACCCCTCCATACCTTATACTCTCTTCTGCTCTCCAAGTCAAAGTCTTCCCTTGGACAGCTCTCATTTCAACAAATTTGTAGCTATTTGGTTTATCATCACTGGTTCAGGGACAATTTAGAGCATACTTAGGCAGGCTCTTATAACAATCCGCCCCGTGGTGTTCCTTATGGAAGACACCTGCTTTGCCAAGAAGATGCATTAGCTGTGGGTGACTGAGTAAGAACACAATTAAGCTGTCAAAGATTCTGCCAGACCTGGGCACCTGCTAAGCCTGGGCACTATGCATCTCAAGGATGCCTTGTCTCATGTTGGCCTCAGTAACTGTCCAAGCAGCGGGTGGGGCTTCTTTCCTTCCTATATTTTGTCTCATGAAACATCAATACTGTCACAAGTTTCTTAGGATAGCGAACAGGGCTGATTGATATTTCATCCTCCATTCCTTCCAGACTCATTCTAACCTAAAACAATGCTGGAGCTTGCCTAGAGCAAAAGCAGCACCTAGAAATCTCAACAGAGCCAGAATGGGCTTATATCAGGGACCAGGTACTGCTTCAGTTGGGTCTTCACCTAGGTCAACTATTGATGAATGGAATGACAGCTGAAATTTTTTTCAGCAGAAAAATGGCTATTTTGGGAGGAAGAGAAGGCCAGAAACTTCTTGAACTTTTACATCATTTTTCCCCTGACCCCAGCCTAGTTAGATTCATGAAGAAATTGTTTTTGCTGTTGTTTTATTGGTTGTTTTGTTTTTTAAAGGGAAAAAAGCCTCTTTGTATTTTTTACTTTTATATTTATTGTTTTACATTTACGTTTATTTTGATCATGTTAACTATCTTTAAGTAGTTGTGCAAAGGAGTTTCTACTCCACATGTGAACTTATTTATACAATATTTCTTGATAAATGTCATGCTTTTGGGATTTTTTTGCCAGTCCTGGGACTTGAAATTTAGACACTGTCTCAAGGCTTGTGCTCTACCACTTGAGCCACAGCACCACTTCCTGCATTTTCTATGTATGTGGTACCGAGGAATCTAACCCAGGACATACAAGGCAAGCACTCTACCACTAGGTTACACTCCTGGCCCCGGTGTCACAGTTTCTATCATTCTTCTCCCTCTCCATTTTATCCCAACATTACTCATCCCTTCAAGGTTTCTCGTTCCATTTTCAGCCTGTACATTGTGTCTTATGACTCATCTTGCCTGTCTCCATTCTTGGTTTTGCCCTCTCTCATCAATGCCTCAACTACCCAAAGCCTACAGTTTCTGAGCCTCTAGTATATCACGCGCGCGCGTGCACGCACACACACACACACACACACACACACACACACACACACACACACACACCTTTTAATACCATGTTGTTGATGGAAAGGGCTGGCAGCTGCAGATCTCGCTCTGATCCTTTAAAGCTGCAAGGCCGTGACCTCTAAATATCCTATACATTCAAATGTTATGTAAATAAAATTATATTGAGAAAATACCTGATAATGGCCTGATAGGTAATAGTTCCATCATCATACACTCAACCAGTGTATGATACTTACAGGAGTACAAGAGTATTTAGCCTCTTGAAAAATTAACTGAGAAATCCTCATTGTATAGCTGGAAAGGAGCTGACCTGGTTTTGTGATGGGGCAGGGCTTCCTGAAAGATGCATAAGCACATTGTGGCCTTCTTTCTCAGCAGTGGGTTTGGCGATTGGGAACTTATAAATCTACAGCTGGCTTTACTGTGCTACCACGCTCTTCCACTGTGTCCCTAGATGAAGCTCAAGGGAAGAACTTACTCAGGCTGTGGATCCCTCAGAAGACACCCACATCTCACCAAACAAGGGAAAGCCAGACTATTTCTTTACATTAGAAACAGAATGAACTAATTGCATGTGCTTCTCACCACAGAGACTGAAAGCACAGATCTTGAGCATGTGCCAAAAGACACCTTCTGCCTGTGTGGGAGCCAGATCTGGCCCCAGTTATCAAGTATGCCTAATATTTCTTAGTTGGGAAAGAAAACATCTCCCTAGTAAGAAGAGAGAATTATGTTGTTATTCCTTAGAGAAATGTAAAACAAATAAAGTAATAATTTAAAACCTCATTAATCAGCTAGAATCTTCATCAATAAAGTATCATCTTCTTCATAAAGTCAGAAGAATTCTCCATGCCGACTAAGATGAATGGTGTAACTCAGACATTATATATTTTTCCAGTCCTGGGCCTTGAACTCAGGGCCTGAGCACTGTCCTTGGGCTTTCTCAAGGCTAGGGCTCTACCACTTGAGCCACAGCACCACTTCTGGCTTTTTCTATGTATGTGGTACCGAGGAATCGAACCTGGGTCTTCATGCATGCTAGGCAAGTACTCTATAGCTAGGCTAAACTCCCGGCCCTCAGATGTTATTTTTAAGAGAATAAATTTCTATAAAGTTTTAAAAGGAATTTGGAACCTGGGATATATTTTTATATTTATATTTATATTTATACCCAAATATATATGCCACTATGATTTTGCAAATTGTGATTGATTTATGGAGTTCCAAGGCATTATCCATCCATCTTGGAAAACATCTAATAAAGTTACTGAGACAATCCTCCTGTAGGTGGCAGTGGACTGTCTGGTGGACAGGGTACCTGTCTATACTTTATATGAAGTTGCCTTCATCAGCAACTGGCAAAGGTGATTTATACACATGAACATGGTAGCTCTATTTTTATGACAACTATGCAAAGCAACAATTTTCACCCATGTGGGAAATGTTTCATTTACAAAGATGTTCATCACAACATCACTCAAATAATGCAAACAACCTGAATGTCCAATAGTACAGAAATGATTAAATCAACTTTAGTGTTCATAGTTGATATTTATGAACTGCTTATAATAACATGGGAGAAAAGCCTTGCTATGCTATCATTATAATTTTATACTTAAAGGACAGAAAACTGCATATGCTGCGTAAATACCACTATGTAATGCAAACAAAGCAAATTAAAAGCTATTCATAATGAAATTGTAGAAATGTAATAAACTGAAATATATATTCGCAGCAGTTGTGTAGGGGGTAGGATTACCCATGCTATATTTTGCCTCTCTAATTTGCTCTATTTTCCATATCTTTTAATGAGTATGCATTCATTTTTATATTAGAGTCTACCAAGAAACTTTAGAAACAGAAAATATGCATTAGAGGTGGAATTAAAAGATTTCATTGCTGAAGCATAAAGACATTGAAGCACCTGATGTAGTATTTCAACATTTGTAGGAGATGCTTCAGTACCTTGACAGAGAAAAGTCTTCGTACTAACTTCTCCAGAAATCTTCATAAAGGACACACCTAGGAGAATGGGGAGTTCAGAAGAAAAGAGATGAGATTTCTGTAACAAGTGTACCATAGTATGATTTTCCTCAGATTTCTAAAACATTTCACCAGTCCCTGGTGAAGCACAATATCAACTAGCATGAGATCAGTAAGGAAGGAGCATGCATCTACACTGAAGGATGGGAATGAGCCACTTACGCCAAATTCTGGCTTCATTTAGAGCTTTCACAGATAAGCTAGTGCTTCCTATACCCTACAAGCACAGATCATTGCAATCTCATTACTTTACTTGAATTTTGCCTTGCCTGTTTATGGCTTCCCTTTCTCCAAGGGCTTTTCTTTTATTTCACTGATGTCTTATTCATGAACCTATCAAAACTATGGCTTTTGCAAGAACTAATATAAGGAAGTGACCAAAAGTAGCCATGCAGACAGAGCATCCTCGTCCTTCCTAAAAAGTCAGCTCTCAGATATTACCGGATATACAATAGTTTTACTGATATAGATTATTTTTCCCAAGAGATTTTGACTCCATATTCCTGGATAAAGGTCAGGAATCTAAATTATTCATTTTTTATTGTCAGGGTAATGTATGGAGGGGTTACAGTTATATTTGCCAGGTAGCAGGTGCATTGTTTCTCAAAGATTGATCCACCTTCTCATGTTTTTGACTACCTTTCCCTCCCCCACCTCCTCCCAATCCTCTTGTTTACTTGAATTGTCTTAAGGCTTGAGCCAAGGGCCTGGGACTGTCCCTGAGCTTTTATGGTCAAAGCCAGCACCCTACATTTAAGCCACAGTTCCACTTCTGGTGCTTTGCTTGTTCACTGGAAATAAGAGTCTCTTAGACTTTCCTGCTCAGGCTGGCTTTGAACTGCCATCTCAGGCTCCAAAGTAAGAGGTAGGAAAAAAATATGCTAATATACAGCAAACTAATATTAAAATTAGTATTAATTAATCAATTAATAAATAGTTAAAACCAGTATTACTAGTATTAAAATGCTTTGGGATGCAGTGGGGCATAGTAGTTCAATATAATGGAGCTGAGAGTTGAGAAAATCCAACTTAAACTTTGATTTTAATTCACTGTGACCTCAGACAATAATCTCTTTTCAATGTACAAAATGACTAGAAATAAACATACCCATTAAGAAGACAAAAAAAGCGATAGTGTTTCATTGTGAAGAGAAAATAAAATCATGTATAAAGGCATTTGCCAAAGAGCCTGCTACTTCTTAAATTCTTAACAAAGCTCTGTTTGATGGTAATGATTATGGTGATGATTGTGACAGTTATGATGATGAGGATGGTAGTAATTGTAGTGATGATGACAGTGGTGGTGATATTGCAGGAGGAATACTTAAATCTACAATGGGCTGTAAAGTATGATTGTTCATTCTGAGTGTGTCACATTTTTCCCAAAGAAAGCATCTGGTTTCTGAAGTTCTAGTCTCAGAGGAAAGAAAACTTACATGAACAAAATGGAGGAGAACAAAAAACAAAAGTCCCTCAAAGAAAATGGCCCAGATGTCACACACAGAAGACAAAATGTCAAAACTGGATAGAATCATTAGATGTATAATCTAATATTTTGTCATCATTGTTTCTTTCTCTTTTTTGTGCTGGGCCCAGAACTTGAACTCAGGGCCTTGTAATCTCATTTGCCTTCTTCACTCAAGGCTGCCACTCTACCAGTTCAGGTACAAACTCTTCCCCCATCTATTGGTCAATTAGAATTAAGAGTCTCTCAGACTTTTGATTTCCTTACAAATGGTCAATGTCATTCTTTCTGATGAAAGCCCATTGTGTATATGTGCCATCTCATTTTCTTCCATTCAGGAGCATCTGGGTTGATTCCATATCTTAGCTATGGTAAACAATGCTGCAATAAACATGATTGTGCTGGGGTAGTTTTAGTGTTACCTGTTTTATTGCCAATTGGAGTGCCCAGGAGTGGGGTTGCTGTATCATAGGAAAGCTCTATGTTTACTTTTTCAGGGAACCATACTGCTTTTTTTTCCAGAATGCTTGAACAAGTTTACATTCCAACCAATAATGCAGTAGTGTTTCCTTTTGGCCCCATACCCACCAGCATCTCCTATTGCTAGTTTTCTTGATAAGGGCCACTGTAACTGGGGTGAAGTGGAATTGCAATATTTTCTTGATTTTCATTTCTTTTCTTTCTCTAGAGATGTTAAAACATTATATTAAGTGAAATAAGCCAGACCCGAAGAAGTGTAGGTTGCATGGTTTCCCTCATTTGTAATAATTAAAATGTGCCTATAACCCTAAAAGTAAATTCAATGAAGAGTAAAAGACAAAAATAACAGCTGGACATGATAAAACAGGACTCTAAACATTCGCACAAAGGAGGATATTTTCAGGAGAGGATCATGCCGGCTCAGTAGCTAGGTGCTTATAATCATATAAAAATGATGTTTGCTGAAATCAACTCCAAGAAGTGGAAACTAGAGTGGCTTTTTGTGGTTGTTTATTTTCTGTTTCTTCCCAACTTTGTCACTGTTTCTTTTCTTTTTTTTTAACTTCTCCACTTTTGTCCTTGCATTTAAGTTTATCTGATTTGGGAGGGGAAGGGAAAGCACAGAAACCATGGGACAACCCCTACACTCCCCCCCCCAAAAAAATCCCCAAATAGTAGGAAATCATGTCACTTCTTAAAACAAAAACGTTTCCAGACTTTTCCACCCAAGCTGGCACTGAGCTATGATCCTCGAATCTCAGCTTCCTGAGTAGCTGATAGGCATGAACCATCAGCTCATTCTTTTTTTTATTTGCAGCATTTGAGCACTGATTTTTTTCTTTGGAAAGCCTCTCTCTCCCACTCTCTCATCCTACATATGTGGTTACACTAAAATCACTTCCAAAATCAAAGCGTGAGTTCTAGAACCAAGCTTCTCTGACCTGTGTCAGTGGGAAATGGCTGGCCAGGTCACTCAACCACAACATGTCTAGATCAACTTTTAGAATGCTCCCTGAAGTTTTCGGGAAAGATGCTGCTCATAGATTGGGTTTATTAGTTTTAGACTTATCACTGCCTCAGTGGTGAAGATACATTCTTAAGAAAAACCCAGATATAAGCCAACAGGCACATGTGCAAAAGCTAGAGGTAACGTTAGAGAGAAGGAACACTCACCATCCCCACAATATGTTTGTGCTTCTGATTATTTTTGTGTATTAAGCCAGTCTTGGGGCTTGACCTCAGAGCTTAAGCACTGTACTTGAGCTATTTTGTTTGAGGTTATCACTATACCACTTTGAGGCACAGCACCACTCCTGTTTTTTTGGGTGTGGTTTTTTTCTGGTTAATTGGAAATAAAAGTCTCAGGGACTTTCTTGTCCTGGCTGGCTTGTAATCACAATCCTCAGATCTCAGCCTCTTGAGTACCTAGGATTATAGGTTGAGAGTCAACCTCTCCATCTCCAGCCATAATTCAATACTTTCAGTCTATTTCTATCTGAATCAATTCTACCCCTTGGCATCCCACATCCACATGTGTTCATCCATAGGAGTTTAAACAGGGTTCATTTCACTTATAAATAAAGTATTCTGGTCCAGGATGGAGCTGATGCCCAAGAATAAAGAAAATTGGGATGAGAATGCATTTTAGAGGACCTGTATTGGAGTCTGAGCTCAAGGCTTCACACTTGGTTCCGCTGATTCTCTATAAGCTAAGCCATGCATCCAGCTTAGCATTTTGCTGGTTATTTTGAAGATGGAGTCTCATGGACTGTTCTGCCTAAGCTAGCTCCCAATATGGATCCTCCAGATCTCAGCCCTCTTAGTAGGTAGGATTACAGGCATACCTTACCGCTGGCCAGGCACCTGCGTATGCTCTCTGTGCCTACATACATACATGTGTATTCAGATGTTCATGAAAAGGAGTTCAGATGAATGCATGTGAACTCTTCAGCTTCTCAACAAGCTAGAGCTAGCAATTATTATGTATACTCTCAGATATAAAGAAGAAACCTTCGAAGATATAATGGGTTTGGCTACTAATTAAAAAGGATGTACTTCAAGTCATATTAATTGGGTTTTAACGCCCATATCTGACACCAGTTCTGACAACTACAGTTTGAGAGAATTAAAGGGACTGGTCAATAGAACCCGTGTGACAAATGGATAGGGCATAGGTGAGGCAGTGGTACTAAGTGATAACAAGAGTAGCATATTGTAGGATTCAGAACAGAAGAGTTGATTGTCCTTTTTTTAGAGAAAAGCCAGCTGGGCAAGAAACAGACGTAGAGAGCAGATTTCAGTTCATAATCTTTCTTCATACACATTTGAATGATCTTGGAGGATTCCCTATATCTATTTCTTCAGTGAATTCTAAGAGTCTTTAACAATAGTATCAGAGATCAGGTACATATTAGAGAACAAGTAATAGTTACACGTGAAACAGGCAAAAAATTGATATGTTTGTTCATTCAACAAAACTTACTGAAAGCCTATAGATAACAATAATGTATTTCAGAATGACACTAGAGAAAATTTTGAAAGTCTTCAATATAAAATAATGATAAAGTAGGCAGGCACGGTGACTCAGGCCTGTAATCCTAGACTCATAGGAGGCTGAGATCTGAGGATCAATGTTCAAAGCCAGCCTGGGCACAAAAAGACCTGAGACTCTTATCTCCTACTTACCTCTAGAAAATGGGAAGTAGGGCTTGACTCAAGGGTAGGGTAGTAGCCTTGAGCTGAAGAGCTCAGGGACAGCACCCTAGCCAAGTTCAATCCCCAGGGATATAAAAAAAAAAGTAATGATAAAGTGGGAGAAAAACATGGGAAGGGGTAACAATGTTCAAGAAAAAATGTACCCACTACCTGATAAATGCAACTGCTGTAACCCCTCTGTACATCACCCCAACAGTAAAATAAATTTAAAAATAGGTAATGATAAATGTTTGAGAAGGCAGATATGCTTAGCTGTATTTAAGCATTGCGTGGGGTATATATAAATGGGAATATTTTATGACAGTTCATTGATGAGTATATCTTTTATGTTCATATGTATCAGGTTAAACCTCTTTTTTTTTAAACTGCCAGGTGCCAGTGGCAGACACCTGTAATCCTAGCTACTCAGGAGGCTGAGATCTGAAGACAGTTGTTCTAAACTAGCCGGGGCAGAAATTTATCTCCAATTAACTACCCAAAAAACAGAAGTGGCTGTGGCTCAAGTGGAAGAGCACTAGCCTTGAGCACAAAAAGGCTCAGGGACAGTACCCAGGCCCCGAGTTCTGTTCTAATAGAACAGAATAAAGAACTTTAATTTTAAATAACTGCAGGTTAAAAAAGAAAATCAAGTAAAAATTTACCATTGAGTTTGCTTTTAAAAAATTGGAGATTCTTGGATTATTGTAAAAACTTCTCATCAGTCCTCATTCCTGAATGTCACAAAGAATGGCATCGGTTTCAGAAGATGGTCTGGAAGGTATAACGGAAAATTAATAAAGGCTAGTGTTTCTTTTATTACTCAGGTAGCCAGTGAAGAAAGACAAGGAATTAATGTAGTGCCAGCACAAGTACCTCAGCTCCCTGTATATGCCTATGATTTATTACCATTACCTCTCTTCCACCCCACCTCTGGCCCACCTGCACACAGGCAAGCCACAAGACTATGGAGAACTGAGCCAACATTCTAGGCTTGTCTCTTCTAATATCGACACAGCTGGAGAGATGAGTTATTTTTCCCTACCTATTCTTTGTAGTTGAAGATACATCTCTGCTTAGCCTAGGGCTCCCGGATTCAAAATGATAACTAAGCTCGAAAAGAATGCCCACAGAGCTCATATCCTTCCTGTCCTAGGCTGCTGGAGGTATGAGCATCAGGCATACCTATGAGCCCCTGTCAAAGTGGACCGTGAGTCCCAAATGCAAGGCCTTTCCAAGAACTAAGTGAGTTGCCTCTCATTGCAAACCAATTGGAGGAACCTTCGCAGGCTGAGCTGCCACCTACGGAGGATAGGGCGTGCTGCAAACACCTGCTCTGGCAGGTGAAAAACTAGCTGGTAACTTGCTTCCATCTGGAGGGAATGGACATTTGAGAACATAATTCCTATTTGGGATTTCATTCCAAGACTTAAGGTCAATAAATCAGTTGTAGCAGTATAAAGAGGCAAAATATGTACTTGTACTTGACTATGGTGCTACATGGAGCATCCAGATTTTCTGACCAAATCAAGAATGCTTGATAGCCAGGGGCTGGTGGTGGCTCACTCTTGTAATCCTAGCCTGAGATCTGGAGGATGGTGATTTGAGCCCAACCTCAGCAGTAAAGTCTGCAAGATTCTACCATGAAAGAAAAATAAATTTCAAAACCTTGAAACTGCTGGGGCCAATGCTTCACATTTGTGATCATAGCTATTCAGGAGACTGAAATCTGAGGACCTAAATTCAAAACCATCTCAACATCTCAAAATTGGTGAGATTTTTCTGTAAAAAGCCAGAAGTAGAGCTGCATCTCAGGTGGTAGAGCACCAGACATGAATGGGAAAAGCTAAAGATTAGTGCCCAGACTACGAGTTCAAGTCCTGATCCTGGCACAAAATATGACAAAATAGGACTGGAGGCCTGGCTCAAGTGGCAGAGCACCAAAAAGCCACCAACTAAGGTCAGGTTGACCACTTTATGTTGGTTAATGGATATGACAAGAACAAGAAAGAAGTGACTCTACTTTTACAAAAACTCTGAATTTCTCATTGTCTGCATTACTGATAGGCCCGCTTTATGGGCTACTTTCTTCTCCATCATTAGCTTGTAATGATAAAACTCAAAGCATGTCTTTCCATGCTAGGTGAAAGAAAGGTAAGTAAAATAAGGAGTACTAAGACATTTGTTAGTTACTTTTTCTGCACCAGACACCTACCAGACGCTTTTTATTAATCACTGTATATTCTCACAAAAATGCCTGCAAAAGATGATGAATCATTTTCATTTGCGGATGAGAAAGCTATGAGTGAGAGACCTAATGTTGCTTAAGAGCATAAGGCAAAATAAGAGAAACATTCAATTCACAAATCCAAACCTCTCTGATTTCCAAATGTCTACACTCAGAGATCTTCTACTCATGGGAATACACACATATTTGCACATCTGAACACACACCCACACACACACACACACACACACACACACACACACACACACACACACCTGGAACCCTTTTGCTTTAGGCACAGAGGCACACTATAGGAAGGGACAGACAGGCTGTGTATGCATACCTGCCTGTGTACATATTCTCTCCAGGCTTAGTCTTCAGCTCTTGAAATAAAAGCTCATGCTCCTGTGAGTGAATGATTTTACTCCAGTTGACTCCAATACTAGAAAAACAAGTTAAAAGTAGACAAAGTGGTATTGCCACCTTCAAAGGGCTGGATACTTCACTGACTGAGTCAACAACTGCCAAGGGATTCCCAGGAGCTCTTGAACATCTGGATCTACAGCTACTCATAGACATTTACCAAGACTCTGGGATTTTCCTTCTCCCAAGTCCTGAAATGCTTCTATGAGGAAAGTAATGACTTTGGTTTAAGTGCTGAATTACATGAGGACTGAACCCAAAAGAAGAATACTTCAGTCCTTAGGCAGGCCTTAGTCTAAGCCCCACACAGAGTAGTAAGTCACTGCTCTGTGTAGTAGCTCCACTTGCAAATCTTCTTCTGTGAGTGAACATGTTTGCTATACTGCAAGTCTGCAACTGCTCAGAAAAAAATCCAAATCGATTTATCTTTCAGCACAATTTTTTGGATGAGAAAGAAGCCTTTGGCAGCTTGGTTGAGTCTCTCACTTTCCAGATGGCATGGGCATCCTTCAGTGATGCCTGCCTGGTGATTCCATCAAACCACATAGGCCCTGTGCCCCAGAAATAGACTTCAAACCTGAGCACCTGAGGCAAAGTGCTCTCTGCTTCCTTGGGCCACTTCTCTCTCTCAACCCCAGAAGACTGACTTCCTGTCTGTCAGTTCATCTGCTTCCATTTGGCTACCTTTGTAATCTCCTTTAGGTTTCATTCATTTGGCTTTCTGCTCACATATAATTCTTTGGATTTACATTATTTCTAGCATCTGCTGGAAGATTTTTGTGTGTGTATTTTTTTTGTAGGTGCTAGGGCTTGAATTTGGTGCCTAGGTGGTATCCCTTAGCTGTCTTCCCTCAATGCTGGCACTCTACCAATTCCACACCTCCACTTTCAGGGTTTTGCTGCTTGTTTGGACATAACTGTCTCTCACCCTTTCCTGCAGAATCTGGCTTCTCACTGCAGTCCTCAGATCTCTACTACCTTGAGGAGCTAGGATTACAGGCATGAACAACAATGGCTCAAAAACATTTAAAACAGACCTAACACCCTCCTCGCCCCCCCAGAATCTCAATAAAAACGGCTCCTTTTCCGTTTCCCATCTTGAAGATCACTCCTCCCAATATGTCACAAGCTACCGAACACACAAGTCCATACAAAAATTTGAGAAAAAAATGGAACTAGGAATCTGCTAGACCCATCGTTGTCATTATGAAAGGGATGTACAGTCTTCCATTCCTTGGCAAGTCTACTCAGTTGTACAACTTCCAAATTTTATGTAAGCAGAATTTGGCCTTATAAAACACAGCTCCTCCCCGACTCCCACCAGGGACTTTATCGGTAACCACGGCAACAGCCCAGGTGCAGTAACAGAGCCAGCAATTCTATAAAGGTAGAGAGCCCAGAGGAAACAAGAGGGAAAAGTTCTGGAATGCCCCACGAGCCTGGGACTGCCCAGGAGTCATCCATCCTCACTTAGTTCTGCCCAAGAGAGGCGGGAAACATTCACATCTGTTTCACCAGGTAAAATGAGCCTCTACTAGTAGCAAAATCCTTCTGCCTGATAGCAAAGCCTCAGATCCATCAATGTACTTTAGCTAAAAGAAATGGTCAGTTTCAGGACCTAAATCTCTAAAATCATTGGTTGACCCTGGAAAACAAAGCCCTATGTGTTTCAGTTTGCTTTTTCAATGGGATGAGATATTGCTTTCCATCTTTCTCTGGGTTTCTGTTTCAGTCTGTCCCTGTCTATCACTGACTCTTTCCTTCTTTCCCTCTCAATAACAAATGTATGTACACACGCACTGGCAGAAGGGAGGAGGAACAGGGAAAAGCTATGATGAAATTCCCATCACCTGATCACAAGACACACAGCTAGTGCTTTACAAATAATATTTTCTAAGTGCAGCAGCCATGCTCTGGTGTGTATGTGTCAGTCTCTACATCTCTATGTACGTGCACATACATAACTACACAGAGATTTAGCAACTCTCCTAAATTACAATAACTGTCAGAACTAGGCATACTCAAGGTTTATGGCTACAGGAATTTCTTTTTAAGATGCTCTTATTCAAAAGAATATCAAGAACTGAGCAGAGGCAATAAATTAATAATGACTTTTACGGCAATTTGACTAGCATTCTAAGCACACCACTGTTGGTGAAGAGAATAAACAGGATATCACTTCTGATGAGACTCGGGACCAGACATGCAACAGACATGTCCGTGGGTCATGGCTGTGCTGGCCCCTGGGAAGGCTCTGTGACTACACATGGATGTCCTCTTCCTGCAGGCACACACTGATTATTGGAAGACATTAAGGAAGAAGAAGCCCTTGAGGACAGAGTTACATTTAAAAAAAATGCCTGAAAATAAGGTATTAGAAAGGATTCTCCACTAAACACACACACCCAGAAATCATTTTTTACCTTGTGGTGAGGATCTCGTGATCTCCACCTTGGTACTGTCCTTTGTTCTGACAGAGTGACAGCCATTTGTTATGCATCCCTCGTAGGGTTTGACTCTCAGCTTCACTTCGTTTACACTGGCGACTCTGACCACTCAACCAGTTCACTTTCCAGCTCTATTACTGATGTCTAATGGAAACTCTGCTCCACAGAATTGGAGCGCTCCTACACTTGGACAGTTCCTTCCAGATCAACTCAGTCAGGTCAGGGTGCGGCACTTGACACTTGCCGTGGCCTGCTCTATTCTGCTTCATCACGACACTTCAGTAACAGGATGTTAAGTGGGAATCTTCTTTTGATTCAGTACATCAGCTACGCCGCTCAAGTTGAGAACCTGGTAGTAAAGAAGAGATCCCCAAGAATTAAAACCAATCAAGAGGCCAGCAAAGAAATTCCTTTAGGGTTGGAAAGCTGATTCAGTTTTGAGGTCTACATGGTTTTGAAATCTGTAGAATTTTTAAAACCTAAGTATATAATTTTGAGAATATTTTTAGAAATTTTATTGTCGGGATAATGTATAGAGGAATTACAGTTACATTTGTCAGGTAATAGGCATATTACTTCTTGGATACTGATACTCCTCATGTTTTTGTCCCTGTTTCCCTCATCCCACTCCCTCCCAATCATCTTGTCTTCCCATCTTCCCTTCCCTATTTCAAATAAACATACATACAATATACCAGGTACGAGATTTTATTTTGGAATGAGGAAAATGTTTTGGGATGATGTAGTGGTGATATTTCCATAAACTCTGTGAATAGTGTTTTGAAATATTGAATTATATCCTTTAAAAGATGAATTTTCCAAAAGTGAAACTAAATTCAATAAAAATGTGTAATCTCAGTCTAATCATAAGAAAATGGTAAAGAAACACAAACTGAGAGTTTTATATTATAAAAGAAGTCTGAATGGGGCTGTGAATTTGGCCTAGTGGTAAGAGTGCTTGCCTAGCATGTAATGAAGACCCGATTCCTTGTTACCACATACTTAGAAGAAAGCTGGAAGTGGTGCTATGGCTCAAGTGGTAGATCTCTAGCCTTGAGATCAGGAGGCTGAGATCTCAGGATAGCAGTTCAATGCCAGCCCAGGCACTGAATATTAGGAGACTCTTATCTCCAATCAATCACTCGAAAATAGGAAGTAGGGCTGTGGCTCCAGGGTAAGATGGTAGCCTTGAGCTGAAGAGCTCAAGGACAGCACCCAGGCCCAGAGTTCAAGTCCCATGACCCACCAAAACAAATGAAAGTAAGAAAAAGGGGAAAAAAGGTAAAAAGGAACAAAAAATAATGACACAAACCTGAAATCAAGCTATAGAATGTGGCTATAGTAAAACTAATGTTGCTTTTTTGTTGTTTAAATTCATCACCAAATTTCAGGTAGCCATTACATCTGTCTTGAACATCTGCTTGAAAACATTTTTCCCCTCATCCTTATTCTTCTCCCTTCTCCTCCATCACAGTTTCTCAACTCTACCCCTAAACTTCAGGAGCTTGTTCACTCCAGGAGGAATGAGCAGACCTTTACATAAGAATTCCCAGGTCCTGTCCTGTCTACATCTCTCCTATCTCTTTATCCTGGCTGCCATTGTCAACTTTCCAAATTCACATTTCAACTTCCAACTTCAACCTATATTCATGCACTTCTTTTATCAGACGTTTATATCTCTCAAATCAAATTCCATCTTCCCCTCAATTCCAAATAAAGGTAACTTTGTTTCTCTTCTAAACTTCATTACTTCTCTGTCATTTGTTTAACAACCAGGAAATACTTCTTAGCCCTTTTTCTTAACATGAATGTGAACTCAAACAGGGAGTTGGCCTTGTCTTGACATTTAGGTGCAATGAAGGTCAAAATTGAATATTCACTTCTTTTCAAGACTAATCCATTGAATCTTCTTATTCTAGGGTAGCTGTAGTAGCACTTGGAGCCATGAAGTAATATTGCAACCACAAAATGCTACAGATGCCCTTAACATACAGTGCTTGGAAATTACACCTGGAGCCAGGATTCACATAGATCATATCTACTCTCTGTAAAAGTCCTTCATGGGGGGGGAGAAATGTATAGTTATGCAAAAAACTCACCAGATTATTTTTAATATATATATATATATATATATATATTTGGGGCTAAGTCACTATTATCTTGAAAATAGTTTTAACCTAATTTATAAGTTATAAAATATACTTCCTTGATATTCCTATAGGCTAAAACTTTATGGATAATTACCAGACTTCCCTTTACCTTGTTAGTATGATTGGAATTTTAAATTTTCATTGAGAAGGTAATTTTAGGGAGGGTATGGCTCAAATGGTAGAGGACTTGCCTAGCAAGCACAAGGCCCTGAGTTCAAGCCCCAGTAACACAAGATAAAAAATAAAATAAAAACAGGAATAGAAAATCATTAAAATGGGTAATGGCATAAGTGCAAAAGAAGTTCACCAAGTCAAATAACACATTGAACAAAAAGGCTACAGAATGATGACGTACTAGGGAGAACATCAAAAAAAAAAAAGGTGAATGATTTTGGTAGTAATTTCATCAATACTCTGTCCACTGTGGGACAAGGTAGATATGTATTAAACTGTTCATTTCTTCTTCATGTTTTCACACGAGTAAGGACTGGCATGCAACTTTGTACTTTTTCTGGAATAAAGAACCAGAACACTTTCTGGTTACCTTCAGCCAAAACTTAAGGGCTACAAGTTACCCAGCGCCTGGCAACACTACCTTCTTCCTTGACTCAACAAGGCAGAGTGCCAGAGGAAACAGCAGAGTAGCACTATGTAAACAGGGCAAGTGGCACAGAGCAGAGGCAAGTTATATAACCAAAATATTTTAAAATATGTTCATACCTCGTAACAACCTTTGCCTTTGGTTGGTTTCTTGTTTGGAGTGTCAGTTGAAACAGTTAATTCAATATTATCTGGATCGCAGATGGGGGATCTCCAGAAAAAGGCCGCGGCCGCCGCCGCCCCGGCCGCCGCTCCGGCACCGCTGCTTGTGGCCGCTGCCGTCGCCGCCGCCACCACCGCGGCCACCACCGCCGCCTCCTCCGCCGCCGCCGCCGCCGCCTCCGCTCCGGCACCGCTGCTTGTGGCCGCCGCCGCCGCCGCCGCCCCGGCACCGCTGCTTGTGGCCACTGCCGCCGCCGCCGCCACCGCCGCGGCCACCGCCGCCGCCTCCGCCTCCGCCGCCGCCGCCGCCGCAGCTCCGGCACCGCTGCTTGTGGCCGCTGCCGCCGCCGCCGCCGCCGCCGCCTCCGCCGCCGCCCCCGCCGCTGCGGCACCGCTGCTTGTGGCCGTTGCCGCCGCTGCCGCCACCGCTGCGGCCGCCGACGCCGCCTCCGCCGCCGCCGCCGCCGCTGCCGCTCCGGCACCGCTGCTTGTGGCCGCTGCCGCCGCCGCCGCCACCGCCGCCGCCACCGCCGCCGCCGCCGCCGCTCCGGCACCGCTGCTTGTGGCCGCTGCCGCCGCCGCCGCAACCGCCGCGGCCACCGCCGCCGCCTCCGCCGCCGCCGCCGTCGCCGCTCCGGCACCGCTGCTTGTGGCCGCTGCCGCCGCCGCCGCCACCGCCGCCGCCACCGCCGCCGCCGCCGCCGCTCCGGCACCGCTGCTTGTGGCCGCTGCCGCCGCCGCCGCCACCGCCGCCGCCGCCGCCGCCGCCGCCGCCGCTCCGGCACCGCTGCTTGTGGCCGCTGCCGCCGCCGCCGCCACCGCCGCCGCCTCCGCCGCCGCCGCCGCTCCGGCACCGCTGCTTGTGGCCGTTGCCGCCGCCGCCTCCGCCGCCGCCGCCGCCGCCGCCGCCGCCGCCGCCGCCGCCGCTCCGGCACCGCTGCTTGTGGCCGCTGCCGCCGCCGCCGCCACCGCCGCCGCCTCCGCCGCCGCCGCCGCCGCCGCTCCGGCACCGCTGCTTGTGGCCGTTGCCGCCGCCGCCTCCGCCGCCGCCGCCGCCTCCGCCGCCGCCGCCGCCTCCGCCGCCGCCGCCGCCGCTCCGGCACCGCTGCTTTTGGCCGAGGCCGCCGCCGCCGCCACCGCCGCGGCCACCGCCGCCGCCTCCGCCGCCGCCGCCGCCGCCGCTCCGGCACCGCTGCTTGTGGCCGCGGCCGCCGCCGCCGCCACCGCCGCGGCCGCCGCCGCCGCCGCCGCCGCCGCCGCCGCCGCCGCCGCCGCCGCCGCCGCCGCCGCCGCCGCCGCCGCCGCCGCCGCTCCGGCACCGCTGCTTGTGGCCGCCGCCGCCACCGCTCCGGCACCGCTGCTTGTGGTCGCTGCCGCCTCCGCCGCCACCGCCGCCGCCGCCGCCGCCGCCGCCGCCGCCGCCGCCGCCGCCGCTCCGGCACCGCTGCTTGTGGCCGCTGCCGCCGCCGCCGCCACCGCCTTGGCCACCGCCGCTGCCTCCGCCGCCGCCGCCGCCGCCGCCGCCGCTCCGGCACCGCTGCTTGTGGCCGCTGCCGCCTCCGCCGCCACCGCCGCGGCCACCGCCGCCGCCTCCGCCGCCGCCGCCGCCGCCGCCGCCGCTCCGGCACCGCTGCTTGTGGCCGCTGCCGCCGCCGCCGCTGCCACCGCCGCGGCCGCCGCCGCCGTCGCCGCCGCCGCCGCCGCCGCTCCAGCACCGCTGCTTGTGGCCGTTGCCGCCGCCGCCGCCACGGCCTTGGCCACCGCCGCTGCCTCCGCCGCCGCCGCCCTGCAGCCCCAGCCGCTGGCCTCGGTAGCGCGTCGCTCTCCTAAGATGGCTGCCGCGACTGGTGCCGTGGCAGCTTCGGCTGCCTCAGCGCAGGCGGAAGGGAAAAAGATCCCCGATCTTTTCATCAGACAGGTTAAACGAGTAGAAGGCTCTATATGGAGGAGTAGAAAACAAATGATTAAATATTAATTCGAAAATATTTGTCATTTCTTAGAATTTTTTCCAGTTTTTATATACTGGATGATATCTTGGGGATGGTGCAAAGGAAAATTGAAACAAAAATGTTCTACCTTGTGGAACCTGCATTATGAAGGAGGTAGATATATTTGAAACAAACAAACAAGATGGAAAGTCAGTTTTCAGTAGGTAAGGGAAGGAAGGCTTTCTTGATGTTGACAGATTAAACCTGGAAATGAAAGATAAAAATGATTATGGGTCAAACTCTTGGAAAGATGAAATCACTATTAATTTCATTGAAGGCTCTAGAAAGTTTAGGGTGGTAGAAATAGTAGGGGGGGCTTTATTCTTGTTATGTGTGATCTGCCTCTTAGCCAACCAAGTTGAGATTTAGTGGTGATTGGATGGATGAAGATGTCTGGAAGTCCAAGTGGAAGCCTTAGCTGGAACTATAAATATAAGAATCATTGGCATAGTCATATTATATAAATTAATTGCATTATATAGGCTTTTATAGGATTATGTGCAAATAAAAATTGAAGGCTAAGCATATGAAGACTGGAATATCTATTGGTCTGGTAATGTGGAGATTCTGATAAGAGTGGCAGAATTGTAAAACCTGATCACACAGTGTCCAGAGCAAAACAGAGCAAGAGAAATTGAACCAGTAAGTTAATGTAATTCATCAAATTCATTTCTTTATAAAGAGAACTTTGGTAGTAAATGGAATTTGGGGGTCGGAGTCAAGCATTTTTTTTAATAAGAGAGAAATGACATTGTGCTTTTGAATGTCCACTAGAAAGGGGAAAAATTATGATACACCAGAGGAGAGCTACATTTACGAGTATGTGTAAAGGACAGAAGCCTTGTGCACAAAGGGTTGACTATAGCTAGGAATTAATGCTGTTAATTCATGGCACTAAAAAAAAAAGACTAAAGTCATTCTACCCTGACTCTGGATGGGGCATACAGGAATTGGGGGTTATTTAAGGTGTCTGCCTATGGCTTTCATTTGACTGATGGGAGTATGTGAGGGAGATGTAAAGTTAGATAAACTGCATTCCAGTGGATTTGGGGGAAGGCTAGTGCGAAATTGAAGTGCTTGGTTAACTGTGAAGGCAGTATATGGCTGGAGTCAGTGCCTTTCTAAAGAGTGGCTTTCTGTAGCCTGTCTTTTCCACTGTCACCCAGGAAACAATCACTAAAGTGATCCTACATCTTAGGTACTTATTTCTCTATTATTGTTCATTTCTGTATTCTAATGTTCTGGGTTGAGAGAGAAGGCTATTAGTTTGGAAAGTACTTGGATGTAAAGGTTAAAAAAATAGACCTTACTGTGTAATATCATAGTTTACCTTTACCCATAAGAAGGTATGTTCCAGTACACCCAATAGATGCCTAAAATTGTTAATAACACTAAACCTTATACACAGGTTTTGTAAGGTTACCATAAGTGAGGTGACCTCTGAGAAGGCTTCTGAAGGACTAATGGGCATATAAAATCTAGAGTATGGTTTTATTGGACCAAAGAAGGATTCAGGTCTTAGGTGGAACAGAATAAAATGATATCGATATCATCGTATTTCCTGAGAGTGGCATGCAATTAAAACTTTATGAATGGTTTATTTCTGAAATTTCCCGTTTAATGTCTTTTAGGCTTCAGCTGAGTATGGGTAATTAAACCTATGGAAGCCAAGATTGTAGGAAATAAGAGATTAGTGTGTCAGTAACTAACTTGAGCCACTTTTAAATGATACTGCACGGTTCCAGAGGTAGGTTGGGAATTTCATAACAAAAAGAAGTAAATACCCCCTTCTATTATAACATTGCTGTTATTCATTTTGCTCATCCACAGTTACAAATACTCCTTATGTTACTGCTATCATTTTGAATAAACTGTTAACCTCTCTGATCAAATAAGAATCAGAAAATATACTGCACTGGTTTCTCACACTTGTAGTTTTAGTACTTTAGGAGCTGTGGTTGCAGTTCAAAGTCAGGCCAGGCAGAAAAAACAGTGAGATTCTATGTCCCCCAAAAAAGCAGATATGATTCAAGTGGAAGAACACCAGCTAAGCAGCAAGCTGAGCAAATGTGGAAGCTCTGAGTTTAAATCTTAGTACCCTCCCAAATGTTTGTTTTTGTCTTTATCTGTGTAGAATTGAGTTTCTGACCTATGTCATTTTATTTTTATTTTTGCCAGAAAGTCTTTTTCTCCTTCATTTTGGTAATAATGCCCCTTAAGAATACAGGATTCTACAGTTTGGTCAACTCTGCTTTTGCTCTCATGTTTGTAAATGGAAATCTGCAATGTCATTTGTATTTCTTTTGTTGTTGTTGCCAATTCTGGGGCTTGTACTCAGGGACTGAGCACTGTCCTTGGGCTTTCTCAAGGCTTAGAGCTCTAGCACTTGAGCCCCTAGCAACTCTTCCAGCTTTTTCTATGTATTTGGTACTGAGGCATTGAACCCTGGTCTTCATGCATGTTAGGCAAGCATTCTACCACTAGTCCATGCTCCCAGCCCTGTAGTTTGTATTCTAATTCTTATTTTAAAGGATAGTTTATTTTCTGTTCCTTCAAAAATGGACTGATTTTCCTTCTCTTTCCTTCTTTCCCGTCTTTATATCCAGGTATGTCTACCCTGGGTATTTCTTTTGTGTGGGTGGGATATGCTGGATCTACTGGCATGTCAGATATGATGGATTATGTTGGGCTCACCACAGTTTCACACTAGAGCCTGCCCCTAGACCTTTTACATGACTAGTTAGGTACACTTTATTTTTTTACATATTTTCAAATGACTTATAGGCAGAATGACACACAAACACTCAATACTTAATATATACAGTTGGATAAGTTCAGAGCTAAGTAAGCATATGTGGTACATCCAAATCTACAATCTGTGTTCACAGCACATCCACCTACTAGAAGAAGAATCCCAAATGACCCTTACTGTACACTCTATTTTTATTGACAATGAAACAGATAGAGGAAAGCTTAGTTCCCATGGGCTTTCTCTGGAGACACATTCTTGACTTGTGGGAAGTTGATTTGCTTACTTACCATGTGCTGAGTATGGCTTTTCTAGAAGGAAATTTGGATGCTACCAAGTTAGAGTTTATGATGGTCCCATTTTTATTGTTTTTAATATGCTTTGCTTATACTCTTGCAAACCATTTCAGTCTTCCTTAATGCTATTTTTGTTTTTGTTTTTACAGGGCTCTAGCTGTAGAATGAACATGGAAGCTCTCCTTTTTGGCTTTACCAGAAAGTTATTCCAAAGCTGCTACTGCCACCTGCAGAGTCAGCAGTTCTAGCTTCTGAAATGAACTGGCAGTCTCAGGGCTAAGTCTGTGTGGAGGCAAGCACTCTGCTGGATGATGAATACAACCATAAACAGCCTGGACAATGGCCAGCAGACATGTTACTGATCTGGATGATGCCTATTAATACTCTTAATAAGGACATGCAAGTGTCTTTTCAATGTATTATCAGCAAGGACTATTTTACTAGGCCCCTAAATGAAAATAGTCTCAGGGAATTGTTTCACAAAGCTTGGGGACTTGGGAAATTCTAGGAATCTATTTAGAAAGCGGAGGCTGCATTTTTGCACAGTACCAGTCTTGATTTTCTTTAGAAGGGGGGGTATGGAGTTTCATAAAGTCCTTAAATCTGGTAGAAAGTACCCAAGGGCCTTGAATAGAGATGTAAGTGAACAAAGAGCATGGTGTGCATTGATCATGGAGAGAAGGTAGTGAATTTTGCAAAGGGAGATAAAGAGAAGATCAAATTCTTTAATGGTTTGCAAGGACTATGTAGAGGCCTGGATTGTGGAAGGGAAGAAAACATTAAAAGGCCCATGCAGATGATCCCATGGAAATGAAATAGAATAAAGTCACCTTTTGTAGGCAAATGTGACTTTTGCTCCTGTATTTCAGTTAACTCTCATAACAGCTTCAGGAGCAATTTCCAGAATGTAAAAATCCAAGGTTTATTGATGGCTAATCTTAGAGATGAAAAGTGGGATTCTATTTGACGTTACCAGCAGCTGAGCCAATGTCTGGTACTTACTGTAATGGGGAAGGCTGTAGAGATAATTTATTTGGAATTGAGGGGAAGGTGGAATTTGATTTGAGAGATATAACCGTCTGATAAAAGAAGTGCATGAGAGTGGCTCATTGTGCGCAGCGTTGCACGGCGCCGCGGGCCGCCGTGGTCTAAGGTGGAAGTTCGTGCGGCCGCCGCCACCGCCTCCGCCGCCGCCGCTCCGGCACCGCTGCGGCCGCTGCCGCCTCTTTTGCATTGCAAACCATTAAAAGTGGACAGCTTCATACAATCCAATTAGTGACCCCTGCTTTTCACAGGAAACCCATCATAGATGGGTTGCAATTCTCCATGAAAATCGTTTACCTTCCGGGAAGCTGCTGCTTTTGATGTGGCATTCCAGGAGGGTGTTAGAACAGCCTGTGTACCTCTGCTGTTTCAGAAACTTCTCCAAATTCTTTTGCGTTCAGTGATTATCCCAAATTATTTAAATTGGTTCCCAGTCATCTTTGATGCAACTCTGGAATCTTTTCTGAATGTAAGAAAATCACACATATAGCACAGAGAGAAGATTACAGAATCAGAATGACTTAGTACTTCCCAGGGAAATTCTATCAGAACCAAATAGCAGGTGTTTGAGTTGAATTTGAAGCTCCACAGCCACACTTCTATTGTACCTTTACCCACAGCTCATAGATGAGTACATAAAAGTTCACAATAATTGCTCATAAAAAATTCTCCACCCAAATGAGGAGCAAGTAAGGCAATCACCGAAGTTAATGTAATTATACAATCAAAATTTTATTAATATGTCCTCATTTCCATTCCCCAGTTGTCCCATATCATTTTATCACGCTGTATTATTCTCCTTGCTTCTCCTGTTTTGCAAGCAAAGGAAATGTCAAGTTAAGATACATCCATTCAGGGGGACCAAAAATAGCCATTTCTCACTTCCCATGATGCTTTCTGTTGTCATCTTTCATTGAGCCTGCCTCCTGTATGAAGTGTTATTCTTCTGCACTTAGTAGAGTCTTTTTCTGCCAGAGGCCTCAGAAAACTAGGTTCCAACACACACACACACACACACACACACACACACACACACACACACACACACACACATTCCTTAAATACAAAGATATTTTCAGTAAGTGTTCTAGTATGTAGATGTGGGATTCCCTCAGAGAGGTCTGAGGAGTCATAGGTATGGACCACTCTAGTAACTATTTCCCTTTGACCAAGGCCAATGTCACCATCTGTGTGACATATGTCACACTAGAGCTGCATACTAGTAAATTTTCAGCCCCTTTCCAGGAATGCTGTAGGGAAGAAATCGTTTTGAATTTGAGTTACACATTAACAGATTTTCATTAAATATAAAATCTTAGGTAGTTTTATCATCCCTATTTAAATTTCTGAATAGGCATAATTTGGTCACTGAATTTCCTATAATAAAAGAAAATGCACAGTATGCTCAGTGGAATAACACAGATGAAAAGGAATGAACACTGTATGATATCACTTGTACACGAAATTCAATAAAGTTAATTTCATAGAAACTGAGTAGAATGGTGGAACTACCATGGTGGTACTACCAGAGAAAGTGAGATATTGATCATGGGTGAAAAGTTTTAGTAGGGGGGCCGGGGGTTTGGTCTAGTGGTAGAGTGCTTGCCTAGTATGCACAAAGACCTGGGTTGTAGAAAAAAGCTAAATGTTGCTGAGACTCAAGTGGTAGAGCTCTGATCTTGAGAAAGCCCAAGGATAGGGCTCAGGCCCTGAGCTCAAGCTCAGGACTGGCAAAAAAAAAGTTTTAGTAGGACTTGAAGAACAAGCTACGATATGAGCTATTGAAGTACTCTGTGACCACAATTAATAACACTGTACAATTCAAAATTGCCCAAAGAATTGATTTTTAACATTTTCTTCACAAAAATGGTGAGTTAGAAAGGTGATGGATATATCAGTTACCTCTATTGAATATTTCCATACTGTATAGACAGATCAAATATTATGTTGTACTCTATAAATTTGCGTAAGTAATGCCAATAGGAAGGAAGGAGGGAAGAAAGGAAGGAAAGAAGGAAGAAGGAAGGAAAGAAGGAAGGAAGGGGGAAGGAAGGAAGGAAAGAAGGAAGGAAAGGAGGAGGAAAGAGAGAGGGAGCATTTCTAGAATGTACATAGCTGATCCAAGAAACAATCTCTTTTCCAAATGTCTGAAATTCTCCACTCTACTAAAGCTTTCCTTCCATGCTATCCATGCTGTACACTCCAAGCTTTGTTATCACTACTAGTAACTACTTTACCACCGAGCAATCTCCAATACATGGATCCTCTTTATCGAGCCTCCACCTGCTGTCGTTCCCGCATACTGTTTATGATATTGCCCCCCTGCCATTCAATGATGTGATTGGGACCAGGAATCCTTCCTGTGACTTCCCTCAAGTCTTCCCTTCCCTTCTTGCCAAGCTGGGAGCCAATTGCAGAACATACTAACCTAAAAGTTTCATAAACACCCTCCCTCTTTTCATTGTCCTCTTGGCGAAAAACACTACATGTATCTTCTGCTGTCACTAAACTAAACTAGATGTCAGTAAGCTATAATTTTGGACCAAATGCAGACCACTGCCAGGTTTTATAAATGAAGTTTTATTGGAATAAAACAACATTCATTCATTTCTGTATTATCTATTTCATGCAATAATGGCTGTGTTAAATACTGGGACCAAAACTGTGGCCCACAAAGTTAAAAGTACTTTATGTGTGTACTGAATACATTTGTGAAACTCTGAGTTAAATTATTCCTTAAATCCAGATTTGCCAACCATTCTTAGCTTTGATTTATAAACTCAAGACTCTAATCAACACCCAACTCTCTAGCTCACATCTGTATTCCTGACTACTTAGGAAGCTTAGATCTAAGGATCCAAGTTTGATGTCAGCCTAGATAATCATGAATATCATGCCTCAGTTTCTTAACTCTAATTAATCAGCAAAATTTGGAACTAAAGACATGGCTCAAGGATAGAATGCCAGCCAGGAATAAAACAGAAAACCAAGCATATGAGGGCCTGAGTTCAAGCTCCAGTAATGACAAACATGTTCGGATGCATATTCGGGCATGTATAACACTGACACACGGACAGACAGACAGACAGACACACACACACACACACACACACACAGATAGAGACAGAGAGACAGACAGATAGAGACAGAGAGACAGAGACAGAGAAAAAGGTAAATCAGAGGTCTTAAAGCCAAAGCATGGGAATGCCTTTTGGAATTTCCCTCCTTGCACTCTCCCTATTTACCTTTGCTAAGCTGTGTTTCAGTATTTCATTATGTTCTGTTTTGTATTCTGTATTTATTTGAGACCAAGCCTTGCCATGTAGCCCAGACTGGCCTTCAATTCACCATGTTGTCTAGGCATGCCTTAAGTTCTCTGTCTTCCTGACTCAGATTCCTGAGAGTAGAAGTATATATTACCATACTTCACTTTTGCTGATTTTTTCCCCTAGAAACGGTCACAGCAATGTTCTCATCTCATTTGCCCATTGAGTGTGATTTTAACAAGTCTTCCACAACAACTAATATCTAGATGCCCTCTCTTTGTATGAGAACATGCATGTATGGACTTCACAAGTAGAATGTGACCACAGTGGTGCTTCCTGAAGCAAGTCATGAAAGAAATTACAGGTGTCCTTGGTTCTCTCATTCTCAGAGCCCAGCTGCCAAGCTGTTAGGAAATCTAAACAACCCGTGGAGTGTCTCACAGAAAGCTGCCTATATAGAAAAGGAACAGAACCCCTGGCTTTCTACCCAGCCAAGCTCCCAGCCAATAGCCAAGAGTATCTTACCATCTGTACATCTCAGAAGTAGAATATCCATGCTAGGTACCAGTGGCTTACCCTTAACGACTCAGAGAACTGTGGTTCAAAGCCAACCTAAGCAGAAAAGTCCATGAGACTCTTATCCCCAATTAAACATCAAAAATGGCAGAAATGGACTGTTACTCAAGCAGTAGAATGATAGCCTTGAGCAAAAACGCTCAAGCATAGTGCCCATACCCTGAGTTCAAGTCCCAAGACCTGTACACAAAAATAAATGAAGTAGAAACGCCAGTTCTGCTCCAGTTTTCCCATTACACAAACTACAAATTTTTGACGTATAAAATTACAGCTATTTTGGATTTTAGTTTTTTAAGATTAGAAGATTGGGTATATACAAAATGGTAAGACCCAACATAATTCACAAGATTCATTACATTTGATGTGCACCTTATACAGATAATCTGAAAATAATTTTATATAGTATTTGACTGGGTCTGCAATTTGACTATGACTCACCACTTGGGTGTGGAATTTTCCACTTGCAGTCATGTCAGCATTCAATATGTTTCAGATTTTGGAGTGTTTCTGAGTTCAGGTTTGGTGGCTGTTCATCCTGCACCGTTCTCAGTGACTATGGGGGAGGGAAAGGGCGCTCATTAGTTACACATGGCACAAAACAAACCAAAACAGCAGCCATCTGGTCTTTTCCTCTCTAGGCCTAGCTTTCTTATCATACAGACGAGGTGGTGCGTCCTTTGACTCCTCTCTCAATCATCATGGGACAGTTCTGGCCTCTCACCTCACTCAGAGTCAATATGCTATTTGTCTTTCAGCTTCTGAACTAAGCACCACTACTAGGTCATTTCTGTTCCTGACATGTATTATTTTAGGCCCACTCCCAGCTTCATGACCTCCTTGGGAAGCCAAGTGTGGGAAGCCATACTCTCATAGGCCCATACCTAAAGTGGTGGGTTGTCTAGTTTCAGATGCACTTAAGATTGATGCTGTTGAAAGCATAGGCTGAGAAGGAAAGGACAGGTCTCCAAAATTTGATAGTTTCTCTGTATGAATTATTAGTGCCAAGACAAACTGTGACACAGTCAGTCATCAGTAATGGGTGACGGGTTGGCAGCACAGCATACATAGAATCCAATGTGAGTCAGAGCAGGGTTGTCAAGCAAGGCAGTAAGTAAATGCTTGAGAAAAACTCATCAAAACAACAACATTCTACTAGTAATCGGTCCTTGAAAGAGGGTCTTGAGTGTCAATCACTATCTCTGGCAGTAATTGCTGAGGTCATTCTCTTGGTAACTTGTCATATTTAGGAACTCAATCAAATAGATTGCTATAGTAAAGCAAATTATGTCTTAGTCACCACATCTTCTTTAACACATGCACAAATGTCCCCCATGTCTCTTTATGTCTCTCTTATTCCTGTCTCTCTGTCTCTATCTCTCTCTGAAATGTGCATACATGGATATTTACACATGCATGTGTGTGTGTGTGTGTGTGTGTGTGTGTGTGTGTGTGTGTGTATGTGTGAGAAAGCAGATCCTATGTCACCACCTGGCTGAGCCAAATATAAGAAAGACAGTTCATACTGATCTTCCACCTCCAAATTGTGGAGAAAACTGGACAATGTGTAATGCAGATTTTACCATTTATCAGCTATGTGACCTTTGGTTAGTCACTAAATCCTTCTGAGCATCTGTGTCTTAATTTACAAATGAGACTTATATTAGACAGAGTATGACTAGACTGTATGGTGTGTGTGTGTGTGTGTGTGTGTGTGTGTGTGTGTGTGTGTGCTCACACATGAGTGCATGCAGGTTCTTGGGCTTGAACTTAAAGTCTGGTGCTATCCATGAACTTTTTTTGCTCGAGGCTAATGTTCTACCACTTGAGCCACAACTTCATTCCCAGCTCTTTGTTTAGAGATGAGAGTCTCATGGATTTTTCTACCAGAGTTGGCTTTGAACCATTTTTCAGTCTCTTGAGTAGATAGATTATAGGCCTAAACCACTGGCACCCAGATGAACTTATTTTTGTTTTTATGACTAAATAAAATCACAAGGAAAGTATCAAGTATTTCTAGTGAATGGTTCATACATATTGAATTTCCTTCCTCTGCTGGACAAAACAGCCTGGTCTAGGACTGCAGTACTAAGCCATTTGTCCCCACATTTTATTTAAAGTTTAACCTAGCATATCCTAACTTTCATGTTTAATCTAATTAGTCACTTCTAGTCTGTAGCTTTAGGAGTCCTGACACCATGCTAAAAACACTCATCAGAAATTTTCTCCCTTACTTTGGCCATTAGTTGCTTTCTCATTTTATCACCAACAAAATCACATTTTCTTCCTTAGCCCTGTCGAAAGCAACAAGCTTACCACTGAGATGCTTGGACTACATCCTGCAAAGCAATCCTGCCCCAGAGCCAGGGCCTGATTTAACAAGGTGCCAGTGGTTCTCTTAATGAAAGGCAGGTGGCAAGGCCTTCAGAGATTCTGTCACAGTGGGAGCACAGCAGGAAACAGATTGGGTTAATCCTCTATGTGCCTCCTGATTTGCCAAGCTTTCAAGCATAGCAAAACTGAAAATAGCCTACTTTCTCACATTTTCGCATAGGCATTCCCTTCTAAATCATCTCTCCCCCCCCCCCACCGAATGCCTCATCTTTAGGGATATATATTGTTAGCTAAGACAGGAAGTATTCTGGGAAAAACCTCTGTGTTATGCCCCGGGATGACTTGAAGGTGGCGGTGGCCTCGAGCCCAGGCTCCATCTTGCCAGGCCCAGACGCAGGCTTCGCCTGGCTGCCGAGGACACGGCACCCTTGAGTGGTGGCGGGCGGGCATGGCACAGCAAAGCCAGAAGAATGGCGGAGGCTTTGTGGGGCAGGAGGACGGAGACCCTAGGCGGCCTCGGAAGCTCACCAGCATTCCAGGCCGCGGAGCCCGCCGGTCCTGGGCCTGGGGTGACCTCCCTGCCCCGCCACCAGGACCGACGAAGACCCTAAAGGTCCTGGAAGGTGAGCGGAGCCCCAGAGGCCGGCAGGTGCAACGGTTGGCTGTCAGAGACCAAGGAGTTAAACGGAACAAAGCAAAGACCCTCTAGCCTTGAGCAAATCGCATCTGGTTGAGTCATCTGCACAAAATACTTCTCGGAATAACCGCAGGTTGTTGCTTGGGTTAGCACAACGGCCAAAAGAACAGCCTGACCCACCCCTAACCTTGAGATTTCCCGTTCTTGTTATCACAAAAACTCTCCATCCTCCCCCTCTATACTCCCTTTCTTACACTCAGGTTATATAAACCCTGCTTTACTTTTAATAAATGAGACCTTGACGTGACTCAGATTGTCTCTGTCTTTCTTTATGCGCCTGGTCTCCTTCCTCTCTTTCCCCCATTGGTTTTCTTCTTTTAGGAGGTGCCTCTTCGAGCCGCATGAATAGCTGAACCCGCGGGTCAGGAGAAGTGGCGCCCAACGTGGGGCTCGAGGCACGGTGACCTACCGGACGGCGTGGAGAACAGGGGACCCCAATTATATTAAGGTAGAGACGCCCACACCGCATCGCTCATGCACCGTGGGAGAGTCTTGAGGTAAGTTCTGCCGTCCCATCAACCATGGGCAAAGCGTTATCAAAAGAGGTTTTATTTATAAAAGAAATGAAAGGATCACTTAGGGAGAGAGGAATAAGAGTTAAAAAGAAAGATTTGGTAAAATTCTTTTGTTTTTTTGAAAGAAAAATATGTCACTAAAACCTTATAAAAATATTTATCCTATTATTCCTAAGACTTCTTCTGATAATGGCAGGCTCAACCCCCCCTCTGAGGTGGAGCTAGAGGAGGAGGCAGCGCATTATGAGGAAGAAAGATATGGCCCTTTTTCTCTTCCCCAAGTTTCTGCAGCTACACAGACTCCAGAGATAAGGGCCCTTCACTGGCCCACCCCTTCCCCCTATCCAGACACCTCTCTCCTGTCAGCCCCACCACAGGAAATGGTGAGATCATTCTCTGTTCCTCCGGAGGTGCAAGGTCTCCTTAAATCCAAAGACTCTCTCTTGAAACAAGTGACAGAATTAAAAAACGTGCTTCATTTAAAAAGAGAGTTAAGGGACCTCACTTTGCAAATTCATGATTTACAAATGAATCTTGTTGGGGAAGCCGTGACTACCCCCCATGCCTCGGGTAACAAGCCCGCTAAAACACCCTCGGCCTCAAAGAGCCGCAATAAGAGACTCAGATCCGGGGCGCAAACTGTTTCCCTCTCCTTCCCCGTAATTACTCGCTCTAACACTCAACCTCGGGAACAAGAGGGGGAGGGAGGAGAAGCGGGAGAGGAGGAGGCAGACACCACCAGAAGGCAGGAGGAGGGACAAAACCTAGATTCCTCTGCCTCTGAGGAGGAAGGGGGTGATCAGGAGGAGGCAAGGAGACATTCTCAAATTACATATAGGAGATTGACGTTTAAACAAATTAAAGAACTACATTCGGCTGTTAAGAATTATGGAATTAATGCCCCTTTTACTTTAACAGTACTGGAGGGCCTCGGGGGTGAGGGACATTTATTGCCTCTTGAGTGGCACAAGATTGTACAGTCTGTTTTAACCAGGAGTCAATATCTAACCTGGAAAGCTGAATTTATAGATAAGGCAGAAAATCAAGCTATTACCAAAAAAAAAACATACACAAATGGCTTCATGGTCTTCTGATAAAATTTCAGGGAGGGGCAAATTTGCCTCGGAGGAAAAACAACAAAAACTCCCTGCAGGAATATTAACCCAGACTGCTCAGGCTGCCCTGGCCGCCTGGAGAGCAGTGCCTGCTGCAGGAGCGGTTACTACCTCTCTTTCCAGGGTAGTACAAGGCAATAATGAACCATATTCTCAATTTGTTGCCAGACTGTTAGAAGCAGCTGAAAGAATATTAGGTGAGGTAGATACAGATGATATTATAGTTAGACAGTTGGCCATAGAAAATGCTAATGCAGCCTGTAAAGCTGCTTTAAGAGGCAAAACAAAGACCCTAGATTTAAATGGTATGATTAAAATTTGCAATGATGTGGATTCCTTTGAACATAAAATGTCTAAATCTATTAATTTGGCCATTGGAGCCATACTCCAAAATCAGACTCCACCTTCAGGAAAACTAGGACGAATATCTAGCCCTAAAAACTGTTTTAAATGTGGACAAATTGGACATTTTGCTAGAGAATGCCCTGGAACTATTAAACAACCCAACGTTCCTGGGACAATTTCTCAAATTGGACATTTTGCTAGAGAATGCCCTGGAACTATTAAACAACCCAATGTTCCTGGGACGATTCCCCTCCCCCTTCCCCTTGGCCTTTGTCCTAAATGCAAAAGAGGCCGTCACTGGGCTAGAGAGTGCCGGTCCAAGACCGATATAAATGGCCAGCCTTTATCTGCGGGCTATGGGCCCCAGTAGGGGGCCCTACCTACCCACCACGACAACCAATGACCCCTCCCACCCAAAATCTGCCTCTGATGCAAACATCGCTGACTCAGACTTATTCCGAGCCACTGCAGGCAGCGCAGGACTGGACCTCTGTTCCTCCACCACCAGAATTATAACTCCAGAGGAAGGAACAGTTGTTATAAACTCTGGAAGGTTCGGGCCTCCCCCTGCCAGGAATGTTTTTTCTTATTATAGGCCGAGCTTCAAGCTCACTGCAAGGACTCTCTTTAAAGTGGTTTATCTGAATAAAAAAAGGATCTGAAAGGAATTCTCTTAAATGTTTGCTCAAAAGGGAAAATAATCATGGAATGTTCATGTAAGTCGTAAAAGGTTTGAGTATGTCGCCAATGGTATGAGTATGTCTTGAGTAAAGTTGGTATGCAGTTAAACTGCAGTAATGTAAATAGAGTCAGAATTGATACACTGATGTGAGGGGTTGCTATACTTGGATGTATATTTTCTAATTGTGTGGGTTTTCTTGGGTGCAGAACTGGGAGGGAATGCTGTATGCCCCTCCAAACCAAAGAATGCTGTCTGCCCAGCATTCTGCCCAGGTCTGATAGCAATTGTTAGCCCCCCCCCCACCACCAGGCCATATGTTATCTCTGGTATCAGAGGCAGCCCCAGGAGTCATTTAAAGGAAAACTTGGGAAAGCTAAACTAGCTGACAGTGCTAACCATAATTCAGTCCAGTCCTTCCAGGCCTTACAGGTTGATCTAGGGACATGTTCATCGTCTGGTTTCTAACATCCTGGCTCTCCCACAGCTATCCCTAAAGAATATTTTAAAATTGTAATAGATATAAAAGACTGTTTTTTCTCCATTCCCCTCGATCCTAGAGATTGTAAAAGATTTGCCTTTTCCATACCCATGATAAACCATAAAGGCCCTAATCCCCGCTTTCAATGGCGAGTGTTGCCACAGGGTATGGCTAATTCTCCCACTCTTTGTCAAAAATTTGTGGCTCAATCTATAGACCCAATTCGTGTTCAATACCCTCATATATATATTATACATTATATGGATGACCTATTAATTGCTGCCAAACTAGAACTGGAGGCACATCAAGTGACTCAAAGAATAGTTATTGCTTTACAAGACAGAGGACTTTTTATCTCCCCAGAAAAAATTCAAACTTGCTATCCCTTCTTGTTCCTAGGTTTTCAATTAGAACCCTCTTTAATATATGCTCAAAAAATTCAAATCAAAAGGAATAAGCTAAATTGTCTAAATGATTTCCAAAAACTCCTTGGAGACATTAATTGGCTACGTCCTCACCTTAAATTAACAACAGGGGATCTCAAACCCCTGTTTAATATTCTACAGGGAGATTCTGACCCTTCCTCCCCCAGAAAACTTATGCCCGAAGCTGAAAAAGCCCTAATAAAGTTAGAGGAGGCCATTACACAACAAAATATAGGTTACTTCAACCCCTCCTTGACCCTTTATTTAATCATTTTTGCCACAGAATTTACACCCACCGGTTTATTGTGGCAAAAAACCGTGCCCCTGTTATGGATTCATGCCTCCGCCTCTCAGTCCAAGGTACTCCCCTCCTACCCCTCTTTGGTCTCCCAACTTATTTTTCTGGGGCTCAAGACTTTTGTCAGATATTTTGGCAAGGATCCTGATATCATAATCACCCCTTACTCTAAGGAACAAATTAATTGGTTACAACAAAGACAAGATGATTGGACTGTTTTATGCACTGGGTTCCAGGGTAGCTTTGATACTCACATGCCCAGCGACAGACTTATTCAATTCCTTAATATCACTCCTTTCGTTTTTCTAAAAAATACCTTGATAAAGCCCATCCCCAATACTTTGAGCATCTTTATTGATGGTTCAAAAAATGGAAAAGCTTCATATGTTATTAATAATGTTTCCCACTTTGTAAATACTTCCTTTAAATCTGCTCAGCTAGTAGAATTATTTGCTGCGCTTTGTGTTTTTCGGTTATTAAAGACCCACCCTTTTAATCTGTTTTCGGATAGCCATTATGTTGTTAGAGCTTTACAAGTTTTAGAAATGGTTCGGGTTATTCAGCCTACTACACCTACTTTTCAATTATTTTTTGAATTGCAAAAACTTATTAGACAACGTTCGTACCCTTTCTTTGTAGGACATATTCGTGCTCATTCTGGCCTACCTGGGCCACTAACTCGGGGCAATGAATTAGCTGACTTGGCAACCCAAATAGTTACCCTATCTCAAACAGTTAATCCGGTGACCCTTGCACAAGAGGCCCATGCTGTTCACCACCTTAATGCTCATACCCTGCACTTAAAATTTAAAATTACTAGAGAACAGGCAAGACAAATTGTTAAAAACTGCAAAAATTGCCTAACCCTGCTCCCTGAACCCCATGTAGGTGTAAACCCTAGAGGGCTCATACCTGGACAACTTTGGCAGATGGATGTTACTCATGTCCCCTCCTTTGGAAGGTTAAAATATGTACATGTTACCATTGATACCTTTAGTGGATTTATTTGTGCCTCTGCTCATTTAGGGGAGGCCACAAAAGATGTTATAAACCATCTCCTATATGTTTTTTCTGTCATGGGACAACCCCAAACTATAAAGACGGACAATGGGCCCGGATATACCAGTCAAAAGTTCAAACAATTTTGCTCCCAAATGAGCATAAAACATATTACTGGAATCCCCTACAACCCCCAAGGACAAGGAATAGTGGAAAGGGCTCATCAGACTTTAAAAAACACCCTCATTAAACTTGCCTCACAAGAAACATTATATTCCCTTAAAGGAAACTATAAGACTTTACTATTACGTGCTCTCTTTGTTTTAAACTTCTTAACCCTTGATGCTAATGGCAAATCTGAAGCAGAACGCCTTTGGCATCCAACCACACAAACAGACTACGCCCAGGCCCTATGGAAAGACCCACTGATGGGAATATGGAACGGCCCTGACCCAGTCATTATCTGGGGAAAAGGATCAGCTTGCATTTATAATTCTAAAGAAGGGGGAGCTAGATGGTTGCCTGAAAGTTTAATAAAACCATATAATAAACAATAAAGCCATATAACTAATTCCAGGGTGGCGCCTGAGAACAAAAATATTTTTCTTTTACAGGTCAACAACCATGATGACGAGGCCTTCCCCGTCATCACTCGGCATGATGCTATTGACGGTGATGCTCTCTGGCAGAAGTTGTCCTCCAAAATCGACGAGGATTAGACTTACTTTTTCTACAGCAAGGAGGCTTATGCGCGGCTTTAAAGGAAAAATGCTGCATATATGTAGATAGAACAGGACTTGTTAAGGATAGCTTAGAAAAAATTACAGCTAGCCTAGAAAAGCGAAAAAGAGAAAGGGAAAAACAAGAATCTTGGTATCAAAATTGGTTCTCCACATCTCCCTGGCTATCAACTCTTTTCCCCTCCCTCTTGGGCCCCCTTGTGGGACTTCTCCTCCTAATTTCTTTTGGCCCTTGGGCTTTTCAGCGCCTTACGCGATTTATAAAAAATCAAATTGATTCTGCCTTTTCCAAAAACTCAATCTCGGTGCATTATCATCGCTTAGAGGCTCAGGATGACCCTGTAGGGTCCGAAACAAGCACTCCCGAAAGAGGGCTCCAGTTTCATACACTTCTTGGCTGATAAACCCCAAGCGGCTAGAGAGCATCCAATGATGGGATTATTATGGAGCTTACCCTGGGTGGCACAACATACAGAGGCCGTCGAGGCCGGCTCAACAAGGCATGTTGCCAGGAGTAAGGGTCCCTCCATATAGCCTGACAGGGTGTTCTCTCCACCTATAGAGACCTTGTTCTTTAAAGGAAAGGGGGAATTGTCAGAGACCAAGGAGTTAAACGGAACAAAGCAAAGACCCTCTAGCCTTGAGCAAATCGCATCTGGTTGAGTCATCTGCACAAAATACTTCTCGGAATAACCGCAGGTTGTTGCTTGGGTTAGCACAACGGCCAAAAGAACAGCCTGACCCACCCCTAACCTTGAGATTTCCCGTTCTTGTTATCACAAAAACTCTCCATCCTCCCCCTCTATACTCCCTTTCTTACACTCAGGTTATATAAACCCTGCTTTACTTTTAATAAATGAGACCTTGACGCGACTCAGATTGTCTCTGTCTTTCTTTATGCGCCTGGTCTCCTTCCTCTCTTTCCCCCATTGGTTTTCTTCTTTTAGGAGGTGCCTCTTCGAGCCGCATGAATAGCTGAACCCGCGGGTCGGGAGAGTTGGCGGCCCCGGCGGTTGGGCTGGTGCCAGCGGAGAAACGGTGGTGACGACCACGGGTGGCCACGGAAGCCCTCGAGGACTTACTGGCCGGTTCTAGGCCGGTGTATATAATATGAAAAAGCTGCTCTCAACCTCCCCCAACCTTCAAAAGACGACTTTTAGTCCTTCTGGACTTTGCAGACGTGAAGAGGTTGCCGACGTATGATACAGTAGAGGTAGAAAGTCACCCTTGTTGTCAGGGCCTATTTTCTGTTTTGTGGATGGAGGACGTGGAACAGAAGAGAAGAAGAGGCTATCGACGAATACGATCCAGTGACAGTCACGGATCTGTGTGCATCTCATCCCCCTCGCTGTATATAGAGTTGACTGTGCTTAAGTATCTTTTATGTTCTGAAGGGCCTGATGTATTTTTAAAGTAGGAGTAGGGGAATAACACATTGTGTAAACGTCTGTCTTATAAGCCTTGTGAAATGCATGGGGTGGGGGGAGAGGGGGACAGTCCAACGCTTGAGTTGTACGCATGGGGCTTTGTAGGCCCTGGTTCCCAGGAGAAAGAAATGTAAAGAGGGCCACACCAGTGCTTACAGTGAAGAGTAACATTGTCCCATTTTGTTCTACTTTCTTGTGTATATAGTGTATATAAAGGACAAAGAGGTCCTAAAGTACATCTAGGCTTTCTAGATGTTAAAGAGGTTGCCAGTGTATGACAAAAATAGTTAGTAGACTTTGTATGTTTTGTGTTAAAAATCTCTAAAAAAGGTCTTCTGAAAATTTGAGCATTCTAGCATACTGGGTAGGTGGACAAAGGTTCTAGAATGCTCATATTTTGAAGACACTTTTCAGATTATAATTTGTTACATATGTGCAGTCAGTGAAGACTGCTATGTATATAGTGGATGAACTGAGTCCTTACTTGAAAACATCTAGTCTGTCTAGATGTTTAGAAGCGCCCAATGTATGTTAAATGTAGAGATAATAAAATAATCACTTTTTAGATATCTTTTTGCTAACATTCACATGAAACACTTGTCTTTAAGGAATGGAATGGGGAAACCACCACTGTGAGCAGAATGGCATGTACTGCCTGTACTCATTCATTGGTTTGGAGGAGGTGGAAGGGAGCAATTGTGAAAGGTCATATGCTAGTGTGTTCATACCTGGACATCCTCAGGTGCCATTTTTCTATAGTGTGCATTTTGTTTTGCTGTGTATATAGTGTATATATAATGGACAAATAAAGTCCAAATTTTGCAGCATCTAGTCTCTAGATGTTAAAGAGGTTGCCAGTATAGATTTCAATTTATTATTGAGTAGGATATGCACATCATGACAAGAATATGTAATGCTTTCCATTTGGTTGGGAAGCCAATAAAATAAAAGATTTTAGAGTTCCAGAAGCCCTATTGAAGTCTTGACCCCCAACAACCTTAAACCCCCATTAGTCCCCACCAACTAAAGCTTTTACCACCTCTCAGCAGTGCCAGAATAGAGACTACGCTTTTCACACATGGTCCACACTGAATTACAACACCATTGTAAGCAATTATTCTTTCTTTGTTTCTTTTCTTTTTCTTTCTTTAGTTATGGCACTTGAACTCAGAACCTGGGTGCTGTCTCTGAGCATCTTTGTGCTCACTTAAGCCACAGTATCACTTTCAGCTTTTAAATGGCTAATTGGAGAGAAGAATCTTACTGAATACTTTTCTGCCCCAGCTGGCTTCAAACTGCAGTTTCCCCAGACCTCAGCTCCCTGAGGAGCTAGGATTGCAAGCATGAGCCACCTGCACCCAGCTTGTTTAACCATTATTATTAAGTCACTCTATCAGGTCCTGTTTCATCTCATTTCAATAAAGTCTGCAATCTTGCTCTTTTCTGGGTTTTTGGTCTGGCTTCTGTTATTCTAGTTGTTACATTTTATTGTACTTTATCTAATTGTTTTGGTGAGGAAAGTCACTAAGAGAATACAATATTCTCTTTTGTTTTCTCTATTAAAACATCAGCTCTATCTCCTGTCTGTGTGCCTGAGAGAGAGAGAGAGAGAGAGAGAGAGAGAGAGAGAGAGAGAGAGAGAGAGAGAGAGAGAGAGAGAGAGTGATTTCTCGGGCACTGACAATCTTGTATTTTTAACTTTTAATATCTAGTCAGGTTAATATTGTACTATTTCACACCTGACACTCTCCACTTCAGATTTTATAATGATCCACTCTACCCTTCACACCTCCTATGGAACATTTTTCGAATGTATTAATTAAATAATAGTGTAATTTCATATGAACAATTCTTTCTTAGTGCTGGGTCATTTCCTGTGTCTAAATACATAGGGAATCCTATCTTTTGAGATTATGCTTTGTAGTACTTTGAATAGAAATGATAAGCAGAGAAAAGGGATATTCCTTTATTGCAGAACTCCACAATTTCTTTTACCATTGCCTTCCTTTATTTCCTATGTATCTGTTTCATATATGACTTCTCTTTGGCTTTAAAGGTGTTATTGAAAATTTCTTCTATTGAGCAACAAATTCTCATTTTTGTATATTTTTATGAACCATGCCTTTGGAAGAAGGTTTTCAACTTACACAGAATTCTGGTTTGACTGACCTTCCCTGCCAAAGAGCACAGTAAGGATGTCATTGCACTATGGGCTGCTCTTTGGGGAGTGGGTAGGGATAGTAAGTGCTGTGGCTTGAATTTAAGGCATGAATACTGTCCCTTACCTTTTTGACCAAGGCTAGCACTCTACCACTTGAGTCATACCTCCACTTTTGCCTTTTTGGTGATTTGTAATAGAACTCTTATGGACATTCCTGTCTGTGCTGGCTTTGAGCTGTAATTTTCAGATCTCAGCTTCCCGAGTAGCCAGAAATATAGACTTGAACAACTTGAACTTGACTGAGCTACTGTGTGCCTAATGTGACATTTTCCTAATAATGGCAATATTCCCTTCTGTTTTGATTTCAACAATTTGATAACAATATACGTAGGAATGCATTTTCTTCTGGTTATCCCGCTAGGATTCCATTGAGTTTCTATCTGTAAGTCAATGTCTTCCATCAAATGCAACATTTTGGTGTTTGTAAAGCATCTCGCATTTTCTGTATCCTTATCAATCTATTTTTCTTTTAGAGACCCCATCCACACAGGTATTTGACTACACACACACACACACACACACACACACACACACACACACACACAGCTCTGTATAGCCCAAGGCTCTATTTAATGATTTTAGTTATTTAGACATTCTTCAGGTTGGATGATTACCTGACTCCGTCATCTCTTTTTTTTTGTTCTCTATCACCAATCTGCTAATAGGGTGATTCACGTGATTTTTTTCATATCTACTTTATTCATAATAATTTTTAGAGCCATGCCTGTAATTTCACCTACTCAGGAGGTTGAAATTCAAGGATCATGGGTCAAAGCCATCCCAGGAAGAAAAATCTGAGACTTTTATCTTCTAACTTTTAATTAGAAAGAGGGGGTATTTGATTAGTTCTTCATTGTTTCTTGTGATGATACCTGATTTCTTTACCCTTTTTGATAATGTTTCCTTCCATTATTCAAACAGATTTCCTTAGCTTCTTCAAGCACTTTTATAGCAGTTTTGTGGAACATTTGTTCTGGATTCCTCCTGTTCAAACCATATTAAGGGTCACCTTTTCATTAGTCTCCATTGAGTTCCCCAAAGCCTGTATCTATGTATCACACTGTATACACTCTGTCCATGCTCAGTAATGGTTGTTGCATATTAGACATCATTGTGCTTGCTTGTCTGGTCTTTGGATTCAGTTATCTTCTTCCGAAGACTGTTAACTTTCTTCTTGGAAATTTGACTACTGCCTGCTCCCCTTAGAACTACATAGGATTGATATATTCTCCATTGTGGAAGATCTATTGACAACCAAACCCTCTTCCTTAGCTTCACTAAATTGGGAAAATGCAAGCTCCAAATTCTCTTTTTCCTCTGCATTGTGATCAAGTTTGCTTTTGGACTTTGTTTCAGAGAGGTCTAAAATAAATCCTACTTCAAGTTCAAATCTCGCTGCGAGACAGTGCCTAAAAGCATCCAAACTCCCACATCCCAGCAAAATGCTTGATCTGTACTACATTCTAACTCATATCTGAATTCACAGAATGTATCTCTTCATCAAGGACCTACAAGGACTCAGGACAAAACCTCTGCCCAAATCCCTAACATCCTGGTGCCTATTTTAAAAATTACATTACTTTTAGCTTCATCAAATTCTAATATCTGCCACTTTGATCAAGGATAATTACTGTTCCACTCTTGGAATCCAGCCTACTACACTGCCTTCAAGAAATCCTGAAAGATACTTCAGGCTGGGAAGGGTCGCACCTGATGAATTATACTTCTTTTGGAGAAACTGCCTTACGGTTTTCAAAAATAACATTTCTACCATTTCTTACCCTTATTAGCAGTGAAAACGCTTCAAAGAACTCGCCAACGTATGTTTTCTATTTTTATGGTGACAGCTTATGATCCTAATGTTTAAGGTGGGGTTCCCTGCTCCCCCCCATCCGGGTTTGGTATGCAGTGATGTTGAATATCTTTTTATATGTCTATTAATCATGTGTATGTTTTCATGGAATTTTGTTTAATGGGTCATTTTGGTTTTTGCTGTTTTGAGGTGTAGGAGTTCTTGATGTATTTTGATTATAAGCCCCTTATCAGATGTTCTAATTTTTCACAATAAGCAAATGAAGTTTTTTTTGTTTATTTGATTTTGTGTGTGTGTGTGTGTGTGTGTGTGTGTGTGTGTGTGTGTGTGTGTGTGTGTGTGTCCTAAGGCTTGAACTATGAGCTTTATGCCTCTGAGCATTTTTGCTCATGGCTAGCATTCTACTACTTGAGCCACAGTCTCACTTCTAGTATTTTTTTTGTGTGTGTTGTTAATTGTAGATAAGATTTTCACAGACTTGGGCCAGGAGTTTAGCCTAGTGGTAGAGTGCTTGCCTAGCATGCACAAAGAGACAGGTTCAATTCCTCAGTATTGCATACATAGAAAAAAGCCAAAAATGGTGCTGTGGCTCAAGTAGTAGAGCCCTAGTCTTGAGAAAGCCCAAGGACAGTGCCCAGGCAATCTCAGCTCTCATCCTCCTAGATAGATAGGATTAGCCTAGCCACCAAATAAAGTTCTAGTTATGTCAATGACATCCTGCCCATGCACTGATGAAAATTTTCCAGGGGATTTCCACCCTGTATAGCAGGAAGAGACACCCAGCACCTTTAAGGTTGCAATCAGATCCTTGTCTACTTCCCTTTACTAAGGTATTGTACCATGTAACGTAGGACCTGGGCATATTTGACTTCAGAATATTTGTACCTGCCAGATACCTGGATTTTAACAGGTTCCACTTTTCATATGACCATCTCTTTCTCAGTTGTAGAATTCATCTTACGTATTATTTCAGGAAGCTAGTGTCTCTGCCCCTCCTCCCATGGATTTCCGGCACAAGGTCCTGCCAATTGACTTTCTGTTAATACCCACAGTCCTAGATTTTTTCTGTTTACTTATTTAGATGTCCTAATTTTTCTGCTGTGAAGGGAGCCACTTGCCTGCCTTGATGTGATATATGAACTATCCAGAAAGGACTGTCTCCCTCATTCACTCTGGTGTGTTACCTTGACAAAACTTCAACACTCACAAATGCATTGGCTTTGCTAATCATGTTTGTAGCTCAAAAGTAATCTCAGTAGCTCTCAAAGGGGGACTTTGATAAAATTATACATTTTGTGCTTGGTAAAGCTTTGAAATCTGAAACACAGTAAGATGATGGTCCATGTTATTAAATATTGATCTGAAAGTGGAACCCAAATCTGATTAAGGTCTATATAGCATATATTAGGATGAAGGGAACATGCTAACTGAAATGGCTTTGTGATAGGATTAATTGAACTGACCCTCTTTCTTAACAGAATGGGCTGGTAGTTATGATCTTTGCCCTGTACTTAAAATAATCTACTTAGACTCCTGACTTGTCACTCGCTGGCACTGCCTCACTGGTAACTTAATCTCTGCAAATCTCTGTAGCAATGAAAGGTTCAATTCACTTTGCACAAGGACCTAGATACCAAGTAGAAACTCAGTCAGTGTGAGCCATTGCTTTTTATTGGTAATGTTTCTAGGATGAGTTTTGTTTTTATTAGACACATTGAAAGAAAATCTATTAAAAGTGATTAAGGGCTGGGAGCCTGGCTTAGTGGTAGAGAGCTTGCCTCGCATGCACAAAGCCCTGGGTTTGATTCCTCAGTACCGCATACCTAGTAAAGGCTGGAAGATGTGCGGTGACTCAAGTGGTAGGGCTCTAACCTTGAGAAAGCACAAGGACAGTGCCCAAGCCATGAGTTCAAGTCCCAGAACTAACAAAGAATAAATGATTAAGCAAATGAAAACAAATGAGAAATATAAACAAGCTATAATTTTTACCTACTAAAACCTGCCTCTTTAGCTGAGTCTCTCCCCACACTCCCAGCCTAGGCTTCATTCTTTTTGGATACTGGAGGTTGAACTCAGTGTTTGCACTTGCTAGGCAGATGCTCTATGACTCTAGCCATGCCCCTAGCCCTTTGGGCACTGGTTATTTTTGAGATAGTCTCATTCTTTTTCCCAGGCCAGACTTGTCCTGTTCCTCCTTCCTGCCAGAGCTCAGATGACAGGCTCATGTTACCACATGTAGTTTTGGGGGTGAATTGGAGTCTCACACACATTTCTAAGGTTGTATCCCTGGTGGCATGAGTTTGAAGGTTAACCTAGCACTTGCCTCCTATGAAGGAAAACAGAAGCATAGCAAAGAGAATAGAATGTTTCGTGTTTCTGTGCAGGTGTCTCATACTTCTAACCCCATACTGGATCTGTCCTTTGCAGTATTTTGATTGCCTGTGAACTAGAAGACTGGATTACTCTTGCTTTTCTCCTACCCTCAGCACTACTATCTGTACTTTGTCTTCAGTACCTACCTATTTTGTGGTCTAAGAATAAAAAAAGGAAGGATGTATGGGGGAAAAAAGAGGGAGTCAGGAAAAGTAGAAGTTTTCTCAAATCCAATTGCTCATATCATAGTGTTATTACTACATTGAATTGCTTGCCTTTTCTTTTTCAGTAGCACTTCTTAAAATAACCTAAACCTATGAGCCATGAAACTGGGAAAGAAATGAAATCAGAGGTAATCTGATTTTGCTCTTACTCCCTTTGCAATTGTCTCTGAAACAGTTGAGAACAACTGAGAGACCATGGCACATGGGAGAAATAAAGTGTGCTATGTCAGATGCAGCATGTATAGCTAAGGCACAGATGTGTTTAAGGCAAGCCTTGTTGAAGTTTCTGGAAAGAATTTAGGGTGAAATTTTCTCTCTATCCTCCACCATCAAGAGACCCATCCTAGCAGAGATTTGCAATAGAGCAAAACCTTGATACAAAAGGCCATATAGTAAGACACTAAATGAAAGGATCTCTAGGATATAGAAACATAAGCCATATAATGAATGATTGTTGTTCTTAAGGTACTATGTTATCTTTCGTCTCTTTTGCTGTCCTTTGGTTATCTCATATTGTTACAGTATCTCACTTTGTTACCTGATATATCGCATATATTTGTATCTGGTTATTTGAAATTGGATAGGAAAGGGGGGAAAACAAGATGAGGGGTGGGGGTGGGGGGAGGGAAATGGGGACCAAGACATGTGAAAGGGTATTAATGTATGGAAATTAATGCACCATCTATCTGGCAAATATCATGTAACCCTTCTATTAATTACAATAATAAATATATGAAAAAAGAGACCCATCCCTCAGAGTGTCAATTATGCTTTTTCAACTTCTTCATCCTGTATGCCTCCTGTGGCTGAAGAAAGACCTTTCCATCACAGATAAGTGTGCTTACTAATTACCCTGAAGGCTTTCAGTAGCCAGACAATGGTGAAATTATACTGAATTGATAAGATAAATTAGGACAGGAGCAAAATATGGCTTTAAAACAACAGAGATTCCCAAGAAAATATAGTTGGTCTTCTGAGTCCATAAATCTGGATGGATTCATCCAGATTAAAAATATTAGAAAAACATGTGCCTGACCTGAGTAAATAGACATTTTTGCCATTATACCTCAAACCATTCAATATGACAGTTATTTAAACAGCTCTTATATTGTAATGGGTATAAGTAAACTAGAGATAATATAAAGTATCTGGAAAAATAGGCTAAGCTTATATGAAAATTTTATATAAGAGTCTTGAACATGTAGTGCTAGGGTAACTGACTGGTGGCAGAATCAATGTCTTTGAAGTCACTGAGAAGCACCATTTACTTTTGCCTTTGTTCTGGTGATGTGCATCCAGCCCTGTGTTCCATTTTTCTGAGGTGTGTGTGTGTGTGTGTGTGTGTGTGTGTGTGTGTGTGCATGTATGTACCTACAAGTATGTGGGATGAGGTTTTGTCTATGAGTTCTGTGTATGTCAATATCTGAAAAGGCCTACAGCGGCAGGCAAGGCTATACAACCTTCAACCTTCAAGACTACCCTGGTCTGGTAAATGTCAGAGAGCATTTATGCTCACTGTTACCCTCACAAATTGAAAACATACTAATTTGTGAGGTAATATATTCTATCCCCCTAGATGTGTTGTCCTTGAAAGGAAAAAGAGAAAATACAAATAAGTGGGGAAAGTGGAATGCAGAGCTACATGTAAGACAGGAATGATAAATCAGAAAGATTATGAATTAAGATACCAAGTAGAGCTGGTGTGGTGACATACATCTATAATCTAGCCTATTTAGAAGAGGGGGTGGGAAAATTGTGAATATGAAGGCAGTTTGAGGGCAGCCAAGACAAAGTCAATGAACCCAAGGCTTTCAGTGGTTTCAGCCTAGTGGCTCAAGTTGCTTGAAAGAGGATCTAAGGAAAGAAGAGAGGGAGAGTAGGAGGAAGGGAGAGGGGAGGGAGGAAGGGAGAGGGGAGGAAGAAAGGGAGAGGGGAGGGAGGGAAGGAAGGAGGGAGGAAGGGAAAGAGACATAGAGGAAGGAAGGAAGGAAGGAAGGAAGGAAGGAAGGAAGGAAGGAAGAAGAAAAGGAAGGGAAGGGAAGGAAAGGGAAGGGAAGGGAAGGGAAGGGAAGGGAAGGGAAGGGAAGGGAAATGACTGTGGGCACTGAGCTAGTAAAATGGGTCCCACTCTCTGAGACTGGAAAAGTCATGAAAATGGAACATGGAGGACTGGGTGGGCTGAACGCAAGAATTGCAGGTGTCTGGGGAAGAACCACTGGGTGAGGGACTGCAGCAGAAGGCACAGATGAGGAGAGGCTTGATTGAGAAAGGGAGTCTGAATATATAGAAACCATGTCTGGGTTCCAAATCTTTTTTTTGCCAGTCCTGGGCTTGAGCTCAGAGCCTGAGCACTGTCCTTGGACTTTCTCAAAGCTAGAACTCTACTACTTGAGCCTCAGCACCACTTCTGGTTTTTTCTATATATGTGGTACCAAGGAATCGAACCCGGGTCTTCGTGCATGCTAGGCAAGCACTTTTACCACTAGGCCAAACTCCCGGCCCTGGGTCCTTAAGATTTGAGATTCACTCTGTGAGTTGGAACATTTTTTTCCCTTAGACCTCAATGACATAGTGACCAAAGTTTCAGAAATGTCCTTTCATTCACTCCACAATTGTTATTCTCATTTTTACCAACGAGGGCACAGAAGAGTTTGAAACACTAAGAAGCTTGCCTGTGATCTGTTTGACAACCTGCGTTCATTTTAGTTTGATCGCACCACCTCTGTCGTGGACTGTATCTCCTATTGCTAATCTGCTTGCTAGGCTTGCAGCCTAGGTAACTTGATATTGAAGTATGGATCTTGACCGAGGGGGTTGTGAAGTCTCCCTAACATTCTAGGCATGTCAAGATAGGACAAAGCGGGCACAATTTGAAATGTACCACTAAAGAACAAGAGTTGCCTGGCACTGGTGGCTCACCCTTGTGATCCTAGTTATTAAAGAGGCTGAGATCAGAGAGTCTCAGTTTGAAGCCAGCCCAGGCAAGAAAATCTATAAGACATTTCTTGACAGTTAACCTGTAAAAGTCGGGAAGTGGGAGCTGTGGCTCAATTGGTAAAATTCTAGCCTTGAACAAAAAAGCTCAGAAACAGCACCTAGGTCCTGAGTTCAAGCCCCAAGACCTGTACACACACACACACACACACACACACACACACACACACACACACACACACACACACTATAAAGGACTGACATTCATGACGGATTGCCACAAACAATGGACTACGGTTCTCTGTACGGGACATTAAAGCCATTAGATGAGGAAGTTACCACTTCACCTCCCAATGTATCTTTAACAATGTGACCCTGTATAACTTTCTTAACAGCTCTGAGCTTTCAGGGCTTATGATTTGCTTAGATTTTGTTTATTTTTGGCAGCACTGGGTTTTGAACTCAAGCCCTCATATTAGTCAAGCAAGTGCTTTAGCATTTGAGCCAACCCCTGACCCCATTTTGCTCTCATTGTGTTCTGAATAAGGGCCCACTCCTTCCCCAGGTGGTCCATGAAACTAAGATAACAAATGCATATCAATGAAATAAACTTTGGTTTGGTTGAGATTGAGTCTCCTGAAACTTTTATCCCTGTCTAGCCTCAAAGGGTGAAACTTCCAATCCCAGTCTCCTGGTTGACTGGGGTTATAAATGTCAGCTGCCATGCCCAGGGAGCTTTGATTTCTTTCTCTGGCAAATGAGAATAATTGTACTGATTGAAGCAGCTGCATTCAGAATCAAATGAAAGGGCCTTCTATTCTTTTGTATAAATTAGTGAGTGAGTAGCTCTCCCCCTCTCCATAGCCAGTCTCTCTGAATCAGGGTCATTCTGGTATATCCTGCTGGCCCAGTTCTCTGGAAAGTGGAAATAGTAAATCCCAATTTGCTATCCACAATGATCAAGTCCTAAATGATGCATTCCGAGTGAGATGTGAGGATGGAAGGATTATTCCAAGTGCACAAGCATTTTTAAGTTACTATTCAACCCTTCAGGCTGGTACCTCAGAGAGGGTGTCAGGTTGGCAGGTATTGTAGATACAGAAGAAATCTTTAGAATGATCCCTTCAAAAAAAATGAGATAGGCTAACAAGGTCACAGGCTCTCATGGGATACTATTAGCTGAGCATCCTGGGCAGAATCACAGATCAATCAGGAATAGTCTCTGGAAATCCCTGATAAACTCTACCTGTATACTGCCCCAGAATAGGGATGCAGAGCTCTGACCAGTATAGTTTCCCCAGAAATGGGAATGAAGAAAAAGGAAGTCTGGAAAGACCTAAGGCCAAAAAGCAAGGCTAGCATGGGACCTATGCAGGAGTCAGCTATTAGGGCCAGGGCACTGTCCTCACGATGCCTTAACTAGACTAACGGCCCCTCCTCCACTCTGAAAGAACTGCTGGCCATGATCTGCCCAAAGGAGACCCAAGTTAGTAAAGTACATGTTGATTATACCTGTCCAAATTCAGCTTGTCATTTGACTCATGTTTTATCTCATTAATCCTCACACTGATGTTAGGAAGAGATAAAGAGGCCCCAGAGTCCAAATCTAGTCCATAGTCATATATTATGAAAATGCAAAATAAAGAGGAATTTTCTTGGTAAACGGTTAAGGCTCAGACATTTTCCAGGTCACATTTACTTTGTGGACACAGTCAGAGTTGACATGAGGTCTGTCAGGGCTGAATGAGGTTGTCACACATCCAGGCATTGGACTGTGTATGAGACCAAGGGTGAAAGAAACTGTGAGCTGATCAATTGCGTACTTACTTATCTTTCTGCTGAAATTCCATATTTACTTTGTGGCCACAGTCAGAGTTGACATGAGGTGTTGTCAGGGCTGAATGAGGTTGTCACACATCCAGGCATTGGACTGTATGAGACCAAGGGTGAAAGAAACTGTGAGCTGACCAACTGTGTACTTACTTATCTTTCTGCTGAAATTCCTAATCTGTCCTGCAGATTTGGGGCTCACCTCTGATTTAGTCAGTGCCCCAATGTACCTGCCTCCTGCATGTGCTCAGGTTTCTGGGGTCCCCAGCAAGAGGCCTGAATCATGTCCATGCTCTCCTGCAAAATGGCAGTGTCAGGATAACACAGGATGCTGCTAGGTGACAGGAGCTCTACCTTCTGGAGCTTTCTGGAAAACCTTTAACCTCCCACCTCCTACTTGAAAGAACCTGTGGCTTTGATCAGCAATGAAACACAGACACAGATTAACAGTAAGTGCAATGAAATGACCACACCGTTACAATGGGCCATAAGGCTACAAGGAGACTTTGGTTCCAGTTCCCCTCTGTTCACCTCCTGGTGACCTGCAGGGGTGGAGAACTTAAATGGAGGCAAAGACAGTTGGTCCTCTGCTTTGTTGGCTCATTTTTATTGCCCTCCTTAATGACACACAAACAGCATCGAAAAAACGACTGTGACCTAAATATGTAACACACACAGTGAATGAGTAAAAGTCCATTAGGAACCAAATTGGTCCTTCACTGCTACTTTTCTGATAATGAGGGGAAGGAAAGTCTAGAAAAAAAATTACAAAGCAAATAACTGGGACATGATTGGACCTTCCCCACGAGAGACAGGCTTATGCTCAGGAGCAAGGGCCATGTCTTAAAGAAGGTAGATATAATGCAGCGACTTTGGCCTAGCAGTAGAGTGCCTGCCTACTATGCACAAAGACACGGTTCAATTCCTTAGTACCATACATATAGCTGGGAGTGGTGCTGTGGCTCCAGTGGTAGAGATCTAGCCTTGAGAAAGACCAAGGACAGTGCTCAGGCCTCGAGTTTAAGTCCCAGACTGGCACACATACACACACAAAAAAAGAAGATACATGTAAAACTTCCTTTCCAGAAAACAGCATTCTCCTAAAACAACTTGGCTATTGGTGACAACTCTTGAAAATAACTAAAACTATTGCTGTCCTATCTTCATTCCTAAGGATTTTCAGGAAAGTATAAAACACGTCATTTGAGATTTATTTTGTCATTGATCATGGCAGCAAATTCTTAAAATAACTTGAAAGGAGAACAATATGGGAATGATTAAGAGCATTTTCATGGGTACAATGGAAAATTATGCCACCATCACAAATAATGTTTATAAAGAATCCTTCCTAACCAAGGAAGATACTTTTTAATAGACTTGTAAACCAATCAAAGCTCAGACATCTAAAAATGCATAGGGATCTTCATTGTTTTATCTACCAGCTAATGTCTTTATCCAGCTTTAAAACTCATTATACATATATAGAACTTGTCAATACTAGATTGAGAGAACTTGAGTGAGTTTAAAAATTCTGTGTTATTTTTAAGTATCTTGTAAATTATTTATAAATGATATGTAATACTTACTAAGCTGAAGATTAATATGTCCTTTTTGTATTAAAAATTATACGTCTGAGAACAAAGGAAGGGATAACATTCTCCACAAAGAAATGTACTCAATACCTGACTTATATAATTATATTCCCTCCATACATCACCTATATAATGACAACTTTTTTAAATTTAAAAGTTGTTCGTACTCCTCTTCTTCATCTCTGTTCCCATGCCAAATAAGGCTGCTTTTTGAGATCAGGGCTATAAATATTTTCCCTGCAACTCGTGTTCTCCCCAGAAGAATTTTGGTGCCCTTACAGCAGATTCTCTGCTTCTTTGGGATCTCCAGAGAAGTAATTGTTTTTGCCTCTTCATGGACTTAACCCACTCATCAAAAGCAAAGTAGCTGGGTACCAGCGGCTTATACCTGTAATGCTAGGTACTCAGGAGGCAGAGATATGAGGAACATGGTTTGAAGCCAGCCCAAGCAATAAAATCCATGAAACTCTTGTCTTCAATTAACTAGCAAGTAGAGCTGTGGCTCAAGTTGTATAGGATTAGCCTTGAGCAAAAAGCTCAGTGAAAGCACACAGACCTTGCCCAAACCACAGGACCAGCAACAACCGCCCCCCTCTCCTAACACCGACATATACATACAGAAGCTAAGTAGTTCAAGGACTCATCTCTTAATCAGGTGGCAAAATCCAGCTTTCAGAAGTGGTTTCAAATCCCCAAGTAAAGACTAAAGAGACTGGGTCACAGGTACAGGCTCGGCTGCCAACTTCCCCAAGTGCTGAACTGGGGTCCCCAGCATCAGAATCACCCAGGAGCCTGTTACAAATTCAAGCGTGTGGGCCTGACAAGTCTTTGGGAATCTGCATCACATTAACAAGACTGCTAAGAGAATCTTGTTACAAATGCATATTGGAAGGCTTCTCCAAGAAAATCACTGGGACACATACATAGGACAGGAATCGCATGTCAGAATCCTGACAGGCTACCTGCTGGGCTGAGAGTGGCAGCCAGGGGAACCAGAAAGCACAGTTATAAGGGATCCAGTTTATGTGAGCTGAGGGATGGGGGGGTCTATTGTGGTGGGGCTGCAATTTATGGTTGCAGCTGCATGAGCAGGAAATTGCTTCAGGGGGATCTGTTGTTACCATTTATGGTTGTATCTGCACAAAGGGGATACTGCTTCCTGGGGGAGCTGTCATTATCGATTGAAGTTGCCAGTTTCGAAGGGCCCTGTGTCAGCTAATTTCAGGGAAGTACCATGCTTTAGTACAAGGCCTAAAATGGCAGAGCGTCTCCTGAGATGGAGGACATCCAGCTAATACATATTTGTGTGTTTTAGCCAAGTCTTTTGAAACCTACATTAACAAAAATGTGAAGCACACTTTAAATAAAATGTTTGGGAGATGTTATCCAATAAGATAGGTTTGCAGAAACCTAGTGTATTAAATAAAGCACAATTTGATGAGATAGGACACTTGGAAATTTTTTCATGTATTTTTATTGTATTTAATAGAAGGGTTATATTATATTCACCAGCTAGAAGGCGCATTACTTCACAAACATTGATGCCCTTTCTCATGTCTTGGCACTTGGATATTTTATTCCAGCTCTATAGCCCAAAAGTTACATGATCCTGAAAAACTAAATGTCCTTGTTTGAAGGAAATAACAAAGGCTGGGGGAAATAAAGTGTCCTCCATTATAGGGTTTGGGCGTGTCAACTTAGTTGTATAAAAACCTCTAGAACACTACTGGGACAAGAATAAGAATTAAGTGAATTTTATCATCGTGGTGATGATTATGCATGACAGTTGTAAGGATCAAAGGAGATAATGAAAACTCAAGGCTGCTGCAGATGTAAGAGATTCCTGTGCAGCTGGGAATAGAGATTATTTTACAGATGTTAGGAATCATTTTCATCCTGAAAGCTAACTGTGAAAGTTGGGGAAAACAGCAGGAAAAAAAAAACAGAGCCTCCAGAGCGTGTATTCCTTAGGGGCTGAACTGACAGGAGCAGAGCAGAGTGGGTGGAGGGAAGCCTCCCCTTTTATTCAGTGCCTTCCAGACAACTTTATTGGGAGATTTGAAAGAAATCTGCTCTCTCTCACTCTCCCCAATACCCTTTCCAAACAGACCTTATCCCCCTGAGGCTATCCATGAGTCATCTTCAGAAACTTTTCCCAAGGCCTTTATGGCCTTGAGCTAGAAGGAAAGGCTGAGCTTCCTGCAAGCCACATCAGCTGTCAAACAAAGCAATCAACTAACTGCCCTGGACAGTGAAGTAGCTAAGCCAAGTTTTCGAGGATGTTTCATAGCACTTTGAACTTGAGCACAAAAAAAACACCAGGGATGTATCTCTGTAAGGAGGATTGAGTTTGAATGATCCAGAACAGAATAGACAAAAGCTGGGAACAAAAAACAAAGCTAATATTCACAAACAAGAATGGACTGGGCATTGGTGCCTCATGCCTGTAATTGTAGCTACTCAGGAGTTTGAGATTTGAGGATTATGGGTCAAAGCCAGCCTGGGCAAGAAAGTCTGTGAGACTCTTATGTCCAATTAACCACCCCAAACTGGAATTGAATCTGTGGTACAGCACTACTAGACTTTAACAAAAGAGCTCAGGGACAATGCCCAGGCGCTGACTTCAAGTCCCATGACCAATCAAAAAAAAAAAAAGACTGGATGTGAAGATAGATGTCAGAGAAGAAGGGATGAAGACCATGAAGAAATGGATTATGAATTTGCTCTTTAGAAGTAGTTTCTAACCACTTATGCAAAATCTCAGTTGCATTCTCAGAACCCTCAGGGCTCTGTCAATCATAAAACACATTTACAATAAGTTGGTCCTTATTGTGCTGATTTGTGGACCAGACCTGAGGGACTGCTTTCCTGGTACTGTCAGTCACTTGGTTTTGCAAAGTTGCATCCAGTGGAATGTGCGTCTTGCATGATCTTCCTTTGACAATAAACTTGTTTTTCATATTTTCTTCTCTCTTCTAAGAAGCCATGCTTTCTCTAGGCCTCAGTATGCCATTATGACTACTCTTCCTCTCACCCTTTCACTCTGGACTTGCCCAAGCTGACCTGGTAGCATCTAGAGTACCATTATAATCTAGCTGCCAGAGAACATCGAGTCCAATGTTTTGACTAAAGGGAGGAAGATGAATATGTCTATGTATAAGGAGTCTAGTGGAGAATGGAAAGCAAAATGATATGTTCTTTTTTTTAAGGGTTTAGGCAGCTCACACCCATCATCCTAGCAACCCAGGAGACTGAGATCTAAGAATCACAGTTGAAAGCCAGCCCAGGCAGGGAAGATGATATATTTGTCTTTAATTAACCACCAAAAATGAGGATGTGGCTCAAGTGGTTGAGTGGTAGTAGCCTTCAACAAAAAACTCAAGGACCAGGGCTAGGCCTAAAGTTCGAGCCTCAAGACACCTGCACACACACACACACACACACACACACACACACACACACACACACACACAATCTAGGACTTCTTTCTTTGTCCTTGTTTAATTGCCTGGCTCCTATTGATTCCTTACAGTTCCACTCATTTTTTTAACCCTTGTAAGAAGTCTTTCATTAATAGTCCTGCAAAGGTAATATGTTAAAAATAAAATAGTCATCAGCCTATTGGGAGAAAGCTGAGACTTTAGGAGATAGAGCTGAATGGAAGCCTCCAGGATGCCCCTAGGTCATTATTGGAGCTTCCCTCCTCTACTTCCTTTTCCATCAGGAAGTGAGCAGCTTTCTCCACCAGTTGAAGCTCTGCTTCCCCACTGGCTTCCAAACCATGGAGTAAACAAGCAATGAACCTATCAGACTGTAAGCCACCATAACCCTTTCTTCCATGCAGGTTGATAGTCTTAGATATCTTCTCATAGAATCAGAGTGCTGGCAAACACATTTACTTCCTTCTTTCTTCATGTTAGATCCTTTCTTTGTGAAAGGATCTGAATTCTGCCAATTTAGAAGTTCTTATCTTTTTTTTTCTTATAACCAAAAATTTCTCTTTTTGCTCACCCGTACTTTAGAAGCTCTGTAAAGGACAGAAGATGTGTCAATTGCCTCTCTATTTGCATTCCTAGTGTGTGACAAGCAGCTGCCACTAATTAAACATTTGTAGAATGAATGAATGAATGGTTCGCAATTATGCTTAGAAGATTCTACTGGCACAAAATATGTCATTTTGCATAAGAACAGTATCAAAATTATTAAATACTTTGTGGGAATTCACTTGCCACATGGAAATCATTCAATCAGTGGTGAGACCTTATTTGCACTGCAGTTTAAAAAAAAATTACTCAAGAGAGTGAAGGAAATGAATGTATATACAACAAACCTGACCATAAGGTTTTTAATTACTTCATGAATCAGAATGTGTAAATACGTGCCTGATTATTTGATGGAGCTCATGGGATTATGGGAAAGGGCTAGAGGTAACTAGAGACCAATATTCATTCTAAGAAATACTTAAGGGGCAGCTAGTTAATGTCAGGTAAAATATATAGCAAGACTGAATTTAAATGCAGAGTATCTCAATAATAACCAAGCTATAATCACTTAGAAAGCAAGGGAAAATTAGCCGGGCATGGTGGTTCACACCTGTAATCCTAGCTACTCAGGAGGCTTGATCTGAGGATCGAGGTTCAAAGCCAGCCTGAACACAAAAGGACCTGAGACTCTTATCTCCACTTAACCTCTAGAAAATGGGAAGTGGGGATTAGTTCAAGGGTAGAGTGGTAGCTTTGAGTTGAAGAGTTCAGGGACAACATCCAGGCCCAGGGGTAGGACAGTAGCCTTCAGCTGAAGAGCTCAGGGACAGCACCTGGGCCAAGTTCTAGCCCCATGACCCACCCCCCAAAAAGAGAAAGCAAGGGAATGTTCACTTGATTTTACTAAAATGTTAGAACTTTAAATATCTTGACAGTAAAATTTGATTTTTTTTGCCAGTTCTGTGCCTTGAACTCATGGCCTGAGCATTGTCCTTGGGCTTTCTCAACGCTAGACCTCTACCTCTTGAGCCACAGCATCACTGGGTCTTTGTGTATGCTAGGCAAGCACTGTAGGCCAAACTCCTGGCCCTTGATGATAAAAATTGAATTCAGGGTAATAGAAAATCCTAGCAATGAATGGTTACTTCCTCATAAAATCTAGTTCCATATTAGATTTTGAGTAACAATAGACTACTTGCAGCTGCTGCCCAAACCCTGAGTTCAAGCTCCAGGACTGGCACATATGTACACATTCGTATAATTGTTATTTAGAAATAATGCCAATTTTGTTGATCTATATAAGAGAAAGATCAGACACAGCACTTACAAATCTGTCATTACAAATTTTGAATTTGTTGATATCTATCTACTCTGAGCCCTCAGGTTACCAGCACAGATAGATACCAATGTGACATCATCAATGTTGAGTTTGTCACCTGTGTTCAATTCCTATTCACCTCTGGCAATGGCAGAGAGGAAGTTTGAACAGTAGACATGACATAGGCTTAGGGGTTATGTGCATATGTACATAAGCAAATTGACTAAAGGATGGCATACACAGGGGAAAACATTTTGCCAGTCATGGGGCTTGAATTCAGGGCCTGAGCATCCTTGGACTTTTTTCTCAAGACTGGTGCTCTACCACTTGAGCCACAGCACCACTTCCAACTTTTTTTTCTATGTATGTGGTACCGAGGAATTGAACCTGGGTCTTTGTGCGTGCTAGGCAAGCACTCTACCACTAGGCCAAACTCCCGGTCCCAGGGGAAAACATTTTGATGTTGTAACTCCTCTGAACAACTAACAATTTGACAACATGAATACCAGGAAACTGACATTTATTTTATTGGGGGGGGACACAAATGAAGAGAGGAAGAACAGTAAATACAGTTATTATATCCAATGTATTCTACATAAAAATGAAACTATGTCACTTGAGGGTGACACTTGGGAAAGATAGGGGAGATTGACAAAAAATGGTGACATCGATCAAGATGCATTGTACTCATAATCTGACTTACTGAATAGAAACAACTACTTAAAGTAGTACAACCGCTTATTTAAACATTTAAGGAAAAGTTTTGCAAATCTGAACAAATCGGTTCTCCTCTTGGAGGTTGGTTTAGGCACATATCGCTAGAAAATTATGCTACTTGTGTGGGAATGGCGGAAGATGCCTGTGAGAGTACGTAGGTCCTATGAGCTATGCACATCTTCAAAGAGAAGCCAGAGGAGACTTTCCAAGGGAAAATGAAGTTTTGTGTTTTGTACAGGGTATTTTGAAGCAATAATCCTTGACTATGAGAATTCATAGCAAGAGTTCAGAGTTGGACAGGAAGTCACTGGCAGGGTGTGTGTGTGTGTGTGTGTGTGTGTGTGTGTGTGTATGTATGCAAGGTTGTGTTACTTTTTGTGTAAGGTTGTGGTTCTGGTAGACTTCTGTAATATTTACTATCAGGCAATCATACACAAGAGGTCCTTTCCTTCATATCCTCCTGGCTTTGTTAAGTTTTGTGTTTAGAGTTGGCATAAATAATAACAATTTGATTCTGACACATTTCACATGTGAGACACCAGGACAGAATCTAATAAGATGATTCTGGTTTTATGGGAGAGTAGCTGTCTTTCCACTCTCTTCCTTATTGTTCTGATCAAAAGTTCAATGTCATACAGAAGAAACATAATTTGGAGCCAAGAATCCAAGGACAAGGACTCTTTCTCTCCTTTTTGTAAGGTCTCTTGAACTGTCCAGCTTCTTGCCTTAACTAACCACAGTATGAATAAGATGGTCAGGTTCCCTGGAGAGGGCTCTGGAATTATTGTTTTCCATTATGTATAATGACAATACTTGGAATGGATGTGCAAGTGACCATTTGTTATTATGTGCTCATACTTTATCTTCATTTCATGTTGCTGTTTAATCAACAATAGCTTGGAACACTTCAGCTTTCGGTTTCTTCCTTTGTTAGGCAAGTAATGATCTGTAAATAAACATTTAAATAAGTAGTGCCACCTAAAAAGAACTTCACATCCTTTTCTAACATTATCTGGATGCCAATGATATGTGATGCACCCTCTAATGTAAAAGTAGGGTGTTCAGGGAGTCTATTTACCTATTCTGTTTAGAACTTCACTGCATATGATACACTATGTATGAGGTTGTTTTCGTAGCTGTTGTAATAAATTACTATACTTGGCAGCATAAACCAAAACTATTTTTTTTAATCAACTCACATTTCTGCCAGTCAGAAGTCTCATGCAGGAAACTCAGCTGGATTTTTCACTAAGGACCTTATAGAACTGAAGTCTAGACACTGTCAAGCCAGGTCTGTTTTGGGAGCTCGAGGAAGAATCCATTTTCAGTGTTATTCACACTATTAGCAGAATTCGGCTCCTGATTGTTTTAAGACTGAGTTTTCTGTTTCTCTGCTGGCTGTCAGCTGCTGGGATCGATTCTGTGTTCCTAAAGACAGAGACCACCTACTTTTCTGCTCATTTGGTCCTCTCTGTCTTGATGCCAACAGTTGTTTACTGCATCCTCCATGCTGCCTTGTGCTTTCTTCTTCTGATAACTTCTAAAGGACACTCATTAGAACACAGGTATACTTCAGTCTTTGCAATGACAAAGTGATGGGGATCAGTTCTAAGCAGAATGCGAGCAAAAGGGAAATTGTAGTCAAGATTCAGGCTGGAAGTGGTGAATGGAAAATGACTAGGAGAAAAGATCAGGAAGGAAGACAATGACAAACCAATGCTACAAGCCAGTGTTGTTATCTGTCATCATCTAAGAGATGAGACAGTAGAGAGCATGGAGTTTGATTAGATATGGAAGGAGATTGGATAGCTTGGATTGGGGTTCTTGGTAAATGGAGTTGGCATGGTTTTTGTTAAAACTGCATATTATAATGGGAAGCATTCATTAAATTGGAAGCTCTAAAAAAGGGTCATGAGCCTGACTAAAGTTTGTCAAGGTGAAGAATCTCTGTCTCCAAAAAAAGTCTCGTGCATTTAAAAAACTTTGGCTAGATTGGGGCAACTGTACAATATAGCATAACCATGGGATATTATATTTCCCTAGATATGAATTCCAGAGATTAAGCCATAGAATCTGAATATTAGTCCTTCCTAGAAATTCTGTCTAGAGAAGTATATCATATTTAATGTAGAGGAAGCTATTAATTTGGGCTAAGTGCTTGTATAAGGCCCCAGTGAACCCCACAACAATTAAAACAGAATCAGCCACACTAAAATTTCACCCCACCAAACTGCAATGAAGATATCAACCAATCTTTCAAGAAATCAATCGTAACCTAACTTTCCTTGCAGAATAACAAAGTTTCTCCTGACCTAATTCTTATTTTAAAAGGCACCATGAAGAGGGTGTTTACCAGTCCATTGTTTTGCAATTGTTCTGTTCCTTTGGCCTTGCTTGAGAAGGGAAAAGACCTTAGAATGACCTTCAAATGCTTTTTGTTCTTGATTTCCACTTCTTTTGCCCCTCCCCTGCCAATGAAACTTCCTCTGCTCAATCTATCTGAACATGCATTCTATTATATGGAATGAAGCATTGTTCATTTCGAGAATCAGAAATAAACCCTACTGAGATCTTTGAACTAAATTTGTTGTGCTTTTGTCCTTTGATAATCTCTACAAAAAGAAAAATGACTCCACACTCTGTCTCCTCATCTAACTACCCTTCCCATGACTTCTCTTGAGGAATGTAGTCATATCCCTAGGCAAGTGTAACTGGGAAATTGGATAAAAGTAGACAAAGTACTGGTAGCAGAGGAAAAAAATCAAATAAAAACAGGGATTTATCAAAAAAATTCTTAAGTTAACATCACCAAAAAATACAAATTTCTGTAGTAGAGGTGAATTCAAGTTCCCAAAAGATGGGCTGGAGGTAGAGCGTGTGTGCTCTCTCTCTCTCTCTCTCTCTCTCTCTCTCTCTCTCTCTCTCTCTCTCTCTCTCTCTCTCTCTCTCTCTCTCTCTCTCTCTCACACACACACACACCTGCACACACAACTGAAACAGGAACACACATGGAAGTAAATATAGCTGCCTAGAAAGGTCTGAAGGGAATTTCTTCCCAAATATGTGTCTCTGATAGGCTGATTATTTTAAATTCAAGGAATTCAAAGAGCTGGTCAAGCTGACTTTGAACCATGATCCTCACAGCTCAACATCTTGAGTAGCTAGGATTGCAGACATGAGCCACTCATGTCTGGCAAGCAAAAGCAAGTCTTAAAAATGTTTATATATTTTCAAACAATTGTATCACAATCATGTCTTCATATCCAAATATTGACCCCCTAGGTATAGGTTGTAGACGAAATTCCATAAAACTCAGGATGCAAGTGACCAGGTTGTCAGTCATTCCTGACTGAACTGCATGCAAGGCCTATGCTTACCCCATGTCAACACTGAGTAATGATAATATATCCCGTCTTTGTCCCCACAGACTTAACATTTACTTAAATCAGAGATATGCATCCATACAGCTGCAGATATTCCTGCACAGAAGTACCAGAAATGGGTCCTCTGGGACAGTGATCCCTAAGACTTGAGCTCAAGCAGTCAGCTACCAGGGGTTGTGGCTCCCGTTCGGTCAGAATGAAGGTTAAATCAAAGGGCATGTCCTTGTACACAGGGGCTCTATAACCTTGCATCAGCTCAAGGTCACCAGTTGATACTCTGAGAAGGTAGAGCATTCAGTCAGGAAGATGGACCATAGCGACAGCAAGAATTGTCTTGAGAATATAGGAGCTCTGTGCCATTAAAGTACATAACAGAATTCTAGCTTGCATAGGAATTTGAGTAAGACAGTGCTTCAGGCAGGGAAGTCTAACTGCCTTTCTCTCCGCTAATCCTATTACAAGGATTGATAGGTAACAAAAATAGGGAGAATTTTCATCAGGCCTGAGCTGCCATCAAACATAAAATAAATAAATGAATAAACTTGAAAGATTTGTAAATTATATTTTATTTCCATCCAGGGGAAAATAAAGAGGCATGGCTGAATCTCCAGAGGGGTATCAAGATGGCTGAGAAAACAGAGTCTAAAAAGGGCATTCGTTCACAAGTAAATTCCAAAAGTGAATTTGGGAAGGAAAAAAATATTCTGATTGAAATATGCAGATGCCGGAGACAGAGGCCAACTGAGAATGGAGAATAGTAGGAAAATACTCTCCTGAACTTAGCACAGGAGGGAGAAGAAAGGAAGAACATCAAGCCCAAGATAGTGACACAACTATCCTCCCAAGACCAAAGTTCTGTCTGCACAGAGTGGCAACAAAACCCAATCCTCACTTTTCATGACAGACATGAGCTCTTTGTCTATGAAGATAGTAGCTGCTCGGTACCAGTGGCTCACGCCTATTGTCCTAGATACTCAGGAAGCTGAGATCTGAGGATCACAGTTCAAAGCTAGCCAGGGCACAGAAGTCTGTGAGACTCTTATCTCCAATTGACCACCAGAAAAACTGGAAATGGCAATGTGGCTCAAGTGATAGAGTGATAGCCAAGAGCTGAAAAGCTCAGATACAGAGCCCAAGCCCAGAGTTCAAGTTCCACAACTGAAAAAAAAGGACAAAAATCAGCCACTGGATGCAAAGCACAGTCACATCTCCATAGAGATTCTTCTCTTTTGTATCCATGGAGCTCTCTCTCACTAGACAGCATCCTTCTATCACTACCTGCCTCATTCTTGGACTTCCAGCTCTGTAGCTACCTGCAGAAGTGTGACTTTGTACTTTGCAGCCAATGGTCAGCCTCTTTATTGACATCTGATAAGTTTTGCAATCTTTTATGACATTCAGTACATAATAAATAATAATATACTGCCAGATGATTTCGATATGACAGTTGCAATGATGAACCACTCAGGAGGAAGTAATAACCATGAGTATATAGAAAAACAAACAAAGGAACAATCTGCCCAGCTACACCTAAAAATAAATCTAGGAACACAGATTCATTAGAGAAGGGGGTATTTTGTTGACAACTCTGTGGTTATAATAGAGGCATTTAAACCTTTCTTTTCTCTCCTCAATGCAGCTTCATTGTGCTATGCTAGCACACTTGTCAGCCTTTCCCTTGCACTCAGATGGAGGCAAAGAGGGCCAGCCACACCGGTGCCACGGAGAATGAGTACATGGTCCCCTTGTCATAGTTTGTGACTTGAAGCTGTGACTCACAGTATTATAGCTAAAGGATGTAGTTTCATTCTGAATGCAGCAAGCCAGCAGTTAAGAGACACAGAAATGGACAAGAATGAAATAATGGGGTGTGTGATTTTTTTAACAGACCCTAGTCAATAAATGGGATGTATTGTACATTTTTTTTGGTCTCAGAAAGGGAATATCACTGGATGTCTGAATGTCTATCAGCAATAAAACATACAGTGCCCCAAATTGGATTCTATTAAAAGAGGAAAGATATACAGTCTGATTCCACTTATAGAACAAATCTTGAAATGACAAAATTATAGTGATGGAGAAGAGAGCAGTTGCTGTGCCAGGATTTAGGTCTTGGGGAAAAGTGGTTGCACGAAGGCAGCAGGAGAGAGACATTTTGTAGAGATGGAAGAGTTTTTATCTTGATGATGATAGTGGTAACACAAATTCAGAAGGGTGGTGCTCTTCTATAATACAACACACCAACCACACCACTCCACAACCCCTACCATCAAACACTTATGTCAATTATATGGTTTCAGTAATATATTTTGGCATATAAGATCTAGTTGTTGAGAAAATTTGAAAGTCATACTTGGAAATGTTTTTCCAACTTCTCTGAGTTTTAAGTTAGTTTAAGATAAACTATTTTAGAGAGAAAGAAGGAAAGCAAGAAGGAAGGAAGGAAGGAAAGAAGGAAGGAAGGAAGTTGAGAAGGAGGGAGGGAGGGGGAGGGGAAACCCCAACATAGCACTGACTACCAAACCAAGATAACCCATGGCAAGATTGTTTTAGAATTGTGTAATGCAAATAGGAGCAATGGATTGAGAATGAAGACCAGAATTCAGGGTACTGCCAACATGGTAGTGTGTTTATGTGATATTACCTAGCATCCCTGGGTCTGAATGCAGTTCAGATGTAAGCTTGAAGTCGGCCCTTAGCACATTCTGAGACCTCCCAGCAAAGCCTTTCAATTCTGGGATAAACAGCTTGATACACACATGCTTTAGTCCTGAAGAGACTTCATTAAGTTGTTGTTGTTGTTGTTGTTGTTGTTGTTGTTGTTATTATTTTTGTAGTTACTATTGCTGTCATTTGGCCTTGAACGCCCAGACTTCAAACAACAGCCTTTAGGTCAGTGTAGGTCCAATCATCCAAGAATAGGGGAGACTATCATTATCTTTTTCCATCATGGCTTTTTTTTCCAGTTGACCCCAGACAAAGGATGAGAAGGGGACATAAATAAAAACCCAGGGGTTTATGTAACAGTAACAAATAATTCAATATTCATCCCCTTAGAATCCTAGATATAGTGGATAATCTGATAAATTTAAAACTTTCTTCTTTTCATTTTTTGAAATATTTTTTGAAATACTAGTGGTTGAACCCAATATTTTTGTGATACTGAGATTTGAACTCAGGGTCTTGTGCTTGGCTAGGCAAGTGCTTTACCACTTCACCCTCATTCCAATCCTATTTTACCTTAGGTTATTTAACACAAATAAGATCTTGTGTTTTTGCCCAAAACCAGACTAAGACAAAGATCCATCTACACAATCTCCATGTAGCAAAAGCTTCTCCAAGAAAAAAAATACACTTTTCAAACAATGCTAATAAAGTAATTTGGCACTTAATAAGCAAATAAACCTTAGCTTACATATCAAATCTTAAAAAAATTAACTCAGGATCGATTATGCTTATAAAGCACAAAGCCAACTTTTTTAAAATGTATTTTAATGTTGGGATAATGTATAGAGGGGTTATAGTTACATATGTCAGGTAGTTGGTGCATTACTTCTTGAACATTGATACCCCTTCTCATGTTTTTGACCCCTTTCCCTCCCTCACCCCCTCCAAATCATCATGTTTCCCCACTTCCCTTCTACATATATTTTTTAATATTAACTCCATGAGGATTTCTTCTAAAAGATGGACTCAGTACTGAGGCTCAAATGGTAGAGCTCTAGCCTTGAGAAAGAAAGATGGACTCAGTAAACTTCAGTGATTCCTTGTGACTAAATTCTGAAATACTGAATCTCATGATTTACAAAAGAAAGCAACAAATCCAACTTCTTAAGAAAAAAAAACCCTAAGTACCAAGGGCCATGAAAAGCTTTAGAATTCTTATTCAAGCCTACATATCCCTGAGCCATAAAAGAAAAAATAGTTGACAAGTTGGACTTTATCAAATTTTACAACATTGGCTCTGAGTAAGACATTATCAGAAGAATAAGAAGACAAGTTACCGACTGGGAGAAAATATATACAAATCACTTATTTGATAAAGAGCTGCTCCGTATAATAAATAAAGAACTCTCAAAACTCAACGGTATATAAATAAACAACACATTGTTTTCTTTTCCAAATGGATAAATCAGTTCTCAAAAACAATTCTCAAAGAAGATACATGGATGGATAGCAAATAATCATATGAAATGATGTTCAATATGATTAGCCGCTAAATGTAAACTAAAATCATGATGAAATACCAGTGCCAACAACTAAATGCCTGAACTATAAACCACTGACAATATCTAGTGCTGGTTAGGGTGTGGAGGGATTTCTCACATGCTGCAGGTGAGAGTGTGAGATAACCACTCTGAAAAATGATGGTTGGGGAGGATTGCGTTTATCTAAAACTGTCATATAGCTGAATGCAGGTGGTTCATGCCTCTACTTCTAGCTGCTCAGGAAGTTGAGAAAGGAGGGTTGTGGTTTGAAGCCAGCCAGGTAAGGAAAGTCTATGAGACTCATTTCCAAATAACCAGCAAAAAGCCACAGGTGGAACTGTGACTCAGGGGGTACAGCACTAGCCTTGAGTGTAAAAACCCAAGTGAGACTGTGATCCTTGAATTTAAGCTCTAATACTAAGGGGTAGAGGGAATAACCTATCATGTACTGACCATTTAGTCTAATATCTTACTCCTGTATGCATCCTAGAGATATTAAAACTCAGTGCTCACACATACAAAAAAATTTGCCTGGATCAGAAAGAACATGGAGAACTTAAAGAAGAGAAGAAAAATAAGAGGGAAGGAGGCAAGGACATGAATGATTGACTGAAAAGCCATTCTGCCAGAAATGCTTGAGTGGTGTACAAGGGAACTTAGAACAAATTTACATCCTCCACCAAATTCTCAAATTCCTCTCCTCTTTTCCAAAAGCCCATAGTGAGATTCATTACTCACACAAAGACATACACTTATTTATGCATATGAAACATCTATTAATCCTCTTCAACCCTCAGTACCCTTTATTTGCCCCTTCTTCAACCTGTTGAACCTCTCCTACATCATTTTTTGTGTATATTCAAGCCTTATTACTACAATTGTCATTATCATCATTTTACTATCATTATAGGCTTATAGCTTTGTGTGTACACAAAACCTACACTTGCTGATCCTGAGGGTTGAACTCATGGCCTGGGCACTGTCTCTAAGTTATTTGTTCAAGGCTAGTGCTCTATAATGTGACCCACACCTCTACTTCCGTCTTTTTAATGCTTAACTATAGAGATAACAGTTTCACAGATTTTCCTACCCTGTTGTGGTTCTCAGACCTTGGCCTCTTGAGTAGCTAGGATTGCAGATATAAGCAACTGGTGCCTGGCAATATGTAGTTTTTTGAGTTTGGCTTTTTTTTACTCAACAAGATCTATCCAGTTTCTTACAAATGACAAAATTACTTTCTCAGACAGTGAAGATTTTTATTGACCAACAGCGTTTGAGAAACAAAACTCTCTGCTAGAAACCTTTAGAGCAATCAGTCCACACCCAGGAATGGTTTTGTAACTTGGACTGGGAATAAACTTCCAGTGAGATCCAGAAAGAGCACATTGCATGAGATGAAAATGAACTGAATGTTCACGTGGAAGGAGTGCTGGTGGTTGAGAGATGTTATAGAGGATGTTATAAACCAAGAGACTGGGAGGAGATAGTGGAAAAACAGAATTAAATTCTGCTTCCGGTAGATTTGCAGAGTGATGTGCCAATTGGTGCTGTTTGAGTGAAAGTTCCTTAGGAGTCCAGAGAAACTGTGTATGGGTGCATTCCGTGATCCATTAACCCACAAAGAATTTCTCTGAAGTCTATAAGAGAGAACTTCAAAGAGGAGAGGCGTTTACTTATCCATCTCTATAAGAATGAAAATATGTCTTTTATGGCCAGAGATGCCAAGCATTTCTTCATGTGTCTATAGGCCATTTTTATTTCCTCTTCAGAGAAATCTATCTTTAAGTCTTTGGCCCATCTTTTAATGGGATGGTTGTTTCTTTGAAGATTTGTTTTAGAGAGATTCATTTTTTTTAGCTGTAGATGTATTTTAGATATGAGGCCTTTGTCTGTTGCATGGTTAGTGAAGATCTTCTCTCATTCTGTGGGCTTTTTATTTAGCTTGCTAACTATGTCCTTTGCCGTACAGAGGCTCTACAGTTTAATACAGTTCCATTTGTCTAAACTTTCTTTAATTTGTTGTGTTTCTAGGTATTTATTAAGGATGTGCCAAGGATACATAGTGTATCTCATATTCCTTCTTTTTTTTTCCAGTCCTGGGCCTTGAACTCAGGACTTGGACTTTCTCAAGGCTAAAGCTGTACCACTTAAGCCACATCTCCCTTTTTTTGGCTCCCTTATCAAAGATTAGGTGGCCATAGACACATGAAGAAATGCTTGATATCTTTGGCCATGAAAGAAATGCAGTTCAAAACAACTTTGAGATTCTATTTCACTCCAGTTAGAATAGCCATGGTCAGGAAATCTAATAACAACAAATTCAGCCAGGGATGTGGCCAGGAGAGATCACTACTACTCTGTTGGTGGGAGTGCAAACTCATTCAATCACTATGGAAAGGAGGATGGAGATTCCTCAAAAGACTAAACATAGAGCTCCCCTATGATCCATCAGTTCCACTCCTTGGCATTTACCCAATCATCCAGAAACAAGGACATACTAAATACACTAGCTCAACGATGTTCATTGCAGCACTATTGACCATAGTAAAGATATTGAACCAACCCAGGTGCTTCTCAGTAGATGTTTGGATCAAAAAGATGTAGTACATATACACAGTGGAATTCTACGCTGCCATCAGAAAGAATGACATCACCCCATTTGTAAGGAAATGGAAAGTCTTGGAAAAAAATCATATTAAGTGAAGTAAGCCAGACCCAAAAGAACATAGGCTCAATGGTTTCCCTCATTGGTGATAATTAGTACACATTTAGGACTCTCCTAGCAGAGAATTACAAAAACTCAAAACCTAGGCACATAAAGTCATATAGGATAAGACTAAATGAAAGGATCTCTAAGATATGGAAACAAGAGCTTTATCTTGTGTGATTGTTGTTCTTAATGTACTATGTTATTTCTCTTTTGTTGCATTTTGGTTAATATCATATTGTTACTATATCTGATTGTGTTACTTTGTACATTGTATATGCATTTGGTTATTTGAAATAGGAGAGGGAAGGGGGAAAACAATATGATTGGGAGGAGGGAAATGGGGGAAAATATGAGAAGGGGTATTCATGTGTGAAAATTAATGCACCTACTATTTGTCGAATGTAACTGTAACCCCTCTATACATTACAATATTTTTTAAAAAGAATTAATAAAGTTAGAGGAACAATAAAGTAATTATATAATTATAGATGAGGATATACATATGTGTATATATCTATATACATATGTAGATATAGATATGGATATGAGAGTACACATAAAACACCACAAGTAAATATCTAAAAACTGAAGTGGCTTACACCTGTAATATATTGCTAATCAGGGTCTGAGATCTGAGGTTTCAAATGTCCAAAAAAGGCCTTCTCCAATTAACCAGAAAATAGACCAGAGACATGGCTCAATTGGTAGAGAATCAATTACGAGGGGAAAAAACATCAAGAGAAAGTATCTGGGCCTGAGTCCAAGCCCCAGAACTGTCAACGAATACATATACACATACATACGTACATACATACATACATACATAATCCCCAAGGAAACAAATTTTATCATATGTGGAAGGTAGATCTTAAAAATAAGCATATATGTAATATAAATACATATGAAGTATAAACACATATATATGATATATATCTAAATACATATATACAAATATATGCACAAATAAAATATATGTTTATATGCTTGTACATAATATAATAAATATATTATATTTATATATAAACATATGTCTGTATGCCTTATATGTGTTTGTATAAAATAACTATACTTATACTGAGTATAAACATATATGTATATATAATTGGAGAGAAAAGTCTCCTGGACTTTTCTGGCTTTTCACCACCATCCCCAGAGATCTGCCTCCTGAGTAGCTAGAACTACAGACATGAGGCATCCAGCTGCAACACTTCTTTGTAAGTGTCACTCCTTTTATCATTGTCTACCTACAGTCCTCTTTTGATTAAAATTTCAAGCCTACCTCTCCTTTTATGGTTTATATTTTTTCTTGATATACTTCAAAACCATTTTCTAATACCAGGTTCATAAAGACATTTTACAATATTTTCTACTAAACATTGTTAAATTTTACTGTTCACATTTAGACCTTTAATTGACTGGAATTGATTTGTTTTATTATACGGAGATGGATCTATTTTTTAACAGAGAAGTTGTTCCCTAAAATTTTTACTGAAAAATCTCTTTACTAAACTGACTTGTACTGGCAACTTTATTTCCATTTTCTGCTCATTCAATGTGTGTGTGTGTGTGTGTGTGTGTTAAATCTATCACACATTCGATTCTGTTCCAATCATTAGTTACATATCAGTGATAAAATTCTGCCTGCGGTAAACATTGGTGGCTCACATCTGCAAACCTTGTTAAAATCTGAGGCTTACTACTAGAAGCCAGACCAGTCAGGAAAGTCCACTGGACCAATTAACAAGAGAAAAGCCAAAAGTGAAGGTATGGCTTTAGTGGCAGAACATCAATCTGAGCAAAAAAGTCAATTGAGAGCTCAAGGTCTTTTTGCTAAGTACTGGTACACACACAAAAGAAGCCATGCCTTTATCTCAGTATGGATTTGCATCTTATCCTTTTATTTAACTTAAAATCTCTATCATTAAAAACACATCATTGTAATGAATATAATATTTAATTAGTACCCTATTTACTCAAGATATTTTCTTACTTTTCCTCCTCTTAATCCTTTTCTATTTAAACTTTCTTGGTCATTTTACCATATATTAATACATGTTATCTGCATTCATTCATGTTAGTGAAATTAATTGCTATAATAAAACTAAGTCTCATGTTGGAGTCACCAATAGCAGAGCCTGAGAGTGGAGAATTTCCTGAAACTTTTCCTGAGGAAAAAAAACAGAAGCAAGAAGCAAGGGGAGGTAGGAAAGGCATGGTGCACATACCCAAGGATGATAGCTAAGGGAAAGAGACAGCACCAATAGCCTTCAAGGGATGGCAGATCTCTAACAAGATTCACACAAAAAAGGAAGAAAGATGAGAAAAAGTAAGCTGGGACAGAAGGGAGGGAGGGAGGGAGGGAGAGAGAGAGAGAGATAGAGGGTGAGAGGGAGGGAGGGAAAGAAAAGACCAGACCAGACCAGACCAAGCATTAGTGGCTCATATCTGTAATACTAACTACTCAGGAGGTGAAAATTTGAGAATCACATTTTAAAGGCAGCCCAGGTAGGAAAATCTATAGGATTCATTTCCAATAAACTACTGAAAACAAAAAAAGACAGAAGTAGAGCTGTGGCTTGAATGATAGAACACTTGTCTTGAATACATAAAGCTTATGGACAGTGCCCAGGCCAAGTACAAGCGCCAGGGCCAGCACAAAAAAAGAAGGAAGGAATAAAGAAAGGAAAAAAGGAAGGAAGGAAGGAAGGAAGGAAGGAAGGAAGGAAGGAAGGAAGGAAGGAAAGACCTTATGCCATGTATATTTTACGCATTGGGGTACTATGTGGGTGGAAGAGAAAAATCGAAATATTTGGAATGAATTTACAATACACTGAAAAGATTTGTGATGGATGATTGAATGGCAAAATATTGTTAATGCACATCATTGTTTCTGTGAAATAATAAAAGATTGGCATAAATAAATACACAGTAATCAATAAATACACAGTCCCCTCCCCAAATACACAGCCTTTATAAATATTGACTTTCCAAAGCTAAGGGATGCCTTGCGAAAAACTGGTCTATAATTTATGTGGATTTTGTTGAGCTTTTGTAGTTCTCTTGTAATGAATCAGTGTTCAACCACTGTTCAGTGATAGTTTTTAATTGCAAACTTCGGGACATTCTTAATTAAGGGGAGTAAAGCCAGATTCACTAAAACCCAATATATGCTGATGGACCTATTTTTCTCCCCCAATGTGAACTTATTTCCAGCCTCAGCTCTTACATGTATTTGCATTATAAAGAAGAATATTTTTTTGTGCTCCAATTTATTTCTGCCTAACTCCACAGGAATATTCTTTGCAAAGACTTGTTTGATATCCAAGATAACTCCAGAGTTGTATTTTTCTATTCTGACTATTATGAAAGCTGAACAAAATTTATGTTTGCCAGTTATACATTTTGTCTTATTTTCCAGTCATCCAAATTCATGGGTGAAATTATTGTGATATGCAAAGGGAGATTGTCTTTCTTATAGCAATTGTGAAATTCACAAAAATCTCTAGTCTAACTTTTATAGAAGGTAACCAAAAGTTTACAGTGCAGTGTTAGAATGGGAAGTATTAGCATAAATATCTATACCAATGTGATTTCTTCCAATGTTCAAGAAAATAAGGAATGTAGAACTCACTAAAAATCATATGGGCCAGGTACCCATAGCTCAAGTCTGTTATTTTGAAGTTTAAGGATTGGGGTTCAAAGCCTGCCTGGGTAAGAAAGTCTGAGTCTTTCATTAATAAGAAAAAGGCTGTAAGTAGAGCTGTGGTTGTCAACCTTGAGGAAAAAACTAAAAGATCATGCCTAGTTCCTGAGTTCAAACTCCAATAAAACTCACACACACACACACACACACACACACACACACACACACACACACACACACACCTAAGTGGAATTGCAAGAGCTGGAGATGCTGTGGAATCCTAGATGGACAGATTGAGTTGAAATCACATTGCTATCACAAATACTGAAGTTAATTACTTGGTTTTGAGACCTAATTAATAAAAATTAGTAAATGGAGGCTTTGTCTTTCACCAAAACCACAGAAGAGTTTCTGAAGGACAGGAGGAAGAGAAGATTATGCCTTCATCATGTGGCACAAGGAAATGCAGAGTGAACATAGGAACTCTCATAGATATTCAGATGGAGAAATGTCAGGATGAAAACTTGACTATGCACAACCTAATGCATGGGCCATTACTACTGTGAGCCAAAATAAAACTTTAAGTCTTCAAACATAGATCAAAGACTTTAACATAAAGATATAAAATTCTGAAACCACCAGAGGAAAACACTTCAGGACTTAGGTATCAACAATGATTTCTTAATATGATCACAAAAGGACAGGAAATAAAAGCAAGAATAGACAAATAGGGTTGGATCAAATTAGAAAGGACACAGTGACCGCAGTGAAGAGACAATAGAAAGACTGGACCAATTTCTTGCTGGCTCTTTTTCTGACAATGGAGAAATACTTAGAATATATAAAGAGCTCAGAAAACTAAACACAAAAATAACAAAGAATCCAATCAATAAATGGAAAAAATGAGTTATACAAAGAAGTAAATGGAACAGTAAGTACAGTTCAAAAATTCCACAGCCTTAGTCTAAGAGGAAATGCAACTTAACAAGATACTAGGATTCCAACCTTGACAATCGCCAAGAAAACGAACAACAAACACAGAAGAACTGGAGTATCCTCGGGCTCTCAATGGGAAAATAAATTGGCATATCTTGCTGGGGAGGGAGTGGCTATTGATTAGTGCAGCCACCACAGAAATCAGGGTGGAAGTTCCTCAAAAATGTAAAAGTAGATCTACCATGGTGATGTGGCCACTCCACTGCTGGGTATATAGCTGGAAGAACAGAATACAATTGAGCTACCTGCAAACCAGCTTTATTCACAATAGCCAAGCTATGTCAACAGCCTAGAACTCAGTACATAGATGTGGTATATCTGCACAATGGAGTCTGATTCTCCACATGGAAGAATGAAATATCACAGAAAAATGGCTAAAACTAGAGATCATAATTTTAAGTGAAGTAACTCAGGCTGACAAAGACAAATACTACATGTTTGTCTCACATGGAGGATCTAGATCAATAAGGAAAGAAAGATATGAAAGGTGAAAGGTATATTATTCAACAGGGGGAACAGATAAGGGAGTGGGGGTGAGGAATAAGTGTGCTAAAAGTACATGCTATGCACATAAGGAAAGGTCACTTCAAGTATAGAGGCTCAAGCCAGAAATCCCAGCTCCCTGAGAGGCAGGAATGGAGAATCTCAGGCCCAAGCCTGTCTGGGTTTTAGGAAGACTCTTTGTCAACCAATGGATCTCAGGTATGGAGGAAGCACAAGGGCAAAGCACAATGCGTGCCTGGCATCTTTGTCAATGTAAGGTAGCACAAAGAGGAACACCTCAGCCCAGTTTTTCCTGGGCATGGAGTAAGACTCTACCTGGACAATAATCAATGCAAAAAGGGGTGGATTCACATTGATCCCCAGTACTGCCCCTTAAAGGAAGGGGAAAAAAGAAATAGGAAAAAAAAAGAATAAAAAGGAAGGCTTATTAAAACTATTGAATAGTGAATGTTGGGGAAGGATATCATAGTATATTATATGATATATAGGAATATTATAATGGGACCCTTTTGTATAATTAGCATGTTAAAATATGTCTATGTCTATGTGTATATATATGCCTATCTGAGAATGTAAAATATGACATTCAATGTCAAATGTTCATGAAGACTAAAATAAAAAAATAAGTTCCTCATAGCCATATAATGAAGTATTATATAGCCATAAAACTTAATGACTTAAAATTTTACATAAAGGCATGTTTGACTGTAATGCATACAGTTTTGAATAAATATCTATATATCAAAGAATGAATAATCTTACCAATAAAATTTCCAAAGCTGGTAGTATTGACCACTGGTTATGAAGCTTACATATTGCTTCTGAGGATAAAAAAGAAGGTTGGGGCCAGAAGTGTGGTCTAGAGGTAGAATGCTTGCCCGGCATGCACAAAGCCCTGGGGTCAATTCCTTCACACCACATACACAGAAAAAGCCAGAAGTGGTGCTGTGGCTCAAGTGACAGAGTGCTGAGTTTGAATAAAATGTGTCCAAGGACAATGCCTAGGCCCTAACTGGCAAAAAATAAAATAAAATAAAAGGGATAGGGGCCGGGAGTTTGGCCTAGTGGTAAAGTACTTGCCTAGCATGCATGAAGACCTGGGTTCCATTCTTCAGCACCACATACACAGAAAAGGCTGGAAGTGATGCTGTGACTCAAGTTGTAGAGCACTCGCATTGAGAAAACTCAAGGAGAGTGCCCAGACCCTAAGTTCAAGCCCCAGTACTGACAAAAATAAAAGGGTAATGGCTGGGTACCTATGGCTCATGCCTGTAATCCTAGCTAATCAGGAGGCTGAGATCTGAGGATCTTGGTTCAAATCCAACTCAGGGAGGGAAATCCTATCTTATCTCATGTTAACCATCAAAAAGCTGGAGGTAGAGTGGTGGCTCAAAGTGGTAGAGCACTAGCCTTGAGCACAAAAGCTCAAGCAGAGTGTCCAAACCCTGAGTTCAAACTCAAGGACTGACATAGACACACAAGAAAAGAAGAGGTTAATGATTTGAAGAAAACATGAGAGAGGAGTATTGGCTCCTCATAATATCATTTTTTCAGCAAACCTAGTGATCAAGAAGATATTTATGTAACATTATTGGCAGGGCTATATTTCTATCATTTGTTTACTTTCACATATTTTAGACTACATTTTTAATATTATAGCCAAACAAGGCATAGAATTGTTGCAGAATATATATCTATCTAGACACATGCACTTTTATTTGAAACAAAAACACTACAAACTAAGCAAGAACAAATTCTTTTCCCTGAATAATGTTTTATTATCTTCAAGTAGATGTATATAGTAGTTGCTAGCTGATAAAGCAGTTTGTGGATACAATTCTTATTCTTAGAGAAAATAAAGAATTTAAATAAAAATTCACAGTATATCTCTCCCCAGATTGAAAATCTCTATCGAACCAAGGTGACTAATGAAAAAAATATATTTATGTGTAGATAGTATAAAATTTATGTAGATAGATGATAGATTGACATATTGCTGATAGAGATAGATTATAGAAATGGATGGATAGATAGATAGATAGATAGATAGATAGATAGATAGATAGATAGATAGATAGAAACTTTGATGTGAATTGATGAAGTTCCAAGAACAGAAAAACACACTGTAGAAAGTGTGAAACAGGAAAGTGCATCCTGAGTAAGCTTTAGGAGAAAGGACAGGCCAGCAATGCAAGTTGAATCTTGAGGCACCTGGGCCAAGGGTGAAGCTCCACCCTCCAGCCCGCTTCCCCACAGGCCTTCATCAGGTGCTTCTAGGAGCATGTCCAAGGCTGGCGGTAGGGCCTTTGCTGAGCATCTCAGTGAGGGAAGGACAAGAATGCACAGATCGGCTCCATAGGCAGAGGGAGGAAGGAAAAATGAGAGCCATGAATCTATAAAGGCAAGACAGGTCTCCCACAATCAAAAGGCAGAAGGCAAAGCAGGACTGCTGAGAGCAATTACAGCTGGATATTTTCATGCTGCTCCCAGAAGTCCTCATTGCTGGGATAAGTATACAAAAATTGGTAAAAGACATGATTTTAAAAATACTATTATGCAACGAAACTGTGTGGACAATATTGAACTGCAAAACTGCAGAATACCCATTATTTTCGATGCCACAGGGAACAGTCACCAATCTAACCAAAATAGTCTATATTGTAAAACAAATTTAAATCAATGCAAAAGAATGAAATCATAGAATTTTAAAACCCAAAGGGTTTAAAAATAGAAATTAATAGCATTAATATATCCAGAAAAATCCACAAATATTTGATAGCTTAATATCACATTAAATAATCCATTAGTCAAGCAAGTAATTATAAAGAAACGAGAGTATTTCAAATTCAGAGATAATGAAAACACAATATATTTAAACTTGTGTGCTTAGCTAAAGAAGTATTTAGAGGGAATTAAATAGCTTGAAAGAAATAGAAAAGAAGAAAGATATGAAATCAGTTATCTTGGCTTCTATCATAATAAGTTAGTAAAATGGAAATGACAGTCTAACATTGGTGGCTCATTCCTATAATTCTAGCTAATTAGGGGTCTGTGATCCGCTGTTCAAAGCTAGCCCCAGCAGAAAAATCCTTGAAAAATCCTTCATATCAGTTAACCAGCAAAAAGCCAGATGTGGAGATATGTCTCCAGTGGTAGAGCACCAGCTTTGAGGGATAAAAGTGAGTGTATACTTGCCCTGAGTTCAAACCTCTATAGCCTCTCTCTCTCCCCCCCCCCCCCCTCTCTCTCTCTCTCTCTCTCTCTCTCTCTCTCTCTCTCTCTCTCTCTCTCTCTCTCTCTTTCTCTCACACACACACACATACACAAACAGAAATTATATATAAACATAAGTAGGAGAGAAAGACTTGTGTATTTAATAAAATTTTAAGATGAAACACTGGAAAAAAACAAAGCAGAACTTCGAAAGTGATAAATGGTTAAAAGTTAGTCAGGTGCCTTGCGATAAAGGGAAAAAGTTGCTTTCAATTAAAGAGATAAAACAGAGAATATAAATACAGGTTTATCAACACTGTAGGGACAAGAAAGAAATATGAAAAAAGTTTATGACAAAAAAATCTTGTAGCATCAATTAATATACATGTGGTCAAAAAGTGAAACTTTTCACATTAACATAGAAAAATAAATTTCAAAATAGATCCTGATCTCTATTATAAATAAATTCAAATAAAGTCTTTCTACAACAACAAACAAAAGATCCACACAGATAACTTCAAGATTATAAAAGAAACAATGCAAATCTTATACAACCCTTTTCTTTTTTTTTTAATTTTTTATTGTAATTAGTAAAAGGGTTACATGATATTTGCCAGATAGAAGGTGCGTTAATTCACATACATTGATACCCTTTCACATGTCTTGGTACCCATTTCCCTCCCCCCCACACCCCCCACCCGTCTTGGTTTTCCCCCCTTCCCTATCAAATTTCAAATATCCAAATACAAATAAATTCAATATATTAGATAACAAAGTGAGATACTATACCAATATGAGATAACAAGGGACAGCAAAGGAGATGAGAGACAACATAGTACATTAAGGACAACAATCATTCATTATATGGCTTTTGTTTCACTATCCTGAGGTCCTTTCAATTAGCTTCACATTATATGTCCTTATGTATCAAGATTTTGCTCTATTGCAAATCTCTGCTAGTAGAGCCCAAGGTTTCTACTGATTATGACGAATGAGGGAAACCATTGAGCCTAAGTTCCTTTGAGTCTGGCTTACTTCACTTAATATGATTTTTTCTAAGTCTTTCCATTTCCTAACAAATGGGGCGATGTCATTCTTTCTGACAGCAGCATAGAATTCCATTTATACAACCTTTTTCTGTACAAACCTTTTCAGAATATAAATAGAAAAGTGTTATTTCTAACTCATTCACACTACAGAGAAAATATCGATACTTACACGTGACCAAAACATCTTAAGAAAAATAGTTTCAGATCAATACCTCTCATGAACATGGACATAAAATCTTTAATAAAATATTAGTGAATCTTTCCCAGCAGTATTTTAAAATGATAGTAAATCATGACCAAGTTCAATTTATCTCAGAAATGCAAGGTTACTTTAACAACTGAAAATCAGAAAATATAATTCACCATAACAGCAGAATGAAAGGGAAAAATGCAGAAAAGCATTTGATGAAATTTACAACTTTTAATAATGATAACTCAGGAAACTGAGAATACAAAAGAAATAATTCATTCTGAAAAAAGACACTTGGAAAGTAAAAACTAAAAAAAAAACACTGTAACTACGATCAGGCTGAATGGTATAATATTGAAAGCTTTCTGTTTAAGAAAGGGAAAGTAGGAAAAGGTAAACATTATGCTAATTGACTTTGTGTTTACTATTTCCTAAAAATGCAAACTAAATGAAAAGAAAGCAGGAGAAAATGTAGTTGAAAGGAAGTTGAAGGAATTTGATTAAAATATTTTATATATTCTATATACTAAAATATGTACTATATACATGTGATAATGTGGATATATTTATGTGCATATATTAATCTATAATATATGTTTATCTTTTAAGTCCAGCTTCCATATATGAAAAAATAATGAGACCTTTGTCTTTCTGAGTCTGGTTTATTTCTCCTTTCTTAGTTTACTTCTTCAGCTTGACCCATTTTTCTAAAAACTACATAATTTATTCTTCTTTATGACTGAATAATACTCCATTGGGGCCATATATTACATTTACTGAGTCTATTCGTTCATTGTCAGGAATCTCCATACCTTTGGTTCTTTAAATTGTGATGTAATAATCAAGCTCTCTGTTGGAGCCCATCTAAAGTCCCTTTGGACTTTAGATCCTGTGGAAGTTCTATTTTTAGGTTTTCTAGGAGCCTTCCTATTAATTTGCATATTGAACATACCAGATTTCATTTCCCCCAGCAGTGGGGGAATTTAGAATTTACTTTTTGATGATGCCCACTCTGACTGGAATGAGATAGAATCTCAGTATCCTTTTCATTTGTATTTCCTTTATGGCCAGGAACGTGGAACATTTTTTTTTCATGTTTATGGGCCATTTGTACTTCTTTCAAGAATGGTAGGCTCAATTCATTTGCCCACAAGTAAATTCAGTTGGCAATTCTTATGAGTCTAGTTATTTTTTTAAATTTCCCTGTCTATTCAAGTTATTACTCTTTTATCAGATGCATAGCTGGAAGATATTTTCCCCATTCTTTAGGCTATCTCTTCAGCCTGGTAACTATTGCTTTAGAAAGTGTCTTTCGAAGAAATGAAGACAAGAAAAAGTAGGACATTGTTACCATTTTGCTACATTTTGTTTGGTTTTGTTTTTTGTTTTCTGGTGCTGCAAATGGAACTGAGGGCCTGTACATGCTCTGTCACGCTCAACCACTGGGTTCCCAAACCCTACATTTTGTCACTTTCTAAAATGTGTGTCTTTTAGCAAAGACATTTTTAAACAAGTAGATTTTATGATATGTGGCCCCAAAAGCCTTCATATATATCCTCTGAATAAAGTTCTTCTCCAATGTGATAATTCCATATGCTACAATTGCACTTTAATAACAACCCTTATTCTGTTTAGTCTAATATTCATGCTATTTAACTATCTGCCTCTTAAAGGCTTCAGTAGTGGATCTGTTTTGGTTATTTTGTTGTTGGTGGTGAATCTAGTATCTCATCAACATTTCTGCATTATCTTTATTTCTTAAGTTTCTGTACTTTATTTTTTTCTTTTTTTATTATTTATTTTTTATTGTAATTAGTAAAAGGGTTACATGATATTTGCCAGATAGAAGATGCATTAATTCACATACATTGATACCCTTTCACATGTCTTGGTACCCGTTTCCCTTCCCCCCCACACCCCCCACCCGTCTTGGTTTTCCCCCCTTCACTATCAAATTTCAAATATCCAAATACAAATAAATTCAATATATCAGATAACAAAGTGAGATACTATATCAATATGAGATAACCAAGGGACAGCAAAGGAGATGAGAGACAACATAGTACATTAAGGACAACAATCATTCATTATATGGCTTTTGTTTCACTATCCTGAGGTCCTTTCAATTAGCTTCACATTATATGTCCTTATGTATCAAGATTTTGCTCTATTGCAAATCTCTGCTAGTAGAGCCCAAGGTTTCTACTGATTATGACGAATGAGTGAAACCATTGAGCCTAAGTTCCTTTGAGTCTGGCTTACTTCACTTAATATGATTTTTTCTAAGTCTTTCCATTTCCTAACAAATGGGGCGATGTTATTCTTTCTGACAGCAGCATAGAATTCCATTGTGTACAAATACCACAACTTGTTGATCCACTCATCAACTGAGGGACATCTAGGTTGGTTCCATATCTTTGCTATGGTGAATAGTGCTGCAATGAACATTGTTGTGCTAGTGGGTTTAGTATGTCCTTGTTTCTGGGTGGTTGGGTAAATGCCAAGTAGTAACAGCTCTGGTATTGGGCTTAATTATGGCTGTTCATTTCCTTGTGGTATTGGATATTGAGCTTAAGTCCTCAAGTCACTGAGCCTAAAACCTCATGGTGTTTATTTGCTTATTTTCCTTTATAAGAGTCCAGGACACATAATTACTTATTTGATTTTCTATATTCTGGAATTTTCTACTTATTTAATTAGTACATATTCCTCAGTTTCTACAGTTCAGCTAACTTTAACCACAGGTTGGATTAGATTAAATATTTTAGCAAGAATATTTCATATATGAATTATAACCTTGATACCTCATATTATCAACAGACAAGTGGTATGATATTCTACTATCAACAGTGCTAACTTTGACTATTTGGCCAAACTGGTTACTACCATCTCACTATTGAAACCAAGATCCTCCATTTTAATTTATAATCCTTTGAATAGTCATATTTACCACTGCATGTGTGAATTGTTTTATTCCCCCAAAGCAATTCACCTGGAGATACTATTTCATCTTTGCTAATATAAGCTTGAATAAGATTTTATAGTGAGTATTTTAAATTGGGGATTTTCTTAGTATTTACAATGATTTTGTAACTACTTTCATCTAGCTCCTGCCTTAGAAAATTAAAAAACCAATGAATTAAAATTATGAAATTAGCATTTCAAAAGCCAACAAGACCTGGTGCCAGAAAATACTTAGGAGGATTTAGTTCAGCTTTCTTTCTTTCTTTATTTACTAACTTCTTTATTTTTGTGCCAGTCTGAGGTTTGAACTCAGAATCTGGGTACTGTCCTTGAGCAAAAAAGCTCAAGGTAGGCACTCTACTATTTGAGCCACAGCTCCACTTCTGGCTTTACTGTTGTTTAATTGGAGATAAGAGTCTCAAGACTTTCCTGCCTAACCTGGGTTTGAACAGCAATTCTCAAATCACAGCTTCCTGAATATTTAGGATTACAGCCGTGAGCCACTGGTGCCAGATTTCTCTATTTTTAAGGACATTGAGGCTGAGAGAGAGAATTGATCACAATGAGAAGGATCTAGCTTCCCTGCCAAGTCTCTTGACCTTTGAACTCTGATTCATGGAAACCATATTGATGCTTATTTCCATCTCATTATATCCTGAAGGACCTCTCAGATACTTCCTGGACTTTCCTGATGCTTACCTTTGATTCCACCCTGGACTTAACTATCATTTGTTCTTGATAGGGCCTTGCTGAGAGGAATTTGGCCCTATCAATTAACTCGATGAGCTATGTCTTCTGGCCAGGAAAAATGTCTGCAACTCCCACACATTCTATCCTAAAACCATGACTGTGACTTCCCAGGGTCTCATCTGCCCATTTAAGGTTGTTTAACATGAAGACAAAGTTAGCTGCTATCTCCTACCACTAGAACATACTAATTCCTGTTGGATTCCCAATGGAAAGAACTTACTCTTTGATCTTATTATGATATAACTGAAGTGACAGGTGCTGGTGGCATGTCTGCAATCTTAGCTACTTAGCAGACTGAGATCTGAGATCATGGATCAAAGCTAGCACAGGCAGAAAAGTCTGTGTGAATCCTTTGTTCAAATAATCAACAAAAGGCAAGAAGTGGAGTGGAAAAAGGTAAGGGAGGGATAGTGCCTTGGCACTGTATTTAAGACCCAATAAGCACACACACACACATTGATGGATGAATGGACAAAGAAAATGTGTGTATCTGTCTGTCTGTCTGTCTATGCATACACAAATACATGATTGCATACTATTTAGCCTTATAAGGAAAGAAATCTTGTTATTTGTAACAGCATGAATAAACCTAGAAGCCATTTTGGTAAGAGAACAAAGCAAGCATAGGGACAAACCTTACGTGATGTCATTTATATACTATCTTGAAATTTTCTCTGGATGCTTCTTTCCCCCTTTATGGTTCCTTTACATTAGAAGGTCTTGGAAACTGGAGACACCCACAGCCCTGGTGATTTATTATACTTTCCTCCTCATAGACTTTTTGCTTATGAATGCTCAGTGCTCTATTCTGATAGGCCAGGGTCTCATATTCTTATTGGATATTCCACACATAAATGTTTGCTCAAGGTCTTACTACATTCTCCCTATGTAATTTGTTCAAATTTCACAGTAAATGCTGAAAAACCATTCCTGAGAGAATCCATATGCCAGGAGAAAGCACACCTGCAGATGAAGAATATGCAAGGCCTTCGCTTCCCTAACAGAGCTGCGGACTTCTTCAGGTCGAGTTCTACTTCCCGGAGAGGCTGTGGTGATTACATGACTAATTACCAATGGGAATGTAGGATCGTATCTCCTACAGAGTAGACAATTACTAACTGCTGGTGTCTTCTCTGTAACTAGGAACCAGAACAATTTCAATTCCATGTCTTCTGGTCTGCTTGGAAGTAACCAGACTCATAGACTGCAATACGATTACAACAGCATCAAGGCCCTATGAGTGCCATCTGGCAGGTACCAGAGATTCTGTGTCACCAAGTATAACATATGGGGGCTACATACTTCTGGGGATGCCCCTGGAGTCACAGTTAAGTCTATGTAGGTCCCCGGTGGATACAGAGTGCTGAATGCTCACGTGGACACTAATGGAATAATGCTTTCTCCAAATCAAAGTGGCTTTGGCACCAAGTAAACAAGAAAAGAATGAACAAAAGAAAATACAATCAACTGGCCTCTATTGTTTGTCTCCTAATTTCAAGCAGATTTGGCTAAAACAGAAACAAAATAATCACAATAAAGGTGGTGGCACTAAAACCAGAGCATCCTTTTAAGTAAACGATGCCTTGTCAAATACAGTGGGTTTACTCTGAGCCAGGTCATATAGGTACCTTCAGGCCTGGAAGGTCTCAAGTGGGTTGGATCTAGGATTGCCTTCCTGGGCACCCATTGTAAGGTAAGGAAGGTCAAGACCAACATTTCCACATGCTAAGCCTTAGAGCCACGTTCATAATAAAGACAAGGTTAGGATGTTGTTATCTTCCACAATAGCCATAGGTCGGTCCATGCTGATATTGTGCTCTCAGTTCTCAATTTTCTCCATTACAAATTCTTGCACTTCTGCACACTTTCAGCAGCCTGCACTTATAGCCACACCCTGAGGTCTATCATGAACTTCCTAAAATGCGAGTATCAATATCCACCCACTCCTACAGAGCTGCTCATCTTCTAGCTGGAAGTAACTGCTTGCCATTTAATTCTCACCCCAAGCTTTTGACATAGGAGCTATTATTATCTCTACTTTTCAGATTAAGTAATTGAGCTCCAAGTTCACACAGCTCATCACAAAAAGAGGCAAGGATTCACACACAGGTGTGTCTCACATCAAAGTTATTTCACATTATTTATTTTTTTTACTGGTTCTACATTTTGCCTATTTCCTTGAAATCTCCAGTTTAACCTATCAACTTCTGACTCAAGAGTCTTCCTTCACTTGTCCTAGTACTCCTATGCTAATGGAAACCTTCTGAGCAACTCCAGGTTCACTGCCTTGGTTTATCTTTCCAGCCTGCCAACCTGCACCCAGCTTTATTACCTCCTGACAACTGGTTACTGTTGTCAATCATTTTAACTACGTGTTTACCAACTCCCTCAGCTTCCCTGATCCCTTAATCTTTTTCCGAGCCAGCTCTGATGATGCCAGGCCTGTGTTAATACAACCACCTGTTTTCCCCTTTGCTGCTTTGGGAATTCAGAGGCTGCTACATAAAACCCACTACACATGTTTGAACTCAATCTTCTTCCTGGAGCTTTCAGTCAGACTCAAAATATTTCCTCCTACTTCGTTCTCCTGATCTCTCCCCCTCCCCCTCCTCTCCCGGTCTCTCCCGGCCCCTCCTATCCCCTGGAAGGTTAAGAGAGACCCTGTCAGACCACTGCTCATATTCTCACCATCTCTGTGATAAATTACTGGTCCATTAGAACAATATTGCATCATTTGCAAAGAAATGAAAGAACCTGGGGAAAAAAATCATGTTAAGTGATGTAAGGCCCAGGGGCAAAGAATACTTATTTTCTCTCATATGTCAATGCTAGAATTAATTTATAAACACATGAATAAACACTTTGGGGTAGTAGGAAAGGGTACACAAATGTATTAACTGGAATATGTGAAATTCCAGGGAGAATTTAAATATTGTAATTCCACAGACAGACTAACTTGCAGTCAAGCAAAATATACACTAGAAAATGGGTACTTGACAAATGGGGGATGGGACCAAGGGGAAGGGTAGACAAATCAAGAGAGAAGGGGGATAATTCAATCATAAAACTCAATGCATGCCCTACAAAATTAAGAAAAGTGTGAGAAAGGGTAGGAGTGGGAGCAATGGGAGAATATAATCAAATTGTGCAAGATGCACTGTATAAACTGCTGGATTGAATGGCAGCTTCTCTGTATAAATATTTAAAAATCAAAATATATTTTTAAAAAACGAATATAAAATCAACAATGATCAAAACCACAAAAGAAAAAAAAGACAACTGGTCCATATTAGTATGACTGTAATCATGAGTTCCTTCGCCTTCCTTCTGGAAATCTTTGTACCTTTTCCCTTATACCATCTGTACTCATCACTCAGATTTCTCAGGTTGTGGGATTTGGGACCTCACTTAGTCAAAAAGCTGCAGACTTTGTCTTTCTATGAAATGTTCCCTATCTGCTAAGCGTCAGTGGCTTACACTTATAATTCTAGCTACTCAGGAGGCTGAGATCTGAAGATCACAGTTCAAAGCCAGCCTGGGCAGAAAAGCCCCTGTGAAATTCTGAACTCCAATTAACCACTAAAAAGCTGAAAGTGAAGCTGTGCCTCAAGTGGTAGAGTACAGCCTTGAACAAAAAACACAGGGACAAAACACAGGCGCGAGTTCAAGCTCCATAACTGCTAAAAAGAAAAAAAGGACACAAAGTGCCTCCTCCGTCCTTTAATGAACTATCATTCTGTTCTCTCAGAAGTTCCCACTGATCTCGTGTGGCTGAGGTATAGGACTAGAACCTAAATTTTCCTCTTGACTCAACACAAATTTGAAATGTTTCATATTGTTGCTCATATCATTCTTTAGACCTTTCTCCTGCCTTGTCTTTTGCAAGATAATATTCTGAATCTTCGGGTAGCTGCTAGGTTCTTGTCTTTGATCCTCCTCTTATCTTACACACACTTTCTCCTCCACTAAGGAAATTTGTATCCACATATATCAATAAAAATACTATCCACGTTCATTTATTTGGGGTTTCTATAACAAAACAACAGAGGCTGGGGGAGTTTATTTTTTAAAAAAGTATAGTTAGGGCTGGGTACTGGTGGCTCATGGCTGTCATCTTAGCTGCTCAGAAGACTAAAATCCGAGGATAATATTTGAAGATAGTCCTGGTGGACAATTCTCATATGCTTATCTTCAATGAACCAGCAAAAATCTAGAAGTAGCTATATGGCTCAAATAATAGAGCACTGGCTTTGAACAGAAAAAGCCAAGTGAGCGTGCAAGGCTCTTAGTTCAAACCCCAGTACACACACACACACACACACACACACACACACACACACACACACACAAGGTTTATTTATCTTATGCTTTGGGAAAGTCCAGAATGGAGCAGCTGCAACTGTTTGGGCTCTGGTGAGAATTGCTGGTTCTGTCAGAATATGGAGAGAAATTGAAAGGAATTGGTTACACACTCAGAAGGAATTAAGAGTGACATGGCCTGGATTTATAACAATCCTCTCTTGTGGAGATTAAGTCACCCCAGTGACAAGCATTAAGCCCATCTGAGGGCAGTGTACTTGTCATCTAACTATCTTCCCTTCATCCCTACCTCCTAACCCAACTACCATCTGTCAACCCTGCTACACTGAGACCCAAACATCCAGGATATGAACCTTGAGGGCACACTCAAACCATGTTCAAATCCCAGCATCCCTTGTCTTCTAATGACTCAAAAATCTGTGTTCCAACTTCCTGAGCCCAAAACTCTCTGAAGACCAGGTATCTGCATCTATACAGCAAAAATGACATGCAAAAATAAACCTGTCCTCTTCTTCTCAAACTTAACTCATTATAGTCTCCTTTAATGACTTGAGAGAGAAACTCAACAATAAAAACTTCTACTTTTATCAATCTGTCCCTTAATTAGTAGATCCCATTGAATTAGTCTCATTCATTCATTCTCAAATATCTCTTTGAAATCTACTCCATGTGGAATAAGTGATTCCAGCTGCAGCAACAACAGACAGCTCCAGGAACACATCATGTTCCAGGTCACATAGCAACTCTTTGAGTCAAGGTATACAGGTGTGGATATCAGAAGTTGCCATCTAGGATGTTCCTCTGTCTCGTGACTCTCGTGGAGGGAATGAACAGAAATAAGATAATTCTCAAGTAAATAAAAGTTTGCAAGGCAACTTTAGAAATGGTTGAATGGACAACTGAAGTGTTCTAGAGATAGCGCTGGATAGAAAACATATGAACTCATGCAGGGTCCTCAAGACAAATGCTTAGGGGACAAAGCATTGTGACTGCAGTGCAGCTGAGCCAGACATTGATATGAAACTGAAAAATTAGACTGTGCCTAACCCATACAAATGGCATGTGGTAAAATCAAGATAATATGACAGTTACAGATACTAAGTATAACTGAGAAGAGAGAGAGAGAGAGAGAGAGAGAGAGAGAGAGAGAGAGAGAGAGAGAGAGAGAAGAGGAGAGAAGAGGAGAGACACAGAATGAGAGGGACAGAGAAAGAAAGAGAGGATTAAATTTGATTGGAAAGTTTTTTTGGCCTATCATATGCTTGGTCAGTTTATTGAGGAGTAAAGGGAGAGGGAGAGGAGTTATGGCCTCTGTGTGTGTGTGTGTGTGTGTGTGTGTGTGTGTGTGTGCATGCACATCCATGTATGTGGGCTTAAACAGATTATACTTTTTTTTCACTCAATGCTGGTACTCTACCACTCAATCCACAACTCCACTTTTGGCCTTTTCTTTTTGGTGTTTAATTGGAGAAAAGAATCTCACAGATTTTTTTTCTGCCCTGGCTGGCTTTGAACTATGATGCTGAGATTTCAGCTTCTGTGTAGCTAGGATTGCAGGGCGGGAACCAGTGGTAATTGACTAGTGTGCTGCTTTCTTGGCTCAGTATGTATAGAGTAGGTCTGAGGAAAATAGATTGATGAGTTATTTAGGGAGTAAAAGGAGCAGAGCACAATGGTGTGTTGAATAAGGGGCAGATAAAGGAGAAGGGCATGTGGTGTCAGATTCCTACAGAGGTTCCTGGCTTTTATAATTGGATGGATGATGGTACCATTTGCTGACTCAGAACAGGACAAGATGGGTCTGTGATAAGGAGGAGTGCCGAGGAGCAGTTAGGAAGATTTTGCATTCAATTCTGGACATACTGGTTTACAGGACTTTCAGCCTTCCAAGTAAAAATATGCATTAAAAGCCTGAAACTCAGTGGAGAGATGAACCTGCATACAAATGTGTGTGCTGCCTGCATGGAGCAGAAACCACTGGTTAGATGAAAATGTCCGGAAGTAAAACTTCTGATCTGTTGGTGGGAGTGCAAACTCGTTCAACCACTATGGAAAGCAGTATGGCAGTTCCTCAAAAGACGAAACATAGAGCTCCCCTATGACCCAGCAATTCCAATACTTGGCATTTACCCAATCATCCAGAAACAAGGACATACTAAATCCACTAGCACAACAATGTTCATTGCAGCACTATTCACCATAGCAAAGATATGGAACCAACCTAGATGTCCCTCAGTTGATGAGTGGATCAACAAGATGTATTTATACACAATGAAATTCTATGCTGCTGTCAGAAAGAACAACTTAGAAAAAATCATATTAAGTGAAGTAAGCAAGACTCAAAGGAACATAGGCTTAATGGTTTCCCTCATTTGTCATGATCAGTAGAAACCTTGGGCTCTCCTAGCAGAGATTTACAATAGAACAAAACCTAGATACATAAGGCCATATAGTAGGATGCTAAAGGAAAGGACCTCCAGGATATAGAAACAAAAGCCATATAATGGTTGATTGTTGTCCTTAATGTACTATGTTATCTCTCATGTCCTGGGTTGTCAGAGGCATGCCCAGTTTATGCTTTCTGTTCCAGCACTGAAGGTTATTAATCGTTTCAATCTATTCAGTTAGAAGGATGAAGGATGTGTTCATTCTAACTATAATGGATCTGGTAGTTAATTTTATGTATCAACTCAACTAAAGTCATTACAATCAGATATTTGCTGTAGGTTTGTCACAATGCTAGAACAGGTATCATTGTGAAGTTATATAAGATAAATAAGTAGGAAGCAAGCAGATGTAATTCCCTCATGTAGATTGGCTCAATCCAATCAGTTGATGACCTCAGGAAAGAAAACAGGTTCTGCTTTTGGATTTGTTTTGCAAAGGTGCTGAAAAAGAAGAGATCATTTGGGGCTACCGGGTATTTGTGATTTAAAAATCTGAAGTATTTTGATATGAACTATGGTAAGAATTAGTCATCAAAAATGGAAGCAGAGAGATTTAGCACGTAACTTCTATAAATAGGAAATGTAGATGTTTGGGCAAGTCACAAGACATATTCTCTTTCTTTATGACTTGAATGTCACTTTTGTGTCCCTTCACAGTGAATTCCTCTGGTCACAAACAAGAGGTATGTATCTTTTCAGGATGGTCATTCAAAAGAGCTATGTAAAGAATATACTCATATTTCCTTAACAGATGAAAATAAATTTCTCTATATAAACAGAAATAAATGTATGACAGCTGTCTAGATTGCAGAGTTATGCATAGATACACAGGAAATTTTCATTGGCTTTTCTACAAGCCACATTTAAGACTAAAAAAATCAATTCAGAGTTAAATACTAAAGTGCTTAGGCTTAAAGAAATAGAAACTATATAAAGATTTTCCATCTGTATTCATTTAAAAGGACTCCTATAGAAGCGATCAGACCTGTCATATTTAGTATCTGCTTTACCAGAAACATCAGGACTCTTACTGAAATACAGATTTTTGGTAAATAGACATACAACAATGACTTTTTGGTATTTGATTTTGTTTACTTTAAAGGCAGCAACAGACAGTAATAGAAGACCCACCAATGCATTAGCCTTGTGTACTGTTTTGGTAGATGTTATCTTAAGTGCAGACCCTGTGAACTTACCACAGTGTGATAAGACCTAATGCTTTGATTGCCCATAATAGAACTCCATGCCAAGGCCATCAAAAGGGTTTGCCTTTTTCGGCTTACATGGGGAGGGGGGGTTGTGACGACGTTAACCAAAATTTGATCGAGTGAGTTATCATGGTAAAAAATAAATAATTCACTTTTTATATTAAGGAATCCGGCAAAGAAATGTACCAGGAATTATTTGTAGTATGGCATAATTTAAAAGTACATCTAAAAAAGGAGAAAAACTCATGAATCTAAATTGTCAAAATCTTCCAATAGTTTTATATGCACACTGAGTGTATACATTTCTGAGTGAATAAATGAGATTTCCAGTAGAGGAAAATAGTGAATCTGTTTAGTTGTTCAGGAAGTGGGAGTTAGCCAGTCCTATCTCTGTGCTACCTTGAAGTTGGCTTTGTAATCTGATAACTTTTTTTTGTTTTATTGCTACTGCATGTGTAGTACTTTACTGTTCTTATACATTAACATCTCTACTAACACCAATATGAGAAACATAATTTTTATTTCCCTTGGACATTTTAAAAAGACAATCATCTTGTCATTACACGACCACCACCACCCCAGGATTATTTCACTACAAGCATTAAAATCACAGAAGAATTTGATATAAATTACATTAAGAATAAATTAAACTACTTTAAGTGTGTGTGTGTGTGTGTGTGTGTGTGTATGTGTGTGTGTTTAAGGCTACACAATCTTCTATATAAAAGACAGATTGAGAGATGATGTAAAGAAAGAGGTCACACAGCAAACAAGGTGAGAAACACTTTGATGTGTTTGCCAGACTGGCAGCTTGTCTTGAGGGAAGCATCTGCAAGTTGAGACAGGAATATGGCCCATAAATTTCTCTTTCTCTTCCTAGGGTACACAAAGTTCCATATAACTTAATCTTGAAGGGTATTGAGAATAAATTGTGGCAGACGATTCTGTCATGAACTGCTCAAGGAAATCTAAGCCATGTATTTGTAAAGATGACAGAATAGATAAAGATAATGTCAGGTCACCTGACAACTACTAGGTCATACAAGGTTTGTCCACATGCCTTTCATCCTCTCCTAGACCAGGTTCATGTTAACATTCCAAGAGATGGAGTACCTGTGAGAAACCCAGGGGTGTTCTGCAACTGATACAGCATTACATTGCCTAAAGGAAGTGAGGGTGCTGGCCTGATTTGGGACAGCTTTTTGGGTATAAATCACATGGAGAAAAGCTTTACTACCAATAGTGGTAAAAGTAAACAATAAAACGAATTCCCATTACATAAATGAAGCATTGATATTAGAGTAAGTGCTTTATTAGATGATTATTGTTTTCCATATTTATTTTTTAATTACTAATTTCTTAGCAGAACTCTGGAAGTCATGAAAGAGACTGTGTGACAGATTTTGAAAGACTGTATATTTTGGGTAATATTAAGTTCAAAAAATTTATAAAATATGTTTAAGACATGGTGAAAATGTTTTTAATATTTTCTAAAATGTAGGATTTATGCTAAATAATTTCTGCTGTCATCAATCTGAAATATATCCCTTTGTGTTTGATCTCATCTTTTCTTCTACTTTTCATGTTTTCCCCCTTTATTTCTAGTGTTTTTTTATTTGTGCACATTATCCCTAATTGTGGGGTTTTGTTTGTTGGTTCCTCACTCATTTATCCTTTCTTAACTCTCTGAAACTCATCAGTCTGATAATGTGCTCCTTTAATCCTAGGTGACAATCAATCATTGTTAATTCAGGATTCAGCTTCCTACATAATTATTTCTTTCCACTTAGAGCCAAAATTGCACTACTTTTATTATCTTCCATGGTTATTATTTTTTGGATCTATCAGTTTACAGTGTTTTGAAATAAGACACTTGGTGGTCTTTAAATGTTCTATTCCACTCTTCATGGTTTCACATTCTGCTTCTCGGTTCAAACATTGTTTTTTGTTTCTTACAAGTTACAAGTTCATATTTCTCATACTTCACCCTTCCATTCATTTTTTAACATGTTGTTTTTCTTTAAGTTTCCAGTATTTACTCTTTCCCCACTTTAACTCAGCCTTCTCTCAAGAAGCGTATGCTGTGCATTGTAAATTTTTATTCTGGGTGATTTATTTCTCCTGATTTACCTATTTTAACTTGTTTTGTTTATTGGGAATTCTCTTTTGATTTTTTTTAAAGTTTGCTTTTATCAGAGATCACAAAGGAGTTTCTGTTAACCTTTATTACATGGAAAATATTAGGCACTCATGCTGAAATGAGGACTTTTGACCAACATGGTGAAGTAAGTGGGGCATTTGGGACCATATAAACGCTGGTGTAATGGGTTCATGTTGTAATGTGAAGGAGTTCATTCTCTTTGACCTAAGGAAAACTCTTAGTACTTCAAGCAGGGATCGAATTCTTCAACTTATTATCTCCACTTATCAGCCTAGTCTATTCTATTGGGTGTAAGGAGGCAAATGTCAGGGTTTCAGAATCCTCCTTGCTTGTTCTAACATTTCCCAGTGCAAATACATTGTACTAATGTGATCTGCCTAATGTGATGTTTTCGAGTCAGGAGCTTGTTACTTGTCTTTCACTACTAATGGCTACAGGCCAGGTAATAACACTGCTGGGGCAATGTGAATGAGAGTCAGAGAACAACTGGAAGCTGTCATGCTGCCTTGCATTATGTCTGTTCTCCCACCCTTCCTAGACCATTAAACCCCTCACCAGTGTTAGGATCTTGCCACATTCCTTCTTCCTGAGTTTTCTAGAATTTCTTTCCTGCTGCTGGCTTGTCAGTCTTGTACGGTTATTCCTAGTCTTGGGTCAAGTCACCCTCTCTGTCACTTGTTTTGGTGCCAAATCCAATGTTGAGGTTAGAAAGGAACCAGCAGTACTTTTTTTAATGACCTTATACCTGGAGCCAAGTTTTTAATAATTTTATTATCCCCACCCCATGGAAATTAGGGTCACTTTCTAGCCACAATTTAATTTCACTTCTCTAGTCTTAACATTGCAATGGCTATAAATGTCTGTAGTTTATGATGAAAATAACATTTATTGCTTTTTGGAAAAATTTGCTAAACAGTAGCTCCATAGCCTGGCCCCACTTCTTAGACTTTCGTGTGGAAATATTATTAAGAATTTACATCCTCGAGGCCTAGAATGGACACAGAACATGCAATTTTAAAACCCATCTCTGGGGATTTTCATTTACTTTTTCAATAGCCTATATTCTAAAATAATTGCTAAGGGCACAGTAGAGGCCAAAGGATATGTGTTAGGAACCTCCTAGCTTCCTTCAAGGAAATAATCTAACTTTTGAAGAAATTGTACACCCCCTAGGCAAAGATGAAACCATTCTCCAGCATGCTATTTTATAGAGAAATTCTTAGATATGTTTATTCCATTAATCTCACATACTGATGACTTCATAGGTTAAAACACCTTAAAACACTGCACTCATAAAAACGATATGAAGTAATTCATAATATTTTGCAAATATCACCTAAACTCAATCTAATATTCCAAGAAATACTAGAATATATCAGACCAGTTTTTAATTCCCTAGTTATACATGTCCTTTCTCTTCCACCCTCCTCTCTCTGTCTGTCTCTTGTCTCTGTCTCTCTGTCTCTCTTTCTTTATCCTCTTTCTCTTTCTCTCCATCACACACACACACACACACACACACACACAAATATACACTGTAAGTATAACTTGATTCTAGGGTGAATTCTTTAAGTGTAATATTTAAAGTAACAGATGAATTTTGAAAGCTAAGTAGAAATCTAGTATTCTAGTATTCTACTCACTTTACTCTGGCTACCTCAGCTGCCGATGGCTTGGGTCACAGGTGAGAAAAAGACTAGAAAAATGTTGATATGTTTATAGTCTTGGGGAGTAAATAGATAAACATGGATGAAACACACTGAAAATTGGGAGATGTAAAGATCAGAGGGCCTTGTGGAAAACTACAGAATCAGTGTTATTTTCCAACCTTAGATGTTCAACGTCACACAACTCATGAGCAAATAAGATAAACTGTAATATTTTCATAACTTCAAAGTCCAATACTTATCTACCAATCCATTCTGTCATTATTCATTTTCAGAGACACAATGAACAAACTAGAAATCCTTCAAAAACAAGTGTCTACTATCTAAATCTTTATTACCAAAATGTTTCTGATTATTGCTATTAATAAGTTAACTAAGGGTTTATGATACTACAATTCTTTCCACATTAACCTTTTGAAATGAAAAACCTGTTGAAAAAAATGGCCCTCTGCATAACGTAGCATTGAGCACCTGTTTCTTGCTAAAAGAAATCCTTATAGTATAATGCTATAATTATTTATTGAGGCAGGGTCTTATTACATAGGTCAGGCTCCATAGAACTTGTTAGGTAGATTATGATTTCTCCAATCAGTGACCTTCCTAATTTAGTATTCCAATAACTGAATGTATAGCTCCCATTTCTATCTCTTATACTTCAGAATATTAAAGGCATATGCCTTTTTATTGAATAGCAATATTTTGAGCAAGAAGTAGATGTGTTTGCTTTCATTGCAAGAATGATAAAACCACGATGATATACTTCAATTTCACCTGCAAGTTGATCCTTAGTCTTAAAAATGGCATCATTTCCATCTCAGAATTATTTCTCTCTGACTAATAATATTAATCATATAAATTTTGTGTTGTCCTCCTGATTGAATGTTATATAATATCTTTCTTTTCATCCTTACAGAATATGTGACAGGTAAATGTCAGCAAATACCCACCACTATGCAGTTTACATCTAACTGGGAAATGACATTCTTGGTATTTACCTAGCCATACAGGCATTTAGTTTCTCCAGGTAACAATTGTCAGCAATAGGAAAGGATGCTAATTTATTACAGTTAACCAAGACTATGGGACATAAAGGAACTATTGTGTATAAATAAGTTACTCAATCTGTAGGTATTCGGTTACAGTAATAGGAAATACACTATGGTCAAAATGTTCAATGTAGATGTTTGAAAATGGAACATGACACATGTTGAGATTCCTTTAGGAAAGAAAGGAGAAAGGAAAAGGCATTGTGATGAAGGAGGTGGTTAAGCTATATACTTATATAGACATATCAAAAGGAAACTATCCTATACAACTAATTCATTATAACCAAAATGTGGTGTGGGGCATGGTGAGGGGAAACTGCTTTTCAGGGGAAGAATTAAGGCATCTCCCTATTTCTGTTCTCCTCTTTGTCATTGTACTTTTGGGACTAGGCTGGATCTGCCCTTCCTGACTAGAGAAATCACTCTTCTTCCTTATTTCTTTTCCTTTAACACAGATTTTTTTTTAAATTTTTTTTTGCCAGTCCTGGGCCTTGAATGCAGGGCCTGGGCACTATCCTTGGACTTTCTCAGGGCTAGAGCTCTACCACTTGAGCCACAGCACCATTCCTGACTTTTTGCTATGTATGTGGTACCGAGGAATTGAACCTGGGTCTTCATGCATGCTAGGCAAGCACTCTACCACTAGGCTAAACTCCCAGCCTAGCACAGATACTTTTTAAACATAATAATGGTCACATTTTTCAACTTTGCTTTCAGAAACAATCACATCTTTGACTCTCTTGGATAATTACTAGGGTATCTGTAATAAAAAATACCTCATTACCATGCTACATGTAACCTTGAATAAATACTAATTTATTAACAAATTATTTCCTTTTTACACTTGGTTATATCTGCTGATCATTAGTTTATGCCTGTATTGTTGAAACAGAATTTAACAAAATTATTTCCCTTGTATCTCTTAAAGAACTTAGATATTTAACTAGAGAAACCACAACACCATCCCAAATCAGTCTTAGTGGAGATGGGTGGAGGAAGGGAAGAAGAAAAGTTGAGCATTGCAAAGAACTCATCACTTGCAGGATGACCTTGTTTATGCCAGTCAGAAACACCTAGGACTTCTTATGAAAGATGAATATCAAACTAATTTTCTTTATCTTACTCAGCTCTGGAATTGAATATATGCCAAAGGAGCAAGTAAATAGTTGTACCAATACATATCACTTTTAAGGATTTTTGCATAGACATGGAGTCTATAAAAGCAGATTTTAAATAACAGATTGCTTAAAATTCTGGCTTCAGTTCTCAGTGTCTACGGATTTTGCCTCTTTTCAGTTCATTTATCACCATTGTTCTTCTACGGGTAAAATGTTTGTTTTTTCACTTGATATTTTCTTGCTTGAAAAGCAGTCTCAAAATTCTTCACATTCTGTCACCTTTTTTCTGGGCTGATAAATGTTTAACGATAGGCTGTCTTAAAATAAAATGTTCTGATTTGTAAAACTAGCAAATTCCAAATTCTCATGGGCTAATTACCTACTAAATAAATTGGTCACATCATATGATGTTTTAGAACTTTCAGCGAAAAGATATGTAGACAGGAATCCTCTTGGATCTAAGTCAAGATAGCATTAGCTATCTCCAGTATATTAACCCGATGTTTTCCTCGTTAAGTATATTGTTAATTGTGTAGTTATTTTATTTTGTTTTGATAGTCCAAGTGTTAGAAATAAGGCCTCCTACATGCTTGGCAAGTGCTATATCACTTGAGCCATGCCTCACGGCCTTTTGGCTGATGCTTTTACTTGGGCCAGCCTAATACCACATTCTACTCCTTCTGAGGTTTCCTAAGTAGTTAGGGTTCTAGATGTGCTCCATCATGCAAGCTTGTTTACTTCATTTTATGAAGTGCACAAACAACAGATTTTTATTAACCAGTTATTTTGAGAAGATAATCTTTACTGCATGATTAAAGTTGCAGAGAATTCTTCAACAATACAGATTTAGAAGTTTTCATTGACTTATAAGTACTATGTTACAGTCTCAATTTCCAAATTAGTTTTTTCATTGTCATGTAACAAATCATTGTACATTTGGCTAAAAAAATGACTATCATACCATAGTGTCAGTACTAGAAATTTCCATCAGAATTTAGATAATCAGCTTTTCTTTTTTTCTCATTTTTTTTCTTTTTCTATTTCTTTTTCTTTTCTCTTACTAGGACTTGAACTCAAGATTTCACTCTCACTCAGCTTCCTCATTCCTTTACCATGTGAACTATACTTTCAGAACTATTTCTTTCTGGTTAATTGAGCAAGACTTCTCTGTCCAGGCTAGCTTTAAATCTTGATATTGGATAGTTCCATTGCAATTAGGCTTAGAGATTTATTGGTGTCAATCTACGTAGTTCTTTTCTGTAGTAAGATCATGTTACAGAAGATTTACTTTAACACCTTTTTTAAGTAAATGGCACAACATTGTCATCTATAAATCTGATAGTGAGGCAAATTCACTAATCTTGCATAATTAAAATGATCAACTCATTTTTCTAATAATTCCAGCCTTTGTTATCACCATTCTAGAGTCTATGCTTTGTTTTAAATAATGATACTACTGATCTCATGTGATGAAATCAAGGAATGCAGCACACAGCCTTCTCTGTTGAATGATGAAATGCTAGGACAGAATCCACTTATAAGTCCATTCCACTAATAGGATTAATTTCCTTCTAGTTATTAGACACAGGGCCCTGCTTGTTGGTACTCCTTGTCTGAAGAACACCAGTCTCTCTTAGTGGGTCCTTTTACACAGTCAGAGGATAGCATTTGTAATTTATTCGGTAGATGGTAGATAGATTGCCAGATAGACAGATAAATAATAATAATAGGTAGATACAGATTGATAGACAATAGACAGATGAGCCCAACACCATTATATTTGCCATATCATATAACTAAAGATAATTTACAAATTTACCCCTCTACACCACTTCAAATTCGATTAGAAAAACCACTTATATTTTCAAAACAGTGATTTATCTCTTACTGAAGGTCGCAGAAGGTCATTTTCTAGTATTTGTGCTATCCTTTAGAGAAAATATTACTTCAATTTCTTTCCCAAAATATGGAGAGAAGTAGAGATTGCTGGTGGAGTGAAAACAGATTTTCTGTAATAACAACATTTTCACAGTGCATTAGCTCTAAACTACCATAATCTCCCTCATGTGACAAAAAGCCCACAGTCCATTTTTGTCAAATATCAACAATTTTTTTTCTTTCTTTGGGTGCTTGGGATGAAGCACGAATGCTTACGTATGCTAAGCACACCCTCTGCCTCTGAGCTATATCCTCTACATTTGTTGAATTTTAAAGAGGGTATTTTACTTTATCAGAAGAAGATTTACAAAAGAGACACTCGCCAATATTTTTCCTTATTGGAAAAATGAAAGCAAAGTTTTTTTGTTGTCATTCTGGGATTTTGTTTTGGAGAGAGGGTGCAACTATGTTAATTCGGGTTGGCTTAGAACTTTAGTCCTCCTGTCCCCAGCTTGGAAGGATCCAAAATGGATGTTTAAGTTCTCATCCAGTATAAATTTCTGAAGTGTTTCACCTTCATTCCTTTACTCATTCATCCATTCACCGTGATCTTCTCATCCTTACTTGTTCTGGCTCAATTCATGATATACTTTTCTCTCCTACCATTTTCTGTTTTCCTCATGTGCTACCATTCTTTCACTCTTAGACCCAGACTGATGTGTGTTAGCAATTTTCTTGACTAAGGTACAGTACATGACTAATTTCTGCATTTATATTAACTTCACTTTTTAGCTGGTGTTTATTTCAAACATGATACTGATGTGAAGTACCGAGGTAAGAAAAAGTACAGAAAAAGTGATAGAAGTCCAGAGTAGAGATCAAGATAATTGAAACAGACAGACACAATAAGGCAATTAAATTTTTATTTCTTTTCTTAATTTAGCTTCTGGCACTTGTCTGATACAAGTTCACATATAGGCAGGGTAGGACAACACCTGAGATAAAGAAGATTGAGAAGGATTGACAACAATAGAAAAAAAATCTAATTTTATTTTTATTTGACTTTCAACCAAAAGACCTGGTGTTGAAATCAAAACAAACCCTAAGGCTTGTACATGCCAGAATCCAATGTGTGCTGTGAAGCAGCAACTTGCAATATTATATTGAGTGAATAGCTTCTTGCTTGGTGGAGAAAATAAAACAGAAAGGCAAAACAAAGTTTCTCAAAATTTGGACAGAGTCTTAGCCTAACATACAAATAGAAAAGCAAAGGTATATTGTGAGGATGAATTCCAAATATATTCAGATTTTTGCATGGGCTTTGACACGTGAATGAATCCTAAGAATGGAGAGAATGCTTTTGGAAAATTAATTTAGGGCTGTGTTTGATGGCCCATACCTGTAATCCCAACTCCTCAAGAAGTAGGACACAGGAGGTAATGTAGGGAGGTCAGAGGCTTCAGATCAGACTTGACAAAAAAAGTTAGCAAGATCACACTTCAACACATAAATGGGGCATATTGGAATGTGACTTTAATCTAGAGAGGAGGAATAGGGAGTTGGAGGTAGTTGCGTGCCAGCCTTGAGTGAAAACGACAAGTAAGAGCTCAAGGCCTAAATTTTAGCCCCTGGATTGGCACACACACACACACACACACACACACACACACACACACACACACACGAACAAAGGAAGTACTAAGAAAGAGGACTGAGGGCTGGGAATGTGTGGGAATGTGGCCTACTGGTAGAGTGCCTCCCTAACATGCATGAAGCCTTGTGTTGGATTCCTCAGCACCACATACTCACAAGAAGCCAGAAATGGTACTGAAGCTCAAGTGGTAGAGCAGTAGCCTTGAGAAACTTCAAGGACAGTGCTTGGGCCATAAGTTCAAGCCCCAGAATTGGGAAAGAATAAAGAAATAAAGAAATAAATAAATAAATAAAGAAAGAAAGAAAGAAAGAAAGAAAGAAAGAAAGAGACAGATTGAGGTCCAAGACTAGCCTCAGGCAAAAAATGTGAGGCATTATTTGAAAATAAACTAAAGCAAAAAAAAAAAAAGGTCTGGTAATGTGAATCAAGTGGCCAAGCACCTGCTTAGCAATCAGGAGACCATGATTTTAAACCAAGTACTATTAAATAAATGAGAAAATATGTAAGTAAATAAATAATATACTGTCTCAATTAAATTACATAAGATTATTAGAAATAATATTTGTATTTGGTGGTATATCTGCCAATATACTTTAAAAAATTACATCAGTAGATTGAATTATTCCATTCTTTTTTCATAAATGTGTTCAAAATATTTTTTCATGAACTAAGATTTAGGCAAATTATATATTTCTATCTATTGAAAATGATTGTGCTATGAACTTTAGGCAGAAGAACCATGTACAGAGCACATAAATGTTACTTATGTAAAGTACATGCAAACACATGTGGTTTTCATTCCTGGTAGGAAGAAAAAGGTAATACAATTCAAGTGCATGTGACATGTGATGTGGACAGTTAGTTTTCCAAACTTTAGGATATTAAATTTATAGCAAATAAATAGATACCGGTAAACATAGGTACTCATGTGCCACGAAGATACACTCCAATTGGTTCCCTGTGTTTCAGTGAATGTTAGCATGATCGACTCTCACTTTTTATTCATTTATTCTAAATGAAGGAAAATTACCTATGCATATGTTCTCCAGTTTCCATAAAATAACATTATTTTCCTCAAATTGAGGCTATTATGCTCTATAAACATAGTTTAGAAATTATACATATGCAGTTTCTAAAACAACTTTTCTAGTAGTAATAAAAAAAATGGCAATGAGGGCCAAAGCAAATGTACCATGACATGAAATAACTACAGAATTTCTACATTCAATACAAATCCAATCTTAAAAGAGTTAAGCAGTGTAATCAGTATTTTATACAGATATAAATATAAATATGCATATGCATAATGATAAGGTTTGAATTTTATTTTTTCTATAATAGTATAAACTGATGTTGAAGGAAAGCTACAATTGTCTTTCAGGAACAGAAAATGAATTGCAGTTTCAGAAAATATTTACAGTACAGTGTTATTCCTGCCATTTTGTTCAATAAAGGATGGCTGTGTTGTTATTATTCAGGATCTGAAGCCAGATCTTTCCCACTGCTGTTTTGTTAGCTAAGCCATGCAATTGACAATAGCATCTAAAATAAAGCAGCGTTTCTCAACCCTTTTTAATTTCCATATAAAGCCAGAAAGCAGAGCACAGTGTGTGTTTGATTCTAATTTGCTTCCTTCCTCATATGTACATAAAATATATGGTTTCTAAATTGGTTTAATGGAAGCAATTATCAGAAGTACTGTTCTGAGAAAAATCAATATAAGACAGAAAATGCATTTTCTAGAAAGAGTTGTGTTGGGGTTTTTAGTTCTTGGTCCCTCTCGACCCGCAGGAGGGATAGAGAGAACATGCCGACCAGGACGATGTGAGAAAGGAGAGGGTCAACTGACTGGCTGCACCCAACCCTCCCTCGCTGGACAACAATCACAATCATCAGGGAGACCTCCTCAAGACAGGAGCTCATTTATTGAGGAAGTACATTCAGCTAATATAGGGTGCAGGAGCCTATCAGCACAAAGGTGGGCAGGGTGGAGGAGGACCATGTGTTTATGCTCACTGTAGGATTCAGCAGAGAGTGATAAAGCAATAACACATTTGTACCCATGGTAATCAAGTCTCAGCAGAAAGTGATTCATAATACCGCTGACATAGCTCAAAGTTAGGCATGGCGTTCATACATGACAGCTCATTTCTTTGTGTGGTTATCTTACTCAGTGATGCAGATTCATGGGCCAGCCTGACCCTGCACTTGGCTCCCAACAGTTGTACCACAATTCTAACTCAACTAGTAAGCTGACCAGTTCTATGTGATAAAATAACATCTTTATTAGTTTATCTTGAATTCAAGACACTCAACTTGAAACTATATTGAATCATTTTATTTAGTACTGAATCTGCATTGCCAAAAAAGTAAACATTTGGCTATAATTTAAAATATATATGTGTATATATGTCTACTAAAGCTCATAATTTTTAGGTTATTGTATGTTTTCGCTTTTACTTTACTGACACTTAGGTTTTAAAAGTTATAAATCAGTAACATTTATAGTTAGAACCTCCTCTGAGAGCCGTATACAAAAAGGCGATATATATTTAAACAATCTCAAAGTGTCTTTTCTTTTCCATAAATCAAATAACCATTCATGAAAGTAATATTAGAATTTATTATTGACCTAGAGATCTTAAAGTCATTAACAACCAACTGTCCACAGCAAGTGATTGTTAATGTCTGGATGTCATACATTTAGATACTCTAGGTCTAAATTTTTTGTGTTTCTTAGTAATTGTTGAATAATATCTGAAATTATGAGGGAATTCCGCTGCCTGCATTTCAGTTCCACCAGTTTAATTAGTATGGTTTGGTCCTAAAGGCATAGACATATTTTCCTTTCTACCTTATGTAATTTGGTTCCTATATGTCAATTTCTTATACCACACATAGTAATAAAATTATGCTAAATTTTTGAATAATAAGAATAGCAACATTTATATTGCTTATGAAGAGGGTGTGTGTGTGTGTGTGTGTGTGTGTGTGTGTGGTCACTGGGAAATAAAATGCCATCGTAAATCCATTATAATGTTTGAAATGAACTGAAGGGATGCAAAATAAATGTTTGATAATATCTAATATCTACCAGACTAAATATCCACACAGTTTTGGCAGAACTTGCATTTTACATAAGACTTCATGAAACTTCAAAATTCAAATTATCTCCAGAATTTTAGTCTGAATATGCCTAAAGCAATGAAGGATAAATATTTTACTTAAGCATCATCTAGAAAAATTGTGGAAATCTACAGCTCAAGAGAAAATTAGAGCTAGTTTAGAGTGAAAGCCGTTTCACAAGAGTAGGAACCAGGAGGTAGTTTTGAAAAATTATTTTGAGTTAAAAATATACTTGTTCAAGTAGTCAAGGAGAAAAATGTAGTGATAAATATGTCATCCAAAATTACCCTTAGTTTCTCCATTGGCTGTAAAACCTTTATTAAGTACTGACTGAAATTATTTTAACATATTATTTCATCTTTTTAACATAAAGTTTTGAAAGCAGAAACTCTCCTTGGAGCCTTTGCAAATGGTCTAACTGTGTATTTCCATAGTCCATGAAAGTAAGTAGGTTGGAAACAGGACCTATTTGTTGTTTCAGATTTTGAGACCTATAGGCAGATACTTGCAAGTAAACACCAAGTTATTAGTTTCAATTTAAGTAGAGTTTTAGGGTACAGGGTAATAACACAAAATTGATATTTACAATTAAGTATAATGCCCATTGCTTCTCTTTTCCCTCAGATTCCTACTATGTATATGAAACTGCACTTTGAGAGAACACCACAATTAAAGTGTTTTAGCAACAAAATATCTTTAGCCCTTCCATTTTTGTGAATTCATTTGGAGAGACATTTCCTAAACAGGCTCAATCCGTTCTCCAAATTGTCACATTTTTAATGACTAAGAAACTTGAACTAGCCTAATATATGACTTAATTTACTGATCAGAAAGACACTATCCTTGTCAATACTATAAAAGTGGTTCTGATTTTTACATCATTAACTCATTATTTTATTCCATATAATTTAATATTGTAGTATATGCACTACTTTATGTTAGGTTCCCTGGAGGACAGCAAATCTTACCCTCTTACACCTAAGAATTTCTTGGACTTAGGAACCTTTTCAATATTTCCTTAAAATGTATTCTAGCCACATAGGCAGATTAACACATGACTTAATTAAATTCCAAGCATAGACACCACCAAAATTGTAAGATGCTGTGATTAAAGTCTCATTATCAGAAAATATTTTAGTTAATTTTGAGTTCTATCTTCTAGACCATATTAGTAATTTTGTATTCTTCCATAGAGGAAAATTAAATGGTCTGTGTATGATTATTGCTAATGCACATAGTAAAGAAAGTCCTTGATCAATATCGTTTCACATGTACCATATGCACAATTTATCTTAAAATGTGATTGACATTGCTAACACTATGTTTAGTATCTTTTGCAGTATATGCTAATTCATTATGCCCTCTGAGTACATTTCTGTTAGATTCCAGTATGTAAACAAATGGTTTCATTAGCTGAAAGACATTTATTTATACTTTAATTTCTCAGATAGCATAAACTTATTTCTCAATGATATAAAAATTGTTTATATATTCTACTTAATTATAAGTTAAATCTAACCTAATCACAATTTTTCTATTACTTTTACCACATATGATTTCCTAAAGACTCTTAAATTCACATATGTTACTATATCATTATATATTAATTTGATATATATCATGCCAACTAGAATGCATTACTAAAATTGGAACTATAATATAGTTTTATTTTAGTCAATTATTTACAGGGACTAAAAAAATACACATTCCATTGTATTAAAACCAAAAAGAAATAACTCTAATATATGTTCTTTAACATGCTTTGGTTTGTTTGTAGATATATTATAAAGTATCTTAACAACTCCATTTATGGTTTTTAAAAATTCTGATCATATGAATAAAGATACCTTAAAGGTCATGTCTCAAAGTTTTCCACTGTCAGTTTTAATTCATTACCTACTCCACGTATCGGAAATGGACGTTAAGCACTCCTAATTACTTCTTCTGAAAATGCTTCTGATAAATCTTATAAAACATTTTTTTCTTATTTCTTCATACATTGTGTTACAAAAGCATGTGTAATAATCAAGTTTATGTATCTATTTTCTATGCATAATCTAAACAATTTTGTGTTTAAGTTTGGAAACTTTCCAAATAAAGTGTCCATTTTTTTTTCATTTATTGGTCGATTGGTTGATTAGTTCTAGTTGGCTCAGCTTGCTGAGTAGCTAGAGTTACAAGAATGAGCTGCCACTACCTTGCTTCCTACTAGAATGTTCCAAGAATTCCTTTACTCCTTATTTTAAACATTAAAAATGTGCTTTTCTTCTTGATGAAGAATTGGTAGTCATAGAAGAGGCAAAAATCAAGGTACTTGACATGAAGGTGTCAAAGTGTCATGAAGAAAGTTCTATTATGTATAAGTTAATATATATATGCCAATGTAAAAGGATAACTGGCAGAACAGAGACAATAGTCCCTAAAACAAAACCATTATTGAAACAGTGCCAAAAATAAAAATAAACTGCACACACACACACACACACACACACACACACACACACCAGTACATCAGTGATAAAGAGAATTCATTCCTTAACTATGTGATGATAATGTATTTCCTGTCGGTAGATAATCTTCCAGGTGCTTTTCTCTTTCTTTGTGTGCGTGTGTGCGCGCGCATGCATTTGCGTGTGTGTGCTTGTGTGTTTGTTTTCTACCCTGCTGCTTACCACTATACCAATACTTTCGTTTTCATTGCTTGTGCTTACTATGGTGTACTTTTCTCTTGTAGTTAACTGCTGTCTATAACGTGTGTGCCCTCGAATCAATAAAAACCACATGTGTGTAAAGATGAGAAAATTTCCATAAAAGCTATGCAAATGCTGGGAACAGGCTTATAAAACTGTTACTTATAATGAGTGCATAGACTGAGATAATAATATACATTTGCATTTATGGCTTCGAGATCTTTGCTTCTCTTGCATGATTTTAAAAAGCATATTAAACCAGTAATGGCAATGCTAGTAAATTATAGGCTATTGCATAACCTTCTTTGTTTTACCCCTGCATTCAATGTTGGACTGATCATATAATAGTTCTATCAAGGAACTGGCGATGAGAAGGCTAAATCAGTTTCTGCTACTCTCCTGTCAGCTATTAGCTTCAATGATCACAGATAATAGCAGAAGAAAAATGTACAAAGTATTAGTAATATTTAGAAAACATTAAGATACCAGATAGCAGTAATATCAAGATTAAGTAAAAACTTATTATGGTATAGATCTTGTCCAGTAATGACTGCCTTGCTATTCCATTAGTTAGTGTTAATGATTATGACTAGTACAGCTCAGTTTACAACAGAAGTGAAATCTTGGTCTTTCTGGAATTGTAACCATCTTATTATAGTGTGGGGCAGAGGAACTACTGTGATGGTATATATTATATAGTGAGAACCTAATAAATGTTAACTGTGGGTATTTGAAAACCTAGGGTTAAGAAAAGAACAGCTTGTCACATTTAGTTTCCAAATTCTATTCTCATATTATTTGTGGGCACACAAAACATAGTGCTCACTTAAAAATAATAGTATTCTCTATTTCTCCACAGGCTCAGAAGAAGAATAAAGGAAACTGTAAAACCTAGGACCTAACAGTCCCACACATTTAAAAACTGCATAAATGAGATTTATTTAAATATGAAGATTAAATCACTTTATATTCTCAGAATATCCGACTCAGGAAAGATTTTAGTAAGTTTCACATGCATTTTCTTATTAATAAAGCTTGTCTTATATGCTAATTGCTCATCTCTACTATACTTTTTGGCTTCTTTCTCCAAAGGATTTCATAATATTGTCTGACTAGGCAAAATACGAATAGCATAGCTTACATTTTTTAAAGTAATGCACAATACAAAAAATTGTGAAACTTATCAAAATGTAACTAAATTATAAAGTGCTTTTAAAATTTCAAGCTTAGTTGATATACAGTGGCATAATGCGATATACATCTGTATCTATATGTATCCTGAAGTTGAGAAATATGATAGGACAAAAATAATATTTTGCCCCAGCACCATCTTGAATATCCTCAGTATAAGCTTTTATACTGAGTTCTAGGAAGCATCCATTAGATAAAATACATTTATTAAGTTGGCAAATGTAACAGTTGAGTGTTAAACAAATGTCACAAGTAATTAACAGATTATTCTATTGTGAATACCATTATGTTAAGATGCAGTCATAGCTCATCAAAGAATTAAATGATAAGAAAAGTAATAGTAGCTTTTTCAAATTTAGTGGAATTTTATTTGGGTAATTAAATAGTAACTTTTAAAAATTACTGTCATTGGGGTTATGGCTGAAGGGGTAGAGCGTACCCTTGAGCTGAAAAGCTTAGGGACAGCACCCAACTCCAGAGTTCAAGCTCCACGACCAAAAAAAAAAAAAAAGGATTTGGGGGACTGGGAATATAGCCTAGTGGTAGAGTACTTGTCTAGCATGCACAAAGCCCTGGGTTTGATTCCTTAGTACCACCGAAGAGCTAAAAAAGCGCCCCCATTCTGAAGCAGCAACTGTCTTATTGTTTATGTAAACTGTGAGTGACCCAAAAGTGCACCTAAATTAAAGAAACAGAATTGTGGTGCCATTAAGTCCCAGGAATTGACCTGTCTGTGTTAAAATTAACCAGAACTCGTGTGAATTCAAGGGATGGCATTTGTTTTCTAAAACCATAAAACTACCTTTAGACAGCTAATTAGGACTCTACTGGTATAGGAATCCCCCTTAGCTCCAACTGCCCTGAACTGTCCCTAACCCCTACCTTATCTCATTCCAATAGCTGATTGCTGTGTTGATGTAAATCTGTAGTCTTTGCCTTTAAAAGCCCTGTAGAAAAGCTGTTCAGTGCTTCCTCCTGGGCTCCCACTGTATGGGAGTGTAGGATGGAGCCTGGAGCTAGCCTGCCTGAATAAAGCCTTGCTTTTGCATTTCGGAACGTCTGACTCTTGGTGGTCTCTTGGTGGTCGTCCTGAGACTTGGGCATAACACCACATACACAGAAAAAAGCCAGAAGTGGTGCTGTGGCTCAAGTGGTAGAGTGCTAGCCTTGAGAAAGCCCAAGGACAGTGCCCAGGCCCGGAGTTCTTGTCTCAGGTCTGACAAAAAACCAAAAAACAAAACTTTCATTGTCAGGCGCTGTGGCTCACACCTGTAATCCTAGCTACTTAGGAGGCTGAGATCTGAAGATAGCAGTTTAAAGCCAGTCCTCATAAGACAAAGCCAAGAGACTCTTATCTCCAGTTAATTACTGGAAAAAGAAGTGGGGCTGAGGCTCAAGGGTAGGGCGGTAGCCCAGAGCTGAAGAGCTCAGGGACTGCACCCAGGCAGTCCCCCGCCCCCCATACCATCCACAAAGAAATACCTTTGCCTTTGCCTTTAGAATGTGTTTTATATTTTAAGAAATCTGATCTTTTAAGTTGAATCTCTGAATACATCTGTGCACATACAGACTTGGCTTTGGTAGTTCAAATATATTTGTACCTCTGCTGTGTTATTATGGGTATTTAAATAAATACTTGATGTGCAAAATCATTCTAGGAATAAATTGTTCCCACTATTTTTGGCAGTTAGGAAAGTACATTTGAAAGTTAATGCAGTGATTGTCATAGGTGAAGTGTTAATGAATTCCCCTCAGGGAAGGGTAGTTTTATGTAAAGACTTTGTGAATGTTTGTTATGTGCCTTCTGCTTATGACTATCACCAGACGATTCCACCATTCACATTCCTTAGTAAAGTCAATTGGCAGCAATCTTAAAGAAACACTATTAATTAATTGCTTAACTTTGAACATATGTTTTCATAGAATTCTTTAGCATAATAACAATTAGTATTTTTTTGCTTTAATAGATTATATTGTTAAGAGTGGGTGAGGAAGCCAGAAAATTTTAACTCCTTTGGTCAGATACGAGAAACTGACTATGGGGTCTTTTAGTCTTTTTTAACAAAAATTATTTATTTTGTAATGTAATTAATAGAAGGGCTACAGTTATATTGACCAGATAGAAGGTCCATTACTTCACACACATTGATACACCATTTTTGTCCCCATTTCCCTCCTCCCATCCCCTCCCAATCATCTTGTTTTCCCCCTTCCCTATCCTATTTCAAATAAACAAGTAAATATATATACATTATACCAGATAACAAGATAAGATATTGTAACAATATGAGAATAATCAATGGACAACAAAAGAGATAAGAAATTACATAGTACATTAAGAACAACAATCACACATTATATAGCTCTATGGAATGAGAAGACTAGCAGACTGGAAAAGAGTGAAAGGTGATAAACGCCATACTGTGTCTAAAGTGGCAGGGCAATGGACTTGAGAAAAAAAAAATCTCAGGAACAACATATAGACTTTGAGTTCCAGCTCAGTACTGGCGTAAAAATATTGCCTATTTTCTCCTAATTCTTTCACCACCCCTATAAGTATTTGTCATTCTGGATTCTTATAATAAGTATTAGACTAGTAATATTATCTCATACTCTCCTATTTTTGCATTTTTTTCTTTTAGCATTTTGTCCATATAATTTTTGATAGCATATTTAAGTTCAAAAATGTGTGGCTATGTTGAAACAAATAAGCCCATCAAAAGCTTCTCATCATATCTATAGATCATTCTTCATATTTTTAATATTTCAGATAAATCTTCTCATTGGTACACAACTTATCCATGAAAATCATTTACATTTTATTATTGTCTAAATGCCTTGTTAATACTGAAACAGATTGTTAATATCAAAACAACCCTTTTCCTTATATATTAACGTATTGGTCACCTTGAAAAAAAACACTATTTCAAACCTATATGAAGGTTCAACTCCAGTTTGGCATCCAGTGAAGCTAGTAGGGCCTGAGATGGATGGATTTAAGTTGTTTAGGAGACATAGTTTTTAAAACGTGCCAAAAATTTCTGAAGATTGTACATCCTTAAAAAGAATCTTTGCAATTTGCTTTTTAGGGTGTTTTGGGAAAGAAGAACTGATAAGCTCACCTTCTCTCACTAAATTGTTGTGATCTATTGAACAATCACCCTTCCTAATGTATTCATAAAAGTAATGGGCTCCTAAACAAACCATTCAATTGTTTTCCGGATCTGCTATAACTTTCTGAAATTAGAATGACACAAAGAGGAAAGAAATTTCAACCACCATTAATCAATGGATTGCTTCCTTTACAAAGTCAAAGTAAAAGGAATACATGCAAATTTAACCCTGCTTTAAGTGCATTAGGTTGTAATGACCCATAGTTCCTTTCCTAATTACATTTTCTCAAGAAAAGGTATTCAACTATAAATAATCTCCTTGAAGAAGACTGTGAGCTTTATGCAAACACAACTTAAAAACAGCGGTTGTTGAAAGATGTAAAACTAATTTACCTCACATTGCAAAAGGGAATACATCCTCTTATGCTTTCAGAGGATCCCACAAGGCTTGAACACATCAGACTTGTCCTTTTTCGCTATGACCAGTGGTAATTCTGAGAATTAGGCTATGTCATTTTGACATCTTTATCTTTGACATTAATTAATAAATTTCTAGCTCTGATAGTCCCCTTACTATCCAAACTCACAATCTGATTTTCGGTGACCCACCTGCCATGTTGAATATTTATTGCTACTATGGACAGAACCTGTCTAAGAATTTGTCATTTGTTTTTCTTTTAACTTATTACATAATTTTTTTTCTAAATCTGTGTGAAAGTTAATGGGCTTTCTTTTTATTTTTATAGGGAGGCTATATTAACTATTAAAGTATTTAAGTAATTTATTTGCTTACTATAATTTGTGTTGATGCCTGGTAACTCACTTTCATTTAGTTTTTCTTTTGTTCTAAATAACTTTTTTTTTTTGGCCAGTCCTGGGTTTGAGCTAAGGTCTGAGCACTGTCCATGGACTTTCTCAAGGCTAGAGCTCTACCACTTGAGCCTCTGCACCATTTCCAGATTTTTTCTGTGTATGTGGTACCAAGGAATCAAACTTGGGTCTTCATGTATGCGAAGCAAGCACTCTACCACTAGGCCAAACTTCCGACCCTAAATAATTTTCTTTTATCTTTAATATGTATCTCTTTCTTAACTAGTAGGTTCCTTTCTGAATTTCTTTTTAACTTTGTTTAGTTTCTACTTTTTCTACCTAGATTTCTCTATTATTGAGTTTACCTGTCTGCTCTCTTTCCATGGAAAGTATTTGCTTGGTGAAATCATACACTCTCCTAGTTACCACTAATTTATTCAAAGTAGTTAGTAAGGGTAAAATGTAATAAGAATAAGTTCCAAATGAAGACAAGAGCCAAATGGCAAAATAGATGCCATAAGCCAAAGAAAATCACTGTACAGAAATTATGTTGGATAGTTTCATAGGTAGAACAGACAGTTCCCTGAGCTGCACATGATTTAAGGAGTCAGGAAGAATATCTCCTGTCAGTCTCTGACTTCCTACCAAGAATATCTATTGTCCAGAAATAAGTAGAAGCAGAAAGTATATATATCCATTTGTGTCATACATGCACATCAGCTCCTGAGACAAATACTGGATTTGTGAAGGATGGAAGAATCTGTTCAGCAATTTGTAGAATTCTGTATTCTTTTTTGACTTATGTAAAAGTTTCTGGTAGATCCCTTCAGCATTTAAAGAATTGCTTTGCCTTATTTCAACCTTTATAGAATTGCTTTACTTGATTTCATTCAGTTTATTAGAAAAATCTACTTATCATTCTATTTTATCTTCAGTTCATGTAGCTGAAGGACATTTTAACTTCTTGGGATCTCTGTTGTTATACAATGCCATAATGCCTTCTAGAACTCAATAGTTCACCTGATGTTTTTCTCCCAAGATGAGGACTGGTATCATGGTTGTAAGAAAAGAGATGATGCAATGATTTTTCCTTGATCACTTTGGAGTGATCTGTCAATATGAAAACAGAAGAATTGGTCAAAAAGTTTGTCTGGTTCATTTTATTGCACACAATTTCCTCTTCTCTGCACATGCCTGGAAAATAGGGAGTGTCTAGATGCCTAATAATCTTGAGCGTAACTATGTCTGTATTATTTCTTTCCCTTTTTCTTCTGACAGCAAAATTTTGGAGGGAAATATTTCGTCTGTAGAAGGATTGACATAAAAGACTTTGTCTTAGAAATTTCTTAATTTGATATGAAGGGGTTAAGCAATGTTTTCTTTTTCCTTTAGGTTTTTAAAATTTGGAATAATAGTTATTATCTTTAGTTTTACAGGAATTCCCCAGTGTTAGGTTTGAATGTGTAGGTTTAGAGAAGAGTGAAACAGTTTATCTTAAGGCATGAATTTAAGGAAAAGTGGCTAAGGAAATTCTGAGTGTTCAGACATGTTTACTATATTTACATGTATTCCCATGCCTGTGTGTCATTGCTAACAATATAATAATGGACTATTGGACTAGAAGAGTCATACTTTTCTTTTCGAGGAAGGACCTAATTATGCAACACAAACTAACCTCAGTTTTACAATCCTCCCGTCTCTTCCTGCCAAATCTTGGGATTACAAGTGTAGGTTACGACATCCAGCTTTGAATAATAATTTTTATCACAGTAAACTTATTAAATAATTAAATAATATTGGAATACTCTATTTAGTCATTTATTAAGAACAATCGAACTATTACCTATTGGAATACTCTATTCAGTCATCTGTTAAGAACAATTGAACTATTACCTAAGGGCTGGGAGTTTGGCCTAGTCCTAAAGTACTTGTCTAGCATGCATGAAGACCTGTGTTCAACTCCTAGGTACCACATACATAGAAAAAGCCAGAAATAGTGCTGTGGCTCAAAGGGTAGATCTCTAGCCTTGAGAAAGTCCAAGTACAGTGCTAAGGCCCTGAAGTCAAACTCCAGGACTGGCGGAAAAGAGAAACCTCTACTTTTATAATTAGGGCCCAGTGTACTTACTAACATTTATTCTTTTAAAGTGCAGAGTTCTATGCATTTCGAAGGACTATAAAAAAAAAAAAGAACAATCACATGAATTCCCAAGTCCCTGACTACTACTGATTTTCTTCCTGATCCTATAATTTTGCCACTGGCATAAGGGAGAGAGTGGGAGAAACAGAGAAATGCACATATATATATACCACATGAGAAAATTTTCTTCTATTATTTTTCAAGAGACAAGCTACTTCACAACTCTTTCCCATTATTCTGAGCTATTCACTAATTTATAAACTTTTTCAATTTAATTTATTTCATTTAATTCCATGTTCATATTTAATATCAAAATGAGTGTACATTAGAAAGCCAAGGAAGTGCAGTGCTCGTGATCTGCTTCAGAGAAGGGCTCCTTGCAGTTAGACAAGTCTTTAAATAATGAATCTTCATTAATGGTAACTGGGGGAAAAAGCCTGACAGGAAATTGGAAGGATCCAGTGGGGATACATCCAGATTATAGAGCTCTTAGCAACATTTAAAAATGCTTGGGTTTGGGCCGGGAGTTTGGCCTAATGGCAGAGTGCTTGCCTAGCATGCCCTAGGACCCGGGTTCGATTCCTCGGTAACACATACATAGAAAAAAGCTGGAATTGGTGCTGAGGCTCAGGTGGTAGAGGTCTAGCCTTGAGAAAGTCCAAGAACAGTGCTCAGCCCCTGAGCTCAAGCCCAGGACCTGGGAAAAAAAAGCTCAGGTTTCCATTTTCAAAGTCTAGAAACACACACCTTTCACCAGAGACCTCTCCATATACTGGGGGGAAATTGGGTAGGTGATAATAGCCAGCAATCATGGTTCTTCTTGTCACTTAAAAGGAGAACTATGTCCGGTGATTCAGTTATTGTGGGGTCATTCCTACAGATGCCTACTCTCCAGTTCAGAGTCTTCCACATTCAGTTCCCAGTAGTTTCCCAGAGCTCAACATCCAAACTCCCCATGAAGTCAAATAATTCAAAAATGCAGCAGCATCATCATTTACGAATTTTCCCACATATTCAAATGTCATCATATCAGGATTCTGTGTCTCATTACTGAAGGAAATCTCCACTCTGTACTGGTTAAGTTCATCTACCAATCCAGAGATGGGAAGATCAATGAACTCTGGGTTCATAGGCTGAGGCATAAAGATCAACAAGGGCTCCTACCTTGGTAGTGTGTATTTCAAATCCTTGGGCAGTTCCACATCTGGATTTTGGTTTGATTTCATCAGCTGCTGATACATTTTCCTGAGATGTTTCTTCTTATTAATTATTTTTCTTATTTGAAGTTGCTGTAAAGTCACAATTTCTTCCTTTATGAGTGCTTCTGCATGTTCTTTTGCCTCGCCCTACAATTCTGGAAGCAGCATCTCATACATGTTGTTGATAAGCCTTCTGTGTGTGTATACACATAACTGATCCAGTCCGTGATTAAAACCTATTGATGGATGTTTTCTAGTTTTCTTGTATCTTGTTGTCCCGTAATGATCTTGTTTGTTTTATAATCATCTCTAGCTGCTCCTTAGAAGCCACTTCAATGAGACAGTGTCTATGACACCTATGCTTATGAGACTGGGAGAAGAGCTTCCTTCTTTGTCACTTCACAGAACGTCTGTGTTGTCTCCTTGTGGGTCTTGCATCTGTGTTTCTCAGAGCTCAGGAATCACCAGAAGCTAGCTTTTCTAGCAATGGAGACCACATTCTTCAAAACAATGTTGGTTTTGAAGTCTCTCTGAGGTGATGGACCCCTGCTGACAGGGCACTTGTCTGGAGTCTGGGCTTCTTCCCAAACAAAGCAGATGCATGTTCTATAGGAAGTGTGCCCAAAGTCTAAGGTAACTGGATGTTTGAGGGTATTCAAGTAGGTAGTGCAGCTCAGTTCCTCCTGGAAGGCCTGGAAGATGTCTGAGTCCATTTTTCCAATGAAATTCACATATAAAGAGCTGATCTTCCACTCTGGTCCTCAACAACTATAGCCAACTTCCAAACCCCAGCAGTTTTGTTGAAGTGAGAGTTGTTCAGAATAGACTGTGTGTCAGTGGTTTGGCTCAATTTATAGGTAGAGTGGGTGGGACCTCATTATTCTGACAACCAATCAGAATGCTTTTCCTTGATTGGTTTAGAAAACGGTGTGTACCTGAGTTTTACTGCTGGCGTTCTACTTACCAATCAGTAAATTGACATTTAAAACCAAAAACTATGCCTTTACAGTCACTTTCAGAATAATGCTTGTGACAATTCTGTCTTACAATGGCATCGGTTTTAATTTTAGGAACCCCTTTCTCAAAATTTGAAATATTCTTCCCTTCTTAGTTTACTAAATGTTTTTGTTGACACAATTGTACAGCTTACATATATTATTAGATTCTTTGAGATAATCATAGTTTTGCCTCAAAATTAAAATTTAGTTGTAAGTTTCCTTATGCTCAATCATTTGGGCAATCTTTTAAAAGCCCAAATTATACTATAAATTAATATTAGATCATGAAATGTTTGACATATTTTATAGCTTAAAAATGAATTAACAAATACATACCTGAGAATAATATCTACTCTTGCGGGAGGCTTGTGGCGCAAGCATGTAACCCAGGCTATGAAGGCAGCACATATCAAGAGAAAGAAGTCAGGTCTAGAAGAAGGATCCCCTGGACTCAATCGTCAAGTAACCACCAAGAAGTTAAGATAGCAAATAGTCATTGTGGAGATCTAAGCCATGTCACCCCTGCAGATGATTTTTCCTTCTTCTGTTTTACAGGTCTCGGGATTGCATCAATCAGCCTCTGGCACAATTAGGGGTTCATCTTTATACAAGCTCTGAGGTCCACACAGTAGGAAACTCCAGGAGTTTGGATAGGAGCTCACCCCTGCGGCCCAGCCAGCCGGAGCAGTACGGCCTATTCCGGAAGAAGGATGGCAGCAACACAGGCCAATAGTTGCCCAGCAGGGGCCAAGGCAGGGGCCTGGGAGGGAAGGGAGGCCCAAAACCCAGCAGCCTGACCAGGGCGCACTGCATCAGCCCTAGGTCCAGCTGCAGCAGCAGCAGCCTGGGAACAGCTCGGAGGAGCCTCATGGGCCATATTGGGTTGACTGTTCAGAGGATTGAGGCTGTCCCCTAGAGAACATGCTAGATGCTAGCATGTTTAACTCTGTCTCCAGGAGCAGCACATCCAGGACACCGGGTCCGTGGGACTGCCTGCAGCTTACTCTTGATAGGCTTCTTTGGTGAAAATTTATTGTACATAAAAACAATCTGAATAAGTGATTGTCTTATTCTTGTAAGAACTATTGTTTCTGGATTGAAAACAGGAATATGCGTGCAGTTTAGAATACTCTGGTTAATCAGTGAATGTAATAATTACTTATCATTGAATACTAAATTCTTGGCATCTCCATAGGCACTTTGAACTCATTTAACTCTCATGTTTGTGAGGTTCCCCCCCACACACCGAGAGTAAGTTTGTGAGGGCTTTCACTTTGCATCCCAAACAAAGGGTACTAGGTAAGAAGCATATACATATACGTATTATTCCCGTACTTATTTTAATCCTATGACCAGACAGAAAGAGTTCACAATACATGCAATTATGAGTGAAACATGTCCTGAGTGATAGTCATGGTTTTGAATGTTTATCCGGCCTACCAAATTTTATCTTTCAATTTACTAATATGGTCTAAATATGTGAATTGTTTGAGAATTTAATGGATTATATCTCTATGAAAGATTTCTTCATTGCCTTTGGGCCTCATGATAAAGGAAGTTCCTGGGAAGTTGCATTAAAATACATCACTGATCTCAAAAATCTATTATAAATGAATCAATAGCACAGAACTGCTAAGTGATGCTCTCATTTCCATAGAAATGGCCTCATTATAACCCAGTACTGAGAATGTATGAAGACAGTATTGTTTAGAGGAGGACTTGCAGTCATTTCCTTTCCACTAATTCTTACGAACACCTTTCTTCATTTCTAAAATTAAATGATTTGAATTCATCCAGCACCCCAGGAGACATGCTCAGATTTCACTCTCAACTACTAGTTCTATTATTTGTGTAAGCTTGATTAGGCTTATCATGACAATGGACTGCATTGAATAAAACATTTTTTGCATATTTTAAGATAATACAGACCTTGTTTCAAAATTGTAATGTTTGTCTTTCTTCCTACTTTTCATCTAATAAATACAAATGCAGAATTATAGACTCTAGCTAAATAGATTATTATGAAAAAGAAACATCACCTTTTTTTTCTCTCGCTCTTGGCCAATTATTGATGACTTGCAATGTCCATATACACAGCCACAGTTCAGGGAGATATGATTACAGTATGTAAGGGCATACATTGCAGCTATACTTTTATTCAACTGATTATTGTAATTAATGGAATCCCTTTTTATCACTTCTCCATGCTTTTGTAAACAAAGTATTTTCCAGCATTGACTAATTCTGTAGAAGAATAATCATTTTTTGATTATTAAAATTAAGCCATTAATATTTTTCTTTAAAAACATGTTTATTTCCACTATTTCCCAGGACAAATACAAATACTTTTTGTGTTGTTATTAATAAACAAAATAAAAATACTAAACTTTCTCACAAGGACTTTCTCAGCTCAAAAAATCCCCAAGTTATGATCATTGTAACAGAAATATTAGTATAAGTGATAACAGATGTTTTCAATAACTTCCTTCACTTTAAGATTGACTATGTTTCACATGCTTTATAAATTACTATATGTGTGCTAAATCAATCTTGGAAAAGCATTCTAAGAGAATACTGTATACAATAAACTATTCCAAAGTCACACAGTAAGCAAATATTGAATGCAAGATTTAAAACACGCTTTAAGGTTTAGCTAATAAATTTGGAGATGGTATATGGAAACTTCATTTACTATAATCAAGTGACAAAAGCTGGAATAAGGGCATCATCAACTGATCAAATCATTGACTATACATGAATTTCTAATGTAAGTTATATGATTACTGTGCAATGTATTATGATGGCAATTGTCATTTACTATACTACAAATGCACCATAAATCTTTTTTCTTTCTCAACATCACTCCATTCATTCATCTTACAGGCTTGTACCCCCAATAAATTCAATTCTCTATACAAAAACAAAATAGAGCTATTCGAACAAAGCTCACTGAAAATAGTCTAGGACTTAGCATAGTTCAGTCTTGGTACCTCTTATTCCGATTACAGAGGAGGCAGAAATCAGGCAGATCTTTGTATGAGGCTAGCCAAGACAAAAGGTTATCAAGATCCTCTCTCAGCAGATATGGTGGTGAAAATCTATAATCCCAGCTACATGAGAGTTACTGGTAGCAAGATTTCTCTCTTATACCAGCCCTGGGCATAACTTTGCGATTCTATCTGAAAAAAAATTAAAAATAATTAAAATGTCAAGAAATATCTGGAGGGCTGACTCCAGGGGTAGAATACTTGCCTGACAAGTGTAAGGCCCTTAGACCCTCTCTCCCCACCCAAAAAGAAAAGTAAGTTATAAAAGCTTCTCAGATTCTAGTTCATATTTTTCTTTCTCTTACTTTACATAGAACATGTCTACTTACTTAGCTTGCATAAGCTTAGAAATGATAAGCAGCATTGTGCATTTAACTACATTGTAGTAAATAGTTGGCAATAATGATTTCTAATTCATATGTCAATAGTTATATTTTAGCATAAATAAGTCTTTTTTTGCTAGTCCTTGGGCTTGAACTCAGGGCCTGGGCACTGTCCCTGAGGCTCTCTGTGCTCAAGGCTATGGCTCTATTACTTGACTTGAGCCACAGTGCCATTTCCAGCCTTTTCTGAGTAGTTATTAGAGATAAAAGAGTCTCTTAAACTTCTCTACCTAAGCTGTGTTCTAACCACAATCCTCACATTTCAGCTTCCTGAGTAGCTAGGATTCAAAGTGTGAGCTACTGGTGCCTGATTTAGATAGATATATTTTAAAATTAAATTCATTTAAAAAATGTCCTCAAGGGGAAAGAGAGTTGAGAGAGGATCTGCTACTGTGTGGAATTGTAAGCTAATCAACATTTAGGGAAAAGAAGGATTCAAGTAGATTACAATCTAAAAAATATAACAATGAAAGTACAGATTATAACAAAATATTGCCTTTTATTTTGAGGTGAAATTATATTTTAGTTATTTTTAATGAGACTATTATACAAAGACACATTAGCTTTTCTTCGTACTCCTTAAAAATACTTCTATATACTTCTCACTTAAAATAAAAGTAATCTCCAGGTTTGAAATAATAGTCCATTTATTTTATCTGTCAAAATGTATCTCTTATACCAGCATTGATTATAGCATTTCCCAAAATGGAAAATAGAGAAAATACTTGCATATTTTACAATTATGCTATCAAGGACCAAGCATGTATGTATGTATGTATGTATGTTATGGGGCTTGAACTCAGGTCCTAGGTATTGTCCCTGAGCTTTTTTGCCCAAAGCTAGTGCTCTATCACGTTTAGCTGCAGTTCCACTTCCAGTTTTGCAGTGATTAATTAGAAATAAGTGTCTTAGGGACTTTCCTGACAGGGTTGGTTTCTAACTACGATCCTCAGATTCCAGTCTACTGTGTAGGTAGGATTACAGGCATGAGCTGGAAGGAACACATCGTGTCTATGCTTGATCTTGAACAAAGCTCCTACATGCAGTGTTTAGAGGCTACACTTCTATGCATTACCTACCAAATGGGGTGTTTGGCAGGCATACATTGAAGATGATGGAACTGAAAGAGGATTTTGGCCTTGCCCGCAGAGTGTCATCTTAAGATGGAAGAGACATCCACTAACATAGGACAAGGATGCAATTTTACATGAGTCAGAATTAAATGTTTACTCTTTCTCACTTTTTAATTTTCATTATTTTTGTTAAACTAAGGACTTTTTTTAAACCAATATAGCTGTGTCCCAACTTCTGAAGTAGGTTGAGAGGCCAGTGAAAAATGTACTTCCTCCCAGAATAATAGCATCATATTTGTGAATTATTTTTAGAATTTCCCTCCCTTCCTTTTGCGCAAGTATTACCTGTGACAATTTAAGGGTGCTGCCAGTCAGTCAAAGATGTTCCAGCACCTAGTTGTGTATCCTTCAGATAAATTGTCACAGAATATCTGAGAAATAACAGTTTTGAACCATGTGGTTTAATCGAGTTTCTAAGAAATTAAAAATGTGTAATACGTCTTCTAGGGAGCACATTTTTGTGAGTCTTGTGAAGGAAAAAAATTGCAAATCCTTAGCCTAAAGATTCTGTACTCATTCATATTTAAATAAAACATTAGTTTGTAATAATGAGTCAATGAGTAGCCTACTTTAATTAGCTAATTGAGGGACATAATGAACTTGCAATTTAGTTCATTCACGTTCACAGGATAAATTGAAATTTTTGAATGATTTTGTCTCTCATATTAGGCAAAGATAGATTTTGTGGGTTTTTTTTCTGCTTGAAACCATTACTCATGATACAATTTTAAAGTATTACTATTTTAAAGTATTATATCTATGTACTTGAATTTAAATATCATTAAGTAAAATACTGTTGAAATTCCTTTGCATGTCATTAAATTGAATGCAGTTTCAAGAAAATGAAATTATGATGCTTAGATAATAATTTTCCTCTACAAAACACCAAGACAGAAATGTAACTGAGACACATTATCATGGACACAACAGAGGTGCTTGCATTAAAAGTGAGTTTAAAATATATGTAATTTTTTTCAGAATTTCAGTTATATATCCTGCTGATAAAACAAGTGAATAAGTTGTTTGGAGTGCTTTCTTGTGTTTCCAAATTATTTTGTTTGATAAATGTGTAAAAATGAATATGATGGGCCAGAAATTTGGCCTAGTGGTAGAGTGCTTGAGTAGCATGCTGGAAGACCCAGGTTAGATTCCTTGGTACCACATATATGGAAAAAACTGGAAGTGGTGCAGTGGCTCAAGTGGTAGAGCGCAAGCCTAGAGAAGGCCCAAGGACAATGTTCAGGCCCTGACTTCAAGCCCCAGGACTGACATAAAAGAAAAAAAAAAGAAAAACAATTAATATAGAAAGAAATGTTTGTAAAACAGAATGGTGTCATTAGATTGAACTTTTCAGACTATGCTAAAAGTTTTCATTTTTATAGTGATATTTAGTATGGAACAAAAATGAGCATTTATGAAGAGACAAGATGTAAATTGGATACTACTGATGGCAGAAAGTCTGTCTGACAATAATTTATCCTCAGACTCATTTTATGCATTGAAATATGTTTGTAAATTATATAATTTTATTATTTTATGTATATTTAAATGTATGTATGTGTATAAAAAGATGCAGATAATTATGTATATCTATGTAATTTATATGAAATTGAAATTATCTTTGAGTACATAATAGACCAGGATGAGTTGGTTACAAAGACTTAATAAATACTAGCATATTAATTTTCATAAACATTTATAAGATCTCCCATTTCATTTATTCACCTACTTACTTATCTGTATCTACCTATTTTGTCTCTATGACTACACTGTAGTAATATAGCATTTCAGACAGTAAAGATATGAATTTAAATTAATCTTAGATTACATTACATAATATGCAATAGTATTCCTTGCAGATTAGGCTAAACCTATCTTGGTTGACATAGGTTAGTCATTATCTAAATGGTAAATTTATCTTTAAGAAATTATGAAGAACATAACTAAATAAAACAGATACTATCACTACATCTTTAAAAAGTAGAATAATATATTTTAAGTTATTGACACAATCTGAAGAAATTTAGACTACTTTAAATATTTAAAAATAAAGATGAATAAAGAAAAAAGCTATCCAGTAACATTTAACATAAATGTATCCAGTGTCACACACATTAATAGCTCACACCCATTATCTTTGATACTCAAGAGGCTGAGACATAGAATCACAATTTAAACTCACCTCAACTAGGACAGAAAAGCCCACAGTAATCCATCTCCAATAAACCAGGAAAACATTAAGCTGGGAGCCTAGTTCACCTGGTTCAAATACAGGGCCAACAATGAGTAATTAACTCTATTTTAGATAACTCTAAATAGAATATTAATTAAGTAGCTTTGCCCAAACTAGAATGTAGGCTATTGCAGTTGACAGAGAAGAAGAGTATTGGGCACTGTGACTTGAGGGTTCTATAACTGCATGGTACACGTCTTCTTTATCCGTCTTTTCATTCTTACTGCATGGAATAAAAACAAATGTATTGATGTTTTTTATGAGAAAAAAACATGAGCCAAGAGGCTTATGGTCAGCCATCCTGGCTTCACTTTCATTTTTAGCCCAGTTTGTGAGAGAGAGTCTGATTAGGCATTCTTACTATTTTGAGATTAAAGACCTGTATCTGAGGAGGATTTTCTGTTGTCTAACTGCCCTCAAAACTTGGCAGACATGTCTGTGTAAATAAGGCAATATTAGCACACCTTATAACTGCAAAAGAGTACTGACATCTTCCAATAAACAAGTCATGACAAAAGTTGATGTTGTTATCATGACTGTCTTTTCCCTACAACCAGCTTGCAGATTCCTGGGGTAATAGGCCAGGTGCATGGCCTAGTGGTAGAGTGCTTGCTTAACATGCACAGAGACCCAGGTTTGATTCCTCGGTACCACATATATAGGAAAATGCCAGAAATGGTACTGTGGCTCAAGTGGTAGAACTCTATCCTTGAGAAAGCCCAAGGCCAGTGCTCAGGCTCCCAAGTTCAAGACCCAGGACTGGCAAAAAATATTTACAAAACAATTCTTTAAGATGACCATTACAACCAAATTAATAGATAAATAATATTATTTAAATGTATGATATTTTGAGTAGGAACCTCCAAATTTGCATCCTATTTGTTACTCAGTGATTGATCACGGTCAAGTTACCAATATATCTTTTCCTTATTAGAAAAATAGAAAGTCAAGTAATTTCAGAAGATTTAATTTAATATTACTTAAGATTAAAGACACAGGCTGCTTACCACAGAATAATGTATATATAAAGCACTCAATCATTTGCAACTGTTACTATCCCTTTTTTGATTATATGTATACTTGAACATAATATTGTGAACACTTAGTTGCCAAAAGAGAAAATATTTCACTAATTTCCATATGTAGTTTTGGCATAAATATTCTTTAACTGTACTATAAAATGACATTTATTTGTGGTCAGTAGGGTGTGCTGGAATGAATAAAGTTCACATGCTATACTACAAGATGGACCGTCATCACACTTTGTCACAATCCTATTTACCATTTGACTTTTCTTATGACATATTTTTACCAATCATGAGCACTATCTGGCAAGCCCTATAAGAGATATCTACAGAATCCTTGAATTTGTTATGTTCATAGGCCCAGAGTGATTATTTTCATGTAGCACATTTGGGATGCCTTGAAAGACTTTGATTAATATATTAATGGTATATGACAAAGCTATATATATATATATATATATATATATATATATATATATATATATATATGGGAATATGGTATCTACAATTTATATATGATACTGCATTTGCAAGATGTAATAACATGGTCACAGACCAGGCTTCCCCTCTTAAAATTGTACCACCAGCCTGGGTTCAGCATTGAGCAGGACCAGCTCCATGTATAAGCTTACAAGTAACATTTTATACTCAAATGATAACATTGTGTTCAAGACAGAAACAGCAAATAAGGCAATTACCTGAATTGCAAAAGAATAGAATGCTAAAGTTAGCCATCAACAGAAAGAGCTTCACAATTAATTGCTGAGATCTGAGCCATTTTTTGAAAATTAGGATCCAGTGAGTAAAGAGGAAATCTTTACTCTTGAAGAACAACTCAGAAATACCAGTGCAAAACCTCTAAGGACTGTTTCTCAATAATTTCTAATTTGAGAACAGATTAATTCGAGAGCAAGGAAAAGGGAACATCTGAGATTGGTCTCAGCAGTTGACTATAGTATCCAAGATACTAATGACACTAACGACTCCATGTAGAAAAGGAAGAAGAATCTAAACTGGTCTCTTGCTCAAAACCATTTCACAGATAGTCAGTGGTTGCAAATGGACACCTCATGATTATTTTCCTGCTCCTGAGTGGATAACTTGGAGAAATCTACAAAATACTCACAAAGTTCACTGGTATTTACATTTAAAAGCAAACAAATAAACAAACATTCCTAAAGGTCAAAAGCAAGCTTTTATAATTATTTCTCTTTTACTCACAGTGAAAATATTAAATCAGAGGCGGGATGTGTACTGGTTGTTACTACACAGATAATTAAATCTCACAAGTGTAGATGGTGTAATCCAATTTCTATTTTATGATCAATGCAAAAAATAGATGGGTAATGGAAAATGGCAGACCACTTTTTCATACCAATCATCATTTCATTTTCAATCATATTTTGTTATCTTTAAGTAGTAGTACAAAGGAGTTACCTTTCAACAAATCACCTTATAAATTCAATGACTCTTGAAAGACATTGCTCCTTTCATCATTCCTGTCCATCTCTCTCAATCCAAACAGTCCCTTCAATTTCTCTTGTTTCACAGAATATACACTGAATGGTATGACTCAATTCCCCATCCTCTGCCTCTTTTCATTTTTCTCTCCCCTTCTCCTTGACACATGACCCCCCTCCACATATCTTTCCAGTGCCAGTTTCCTAGCATTTCTTTTGTGCCAGTTTGTTTCCCTAAGGAATTACAGTTTGTATTCTCCCCTTTAAATGCCATTCTTTAGTTAACATATTTTGTATGACATACAACCTCATATGCATTTACTTGTACCTTTCTAAATAAGTTCAAGCTACCACATAAGAAAGAAAATGTACATCGTTTGTCTGATGACTTCTGGACTTATAAGGAAGTAATCATAATCATAGTTGTTGAGCTATTCCAAGGTCTGTATGGGAACATTTGGTCACGGCCTCTTGAACTTGGTATGCGTGGGACTTTGATCTGGTTAAAACATTTTGTTAGTCCTTATCAGAAAAGTTACCAAATAGTTTTCATTCATGTGAGAAAGAGTGCAGTTCATATTCACTAGCTTACCTCAGGGCTATGTTAATTCTGCTCTCTATCATAATGTAGTCCAAAGGGACCTTGATTGACTTGACATTCTGCAAACATTAGCAAACATCAAACTAAGTCACTGTATTGACATTGTCCTGAACCAAAGAGTTCAAAATATGAAGATGCTTGTAAATGTCCTTGTGTAGGAAATGAGTTGAAAAACTTGGGAATTAAAATTAGGAAATACTTAGGGTTTTTTAAATTGAAACCATTTTTTAAAAGTAAGTGAAATTACATGGTGTCATTATGCTTAATTGATTTCTTACTCAAAAGATCCCAATTTTGTCTCTACTAAGGCAATGTAAGGACAGAGTGTTTATCAGAAGTGTTTAGATTTGGAAGAAACATAGTTCACACTTTGTGGTATACCCAATATCATTGCTATAAATACATTATCATGCATTAACACATATAGTTTTGTGATGTACCAGTGAAAGAGAAGATGATGCCCCAGTTTGAGACTCTCCTACAGTCTTCCACTAAACCTAGTTGATCTTATATATAGAAAGATGCTTAAGTTGGTGAAATGTTGCATGAACAGTAGTATCAAATTGTTAGAAGTAGCTGCTGGCAGGCTGGCTACATGATTCCCCTTGCGAGCAGCTAACCAAGGGATATCAGATATTAACTAACATGAGAGAAATGTTGATCACTCAGTTAGCTGAAATGTTTAGGAGCAATCTGTTATACTATGGATATGACGTATTCAGGGCTGGACTTGAATATATCCAGAGGAATAAAATTAATTATTCTTCCATCATGTGATCTGTATCTATCTCACTGATCTTTCCACACATGCCCAACTTATGAATTCATGGAGAACATCTTTATTGCATGCTAAAAAGGAAAACAAAGCACAGGGAACATGGATGACTGAAATCCATAGGACAATTTAACTTGACACGTCATTGTCTCCCTACAGTAAAATTCAAGGATGCCTGATGTCGAGTTATCTTCTTGGAATAGAAAGAATTGTAAACTGAAGTTAGAGTCATTTTTGGAAATTACATAAAGGTATACACATGTCCAAAGGCTGGAAGGAATAAGGAGAGATGATTGGAAAATGGGAATTCTGGGCAAAAGTATCTTGTGTTTGCTTCTGCTTTAATATCAAACCAATAAGAATATAAACTTAGTGGGTTTCAACAGCAACAGCCCATCTTATACTACTGGAAATCAGAAATCTAAAATGGGTCTCAATAGTCTAAATTCAAGGTGTTGATAATAGTTTATTCTCTTTTCTGGGCACCAGAGGAGAATTTGTTTCTTCTCTCAATGTCTATAAACTACTTGTACTCCTTGGCTTGAAAGCCTCTTCTAAATTGAAAGGGCTTAAAGCTCTGTAAAAATTAGTAGTGGAGCCGGTGCTGGTGGCTCACGTCTAGCTACTCAGGAGGCTGAGATCTGAGTATCGCGGTTCAAAGGCAGCCAGGGTATGAATGATCGTGAAACTCTTATCTCCAATTCACCACCAGAAAACAGAAAGTGGCGCTGTGCCTTAAGCGGTAGAGCACTAGCCTTGAGCTGAAGATTTCAGGGACAGAGCCCAAGCCCAGAGTTCAAGCCCCACAACCAACAAGGAAAAGAAAACAAAAATTAACAATGGCCAGGAAGGTATGCATTTCACATCATGACACTTCCTCTCTTCTGCTTCTTCTTCCATTTATATGGGAAAAATGTGAATATATTGGGCCTACCTAGATATTCCACCCAACTTCTCAATCTGAAGATCAGCCACTTAGTTATCTTAGTTACTTCTGCACACTTAATTTTCTTTTGTTCTATATTCTATAATATTCACAGGATACAAAGTTTAAAACTTGGACTTGTTTTGAGGAGAGGAGGGACACGCCTTATTCCAACTAATATTTATCTTGATATTCTTGTAATAATTGGTATAAAATAAGCATTTTGTATTATTATTCAAAGACAACACAGTTGTGGAAAATTTTTTCTTCCCTTGTAGGTTAGTAGTTTCCATCCTAGGCCACCCAGTGTTTACAGAAGTTCCTCAGCAGATAGAATCTTCCATTGATTATAACAATATTCTTCATTGTCTTTCAATTCAAACTTCCTATAATCAAAACTTGGTTTGTTTATGTGGTGAATTACTCTATTTTAAAAATAAAATACAATGGTTAAAATGACATGCACATTTATTTATTTTTTCCTTATTTGAATTTTATTTCAGGTTTAAAAAAATTAGCACTTACGTAATGTAATGTTTAAGATAATTTGAAATCCTGCAAAGATGTAAAAAATTGAATGAATCTATCAAATAAATAACCATAAAACATACATATTCAATACTTTTCAGGATATATTTGTATATATGTAAATATATATTAATGTTAGCATTCTGACATGAGGATCCTCAGTCAAAACAATCATATTTGAACACCACCTATTCCAAATGTCTTGATGAGTTTCATAACCAAAACTAGGAAGAGAATTGAGTTAAAATCATTTGATTATGTCTTTTAAACAATATTATGTAAAAAGCTACAAGAAAAGAGATTTAAGGAAATTTCTTATGTATCTATGTATTCAAGCTAAATAATTATTAATATTAGTTGAAAGATCATTAATGATCTATGTTTCTTTGCAAGCATTATTTTTACATCTAAGCATATTTTCTACGGTGATAGTCAACATGAATTTTAAGTCATGTAATAGTTTGTAAAATATTTTTCATACAAAGTCTGCTTTAAAATTTATCTTGAAAATTTATTGTCAGGGTGATGTATAGAGGGCTTACAGTTACATTTTTTTCTTCTTTTCTTTTCTTTAATATAAGTTGCATTTTTAAGGTAGTATATATTTAAGTTTTTGACTATTGTTACCCTATGATTTTTTCCCCCTCTTCCTCCTTAACCTGATCTCAAATTGTAAACTTCATTTCCAACATAATGTCCTTTGTCTCATGATCTCATTTTCACCCTTCTCTTCCCTAAATCAAATTAACAAATAAATGTGTATATACAATACATGAGTTACCAAAGTCAGATACAGTAAAAATAGAGGATAAACTATTTGTGAAGTTACTTCTTTATTCTTTTTTTTCCCCCTATGGTTTATCTTCTATTTTTACTGTATCTGACATGCACATTTAAAAGTATAATTAATCTGTTTTGGAATTCAAAGGGACAATGCTTTGAATCTGGACTATTGTAGATAATAATCCTCTGGCCTGTGATAATACATTTCAGTATTCTGGTCTTTAGTTTTACATGACAAGATAAATAACACCCACGTAGAGTATTATTTGGAAGTTAAAGAAGTTAGTATACCAAAATCTGATAAACATGCCAAATATAAACTGCTTTTCATTAAATGGCAACATTGTCATTAATAGGATTAGGATTAGGTAGTTATTTTTTTTGTTAAATTTTAAATCAATAAGCTCCTGTGAAGGATAGGGAACATACATAAAATAAGCTAAAATATTAATAGTGATCAATTTTTTTACCATTGGGTTTTGAAAATTTCTCATATTTAAAGCACACATCACAAAATCATTATTAAAAGTCATTAAAATATATAGTTGACTAAATTTTGATCAACTTACTTCTGTTCTGGGACTCTTACGTTTGCTGGCTATGGTATTAAAGGCTTCTGTGAAAAAAGGCACTGGCATTGTGGAGCTGCTGCATAAATAATTATAATGGTCATAGGGAAACTCACTTTGAGTATGAGGGTCATTGTTACAGATGATCTTGACTAAGACTAAGGTTATTAGGACAATAATAAATAGATCTGGGTGAAAAATAACACAGAAGAGGTTGATGCGGTCAACAAAATGTGACTGTGATATAACACTGGAAGGGTAACATTTAAACGGCACAAATGAAATACAACTGTAGAGCAATTGGCTGCCCTCATGATTACATATTATGACATTTAACCCAAGCATAGACCTTTATTGTACTTAATGATATAATTATAAGGTGTAATGCTAAGTGCTGTGAATATCAAGTATAAAATACTGTGTAAATGAATGGAGGGAACTAAATTGTGCGAATGGGATTTGCTAATAAGCTTAACTCATCAACTCTAGCCTTGTAAGGAAGATCTTCTCAACCTGAGGTGCCAATTCAAGAATTAAGTTTGAAGTGGGTGATGATTTTTTTTTTAAGTTCAGACTTGAGCATGAGGAATTAAGGGAGAAAACAATGCTTAGTGATGGCTGCTTGCACTTTACCATATAGGTAATGGTTTTTAAAAAACCATTAAAAATTCTAGGGCTGGCCATTTCATCTTAAAAAGCCTGTCTCTGTTGAGATATACTTCAGTCATAGAGCAAACATCAAAATAGTACCTCTCATTTCACAGGGATAAGAATTCTGTCTCTGGTAAAATATGCATTGCATTCTGTGTACTATGTACTGACACATGTATGTGGTGTTTTTATCCAATATTCATCTTCATGAGCATGTGTCTCACAATGATTTTATAATCTGAAATCATTTTAATTTTTAATGTAGCTCTTACAGTGAATCACTTGTCAGTTATTACTTGCCTCACAAAAATATGTGATTGAGGATGTCACAGGTAAAATCTACAACAGCACTAAAATATAATAGCACTTCTATTGTCAATTTTGGTTTCCAAAATTGCTTGTCTTTAGAAAAAGCCATTTTAGAAATAACTCTACATTTTATTCCTCAAAATGTATATAACCAAACTATACATTAATTATATATACAGAATAAATGAGTGATTGAAAGATTAGAAAATGAAATATCAGCAGACCTAATGCAGTATTCCTTTTCTTTTATTTGTTTTTGTTTGTTTCATTGTCAGTCATGGGGCGTGAACTCTGGACCTGGGCACTGTCCCTAAGTATTTCAGCTCAAGGCTAGTGCTCTACCACTTGAGGCACAGCTACACTTCCTATTTTCTGGTGGTTAATTGGAATAAGGGTCTCATGGACTTTTCATGCCCAGGCTGGCTTTGAACCATGCTCCTTAGATCTCAGCATCCTGAGTAGCTAGGATTACAGACATGAGCCACCAGTGCCTAGTTCCTAATGCAGTATTCTAGATAGGAGTCACTTTTAATTCTCTTGTTCTCTTGTAAAAAATGATGCTATCCAGCTGGGAGTTTGGCCTAGTGGTAGAGTGTTTGTCTAGCATGTACGAAGACCTGGGTTTAATTCCTCGGTACCATACACATAGCAAAAAACTGGGAGTGGTGCTGAGGCTCAAGTGCTAGAGCTCTAGCCTTGAGAAAGTCCAAGGACAATGCTAAGACCCTGAGCTCAAGCCCAGGACTGGCACTGTTGCTATCCTGTGGTTTCTTCCCCCTACTTCTCTCTCTCTCTCTCTCTCTCTCTCTCTCTCTCTCTCTCTCTCTCTCTCTCTCTCTCTCTCTCTGTCTCTCTCTCTCTCTCTGTCTCTCTCTGTCTCTGTCTCTCGCTCTTTCTCTCTCTGCGTATCTGTGTGACCCAGTGTATGTGTATGTGCATGTGTGTGTAATTTCATAAAATGTAGAAAGCATCAAAAATCATCTGTTTAGTCAACCCCAAGTGATTAATATGGTGAATAACTAAATGACTCATATCAATTATTCTAATGAGGACTTAAAAAGGGACCACCTCTTTAATGTTTGTAGCACCATTTTATAAGCTGTATGCACTATACAAGGGAGAAAGCTAAAATGTGCTGGTATTCTTAGACACTGTACTTCTTCAGCCATATCCTATGTGCCCACAGCGAGGATGGTGAACACGAGCCATTAAACCCAGGTTCTTTGTGAAATGGTTGGTGTGTTGAGCTGGGATTATAAGCATGAACCAAGTCTTCTCTCCAGTCTATCTCTCTGTCTACCTGTGAGTTTCTGTCTATCTGCCTGCCTGTCTGTCTGTCTGTCTATCTATCTATCTATCTATCTATCTATCTATCTATCTATCTAATTTTTTCAGCCATGAGGCTTGAAGTCAGATCTTGGGTGTTGTCCCTGAGCTTTTTTTTGCTCAGAGCTAGAGCTCTACCACTTTGAGTTTCACTTCAATTTTCTGATGGCCAATTACTGATGACAGACTGACTGACTTTTCCTGCCCCAGCTGACTTTGGACCATGGTCCTCAGATCTCATCTTCTGGAGTGAGTTCCTAGTGCCTGACTTTTCTAGTTAAGTAAATCTTTTACCTCAATAAAAATTTTCACTGAAAATGCTAATGATGTCCATTTTACTAAGGTCAGTAATTTGCCTATTCTAAAGACTAAACTACATATAAGGTTCTTTCCCACAGTGTAAGAACAGAAAAGATGATATGCTCAAATGTATTTAACTGAATTTTAATATGCTTCCAGTACTAATATATTTGCCTGCTTAAAAGTAAAATTTAGGGTGTGGAGTGTGGTAGAGTGCTTTCCTAGCATGCATGAATCTCTGGGTTCGATTCCTTGTTACCACATACATGAAAAATCCAGAAGGGTGCTATGGCTCAAATGGTAGACCACTAGCCTTGTGAAAGCGTAAGGACAGTCCCCAGGCCCTGAGTTCAAGCTTCAGGTCTGGCAAAAAACAAAAAAGAAAAAGAAACAAAGGAAAATTCACATCATAAACTAGGAAAGTAATTTTTAATTTTTTATCAGTTGACACATATATATTTACACTAACACAAATAATTGCATTACCTTTAAAATTCCCTTTTATCAATGTGTTTGCCAGTAGACTTATTTGTAAACATAATTAAAAATAAGAATAAGATACTTAATATTTCTTATTTAAACATTAGAATAAAAATATTAAATTGAAATTCTTCATATAAATGTCCTTTCTGTAAATATACCTTTTCAGCTTCATTCTGAAGAAACACTACAATAAAATAGCAAGAAAAAGTCTCAAATATTTATAACAGCTTCTTTACCAAGTGCCAATTTTCAGGAAGTAATTCAGGAAAATATTGTCAGTTCCAGGCTACTTTGTATTCAGTAAGTATTCCCTGAAATGGATTACCAAGATTTCTCAAATCGTCATAATTTTCTCATGAATTATGTTTTTAAAACTCAGTGATAGTTCAATTCATAAAGAAAATGTTAATCAAATCAAGTTTTTTCAACTGATGTTCATAATAATAATATATATATATCAGTACTCGCTCATACTTAAGTTTGATATCAGCTTTGGTTATTTCAGTCTTAGCTATTCCCAATTATTTTTTGTCACAGACACAAAAGAAATGGCAGCTATGTATTTGAGAAGCAGAGTAGCACTGTTATCAAGTTACTTTAGAATTTTTAAATCTAAATTTAATCTCTAAATATTTCATATTATATTCTATGCAGAAGCTAGGGCTTTGGCATATTATGCATTGACCATTTTTACCTGGTGGAGGACTACTCTTAAAGAAATTCCTTCATTAAATTTGAAATAGTTTCTGACTAAAGAGAAATAATAAAATAATATAAACATATGATGGTATATTCTCTCATCCTGAATGTGATAAAAATTTAATAGCTGCAGAGACACCTAGGTTTGAATATTTCATTTTCAGAAAAAATACTCATATGAGGAAGTTATATAAGCAGGAAAGAAGACAAAAACCCAAGTGATTTTTAATTGGTAATTCCCTTATTATATAAACTTTTGCTAACTGGTATCTCATATGTTCTACATTAGAGAAAATATATTAAACATTTAGAATAAAGAAAGGTAAATGTATTAGTTTATCAGCCATATTGCACTCAAATTTTTCTCATCTAAATACACCTCTTGGAAAATTATTGGGACAAAGTTGTAGTGGTCTGGTTTTGTTGTAGTTATTGTTGTCTGTTTGTTTGTTTTGAACTCTGGGGCTTGAATATAAGGCCTGACATTGTCTCTGAGTTTTTGCTGATGGCTAGTGCTCAACCATTTTGAAACACAGCTTTACTTCGGGTTTTCTGGTGGAGATAAGAGTCTGACGCATTTTCCTTCCATGTCTGGCTTTGAACCTCAGTACTCATATGTCAGACTCCTGAGTAGGATTACAGATGTAAGCCACCAGCTCCCAGTACTAATTTTCTATAACTAAATACTACCCTACCTACAGAAGAAAACACTACACTTATACAAATAGCCTCACATTTTCTCTAAATTCCAGACACATGCCATTAAAAGCAACAACACATTTTTTTTGCTTACAAAAAGCACATCTCACAGATAAAAAACATTAGCTTAGAGTAAAATATTGACAGAATATTAAAAACAAATAAAAAATTTCCAAAGTAGGCAGAAGTAGATACACAGAACAAACCAAGCCAAAATTAGAAGTGTCAAAGAAGGTCATGTTATATTAATGAAGGAACAATTTAGCAAGAAAAAACACTTGTTAATATGTACACATCAGGTTGTAGTCATGGCTCAGCGGTAGAATATCTCCCAGCAAGCCTTTATACACAAAGTCCTGTATTAATTCCCAGAATTACTTAAAAAATAACAATAACATGTATAGACAAGCCTCAGCACACCTATTTTCATTAAACAAACACTACTGGAAAGATATACTCCAGACAATTCAATAACATCACTTTCATAAACAGACTGATCATGTGGACAAAATGTCAATTAGAAAAATTTTGATTTAATAGAAACAATAGAACAAAAGAATTTAACTGAAATGTATAGAAAATTTAATTCACTAATTAAACACTATGAATTTTTCTGAGAAGCCTATAAAATTTCTTAGAATTAATTCAGATACAAATTAATTAATTAAGATACAAAGGATATCTTAACAAATATGTTAACATTGAAATAACTTCCTTTATTCCATCAGACCACAGTGGAATAAAACAAATAGAGCAACAGAAAATATTCAGCCCAGTGAAATTGAAATATATTGTAGAAAAAGTCTGGGTTACAAAAAAATGGGTAAATAATTTTTTTAAATCTAATAAAAATTAAAATACAACTATCAGAATATATGGAATAGAGCAAAGGCATTGCTATTAGAGATTTCTATAGCTATGATGACTTACATAACACAAAATTTTAAAATTAAAAAAAAACCTCAATTTAGAAAATCCAACAATACAATGCCAGCTCTGTACAAATAATAAACCAAACCTCATATTAGTGGCTGGAATGAAAATTAGGACAAAATTAATTAAATGGATTCTTACAAAGTACAGAGAATTAATGAAACAAATTGCTGGGCTTTTGAAAAGATAAAGAAATGTTGGACATATGTCACAATGATAAAAGCATTAGTCTGACAAGTTAAAACTCCACAGCCACCAAAGGGAAAATACCTAATATTACTAAAGGCTGAGATAAATTGTCTAAAAAGAGGAGCAGAAAAAGTCTGAATTACAAAATTAGAGAAATAAAATGAGATCTCATAACAAAAGAAAATGAAATCTAGGAAGTCCTTAGAAATACCTTGAAAACGTATTGTAATAAAGTGGAAAATTTAGAAGAAAATTTCTAGATGGATTTGACCTACCAAGATTGAGTCAAGAGAAAATAAACAACTTATCCTCATCTAAAACAACTTTTATACTGAAGTAGCAATGAATCTTCCAGCGCAGGACTAAAAGAATTCAATGGTAAATTTTTCCAGCCTTTAAAAATTGAATACCATTGCTCTTCAAATGATCCCAAGAAATAAAAGGAAAAGCAATGCTATCAAACCATTTTATGAAGTATCATCTCAATAGCAAATCCAGAAAAGATAAAAGAAAAAATATAAACTAATTTCTCTGATGAACTGAGATACAAAATATGTTAATAAAATACTTGAAAACTAAATTCAATGGCATGTTTAAAAGCTTACATGTAATTAATTAGGCTTCCTTTCAGGAATTAAGTATAGTATAGAATATGTAAGTCAATAAGTGTAATAGAGCACATAAGTACACACAAGGACAAAATCCCCATAATAATCTCAGTAGATATGGAAAAATCCTGTGGCAAATTTCAATATCCCTTTGTGCTAGAAAATGAAGAAACTAGGCATAGAAAGGATGTATTCAAAATGCTGAAGACTACATATGACAAATCTATAGCAAGCACGAAAAAAAATGAAAAAAAATTAAATCCCTTTCTTTAAAGCCCTGACAAGAGTATCAGTGTTCTATTATTCAATATAGCTTCAAAAGTCTCAGCAAGAGTAATTAAAATAAGGGAAAGAAATAAACATAATTCAGAGAAGAAAGGAAATAATGAAATTATCCATGTTTGCAAATGATATGATTCAAAAGATGCTAAAGATTCCACCAAAAATGTCTAATGAGATGAAATGGACATACAAATATTAGTAGCCTTTCTTTATACAAACAACACCCAGGTTTACAAACAATGCACATCAGAAACTATATTTTATTCACAATAGTCTCAACCAAAGTATACATACATTTAACCAAAGATATGCAAGATCTCCACATTGAAAAACTGAAGGAATCAGAAGATAGAATTAGCAGAATTACTACAAAAACTAGCCCTACTACCAAAAGTAATCTTAAAGTTAACTACGACTCTCATTAAAGCACGAAGGTCATTCTTAGAAAAATCAATCCCCAAATTTGTCTGGAAGCATAAAAGACCCCAAATAGCAAAAACGTTCCTGAGTAAAAAGAGTGATATTAGAAATAAGACTATCCTGAGCTATGACTTTTACCTTAGAGCCATAATAACAAAACTAGGATAGTGCTGAAACAAAACTGGCTATGAAGACCAATGAAATTGTATGGAAGACCAAGAAATCTAAAAGTACCAGTGCTAGGCACTATTCAACTGGACTACTGAATCTATTTAATCACTTGTGGATTGTTTGTCTGAAAATAGGTGATACCTAACCTGTCATCTTATTTCAAGATTGAAGACAAAAAGTAGAATGACTAAGATATTTTCTTCTCAAATTTTGCAAGAGAGCTGTCTAAAGATCTGAAGTTGCTAGGTGCCAGTGGCTCACACCTGTGATCCTAGCTACTCAGGAGGCTGAGACCTGAGGATCATGGTTCAAAGCCACCCCAGGCATGAAAATCCAGGAGACTCTTCTCTCCAATTAACGACCAGAAAACTGAAAGTGGCACTATGGCTCAAGTGGTAGGGCAATAACCTTGAGCTGAAGAGCTCAGGGACAGCACACAAGCCCAGAGTTCAAGTCTCATGATTAACCAAAAAAAAATTCTAAAGTCATTATTGTGAATCTGAATTACACTGTATTTATAAAGTGGTAAAACTGTTATCTTTGATAAGATCACCCCTAAATGAAAGAAATTACTCACGACCTGAAACTAAGACTGCCCTTCCTCTATGGAAGTCATCACTCATTGGAGCCCATAATCCCTTCAAGTAATAAGATACTTCAGAGTTACCTCCCAACAGTCGGAGATAATGCTGCTTAATTATGCATATTATCTCACTCAAAAATTTCCCCTATTCAATCCTAAAACTCCTGCGAATACCCATTGATAGCTGGAAATTTGTGCTCTCCATTTTCCATAAAAAACCAACCACTTTGATTAAAATCCTTCCTTGCTTGGCATCATTACTTTCATTTACTTTCTGTGGGGAGACAGGCCAGATCTGACAAGATGGGACCTCAAAACTCAGGCCTTTGGCAGAGCACTGATTTCACCCACATTCAAACTTAAAACTCTATGGTGTTTTCTAGACTAATTAGAGCTCCAATTAAAAATACATTAACCTAGACAAACTGTCCTTCTTAATTCTTCTGTCAAAGTATCTGACAGTTTTTCATAGAAATTATCTAAATAAAAGAATTCATATTTCGTTTAGGTGTCTGTTCAGCTAAACTGAATATGCGAAGGTCATGTTCTGTTTTGATCAATCTTGATTGTGTCTGTGGCAAATGCATAAGTAAACTGTAGTGAAGATATTCTTCTTCATTAAGATTAAAATGGTGCTACATTTTTTTTGTATTCTTTGATTTGTTAACATAGTATGTGCTTTGTAGAATTAATGTCATAGTGCTCTTCAATTTGTTTTTAATGATAGGATTTCATTTGAGAATATTAAAGGGAGTTGAAGTAGCAGGGAGACCAGGAAAAAATAAGTTATTTAAAACAAAATTTAAAATTAACATAGGAATCTGAAATGGATTTCTTTAAAGCCTGAACAACAAAGCAAATAAAGGGAAAAAAAGAAGAAGCAATTATTTAGTGAGTAGCACTTGGATATAGTGAATGGATAGATTCAAAACTAAAGCTATGTAAGATAGTACTTTGGAGTGATGGTCTGATAATTTCTCTTGAGGATATCTAGGATCAGGGTATAGCAAACTACTCTGGGGAATATTTACAGTACAAGAGATATCCAGAATTTCTTTTTCCAAATGTATTATTTTTCTATTAAAAAATCTGAGAATGATAAGCTAATTGCTTATCAATAGCTACTTAATAAAAATTGTTGAAATGTGAACCAAAGCATCCAATTCAATGTTTTAGAAATATGAGATGTCTAATACTCATACATTCTTGTACTTTCTGCCAAGAAAGACCTCATAGTACATTATTTGCACAAAAACATATCCTTTTAGCATTTTATAAGTATTTCCTTTCACAGGTATAAATCAAAAATGCTGGGTTACAGACCCTTTAACCCAATAACATAAATTTAATGTTCAAGTAAGATGTAAATACCCTTAAGGACCACTTTGAAGAAGAATAGAAAGGTAAAATATTAAAGATACTCACTTACATGCACAGCTCTTTTTCAAGGTGGATTCACTCGATAAAAAAATATGACCTTTTTCCTGTACCTTATTTTATTTTCCAGACCTAAAAATATTGCCAGTGCCTGAGGCGTAAGTCAGAGTGAACCTCCATTATCACTCCAGAGACTTGGCATTTTCCTCATTAGACTCCATAGCATCTGACTGAGTGACCTTGTTTTGTGAGAAGACACAGATGGAGTCTGTCAGTAAATCTTGTTAATGTAACAAGTATTCCTACTGTTAGATGAGTGTTGCACCTGACCCTGGCATTTCATCCCTTAGTAAACAACCCCTGCCCACTTTACAACATGGGTCTCTTCCCTCATGTTATCAGGTTTTTCAGCATTAGGTTGTTCAGAGGATTATCTAAAAGAATGTTTCTTGCTGTGAAGGTGAGATGCTTTCTTTTTCCTCAACACAAACTCTTGCTGGCTTTTGAAAGCTGTAAAGATGACACGAAATGTAGCAAATATAAACTTATTCCAAGCTGATCATCTGTGTACTCAGGAACGTTGTAGGGGAAAAAGAAAATTTGCTGTCAGGTGACCATTGTTTTAATTTGACTGTACTCTGTATGGTTATGTAAAAGAATTTGAGTCTAAATGGGTGAATAAAGATTTGGAATATACATTCCTACATATAACTATAGACACAATGGTAGTTTGTATCATGAACACCAGAAAGCAGTTAATAATAAGTGAAAAAAGAAAAAATCCTTTCTAATACTCTCCTATACAAAATTGGTTGATAATTATTTTAAAAATAGCGTCCTTCCAGGTCTATTAAAATAATCAATGATATACTTTAGAATATTTTAGATATGAGTGGTAATAGTCAATATTTATGTCTTTTTAAAATTTTAAATTGTGAATATAAAAGTTGAGACAGGGGCCAGGAGTGTGGCCTAGTGATAAAGTGCTTGCTTCTCACACATGAAGCCAGGGGGTTTTGAGTCCTCAGTACCACATTCACAGAAAAAAGCCGGGAGTGGTGCTGTGGCTCAAGTGGTGGAGTGCTAGCCTTGAAAAAGCTCAAGGACAGTGCCCAGGTCCTGAGTTCATGCCCTAGGACTGGCAAAAAAAAGTTAGGAAAGTTATAAATGCTTATCCAGGAGACTATTTTAACCTTAAGAAAGATATATTACCATTGGAAAAGTTTAACTAGAAGATAATCCTTTTTGAAAGTGAGACTCTTTCTTTTTCCTAAACTTAAAACCAGATGTCTGGAAAACAGTGATAATAGTTCATTTGCAAGGAGTCTTAGCTTTACTGAAAATTGTTTAAGTTTATGCTTTCATTTGAGATAATTTAATAACTGCTAGAGTCACTCTCAGTGCTTCTACAACACTGATCTCAGAACAGGGAAGAACAAATTGGGAGAGGTTGTAAAGCCATTGATGTTTTCTTTGTAGAAGAACTCAGAGTGACTAGGAGCTCTCTGTGTAGAAGAGTAGGAAAAGTTAGCTTTTCTCTAGCACAGCACTCCAAACACTGAGACAAGGAGGTAGCATGTTGGCAATTGAAAATGTTATTCCAGTAACAAAACAGGAAATAACTCCAAGGATATTGTTCACTAGGATACATGATGAAGCTATTTCTCTATATGCATAAATCACAGAGATGGAACCACAAATCAGCCAACAATAGAATTGGAATGTGTTTTTTAGTTGAGCGTCTACATTTACTAAAGTTGATTAGGATCACATACATATAATACAATATATATTTTATACATACATGCACATATATATTACATCTCCAAATGCTCTGAACTATAAAAAAATTGCAAAATAACAAGGCTAAAATTCTCAAGGGATATATAGAGGTATCTAGGAATTATTTATAATTGATCAATTCTTGTACTACTAGCAGAATAAATATATCATGTAAAAAGGGAAAATAGATTTCTATAAGGTATTTAAAGAATAAAATGACATCTCCATCTTTTATAAGCAATAATGTCAATCTCTAGCAATTGAATGAGAATATAGTTACTTGGACTCTTATTCACCTAAAAATCTTCCAAAATACTTTCTTTACCTTCCTTCCTTCCTTCCTTCCTTCCTTCCTTCCTTCCTTCCTTCCTTCCTTCCTTCCTTCCTTCCCTCCTTACTTATTTCTCCCTCCTTCTTTCTTTCCATCCCTCCCTCCTTCCTTCTTTCTCCTTTTCCCCTACTTTCTCTTTTTCTATTCCTTCCATCCAACTTCTCTCCATGTAATCAAAATCTATGGACTATTGTTTATATTTCCCTGAGCTTACTGTGCTTTCATTCATTTTGTGTGTGCATTATTTTTTGTGTATTACTTTTCGATATGTTCAATACATAATTTAAGTCAGATCTTCATTACTGAAGATCATTTTATTACAGTTCCCATTTGGTGAAGGAAGACTTCTTGCATCTATGAAGCTCAACTATTAAAGAGCAGAAGGACTGGTTATAGAGCAAAGTAGGAGGAGAGGCTTGTGGGAACCATGGATTGGTGGATTGGTGTGATGTTCTACAACATGATATTCTAGATAACAGAATGTGTTTCTCCTAAATACTTAGTCATACTTAAAAGAAAACATTCATAAAATATACATCAGAATGTTTTAGCACTGACTTGATGGCAACAAATCCATTATCATAGTATATTACATTTATAAATCAATAATGGAAAAATAACAAATTAAAGTAAATCCAAATTTGGTACTCTGGATTTGGTGGGATTTTTTTTGTTAGTTTCTTGTTTTTATTTTTGCTTGTTTGGGGTTTTTTTGTATGTTTTTAAACCACCTCTGGCAAGTTTTATTAAAGAAAAACTATGCACTGTTTATTTTCCTCCAGTTGGTTCTGGCATGCTCCTCATGATATCAGAATCACCTGGATAAAGGATAGCCGGTGTGAACATGGTAGTATTTCCCACATGCTGTGCCCAGTTTAATACTATTGCCACCAGTTTTGGACAACATATCATAATATTCTGTTTCAGATTTCCTCAAGGCTGGGCAGTTGGTGAGAATGACCAGTTTCCCTTTGCCCTTTCTGATCATCTTCAGAGTCTGCTTGTACCCCAGCACATACTTTCCACTCTTCACAACAAGTTGGATTCTAGCCTTGATTGACTCCCAAGACTTTTTTGTCTTCTTGGCTGCCACCATCTTCCTGCCTTAGGTACAGTAAGGTTCCTAACTGAAAGCAGCTGACAGGATGGCCTGGAGGAGAGAAAAGCTGTTTGGGTTTTTTGTTTTGTTTGTTTGTTTGTTTGTTATAACTGTATGTTTTTGTCTTTTCTTTCTTGGTACTGGAGATCTAATCCAGGATATTGTCCTTGCTAGGCAAGTGCTTTGACACTGAGCTACATCCCAGCCCAGTTGTAGTAGTCTGTAAAGGGCAATTATTTAATTATATAAATAATTGTGTCAAAGAAAAATGGCTGATGGAAAACAAGAAATTATTTGAAAATACTACAGTAGGGGCAAGAAAAGAAAAAAAAATGAGAAATTGAACATTGTAGTAGCTAGTGAAAGGGATGGTAAGATAATCTGGTTAATGTGATTAGATAGTTTCTATTGGCCAACAGTTAGTATAATAGTTAAGCTCTTACCCTCTGGCAAAGACTTGAGTTGGAGAGGCATTATCTTTTGTAAAGATCTCTTTCTCCAAGGGATGTCTCTCAGGTCCTTAAGAAAGACTGGAGGCTAAGAGATTTACATTTCAAAGGGACTAAGAAAGTAAAAATGTTCTAGTTCTATAACAAATCTATGAGAATGAGGTCAAGGGTCTTTATTCAAGAACATCTATTTAAAAATTGAGTCAGGTTAGAGACACTTTCAGGGTCTTTCCTGGTTAAGAATTTTGGTGAAAACTAAAGTACTATCCTTGGTAGAAAGATATAGATATAAAAAATAAGAAACCAGAGTATGCAAGGATAAAATATCTGTCATAAAAAGCTCTCCTTTTTTACTTTGAAGCTTTCCTTATTGTGTGTTTATTGAAATATGAAGATTGAGTCTAAGTATTCAAGTAATACCATCTTGTCCTCACTGCCATATTGATTTCTTAATAGATGATGGAGACTTTTTAATTAGTTCTGAGAATTATAGACAGGTATAGATCACTGCAAGAATTGTAGAGGTGATAAAGAAGTGCAATTTTTTTTTTTTTGCCAATCTTGGTGCTTGAAGTCAGGGCCTGAGCACTGTCCTTGGGCTTTCTCGAGGCTAGTTATCTACCACTTGAGCCAGAGCACCACTTCTGGCTTTTCTATGTATGTGGTACCAAAGATTCAAATCCAGGTTTTTGTGCATGCTATGCAAACACTCTACCACTAGGCCAAACTCCTGGCCCAAAGCAAATTCTAAAAACAAAAACAAAAAACAACAACACCCCCTCACCCCGAAACTACTTATCCAGTTATATGGAGTAGAGTACTTGGCTCATTTTCCTCAAAAGAAGCCCCTTGACTCTTATACAATAATAATTTGATGTTAATTTTAAAACTAGAATTAATTATGACCATATCAATATGTTGATACCCAAGAGAATGTTGAAAGCAAGTGAGGAGAATATCCATTCTCTTTTGTAAGTCTGACTTTGAACTGTGATCCTCTCAGCCTCCTGAGTAAAGTGTTGATTTGTTAATACAGATAATTTATTCTCAGATGGTGTAAGATGATAAAGATTCCTATGGTGTGTTTTCAACAGTGTCAAGAAGTCTCTTATCTCTTGGGAACCATGGTATTTCAAATATCTCTGATGAATACTTTACTTAATTAACAAATATCCTCCATCCTGTCATTACCAGCTCATTTCCTAGCTTCTTTATTTGAGGGTTTTAAATAGCTAGTGTCTGCCATATGATCACACTTTATACATTTGAATATCATCATATCTAAAGTTCATAGTTGACAAGAGAAAATCAAATCATCTACATAGTTTATTGAGAATATTAATATGGTAGTCAGTTGTCTTTTTTAAAAACATTATTACTAGACTCTTACCTAGAAAGGTAAAAATGCTAGTGTACATGAGGGTTTTATTTTTTGATTTGTGTGTGTGTGTGTGTGTGTGTGAGTGTGCTTGTTTGTGTGCATGTACGCTCACATGTGTGCATGCACATACATGCTAGGGCTTGAACTCAGGGCCTAGGCAATGTCTTTCATTCATGGGTAGCACTATTCTACTTGAGCCACCATTCCACTTGCCATCTTTTCTGATTAATTGGAGATGCAGTCTCGTGGACTTCCCTACTTAGGTTGGCCTCAAACTTTTATCCTTTCAGTCCTCTGAATAGCTAGAATACAGGAATGAGCCATCAGTGTCTGACCTTGTATTTCTTGATACTAGAGTTTTGGGGTTTTTTTGAGGCTTGATTATTCCTTTTATTTATTTTTTATTTTTTTAATTATATTGTAAAGATGGTTTACAGAGGGGATAAAGTTACTTGGGTCGGGTAATGAGTTCATTTCACAACGCAGAGTACTAAGCACTATGCGATCACGGCCTGACTTCATTTCAAAGTACTGAAGTACAGGCTCCTGAGAGACTTTCATTCTTTTACCTCAAAATTCTCACCTCAGTTTCTGGTAATCCTCAGTACTTGCAAATGACTCTGACCTAATCCTGATAAATCCATTTATGACAAAGTCACTTTCTATTAAATAAGTATCTCAAAATTGCCTTAGTCTCTACTTCTCAACAATATCATACTAATCAACAAACTAAAATATTTTCCAACATTTCCCTAGCCATTTGGATATCTGTGTTTCCCCACTCTGAGTTTTGAACTATCAGAATAAAAGAGTAAATTTTGGGGAGATCTGCAATAGAGTAAAATCTTGATACATAAAGCCATATAGTATGAAGCTAATTGAAAGGACCTCCAGGATATTGAAACAAAAGCCATATAACGAATGATTGTTGTCCTTTATGTACTATGTTATCTCTCATCTCCTTTGCTGTCCCTTCGGTATCTCATATTGTTACAGTATCTCACTTTGTTATCTGATATATTGAATTTATTTCTATTTGGATATTTGAAATTTGATAGGGAAGGGAGGAAAACCAAGACGGGTGGGGGGATGGGGGGAGGGTAATGGGTACCAAGACATGTGAAAGGGTATCAATGTATGTGAATTAATGCACTTTCTATCTGGCAAATATCATGTAACCCTTTTATTAATTACAATAAAAATATTTTAAAAAAAGAGTAAATTTTGGGGAGATTTTTAGTGACATATTTATACTTGCCAATATCTTGACAAGTCATTCAAATGAATACTTTACAAATACTGTACAGAAAGAGAAAATGATTCCAAGCCTAGTATCATTTTCAAACTCCTATTGTGCTGGTAGTCAATAAATTAAGTTAGCGTCTCCTGTGTCAGACAATATGGTAGGCAGTTCTAGAGAGAAGGAAGTAACCAAAAGTAGCAATAGAGAGAAGAAAGAAAGATCAAGAGAATTACAAATGATGTGTGAAAACAGATAACACATGTGGAAAATTCAGCTAAAAATGTGGGCATAGCTACTTCTTTCATATGATATCTTTTGAAGATTGTTACTAAAAAGTTTTCTATGGTTTATTAGGCCTTTCTACTGTACTCCCATTTCTCCTGTTTAACAAAGAGCTATAACTTTTGGAACATGTACTTTTTTTTTGCCAGTCCTGGGCTTGAGCTTAGGGCGTGAGCACTGTCCTTGGACTCTCTCAAGGCTAGAGCTCTACCACTTGAGCCTCAGCACCAATCCGGCTTTTTTCTATATATGTGGTACCGAGGAATCGAATCCGGGTCTTTGTGCATGCTAGGCAAGCACTCTACCACTAGGCCAAACCCCCGGCCTGGAACATGTACTTTTGAAATGTAATACTTCAAGGAATCCATTTGTTAAAGACTTTCCAGGTTAAATTTCTGTAATCACTTTGATAAATTTTTCCTTTCCCTTCCTCATTTATCACATAGTCATCTTGCCATTAACCTCTTCAGACTCATAGAAACCTGCGATCTCCATAACCTGAAAGAAGATAGGCCGCTCAGAACTTCCAACCTTCCCTGACTGATGATGCTGTACTGCGAAAATGCATTGATCCACCATTGGCTGATGTGAGTGATTGGTGTGGCATTGCTTTTCAGGCTCTAAGTGTGCAAGAGAGACAGTGTCAACTCTTTGACCTCATGAAAATGTTATCTAATGCATCTACCTCTTTTGCAGAAGGAGAAATCTATATCTATATTAGCGAGTTTGTAGTCTTTCTTCCTTTCCTCTAAACCTCTCAAGTTGGACAAGCAGCTACCTTTTACTTTCTTTCTGCTGTTATGCTTTTAGTTAACTGAACTAAGTAATCCTGCATTCTCTCCTTTTCCCAGGAATGCTCAATTAGTGGATACCTCTGAGAACACTTGCTAATTTGCTAACATAAAAATAAAGACCTTGGAAATTTTTTCTCAGGGTAATATTCAACGCTATTCTCCGTGCATTATCCAATTTGAATGTCAAAAATATTCCTTTAAGTATTTCTCCTTTCATTCCATTTGTAACATAACTTAATCTTTCTCTATGCAAGTAGGAGCCAGGACTTGTGCAAGGCAAAGACCAGGCCTTAGTAAAGTGAAAGATAAAACATATTCCTCAATCAGAGAAGCTGATTTCAAAGCTTATTACATCTGCCTACAAAGTCCTTTCTTCTTTCTTTGTTTTGTTATTAAATCTTGTACATGACTTTCAATCTTGTTTTTGGAATTATAATGTTAAATATTAAAAAATATAACCAGAGGTCTGTAATGAAACAAAAAGTAATAATAAACAAATTGTGTGGTATTAGCATATGGATAGAAAAACAGGCAACAAGATCTACATAGAAATACATTTCACATACATGAAAACTTATGGATAGATTCAATAAGCATTGTATATATATTAGTGGGCAAATTTATGATATCAGGACCATTATATGAATAAATATATAAATAAATACACAGACACATACACAGAGTTATTCTTAGGTTATCAGGAGGGATTGGCTTTAGGAACCTTCACCATTATAAGTTTTTGTCTTTAAAATTCATCTGAGTTAGATTCTTAACTCCTTGCTAGTTATGTATGATTGCTCTCAGTCAACCTAATACTTTTGAGATTCACCTATATCTCTGCATATGCTTGTATTTCATTACATATTTGCTAGAGACATGGATGGATTCACTATACAGCCTATGCTGCTTCAAACTGACAATTCACATGCCTCAGTTGTCCAAAACCACCATCTCTTGCAGGGCAGGCTAAGCAAATAATTTAATCCTTCCTTTGATAGTTTCAGAAATGCTGTTGTTTTCCAGGAGAACTTACCAATTTGATTGGAATTCTTGCCTCAACTCTGGACTTCCAGAAGGGGGTCAGGAGCTGAAGATTGAGGTAAGCATCAAAAAACAATACTCCACTCAGTCATGATTATGGAGAGAAAATGCCAGTCACAAATCTCAGATGAATGGCATGAGGAGGCTCACTCAGTGGCAGTATGTCAAGGACATGGAAGAGTGGAGTACCTGGACCTGTTGTAGAACCCCTGCACAGTTACCAAGAGCTCTGTGTATTATTTGTGGATTGTTGAGTTTTAAACAAATCTGACAAATGAAAACACATTTCTAACAAAACAAATAACAAAATCAGGTGTTTTTAAAAAATGGATAATGGACCGCCTGGCCTAAAAGTAGAGTGCTTGCCTAGTATGCACAAAACCTTGGGTTTGATTCCTTGGTACCATATACACAGCAAAAGTAGTGTTGTGGCTCAAGTGGTAGAGCTCTCGCCTTGAGAAAGCCCAAGGGTAATGCCTTGGCTTATTTGTGTATATTTGGAGTTTATTTTATTTTATTTTTTGTCTATTTGGTGGTGATCCTGGGGCTTAAATTCAAGGCCTGTGTGATGTCACTGAGCTTATTTTGGTTGAAGTGTAGTACTCTACCACTTGAGCCATAGTTCCATTTCTGACTCTTAGTTTAGTGGAGATACTAGTCTCACAGACTTTTCTTCCTAAACTGTCTCTATGTTGTAATCCTCTTATCTCAGCTTCTTGAGTAGCTAGGAGTATTCATAAGAGGCGTGAGCCCCTGGCACCCAGCTTTATTGCTGCTGTTGGTGCTGTTATAAAGTAACAAAAAGTGTTAGATGACCATCTACAAGAATAAGTAAAACAGAAGAACCACTACCAGTTTGAAATCCATAAGGAGGAATCATTGCAATTGTTACATTTGAAAGATGTCTTTAGAGCAGTTGTAGTTTTCAAAGCAGAAAGATAACCTAAATGCTGAAAGTTGTGTCTTGCCTGAACATTTAGAAAAATGTGAACTGGACAATATAGTGTCTCATTTATCCCCAATGACCTAAAGAATTAATAGGAAATAATGGGAAAATGATCATCAATTAAATTAATATAACAAAATAAATGATAACATGACTTTGGACACCAAATATTGAATAATTGCCATTAATTCTGACTCACTAAACAACAGAAATCTGTAAGAGCATTTTTGAATATTTCATTAAAAAATAGTTGGTCACTGGTGGCACATTCTTGTAATCCTTGCTGCTCAGAACACCAGGATCTAAGAATCACTGTTTGAACCCAGCTCAAACAGCTAAGACTTTTCTCTCCAATTAACCACCAAAAAGCCAGACATAAAGCTGTGACTCAAGCAGATGAACATTTGCCTAAAGAGAAAATACAGTCACAGTGCCATAGTCTTAAGGCCAGTCCAAAAACAAAAAAAAAAAAGAGAAAAGGAAAACAGAAAAACAAAAGAAAAAAAGGAAAATAAAAGAGAAAAGAGAGTCAAGAAAAGAAAAGGAAAATGACAAATGACAAGTAAGGAACACTGTGGCTGATTCCACTGGAGTAAACAAATCTGGAGATCTACAGCCTACTTTTAAACAGTGACTCACCACCTATGATTACCAGTTGCATGGTAACAAAGTTGCTTTGCTACAGTAAGGTAAAAGAACTGATAGGCTTTTAAAAACCTTCGTTATGTATAGCAAGTGCATGTAGCTCCTTGCTTCAATCTTGTGGAAGAAAATGTGCAGTCCCCAGAGTTGTTGACTGCTTTGGTATTTGAAATAATTATGTGTTATTTTTGGTTCAGTGAGATAGATGGCATATTTTACACACACTTCAAGTTGATTTTTTAATGGGTAAACGTAATGATACAGTTTGCACATTATAAAACTCTCCAGAACTTATAATATGCATAAAGAAGCTTTTTAAAGACTGTAACCTATATTTTTATAGACTTAGAAGAGAAATTCAAATCAAATGAGATGCCAAACACTTGTTCAAGATTCTGATTATGTTCACAAGATTTAGGAGCAATTTGTAAAGACATTTGGATATTTTGATAAAGTGGAAACTGAAGAATTCTGACTTCACAGATATGTATGTGTGCACTTGTATATATGTATATACACCATATTTATACATTATATTATATGTATATATGATGATATTTGTATGCAACATTCACAATTATATTTATTACAGACCTTGAGATAACTTTTAAGTGAAATATATAGGAAAAGTTATAGCACAAGTGATAAAATTAGTGATAACATTATTTTTACTTTCAGAAATATAGCAGTACAAAAATATTTTACTTTATAGCAAAATCAGTAAACTAAAGCAAGGTACACATTTGCATGATGAAAATGAAATGATCTAAATGTTTCATATCATTGATTTGACAAAAAGTAGTAGCATCATTGACCAAAATATAATTGGAACATTCAAAACAAGTTAACTAAAGAATTTTACCAATTTCCAGATGTACTAGAAAAAATTTGAATATAAGAAAAGCAAACATGACAAAGTTGTTCATGGATCTTCTATTCTTAATGAAATACTAGACAGTTATGATAATAGACTTTGAAGATGAAAGAAATATTGCTATATTGAAATAATCATGAAAATAATTTGAATCATCCCACATGAGAAAAAGATTGCTTATTTTCTAGCTTCTACTAAGAACTAAAAATTATAAAATGGTGGTATCCTAAAGACATTGTAATATTATGTTATAATATTGCTTTGGCCTTAAATACAGCCAGATAATTATCATACTTTGCTTTTGAATCTTTAATTGAAGGTTCTTTTAGAACTTTCTAGTATAGTTCTTTTTAGATGTAGAATTTCCTAAAGAGCCTTTGTAAAATAGAGGCAAATGGAGGAAAAGGTAGAATCTTGGCTGCAGAAGGAAGAAAGGTTAGTGAATAAAAAAGATAGTGCCTGGCCTATAAAGAGTGTTTGAAAAAGAATTAAGGGATGGATATTTGATGCTTGATAAAAAGTATAAAGCATTAGAATATATGATGAAACTTTAGACACCAAGTTCTTGCTAAAATGTATCAATCACAGTTAATTTATTTAATCAAGTAGTACACCTTTCCTTTTTTCAATATTTGTAATTGATTTAGTTTTGTAGTTCCACCTACCCCACCTCCCCCAAACATATGTACAATATGTACAGGAAGTCACATGTTGTAGCTGTAACCCTCAAAGCAATTATATTTGGACACTGAGTCTATAAAGCTGTATTGTGTTAAAAATAATTATTACAGGAGTCCCTAATCCAATAAGACACATATTTTTTTAAAGTGTGGGCTGAGTCATCAGGGATCAAAGGAGGGACCAGTATGGACACACAGCCAGGATGGCCTTGAGTAAACTAGGGGAAAGAGTCCTCAGGAGAACGCATAGTTATGGCTACCTTGACTCTGGGGGCTCTGTAGAATTATGGAAACATCAATGTCTCTTAAATTAACCTCTTTTCTTTTGTTATGGAACATCTTGTAAACTACTGATAAAAAATTTCATTGTGTTTATCTATCATTGTGAGTGAAAATTGCAGTTAAAGGTTATCACTTTTGTCTCATGACTTTTGCTCATTTCAATGAAAAGTAGTTAAATTGCACAGCTCCAACTATCTGAAAGTTGTTCTGATCAGTCAAAACAAATGGGACATGTTCTTGTGGGGAGTTTTTGGAGGAGAATATATTACACATGTTTCCACATAAGCAAAGTAATAGCATATTTGGAAACATCATTTGGTCTATGAAGAACCACTTAGGTTTGCTTTGAGCTACTTTTGAAACTCCAACTTTTAATTCTTTCACTAGATGGTATTTAATGACAAATAGCAAATAATTTCAGTGAAATCCTAAAATTAATTGTTAATTTCTTTTTAATTAACTTATAGAAGAACACAATACAAGGCTTACCTAAGGCAGCATTGATTAAGACTTTGGTCTGACAATAATTCTATAGGATTCAAGGAAATAGAGATTAGAAATAGAATGTAATATCTATCTATCTATCTATCTATCTATCTATCTATCTATCTATCTATTAAGGCCTTAAGAGTTAAGTATGCTAAAATGGTTTAAGTATACTCAATATGTCCTGATGGAATAAACTATGTTAACGATTAATACATAAATGATAATTATTAATAAAAATATTAAAGTTAAATAATATATAATTAATATAAGAAACAGAAAAAATGTAACTGAACATATATTTGTTATGAAAAATGTCCCCAGTGCTTAACATGCATTATTTTAAATTGACTGTTACATATTTGAGAGATTCAAGTTGCTTCTAATTGACCCAAAAGTAGCAAGCAATTTTATGAATTTTAAAACTATTACAATAAAAATGATTAGATAGTTGAGGCAGTGTCAATATATTCCTGCAATCAATTTTCTCTATAATTATCATCTTATTTTAGTATGGCATGTTTGTTACTTAATGAAGCAATATCAAAGTTTTTTTAATTAAAGAATTTATTAACACTGATTTTTACATCATGTTTCAAATGACATGTTTAACAAACAAGTCAATGTATTTTTTAACTAAAGTCTAAAATCCATTCACAGTATCTTAAGCTTCATTTTTTATTTTTTTTTCCATTCTAGGAACCTATCCAAGATGCCATGATATACTTTGCTGTCATATTTCTCCAGGTTCTTCTTGACTGAAACGGATCCTTGTATTTGTCTTGTTTACAATAACAAGCTTGAAGAAAAGAATAGATACATTATGAGACATTTTTTAAATATTGGAATGAGCCAGGTATTTTTCCTTTGAAGATACTGGGGTTATAGTTTCAGGGAGGGAAAAAAATCACAGCGTAGAAATGAGGTTCTCTTCATATCAAGGAACTTTATTATCAGCATCATACATAAGAGTTAATATTGATCCTGAATACCTGACAAAAATATTTATGTCTAGTTTTACCAATATAAGACTTACATGCATGTTTTCTCTTTTGTACATTCTTGCACTATACAAAAGTATGTGCCATGCATACCCCACACTTGTGTTCAGTGAGGCTTACCATCTTTTGCATGCACTTTTTTCCCATATATTTTATTGTAATTAATAGAAGGGTTACATTACATTCGCCAGATGGAGGTGCATTACTTCATATACATTGATACCCTTTCACATGTCTTGGTCCCCATTTCCCTCTCCCCCACCTCCATCCTCATCTTGTTTTCCCCCCTTTCCTATCCAATTTCAAATAACCAAATACAAATATATCCAATGTATCAGATAACAAAGTGAAATACTGAAACCATATGAGATAACCAAGGGACAGCAAAAGAGATGAGAGATAACATAGTACATTAAGGAAAACAATCACTCATTATAGGGCTTTTGTTTCTATATCCTAGAGGCCCTTTCATTTACCATCATACTGTATGGCCTTATGTATCTAGGTTTTACTCTATTGCAAATCTCTGCTAGAAGAGTCCAAGGTTTCTATTGATTATGGCAAATGAGGGAAGTCATTGAACCTATGTTCCTTTGAGTCTGGCTTAAATAAGAATGGCCTATAGACACATGAAGAAATGCTTAACATCCCTGGTCATAAAAGAAATGCAAATCAAAACAACTCTAAGATTCCACCTCACTCCAGTTAGAATGGCCAGGATCAGGAAAACTAATAACAACAGATGCTGGAGGGGATGTGGCCAAGAGGGATCACTACTGCACTGCTGGTGGGAGTGCAAACTTGTTCAACCACTATGTAAAGCAGTATGGCAGTTCCTCAAAAGACTAAACACAGAGCTCCCCTATGACCCAGCAATTCCACTACTTGGCATTTACCCAACCATCCAGAAACAAGGACATACTAAATCCACTAGCACAACGATATTCATTGCATCACTATTTACCAGAGCAAAGATATGGAACCAACCCAGATGTCCCTCAGTTGATGAGTGGATCAACAAGATGTGGTATTTATACACAATGGAATTCTATGCTGCTGTCAGAAAGAACGACATGTCCCCATTTGTAAGGAAATGGAAAGACTTAGAAAAAATCATATTATGTGAATTAGCATGCACTTTTTGTTGGCACTTCTTCATCGAGGGACATTTCTGTCTTCTCCCACATTTAATAATTTTTACAGATTACTTACTTCTATTAGCATACGTTCATGAACACTTTTAAATTTGAGTTATGTCACTACTCAATTTATTGTCTAGTTGGAATTACTCCTGATTTAGCATTAGAATTTTTACTTTCTGTTCCCTTTGCTAGATGCCAACAATTTTGATAAGTGTTTGGGTATTGGTGCTGATTTCTTTTGAGTCTTATTTATTCATCTTTCAAATATGTAAGGCTCATTTTATAGGTTTCCTGCCATAGATTTAGAAGCATGTCTCCAAGGAATCTTGATTTCTTTTATTAGAAAAGGTGAAGGTGCTTGTGCCACTGACCTATCACTTTCTCCTCCCTCCAGAGTGGCATAGAAAATAAATATATAAGTATTTAGACTGAGTATGCAAATAAATATGACTATACACATCAAAACCTTTATTAAGTAGGAATTTTTACAGATGCTTTCCACTCTAGTATATTGTCTAAAAAGTTTTATCATACCCTCAGCTGTTATTCTTCAAATTATCTCCCTAATAGAGAAATCAGCTCTTAGAAAATTCTTGAATCATTTAATTCTTGTGTACATAGATAGCAATGTAAGATAATTTAAAAACAAAGCTTAGTGAAAAGAAAAGAAAAAAATCAACTATTATGGAGGAAAAGATGTAGTTTTTTTGCCTACCCTTGTGATGACAACCAGAGTTATAATCTACTTTCATTTAGATTATTTTATATAATAAAATCTCTTCTTATACTTTGTAGTTTTGTGTGTGATCCCCAGATAGTCTAAATGGCTTTTTAGTTGCACACAGTAGAATTATCCTTTATGCTCTAAAGTTATATAGATTTTGAAAAATGTTTAAAAACTCAATCTGAAGACACGTTGTAGATATATTCACAGGTGAATGCTACCAAATAGGAAAGAATATAAACAATTTATTGTATTTCTTAGAAATTGGAAGCACAGATAACATTCCTTGAATTATTTTAAAGGATCAGTTTTAATACTGACTAGTACCAAGTAAGATCAATATTAATGCTGACTATTACCAAATAATACTAAAAATAAATAATGATATGTAACAAATAAGAATTGGTAACTATTGTTACTCGTGGGCATAGATACAAAAGATATTCAACAAAATTTTAGCAAATATAATTCAAATATGCAAAAAAGGATTAGACATGAGACAAATTATACTTAATTCTAGCCTTTTTAATATTTATAAATCAATTAATATAATCCATTTAAATTAATTTAAAAAGAAAAATGATATGGTCTTATCAATTGACACAGAAAATTACTCTTGATAAAAATATCTCAACAAGTTAGTAATGAAAGAATTTTCTCTACTTGATTATAATATATCTAAAGAACATGTTAAAAATATTCTTGAAAGACCAAATCCTTTCTCCTAAGGAGGAGGAGAAAGGCACTCATATTTACAGCCTTCCTTCAGAAAAAAAGGCAGTGAAGAGCATAAAGAATGCTAAGATATAACACCTCTGTAAAGTTCATAATTTTTTTGAAAACACACATTTGGAAGTCATTTATTTCAAATTTATACATTCATAAACAGTCAATAGAAATCATACATAGTAAGAATAGCAGCAAATAACTCAAAATAAAACTTGGAAAAATATTCAAGCCAACTGTCAATAACAGTTTGTGAATCAATGTCAATGAAAAGAAACTCATTTATTAGTTATCTGAGAAATGTAAGTTAAAGAGATGCTGGCATGTAGTTAGATAGCTACCAGAGAGCCTAAAATAAGAAATACTAGTATTATCAAATATAGATTAGCCAGGCACAGTGGCTCACGCCTGTAATCCTAGCTACTCAGAAGGCTAAGATCTGAGAATCAAGGTTCAAAGCCAGCCCAGGCACAAAAGGACCTGAGACTCTTATCTCCAATTAACCTCTAGAAAATGGGAAGTGGGGCTGTGGCACAAGGGTAGGGCAATAGCCTTGAGCTGAGGAGCTCAGGGACAGTGCCCAGGCCCGGTTCAAGCTCCATGACTCACCAAATAGATAGATAGATAGATAGATAGATAGATAGATAGATAGATAGATAGATTATATAGTAGAGGAATTGTAAATCTCATATTTTTAGTAAGAATAGTAAATACCCCTGGAAATTATTTTTCAGGTTTTACAAAGTTAGACTTTTCCATCTATATAAGCTTTAGTTTTTAGAATTATTCATATATGTATATACATGCATATATGGGTGTGTATATGTTATGAAATGGGAATAGATTTTTGGCCAATTTAAAACCAAAATAGAATTTGATCTATGCCTATGTTTAGGTATTGGCTAGAGTTTTTAAAAAGTGATAGTGCACTTACATTATACTAAAACATATATTGAAATATACATAAAACTTTACTAATACTGGATGTTTTTTCTGTTTGATAAATGAGCACTGAGAAAAATATCTTAGGGTGTATATAAAATGGAATTGTACTTAGTATGAAAAGGAGAGGTCTGCCTGGAGTGTACACACCACATATTCAACACAGTATACTTGAGCAAGGAAGAATAGTGGCCAACCAGCCTATACTCAGTACATACTGTTTGGTTGCATTTGTAGGACATTTTACATATAGGAATCAGTGCATGATGGCAAAGACCAGTGCTTGAGTTCAGAGAAATCTGAAACTATGTGCACAGAAGGCTGAGGACACTTTGTGGGGCCAGAAATGTCATGTATTATATATGATATTAGTTACATAGTTGTGGTTTTGTTACAGTTACAATTTTGTTAAAACCCATAGAACAGCGCATATACAATGGTACTTTTATTCTACATAAACATTGACTAAGTACAGATTATGGATTTGATCTTATGGCTTCTAAATGACTGGGTAAGTGATTAACTTATTCTGGAAGTATAAGTGGCTTCATATTTTGTGAATATATGATAAATGAAATTCCTCAGGGGAGTTATAAATTGAAATAATTAGGGCAAATATGTAGCCTGAAGAAACCTCAAAAGTCCCGGCATTTGAACTCATGGCAACAGATGCAGCTGGAATGAGTTGTTACATGGCATTCCATTTTAAAGTGCTCATTCTGTTTGTCTGTCATCTCCTAAAGTGTATTCCAGAGATCTACACTGAACCTGTTCTTCTGTATACAGGCTTTTGCTTTTAGGAATATCCATACATGTATATAAAACATATATGTTTTTATGCATGTGTGTATATATTATGAAATGAGAATAGATCTTAGGCTCATTTTTAATCAAAGCATAAATAGACTGTGGAACAGTGAGAGGAGAGAAATTCTATAGAAATCTTTGGGTTGACTGGCAGAGTGTTACACTGGACTGAAGAACATAGTGATACAAGATGGTAACAGTTAGTGTAGGTATCACCCCACGATGACAGGAATAAAATGTTGATAGCTACAACGACTTCAGGAGAATATGTATAAACGGAAGTAATCTGAGGAAGTAGGAGATGCCTAATACTCAAGGACTGACAAATGATAATAATGCAAATGAGAGAATAAAATCCAGCACTAATGGCAAGGTGAATGATACACCAGTTTATGACTGTGATGGGTCCCCAAGGTCCTTGTCCAACATTTATTCTAGCATGTGTAACTTTCACCATCAAGAGTAATACTTATGAAAAAGACTGCAATAAAAGTCAATATATTGCTAAACATGATTGAGACTAATAAGATATTCTAGAATTAATACACTCATCTTTATTTGTGGGTTTTAAAAATTTAGACAGAAACATGAGTTAGGAATAAGAGAAATATAACTTTTTCCCCATGTATACATCTACTTGAGTCATTTTGCTTAAGAAAAAGTAATATATTATTTTTCACGGTTATCTCTGCACTCTTAGAAGTCATGTCTTATGCTATGGAAAGTGTACACTAATATTTCTATTGTTTATGCATGTTGTTGACAAGTTGACTGACAGTAACCACAATAAAACAAGAAAATACACATAAATACCAGAGGACAGAAAGGAACCCAGAAACTCTGCAGTTTCCTGAGCTCTCACAGACTGTTCACTAACAATACAAATGATGAAAATGATGGCTTTGCATATAGATGAATTTTCAACAACACTTAGTTTTTTTGTTCACACTCATATTTATCCAGTTGATTAAGGCAATCTACATAATTTAGAGATAATTTCTTTCTGAAAGTCACAATAAAGTGTTCTGATTACAGGATGCCAAGCACTTTAAACATGCAAGTTTCTCCAAAGAAGTATGAAAATGAACACACACACACACACACACACACACACACACACACACACTATGAGAATGCTTCTAGATCTCTAAAATATGGTTTTTAAATCAATGGATTTATTCATTTCCTTAAATTTTTCAAGAGGAAAGAGCTGTGTATCAGCTTCAGTTTAAATAATGGCCTAGTATTTTATTTTGGATTGTTCTTTATGAGTAGGGTAGATTCACTCTAGTAAGATGAGCCCCAATGGACTCTGTCTCCTGTTATTAGTTATGTCTTTGTATTTGTCTCTTCTCTGACCTTTGGAGTGGATTTTGGTTTAGTAACTGGAAAAGGATCAAGTTGAGTGATGTAATACAAGCCCAGAAAGATAATTCTTGAACGGTTTTTGTCAAATTGAAATTTAAGACTTAAATAATAACAAAATGGCATGATTATAATGGGACAGTTGAAAGAATCAGAGTAGCATAGAAATATCATATATAGAAAGATATCATACCTTTATCTTGTTTACATCTATCTGTATTATACCTTTCTATCACAAAATAGCATAATGACACTTAATAACAACTGCAAATAGGGGCAATCATGAAAGAATAATAGAGGGAGTAAAGTTAACCAGAGCACATCATATTCATATTTATATATATAATGAAATACTTTTGTGTATTTTAAGAAGGAAACAGGTAAGTGGAATATCGCATGTTGTTACATAACTAGATTATAGAAAAGATTTGCCTCTCTTCCTTGGGGCTTTTCATTCTCTCTCTCTTAAATTCCTCACTGTGGAGAAGTAAACTGCATATTGTGTGAAGGCCTGTGGAAGATGCATAACCCAAAGCTCTACTCCACACACACAAAGCCAACAGGGATCAAAGGCTGGGGAATTTCCTTGAGTCTCCATGGAATTGGGTCTGTCCCTGTTGAAGTTTCAAATATGACAACAGTCTGCCTGACATAGTTTCATAAAAGTTATTTTAAAGAGTTAAGAAATATTCAGTTAGTCTAAGCCACAGGAAGCACAGAACTAATGTAATTAGAGTTTTAGCCAGGTACTAGTGGCTCATGACTATCATCCTACTCAGAGATCTGAATAGGATGGGGGATAGGACAGAGAGAAAGAGAGGAAGGGAGAAAAGGAGGAAGGGAGGAAGGGAAGAAGAGAGGGAAGGAAAAAGGGAGAAAAATAGAGAGAGAAAAGGGTTGGATAAAGACAAAAGAAACAAAAAGAAAAAAAACAGTCAGGTAATGAGCTCATTCTCTAATATCACCAAAACTAAAAGTTGTTTTCATCTACTAATTTACTATATAGAAATAGATAAGTAATAATGTTTTTAAATATTATTTTTCAAAGCTGTGAAATTGGAAGGATAATATTTTACTTCTAAACTTCTATCATTACTTAGCACCATAGTATCTTAATATTCAAGGCTTTTTCAAAATAATTGTTATTATAACTGTGATGTATACAGGGGTTACAGTTATATACGTCAGATCTAGCTTTCAAACACTTATTAGCCGGGCCCTTGTGGCTCATGCCTGTAATCCTCAGGAGGCTAAGATCTGAGGATCACAGTTCAAAGCCAGCCAGGGTACAAAAGTGCATGAGACTCTTATCTCCAATTAAACACCAGAAAACTGAAAGGGGTACTGTGGCCCAAGTGGTAACTAGCCTTGTACTGCATTGCTCAGGGCCAATGCCCAGACTCAGAGCTCAAACCCCATGACTGACCGAGAAAAAAACAAAAACCAAAACCCAACCAATCAACAAACAAAAAGCACTTTTTAGCTAATAAGGGGGCAAAGATCATACCTATTTCACACCTTTAAAAAGTTACAGAGTTGTCACACCTAAAATAAGAGAGATGATTAACATAAGCCAAAGAATACACAAATTTATTTAGAATACATTTTTTATGAAATAATCAATTTTATTAGATTAACTCATTTACTAACACATTAAAATATGAAAAAGGTAAAACAGCTAAAAAGTCACAATCACATATTACTAAAACATATAGCAGCTGTTACAAACAATGAATTGTAATTGTAGAATGGACCCCAAGATTTAACGCAAAAGCACTGTACACACAAGTTTCAGGCTTCTAACTTCACTGAGTCCAGTACAGAACGTGCTTCTTTATATTCCTCAGCTTCTTCCAAGTCTTTCTCACTTTCTAATATCTGCTGAAGATCGGTTTATGCAGCTTCTAACCTGCGTTGGCAATCTGGGATCATCATTCGAGATTCTTGAAGGATTTCTGCCTGCTTCTTAATGGCATAATTTTCACCATTTTCAGCTTTCATCTTTCAATCTTTTCTTCATGCTGTTTTGCTTCTTTTTCATACATTGCTTTTTCTTTGACCAATCGCTTCTGCCTCACACGAGGGTCGACCATGGTCTCAGCAGCGCGTGGGAAGGAGGGGCAAGGAGCTGAAGTCATGGGGGTGTCGGCGGCTATTTAGAATACATTTTACAGCAGGTAATTACATTCCAGAATTTCTTTTTTTTTTTTGCCGGACCTGGGCTTGGTCTCAGGGCCTGAGCACTGTCCCTGGATTTTTCTCAAGGCTAGGGCTCTACCACTTGAGCCACAGCACCACTTCTGGCTTTTTGCTATGTATGTGGTACCAAGGAATCGACCTCTGGTCTTCGTGCATGCTAGGCAAGCATTCTACCACTAGGCCAAACTCCCAGCCCCATCCTTTTTTTTAACTGTATTTTTTTGTGTCTTTTCTTTTTTAGCACTGGGGATCGAACCCAGGACGTTGCACTTGCTAGTCAAGCGCTTTGCCACTGAGCTACATCCCAGCCCACCTTCCAGAATTTCTAGCTGAAGTTCCCAAGGAAATTTGTTCACTTTTATAGGCAGTTGTGCAAATGTAAGAAAGATTTCTTTGTGAAGTAGAAAAGGTATGATATCCGAATAATAAACTAGAGAGATGTGTGTGTTCAGATTCTTTCTACCTTTCCACTAGATATTTCTTTTCTTTGAGGGTAGAACAAGATTCTTGTCTAGCATATGAACATCATTAGGCGAGGTAAGAAAGAAATCAGAGAAATTGTTTTCCATTTTTCTCAGTTTAAGATGGTTAATGCTTTTAAAATTAGTAACAATAAAATAAATCATAAACTGTATTTAAAGTTTAAAACGCAAAACATAACGATATGGATGTATGTCAGGGTATCTGCCATATTTAAAATATCATGATCCCTATGGCGTCCTTTGCACTCAAGTGCATAATTAGCATGAGTCTTTGGGCATGAAATACAGGTAAGCAATCCTTCAGCTGACAAAAAAAAAATGAGAAGGCCCTGGCAGTGTGAGTGAGTGTGTGTGTGTGTGTGTGTGTGTGTGTGTGTGTGTGTGTGTGTACCATAGGGCCAACTCATTGATTGATCAGAAAGTTTCATCAAGACCCATGGACAAAAGACTACAGGCAGCCAGCCACCCTTTCCTCCCCTCCCCTCCCCTCCCCTCTCCTCTCCTTTCCTCTCCTTTCCAAATATACATGATTTCAGTACTTTGCTCTAACCTTCCCTTGATCAGAAATTTCATTGTGTGAATTCAGTAAGATAAAAGACTCTAACTTAAAATTGACCAGAACCATCACAACTAGATTTGAATGTCAGCTATGTACCTAAGAAAATACACATGGATTTCAGCAGTAACAGTGGTGGCTTGTGGGAAATGGGAAAGTTTCCATCAATACTCAAATAATGCTAATAACAAATTATTGTGACTCAGTCCCCAATTTCTTTGCATGAAAAATGGAACTAAATATATTCCTAGTTTAATGGATTATATCAAATGAAGATATTTAACAAAAAGTAAAAGTATTAATTCTTATATGCACCATGTCTGGTAGCAAATCAACCAAATATTAGAAAGTAATATATTAACGAAATAGACGTTTATTGCTGTAGATTAAGTTTACAACTTAATGAGGAAGTTCTAAACCTGATATATAAATGAATTAAATTTCCAATTGAACTTTCAGAAAAAAAACAGAAGCGTGAGTAACAGAAAAAAAGGACTTTTAAAACATATGGATGTAAAATACTACCCACAATTACAAGACACAATAAAGAATTGAAATTTGCATAGTATACGGGTACAGAAAGAAATAAAGGCATGAGGCTTTGTGTAAGGCAGCTATATTTAGGGAAAAGGTAGGGATCCTTGGTGAACAAAGGTTGTCTTTCTATACAGATGAAAATGCTTTAGATAGTATACTTTTAATGGTTGTCCGGGAAACTCTCCACCCTAGGTCTATTTCTTGCACTCTTTTTCCTAGCACCCTCTTTGGGTGGCTAAAAGGAACTTGGATAAAACCACTTTCCCATAGGAAAGCACCATGCTTTGACATGCCATTTCTTTTCTGAAGTCCAATAAGTAATTCTATTATAAAACATTTTGAAGCAATAATAATTGTTACTGTAAATAATTTTCTTTGCATGAAGCAGAAATAAAATACTTCGTGGGACTGCAGGATCTGAAGAGTGATATAAATTAGTTCCCCAAAACTGAATTGCTTTATGAAAAAACAAAACAAAATACTACTACATGAAATTCCAATGTTAACAAATGGAATTCTTTTAGATGCTATACTTTAAAATAAAATAACCTCACATTTCCTGTTTGTCTTGGAGATTTTCATTGTGATTTCTTTAACTTGAAATTAACGTGAATAGAAACAAATGTTGACTTACGTTGTTTTTGTAACTATGCGTTAATTGAACATTTCTTTGAACACTAATGCTTAAGAGAGCATTCACCCCAAGGAATAGTGCATGCATACACATAATATCTTTGCAGTGTCATTCACAATGTCTATGTCAATGCAAATAACAACAGAACATTGGGACATCCCAATAAAAGGGATTAAATTAGATAGTAAATGAGTTTATCTACAAAATATTAATCTCTAGAAGCTGAACAATATCATAATACATTTTATGATTTTTTGTTATTGTTTGATTTCTTTCAAGACATATTAATTAATTAATTTATATTTTGTCATTCCTGGGACATGAACTCAGGGCCTGGGCAGTGTCCTTGGGCTTTCTCAAAGCTAGTGCTCTTCCACTGGCTTTTGTTTTTGTGTATGTGTTTTGAGCAATCGAACCCAGGGCCATGGTCCTGGCCCCATAATACATTTTTATCCTGAGTAATAGAAAGCTGTTGAAAAATGCATGCAACAATCAAAACAACTCTAAGATTCCACCTCACTCCAGCTAGAATGGCCAGGATCAGGAAAACGAATGACAGCAGATGCTGGAGGGGATGTGGCCAGGAGGGATTATTACTACACTGTTGGTGGGAGTGCAAACTCGTTCAACCACTATGGAAAGCAGTGTGGCAGTGCCTCAAAAGGCTAAACATAGAACTCCCCTATGACCCAGCAATTCCACTACTTGGCATTTACCCAACCACCCAGAAACAAGGACATACTAAACCCACTAGCACAACAATGTTCATTGCAGCACTATTCACCATAGCAAAGATATGGAACCAACCTAGATGTCCCTCAGTTGATGAGTGGATCAACAAGTTGTGGTATTTGTACACAATGGAATTCTATGCTGCTGTCAGAAAGAATGACATCGCCCCATTTGTTAGGAAATGGAAAGACTTAGAAAAAATCATATTAAGTGAAGTAAGCCAGACTCAAAGGAACTTAGGCTCAATGGTTTCCCTCATTCGTCATAATCAGTAGAAACCTTGGGCTCTCCTAGCAGACATTTGCAATAGAGCAAAATCTTGATACATAAGGCCATATAATGTGAAGCTAATTGAAAGGACCTCCAGGATAGTAAAACAAAAGCCATTTAATGAATGATTGTTGTCCTTAATGTAGTATGTTGTCTCTCATCTCCTTTGCTGTCCCTTGGTTATCTCATATTGGTATAGTATCTCACTTTGTTATCTGATAAATTGAATTTATTTGTATTTGGATATTTGAAATTTGATAGGGAAGGGGGGAAAACCAAGACGGGTGGGGGGTGGGGGGGGAGGGAAACGGGTACCAAGACATGTAAAAGGGTATCAATGTATGTGAATTAATGCACCTTCTATCTGGCAAATATCATGTAACCCTTTTACTAATTACAATAAAAAAAAGAAAGAAAAAAAATAAAAATAAAAATGCATGCAACAAGTTGATCTGGTGGCTCATACCTGTTATCCTATTTACTTGGCCAATAGATAACAGAATGATTTCTTTTTGGAGTCAACTAAGCAAAAAAGTCTCTAAAACTCTATATCAAAAATATTCAACAAAAACACAAGGCTGGAAGCATGGTTCAAGTAGTAATCACCAGCTTAGTAAACAAAAAACTGTAAGTTCTCACCCTAAATATATATACATATATATATATACTCTAAATTGTTTATGCAAAATAATCAAGTCAAAAAGAAATGTAGGGCCTGGAGTTTGGCCTAGTTGGATTCTTCGGTACCACATACATAGGAAAAGGCTGAAAATGGTGCTATGGCTCCAGTGGTAGAGCGCTAGCCCTGAGAAAGCCAGAGGACAGTGCTCAGGACCTTAATTCAAGGTCCAGGACTGGCAAAAGAACCCTAAAACTTTATGTGGATAAGGTTTAAGGAGCTTGTGAGCCAAAGAAGGATTTTTTTTCATTTTTTTTATTGTAATTAATAAAAGGGTTACATGATATTTGCCATATAGAAGGTGCATTAATTCACATACATTGATACCTTTTCACATGTCTTGGTACCTTTTACCCTCCCCCCCACTTCCTCCCCCCCCTTGGTTTTCCCGCCTTCCCTATCAAATTTCAAATAATCAAACACAAATAAATTCAATATATCAGATAACAGAGTGAGGTACTGTAACAATATGAGATACCCAAGGGACAGCAAAGGAGATGAGAGATAACATAGTACATTAAGGACAACAATCATTCGTTATATGGCTTTTGTTTCAATATCCTAGAGGTCCTTTCAATTAGCTTCATACTATATGGCCTTATGTATCAAGGTTTTGCACCATTGCGGATCTCTGCTAGTAGAGCCCAAGGTTTCTACTGGTTATGACAAATGAGGGAAACCATTGAGCCTAAGTTCCTTTGAGTCTGGCTTACTTCACTTAATATGATTTTTTTAAGTCTTTCCATTTCCTAACAAATGGGTCGATGTCGTTTTTTCTGACAGCAGCATAGAATTCCATTGTGTACAAATACCACAACGTGTTGATCCACTCATCAACTGAGGGACATCTAGGTTGGTTCCATATCTTTGCTATGGTGAATAGTGCTGGAATGAACGTTGTTGTGCTAGTGGATTTCATATGCCTTAGATTCTGGATGGTTGGGTAAATGCCAAGTAGTGGAATTGCTGGGTCATAGGGGAGTTCTATGTTTAGCCTTTTGAGGCACTGCCATACTGCTTTCCATAGTGGTTGAATGAGTTTGCACTCCCACCAACAGTGTAGTAGTGATCCCTCCTGGCCACATCCAAAGAAGGATTTTTAAACAAGGTGGGTGACAGTTGTTAGACAGAATCAAGACTCATGTTCAGTGTGAGCATATAGAGAATGTAGACAGACACTAAACTCTTGTGGACAGTAGTTTTCTGGTGGATAAGTACCTATTGTCAGATAGTGAATAGAAGATGCCTCATCTAACATTAAATGAGCCTAGGTAGTGTCAGGAAAGATTTGATATTCTGTTTCAAAATCACATCACAGAGCACCTCCATGAAACTGACCATTCTATTATAAGTGAAGAATAAAATCATTCTTAAAAAACTTTTTAACTGGTCTGTAATTTTATACCACTGTTTGAAAGTTTTAGTGAGGATTTATTTTAATATGAAAGGGTAAAAGTAGAAAGAAAAGGAATGTATCCTATCTCCTACTGAGGAAACAGCAAATGGGACTTAAAATTTTCTAATTGTACAATGCTGAAAGTGAAGTATTCAACTTGTTGGGGAGGGGGTGGGGGATGGATGGGGAAAATTGGAAGAAAGCCAGAGTACAGAAGACCTTGTACAAAATGAAATGTACTCATTACCTGATTTATGTAAGTGTAATCTCTCTGTCTATCACCTTTAAAAATTCTAATTTTAAACCATTTGATTAGATGATTGAAATGTCTAGTAGCTATTCTTTGAAAATAATCAGGAAATAATTATCTTTTATATGAAAAACATTTCTTATAAAATGAACACTTTAATTGGAATATTTAAATTTTATGTATATAATGAAATATTTCGTGTCTATAAAATGTATACTTCATGACAAAAGTTTTCAGCACAATATATACTGAAAAATCTGAATATGATACTAATTACATAGCTCATTCTATATTTGAAATAATTATAACAAAAAGGTTATAATTCTGCCTATTTATTTATGTCCATCTCTCCATATCAATCATTCTACATTCATTTGCCTATCATCATTCTTCGTGTATCTGCTTTTAAACTATGATTGGGGCTGCAGATTTAAATGTTGAGAGAATTTTATTTTGCTTGTATTTTAAATATTCCTCTTTTAATATAACAAAATGATATAGCCTATAATATAAAATTACAATATTAAATAAGTGGTCTTTTATTTATTTTATAATCAGGAATTTGTATAAAACAACTTAGTTTTGTGTTCATTAGAAAATTGAAAGTTGTAAATCAAATGATCATGGATCAACTACCAAATGACAGTGATTTGACAGCAGAAACTCCTAATGGTAATGATGTACATAATAGGTATTTAATTTGCTGTAGAATTGACAAGGCAAAGAGAGGCATCAAACAGAAACAAGAAAAGGAATGATGCACTTGGTCTATAATTATATTAGTTTCATAAGACTGCCATAACAAATTACTCTAGACTGGGTGGGTGAAACTAACATACATTTATTCTTTCACAGTTTAGGAAGACAGAATTGAGGCTGAAAGTTTAAGCAGAGCTGAGTCCTGTTAGGAACATTGAGGGCGAGGCTCTTTTCTATGCTCCCTGGTATCTGGAGGCAGCTCCTAACCAGTGGTGTTCATTGTCCTTTTTATTTCATCACTAAAATCACCTCTAATTTCACATGACTTACGATCTACTCTCTGTCAATGTATCCAAATCTTTACCTTTCTCTTATTAAGGCAATTATTTAATGACTTGCTCTCTATCTGGGATAATTTAATATCAGGACCCGAAGGTAACAACTTCAGAGATTATGTAGCTGTTTTAAGATAAAGGAATCCTGGAGTCATACCAGGATCAACCAACAGAAAAGTAGAATGTCTCTTCAAAAATGGCTATCCAACCGTCCACAGGGTTCCGAAGGTTGTCTCTGTTAAATCTGGCCAATTTCTTGACAATAAAGAGTAGATCTGTATGACGTGTGGCCTTCTTCAGTCGAAGAGCTATTGGGAATTGAGGAGAAAGGGACATCATCTACAGCCCACAGCATCGGTGAACTGAGCAGTTCCACTACCTCAGTTATTATAAGAACTGAGAGAGCAGGTGTGCACTTTTACCTCCTTACATGATCCCCCCCTAAATTATGATAATTTCACATTCATATCATGTATTACTAGTAACGAGTAACTGAGTCCAAGCCACCTTAGCACTGTGCTGTCACTAATATCACCAAACATAATATAACTATATAGATTATTTGATAGTGAACAGCATAGATAATTAAGTAATTAGAATCTGGCTGCTTTTATCTGCATACATTACCTTTGTGAAGTCATATACATTTACACTTTCTATCAGGATTTATGGGAATTCCCATAATTTATGGAAAAAAATTCTCAATACAAAAGCGTTCTATGGAATAGAACATTTTGCTAAATTGAAATATCTTTAATAGTAGAGACCTTAACTAAGAGAAATATTAGAAAAATATTATACTTACTACTACACTCCAGGCAGCATTTAAAACCAGGTACTACTATTATTGTTTTTATCTTGGACAGTGGAAATCAGTTATAAGGTTACTGAACTTTCATAAATTCTAAGAAATGTACTGCTTTCATTTTTTATTTTATTCATTATTTATTTTTATTATTTATTTAATTTTATACAGTGAAATAAAATAAGCCAACAGATTTGAAGGCTGGATCTAGCTTGTGAACTGGATCTAGCAGTTTATCTAGAGAGAATTATAAGAAATAATACTAGCAAAATTGCTTCTTTACTTGTATGGGTCAATCTATTTTTAATTCAACACAATTTCTTGAAAAGGAAAATAAAAAGAAGTTATTAACTTGGCTTTGTAAAATATAAATTCCCGAGTTTTATTTGGAATATAATTGAGAAAACATATACCAAACATTTACTCCAGGATTAACTATTTACTCACTATTTTAATCTCCAGGATTAACTATTTACTCACCATTTTAATCTACATAAAAATCAATTGAAAATGTACTCATTTGCAGTTTTATTATTTTAGCCCATAATGTATTTGTGTTTCTTCCAAAGTATTATTACTGTGTGTCTCCTTTATTTTTTTTGCTTTTTACAAATAGCTTTATCAATTGTTTCCTCTGTACACAGAGTTAAATATTGATTTTAATTTACTCTGTGATGGACATCTATGCAGACCATTACTAACACTGTCAAGATTTGAGACTGCTGCTGAACTAGGGATTGCCAGATAGTTTATCACACATTTCATTAAAGTGGAATGTTACCATATATCCATTATACAGATATTTATTTATTCACAATTCATATTTATTTTCTGCTAAAACAAAGGCACCATGAGACATACAATAAAAATATCTAAAATGATATACAGAGAATAAATATAGTTTGACAATTAACCCTGCATCTAAAATGTAGCATGTAAAATGTTTATTTCTTTGCTGTTAGAGTATTGTTCCCTCTAATTTACTTCCAATATTTTAAGTAGCTGCTAGATTTCATAAGATGTGGCATAAGGAACAGTTTATGTAAAACTTTAAACTAGAAGGAAATTTAATTTGATTGTAAATCCATTACCTGTCAGTCATTTATTTTTTTCACATATCATTTATTCCTTACAATTCCCTTGGAACATTATATTTATACACAATCTGTAGTTTAGGAGAAAGCAACCTAGAAATTTCTCTGGTAACAGACAAGTTATATTAAGAGAATAATATTTCATTTGTATTCAGAAAACCAAATTCTGGTGAATAATAAAACCTATGATTTTAACCTTCTCCCTACTTGACCCCCATGTAAATGAAGCTTTAGTCTCGCATATGGGCTGCTGAGGCCAAACATTTTCCAAATGACCCTCTACAAACTTAGATGTAGCTCCAAGTGGCCTTCTTTAGGCAGTTTATTCTCTGTGTGTAAGAGCAGAGCACATGATTAACTCAGGGTTAAGTTGTTAAAACCGCCCTTTGTTCATTCTGTGTACTTGGATGACTTTAGCTGTCAGTGTTTTCTTGGTGATGAAATGCTGGTCCTTTTATAGTATGCTGTAATCTCCCCTAGGCAAAAGAGAGCTGTGTCAGAAGGAGAGGAATTAAAATTGATAGGTTCAATGTTGATGTTTGGAAGCCTTCCATTCCAGGGGCACAAGCTGAGTGATTTACTGTGAACAGATAATGGCTTAGCTCAAGTAATGATCACTTATTAGTGGTAATTAACCAACCAATCCTCAAATTGTACAACCTCATAAACAAATACAGTTAATAATATTTTTGTCTTTCACAAAAATAATAAACCTAATAAAAACAAAAGGAAAAGAACAAAAGAAAATTGTTACTTCTTTTAAATAAAAATAGGTTGCATGTCTTTTAGCATGGAAGAATTTGGAAACCTTTAAGTTAAATACAAGATGAAGGTTATTGTAGGAAGTGGATCTTGAACAACGTCCCAACAATAGGATAGGTAATGTTTCCATGCTCATTTTTCCCCTCAGAGATATCATGAAGTAGAATACATGCGAATGAAAATTAGCATTAATGGTTTCCCGAACTGCTCTCCATGCCCCAGTGAAATTGCATTTTACAAAGTGCAAAGATAATTGCAGTAAAGTGATAGTTTTTCAGTGGGTAGTATGTTTGGCATATGAACCCTTTCTCCTTTCTTTAAATTCAGCTTGTGCTAATATTCCTGCTTTTATATTGCTCAGCCCCTTCTATAGAATCTGACAACACTTTATCACAATTTAAGTAATGTTTATTCCCAAATTTATCTGTTAGGTTTTCTAACATGCACATTGATCATAGTCACTCCTTAGTCTGATATTTATTCAGCAACTAGTATGTAGACTATAAACACACCACCTCAGGAACTAGAACTTACCAAAAATGTGAATCATTTTACTTTTTGATCATAAATCTTATTAGCAGGTGAGTAGATGTTTCAGTCAGAGTGTTAATCCAACTATTCTATTTTTATTAAAAGATGGTATTTCAAGCCAGGCACGGTGGCTCATGCGTGTAATCCTAACTACTCAGGAGGCTGAGATCTGAGAATCGAGGTTCAAAGCCTGCCTGGGCACTAAAGTCCGTGACACTCTTATCTCCAATTAATCACTAAAAAACTAGAATTGCCACTGTGGCTCAAGGATAGGATGATAGTCTTGAGCTGAAAAGCTAATGGACAATACCCAGGCCCAGAGTTCAAGCCCCATGACAGACAAAAAAAAAATGATATTTCACGGTCATGGGTTTCAATGTATTTAAAATATAAAACTTTCAAAGTACCATCCACCAAATGAAAAATTTGAAAGTTGGCTAATTTATTTTTATTTCAAAGATTTTTTCATTGTATTTATTTTCCTACACAATTGGGGCTTGTAATATTTACATCCATCCATATATAGTGCATTAATCAAACATATCTCTTCCCTGTCTTGCTCTTTCTCCCTTAATGCTTCAAAAATCAGTGTTCTCTGTTTATACAAATGCATCAAGTATTTTGACCATATTCATGCCTTCCAAGACTATTATTCCCTGTTTTCCCCTTCCAGGGTGTACTCTTTCCAAACAGGACCTGTTTTACATTCTTATCATTCTTTATTTTTTTTCTTCTTTATTTGTGTTTGTCCTGGGGCTAGAACTCAAGGCCTAGGCTCTGTCTCTGAGATTTTACTGAAAGATAACACTCTGCCATTTAAGCCACAGATCTACTTTTGGCTTTTTGGTGGTTAATTGGCATTACATTCTTACAGATTTTCCTGGCAGGCCTGGCTCCAAATCGATATCTATAGATCTCAAATCTCACTCTCCCGAATAATTAGGACATATATCCTGGCTTCGTTTTCCACATTCTGAGGTTTTAGACATATGCCATAGTAAGACAAATTTCTGGATATAAGTCAAATAAAAGAAGAGTGAAAGATGACCCCCAACTTGAGGCTCTAAATTATAAAACAATATAGTTAAACACTAAATTAGTGGAAAGATATAATGTGTTCATTGACTGTGTATTTCAATATTGTAAGATAGTAAATCAACTTGAAAAATTTAATACATAGATTCAACACAATCACAAAGTTTAGCAGAGTTTTTCTGGTAATTAACAACTGATTCTCAAACAAAGAAAGGATGATATGCATACACTTTTGCCTGCTTGTGTGCAGGCAAGTCATTCTGACCTTGGCTTAGCTAAAAGCCCCTCATCCCAGGTGGACCATTCCAAGAGAACATAGCTCAATTCTTATTTTTTGCTTCCTTGCTAAGACCCATACAAACCCACCCCCAAAACCAGTCCTTCTCACAAACTCCAAATGAGCTGGAAATTCTGTGCCCATCACCGGCAAGTAACATTCCTAGCCAGTCGACAATCAAGTTCCTTCTATTCCTTTTCTATACTCCTCCGTTTTCCTAACAGAATATACTTGTATAATAAATTCCATTCTTATAAGGATGTAATTAAGACTGGATCCTTAATCCAAATCACATGTAGTTTCAAATAATTAATTCAGCAAATAGCACTGTGATTAGTTGCTGATTAACTATGAAGCCGCAACTTTATTTTAATATTTTAACAGAGGAATAACAATTTTGCACTATTTTGATGGTTATTAGAAAGTAACAAATTATAATTTCCACTAGTTTTGGTATTGTACAGTTTGAACTGGACTTGTGACTTCTACAAATAAGCACATGAGAATCCTACAAGGAAACAATATGTGAAATAAATGAAAAGTACCCTTTAAGGCCGTAAGAGCTGTAGTAAAACTCTTTCTGATAAGGGTATCAGGGGTGTTATTAAGCAACTTTTTGACCTTAAGCAAAATACTGATGTCAGCTCATTGTTTGAGTTTGGTATTCATGAGATACAGAGCAGAAATTGAAGCATCCTCTACAGTGAAAGTAGAGATGCTCCTGACATTAAATCAAGAATTTAATGGGCATTGTAAACAAAAGTGAGAGACATAACAGAGAAGGGTCATTCTAGACATGATACTAGTAGACAGATGAAAATCTAATGGCAATATTAAAGTCTGTTGGATACCTGTAAGACCTGTAAAGTTTTTTGAGATGATTATATTTTTTAGAAATTGCAATGATAATATAAACTTTTTATAATCAGTGCTGGCAACACAACATGTAATTTGTCATGTTTAGTGTTATTTCACTTTTACTTTTCTGGATATGGTGGCATAAATAGTCATAAAGTATACTCTGATGATGGGAGGGATAAAGCTTATTCAGTCTTTACTGTGTAGAGGATGCACATCTACTCTCTGGAGTAGATCATTCTGTGGAATAACCAATCAGGAGAAAGAGGCTTCAGTCTCTACTGAAGTGTGAATCATTTGAGCAGAGCTGAGTGTGGAATCAAAAGTTTTCTCTGGGGTCTGTAATTCGCATATATCAAGACTCTTGCAATTGGATGCAAAGACAAAAGTGAAGGTCTGTCTGTTAAAAAAAAAAACACAGGAAACGACAACATACCAGAAATGCAAGGTAAAATACTGGTAACAGATGTAGTGAATTGTTCAAACTTTTTTTTTCTATTTTTTAATTTAATCTATAGAGAGGTTACAGTTACATTTGCCAGATAGTAGTTGCATTACTTCTCACACATTGATACCCCTTCTCATGGTTTTGTCCCCATTTCCCTCTCCCCCCATTCCCTCCCAATCATCTTGTTTTCCTGCCTTCCCTTTTCTATTTTAAATAGACAAATAAACATATATACGATATGCCACGTTGCAAAGTCAGATACAGTAACAATATGAGATTAACCAAAGGGCAACAAAAGAGAACAGAAATAACATAGTACATTAAAAACAACTACCACACAAGACAAAGCTCTTGTTTCTATATCCTGGACATCCTTTCATTTAGCGTCATCCTATATGGTCAAACTGGTTTTATATAATAAACCTCTAAGAAGTTTGGCTTAAACAATGGTTACTTATGGCCATCTCCCCTTCTCTCTTTTTCTGGGCCTTCCTATCCCTTCCCTTCTCTCTCCTACTTTCCACTTCTCTCCCCTTCTTTTCTTCTTGTTTCCTCCCATTCTGTCTCCTCTCTTCCCTTTCATTTTCCTTATTTTATCTTTCATTTCCCTTTCTCTCTCCCTTCCCTTCCCTTTCCTTTTGTTTTCACATTCTACTCCCCAGTTCTCTCTTCCTCTCTCATCCTTTCTCCTTTCCTCCTGTTCCTTCTTATCCTCTCCCATTCCCATTTTTTTCTCCCTCTTCTTTCCTCCACTTATCTCCCATCCTCTTCCCTCCCCTCCAGTCTCCTCTCTTCTTTTTCCTTTTTTCTCCTCCCTTCCTCTTTTCTTGGCATTATATATAATTATGCAAACATGTTATACATGATTAATAACACAATAATAATGAAGAATATAAAATAATAGTAAAGTATTTTTTTACATAATTTATTAAAATTTTTTATTAACACTGAGTTTTTACATTATATTTTAAAAGTCATGTTCTAAAAACAAGCATTCAAAGAAAAAATCTCTATATGCAATCACTGGCACATAAATTTAAGAACATAATTAAAATTAAGCTGAATCTTTGTATGTCATAGATATAAATCTATGTAATATAATATATCAATATGTGCCTACAAATATATATCCTATCATAGACCTATATATCTCTATAGATATATTTATATCTTCAAATTCATGTCAGTGACTGGAATACCTGAGTACTGAGTCATTGCTCCTTTATTGTTTGGATCTATTACACACTTATCAAGGAGAACATGCACCTTTTGTTCCTTTGGTCTTGGCTTAACTCACTCAACATGATTTACTCTAGTTCCATCCAGTTTCCAGTGAATGCCATTATTTTATCTTTGTATATATGTACCACATTTTTGTATCTATTCATCTGTAATTGGGCATCTGACTTGTTTCCATTGCTTGGCTATTATGAACAGTGCAGCGATGAACATGGCTGGGCAGGTGTCCTTATATCCTGGGTTATGATGCTCAGGATAGATGCCTAGGAATGTTATTGCTGTGTTTTAGGGGAGACCTATGTTTAGTTTTTTGAGGAACTTCCATAGTGCTTTCCAGACTGGGTGTACTAGATTACATTCCCACCAAAAGTGCAGTAGGGTTCCTCTTTCTCCACAACTCTGCCACCATTTGTTGTTGCCTGAATTCAGAACATTGGTCATTCTGATTGTGGTAAGGTGGTGTCTCAGGGTTGTTTTTATTTGCATTTCCTTTATGACCATGGATGATGAGCATTTTCTCATATGTTTCTTTGCCATTTTTACCTCTTCATTCTGATAAGTCTCTCTTTAGTTCCCTTGCTCATTTAGCGATTGCTTTGTCAGGTTTGGGAGGGATTAGTTTCTAAAGTTACCTGTAGATATTGGATATTGGAGCCTTTGTCTGATGAATTGTTGGTAAATATCTTTACTAGTTGCTTGTCTTGTCTTTGTATTTTAGTAGCTATGTCTGTAGTTGTGCAGAAATATTTTTTTTTATTTTTACATAGTCCCATTTGTCTAGTCTCTCTTCAATCTGTTGTGATTCTGGGACTCTGTTCAGAAAGTTTCTGCCCGTGTCTATGAGTTCCAGTGTCTCTCCTACTCTGTCATGTAGCAGTTTGAGAGTTTCAGGTCTGACATTGAGGTTCTTTGATCCATTTTGAGTTAATGTTCATACATGGCGGTAGGCTGGAATCAACATTTAGTTTTCTATATGAGGCCACCCAATTTTTCCAGTACCAATAATTGAAGAGGCTTTGTTTATTCCATTTGCAAATATAAGCTGACTATAAGTATGTGGTTTCATTACTGGATGTTCTATTTTGTTCCATTGATCTTCTGGTTTGTTTTCGTGCCAATAACATTTTCAATATTATGGCTTTATAGTAGAGTTTGAAGTTTGCCATTGTAATATCACCTGCATTGCTCTTTTTGCCTAGAATTTCTTTGGCTATTCTAAGTCTTTTGTTATTTCATATGAATTTCTGGATTATTTCCTCTATTTCAGTAAAAAATACCTTTGTGATTTTCATGGGGATTGCATTGAAATTTCATATCAGTGTTGGCAGTATGGACATTTTCACTATGTTGATTCTTCTCCCTATCCATTAGAATGGGAAGTCTTTCCATTTCCTAGTATCCTCTTTAATTTCTTCCTTTAGGGTTTTACGGTTTTCATTAAATAATTCCTTTACATCCTTGTTTATATTAATTCCTACATATTTATTTTTGGGGGAGCTCTTGCAAATGGGATCATTTTGTTGATTTCTCCTTCTGTTTATGTATTGTTGACACACAGAAATGCTGCAGAACTTTGAAGGTTGATTTTGTATCCTGCCAGTTTGCCAAAGTGGTTTATTAGTTCTGAGAGTTTGGGAGTGAAATTTATTGTGTCGATCAGGTACAAGATCATGTTATCTGTGATTAGGGACAGCTTAATTTCTTCTTTCCCTGTATGGATCCCTTTTATGTCTTTCTCTTGCCTTATGGTTACTACATATTAATAAAGGGGTTAATTCAAAACCAGAGTATCATAATCATCAGCATATTCTCACCAAACATTAGAGCACCTAAATACATCAAGCGAACACTCACAGAGCTACAGGACAAGATAGACTCAAACACAATCATAGTGGGAGATTTAATATATCACTCTTACAAAAGGATAGATCAACCAAGCAGTGGATAAGCAAAGAAACCTCTGGGTTAAATGACACCATAGCCCAGCTGGGCTTAGCAGACATCCACAGAGTTTTCTACCAAACAGCAAAACATTATACGTTTTTTTCCTCTGTGACCCACAGAACATTTTACAAAATAGTTCTTATAATAGTTCACACATAGAACCTAAGTAGATACAAGAGGACTGATATAATCCCTTGCATTCTATCTCATCATAGTGGAATCCAACTATGTCTGAATACATTATACACTGTAAAAACCACTCAAACACGTAGAAGCTAAATAGCATGCTACTGAATAACGCCTGGGTTGCAAAACAAATTAACTAAGAATAAATTAGAAAGTACCTTAAAGCAATGAAAATAAAAATACATCACAAAGGAACTTCTGGAACACAGCAAAAGCAGTCATAAGGGGAAAGTTTGTCTCCCTAGAAGCCCATATAAAAAAGACAGAAGACTCATGTAAATAACCTAAAAAGAGCAATTAAAGCACATAGAGGAGCAAGAAAAAATTAAATCTAAACGACTAGAAGGACAGAAATTACAAAAATAAGATCTGACGTTTCTGCGATTGAAATAAAGTCTACTATACATAAAATTAATAATCCAAAATACTAATTTTTGGAAAGAGTTAACAAAATTGACAGACCCCTTGCAAGTTTGATCAAAAAAAGGGGAGAAGAGACTCAAATAAACAAGATTAGAGATGCCATAGGAACAATCACAACTGGCATATAAAGTATCCAAACAATCATAAATAATTACTTCCAGAACCTATATTCAATGAAACAGGAAACTTTAGAAGAAATGGATGATTTTGTAAATAAATAAAAGCTGCCCAAATTAAGCCATGAAAAGATAAGTCAACTGAATAAGACAACCAGGAAAAGCCCAGGCTCAGATGGTTTTACTGCTGAATTTTATAAGACTTTTAAAGATGAGTTAATACCTGTACTCCTGAAGCACTTTAGAGAAATAGAAGTGGAGGGAGTCATCCTAAACTCATTCTATGAAGCCAATATCATACTCATCTCCATATCAGGGAAGAATCCAACAACAAAAAAAGAGAATTACACACCAGTCTGTCTGATGAACACAGAAGCAAAGCTCCTCAATAAAATATTATCAAACAGAATCCATAGGCAAAAAAATTATACACTATGCTCAAGTAGGCTACATCCCAGCAAGGCTGGTTTAACATTCACAAATCAATGAATGTAATTAACCATATTAATAGAACTATGGTCAAGAATTAAATGATTATTTCTCTGGACGCCAAGAAGGCATTTTACACAATATAGATCCATTAACGTTGAAAGCACTAGAGAAAATAGAAATAGGAGGTACATTCTTTAAAATAATTAAAGACATATATGACAGATCCACAGCCAGTATCATACTAAATGAAGAAAAACTAAAACTATTTACCTTAAAATCAGGAAAAAGACAGGGATGACCACTCTCTCCACTTCTCTTCATTATGGTGTTTGAACCCTTACCCAGAACAATAAGGCAAGACAAAGACATCAAATAATGGAAAAGCATTAAACTCAACTTTTCCCTTAGAATTTTACATTTATTTTTACTAAATGCCAAATTTGTCAAAATATATATTTTAAATGGTTTCTATTCAACTTGCTTGTTTTTTGTTCTACTACTTCAGAAGTAATTTTTTTGTTGTTTTCCCCTAAAACTGTAATGATTCATGCCATGGAGCATACAACAAGGTCATTCTCTTAATAGGAAGATAATGCACAGGATTCTAACAGCTTAATTTATTAGCATAGTCAGGCTAAAACTCCATGGAATGCAAAGAACATCCCAGCAATGGCTTTCAAATGCTGAATCAGAGATTAATGTGTCCTTGTGTTTCATGCTAGGTTACTATACAGAAGTTTCACCTGCTGAGAGGATGCATTTCATGACAGTTGTTAAATAAAACCAGAAGTCTTTCAGGCAAGAGCTTTAGGGATTATTATATTTCCCATTCTTCTGTCAGAGACATAATAAAGACAAATCTCAGCAGTGCAGTGGACACATACTGGGTAGTGAATGGCTATTGAGATGTTTATTTTCGCAATGAGTATATGAAGAATTTTTTAAAGATATGTGCCATTCATACTGGGTCTTAAAATGTATATACAATGCCTATGTGATCCATTATTTTGAAAACAATTATTTAGCAGCTTTTTGGGTTATTGAATATGTTTAAATATTTATTCCTAGAAGATAGAAGAGAATTTAATTAGAATAATTAGGAGTGAAATTAAATCATTTTTGTGAGATTGTTGATATACCCAATCTCTCACTAATAGATGTATTTTATTTATACAGATATGGGTATAGCTTGAGATACAAATACAGAACTAGATGTAATTTAAATATAGACAGATTGTATATTCTATTAATGTATTTTGATTATATATCCTGTGTTTATATGTGTGTAGAATGAGAGAGTGAGAGTGGAAGATATTCAGTTGTCAGTTTGACTTCAGAGTTGTTAATTTAGTAGGAAGACTAAACAGATAATATTTACAGTGAATTTTCTGTCTTATAGGTATGTCAACATGTGACAGACACTGAAGGAATTTTTCTCACAATACTTTGTGAGACTGCATATATGCGTTACATTTAAAATCTAAATAGTTGTTAGTGCTTATTTTCCAGTATATATGAAGGACAGAAATAGTCAACAAAAATTGTAAATTGATCAGGTTCTTTATACACTGCCAATCTGTGCACAGATCCAGAAAGTTTTCATGCTTTAAACCTGAGGGAGACTGCCACTCCATCTATGAAAGTTTTTTTTTTTTCTTGAAATGTAGTCCCATGCAGTGTCACAAATCAGTGGCTCAAACTGGTAATAATAACTCCATAAACACTAAGATCTGAGGATCAGAGTTTGAAGCCAACCTAGACAGGATAGTTCCTGAATGTCATTTCACACACACACACACACAGCCAGACAGAAGTGGAAGTATGACTCTAGTACTAGAACATCAGCCTTGAACAGTAAAAGCTAAAGGAAAATGCCAGGCCCAGGCATCAGTTTTAATTAAAAAAATATATAAAAACAGAAAATATGGTTCCATGTAAAGTTTCTGTTTTCATGACATTTCATCTCCCAGTCAATATCTTTAAAGTGAAAAGTAAATGAAGACCTAAGTACATTACTGTGTAGTCTGCCCATCATGTTTCATTAATATCGGCAGAACTTTTGCCTATAGGCAAAATATCAACTGATTGCTAATAAAATAGTATTGTTCAGTTTCTCATTATACATTAAATATGTAAAGAAAGTACTGTTTCTGAAGTTTCTTGATGACAAAAATACATAGTACAAAAATGAATAGAGCCACAAAATTGTTCCTAATATATCATATATCTAATTTTAAAACAGAATTAACATAAAATTCTTATGTAAGTTTAGTTCCAATGATTAGAAATTGACAAATTCAACTATTTACAAGTATTTAGTTGTTTTAAATATACAATTAACTTCCTTGCTTTGGCATTTATGTAAAGTGTGACTATTATTAATAAAAAAGGAGTGGAAAAATTTAGAATTAAAATTAAATTGGTCTGTTAGGTACTACTAATGCAAAGTAATACTCATGTAACATTATGTCAATAAAACTAGAATAAACATAATAAAGTAAATATAAGACTGTGCACTCCTCATAGTATATGCACAGGAGATTAGTGAAAGGAATCGCTGCTTTCATGAATTATCATCTTCAAATACTAAACACCAAACAATAAAGGATTAATAAGTCCCTGTTTAGGTACTTAAACACAGTGTTAATTTTCAGATTTGGCTATAAAATTTCAGTCAAAGAAGGCCAATGAATTCTAGAGACACATGGTTCAGCGTTGGATCTAACATCAACATTCATGCATTTTATTTTTAAAATAATTTTTAATTCATGGAAATACTCACACTTAATTTTACTTTGTAATTACTTTATTGCCTTTAAACACTTTTTCAAAGTGGATTTAGTTCAACATGTCAACTTATGAGTGCACTGCATCTTTATCAATATAAAGTATGGTGTCTGTTCTTATTGATTTAATTTTTTTAGAAAATAAGAGAGTCAGTATTATGTTCCTTACTACAGTATAATTAAATTATATTTCAAAAGAAATTTAACTTTAGAGCAATGTAATATATAAAATTCAGTTATATGTGGGACATCATCAACCATGAAATTTATTACTCATTATAAAGCAATGATAAACTTTTCACAAAACTTCAGAAATGGAATTCATGCTAATTGTTATAAATTCTAATCAGTGACTCATTGCTATGTTTTATGAAATATATGGAATAATTTGCATTTTACATGGCTATTTTTTTTGCTAGACTTACTGCTTGAATTCAGAGCCTGGGCACTGTCCTTGGACGCTTTTTTTTAAGGCTAGTACTTTGCCAATTGAGCTATAGCACCACTTCTGCCTTTTTCTGAGTATGTGGTATCATGGACTCGAACCTAGGGCTTCATGCATACCTGGCAAGCACTCTACCACTAGACTACAATCGTGGCCCTACATGGCTATTTTAATAAAAGGAATGAAGCAGGAGTAAGGTAGAAATACACTGTGAATTAAAGCTAATACTATGAAAAACAGTTTATTCTTATAGTAAAGACTTACTTAACTTATGAACTAATTTGCATTGACACTTCAAAATTCCTTTTTTTTTTTTGCCGGTCCTTGAGGATTGAACTCAGGGCCTGAGCACTGTCCTTGGGCTTATTTTTTCCTCTCAAGGATAGTGCTCTACCACTTGAGCCACACCACCACTTCCAGCTTTTCTATGTATGTGGTTCTGAGGAATCAAACCCTGGTCTACGTGCATGCTAGGCAAGCACTTTAACCACAAGGCCAAACTCCCAGCCACTCAAAATTCTTATAAAAATATTTACTTAAAGTCTTGATTATTTAGATGAAAGCACTTATGATTATTTAGTATATATTATTGCATTTTTACTCCATTTTGACAAAATTTTCACATAACAGAGATGATAAAAGAATAGCTTTCAGCTAATAAAATAGAATACAATTTTAGAATTCTATATTAAGTTTACTTTTTCTAGAGAAAGCTGTACATTTTATATTTTTATAAAACTTATTAAAATAATTGAATGTTTTATATACTGTTAATTTCTCATATAAATATGAAGCTAAAATAAGTATATATTGATCATTCACAAAATATCGCGTGTTATAATGCTCAGAATTGTTTTTATATGAGAAGTATTGAGAAACACTAAAATTAAAATATCATAGTACCTCTAGTTTAGAATTAAATTTACCTTTTTTCCATTATTATTATTTTGGAGGGTCCTCTAGGAATTGTTTATTTTAGTTCTGTAATACATTTTAATAGAGTCTAAATTGTTCATTTTAATTCACTATATACTATGTGAGTGTGTGTGTGTGTGTGTGTGTGTGTGTGTGTGTTGTCAGTCAGTCTCTGGGCTTAAACTCAAGGTATGAGCACTGTCCTTGAGCTTTTTCAAGGCTAGAGCTATACCGCTTAAGCCGCATCACAGTTTCTGACTATTTCTAGGTATGTGATACTGAGGAATCGAACCTGGATCTTCGTGCATGCTAGGCGAGCACTCTATTAATAGGCCAAACTCTTGGCCCCACAATTTACTCATTTTAGTTCACTATACACACAGTGAATTAAGCACATAGTGTTTATAGTGTGATATTCAGCCTCAAATTTAGAATCTAATAAACAAAGTCCAACAAAATATGAAATATTACATGAACAAAATAATTTTGTAACAGCTATCAAAGAACAATATTATTTTATGAGATTCTGTATTTTTTCCATATTTTTCAAGCATCTATGTGGGGGCATTTGGAAGAATAATAGGATTTTGCATGAACATTATCTGTATTATTAAAATCCTACAAGATATTCTAGGGCATGTGTTAAATATCTAATTAAAATTGTAATCCCAGAAGTGTATGGTTGGAGAGCTTGAGAAGGTATAGAGAAACATACATCTGTGCCTGAGGGATAGAATCATTCAAGTGTACAAGCAGTATACCTAAGCAGAGCAGAGACACATTTTCTTTTCTTCCCTGAAGAGCAACACATAAGAATGTGAACCAAACAATAGAAAGATAGTTCATTGTACCAAATTTTACAGAGCCTTATTCTGTGTCAATGCGATTAGTTGAGACTGACAGAAACAAGACAGACTGCAATTCCAGAAAAGCAATCAAACTGAATATTTTCTTGTTGTCAATGACAAAAACCTAAGGAAACATTAATTTCTAAAGTTGAACATTTTCCAGTGATTTAACATTCTGGTAAACTTAAATATTCTCTCATGACATGTGAACAGATTATCAATTCAGTCAATATGACAGCTGTCTTCCTAATTGGAGAATGCACTGTGGAAATGTCAGGAAGAATTCGCTGTCTTAGCAATAAAGCAAAATATTCTTCCATTGTGCATGTCCTTAATCATAAATTATCCCTAAAGCAATTTTCTAACAAGTATACTTGTTCCCTTTCAAAAACTAATGTGGATTTTTATGAATAAATAACAAATACTTCTTAATCTTTTCCAAAAGAAAAATGAAGTCCATAAAGCAGAAATTATTTGTGAGTACCTACATTTTTATTTCAAATTCTGATAATATATGTTTACCAAAAGAACATAGCATAAAAGACTCATAAAATAAACATAGTTTAAAGAGTTAACTTTTTCAATAAACAGAAATCTGTGATGTTTCTAAAATTCCTTAAGTGAATATGAATAAATAATGTTTTTTGAATTTGCTGTTTTATCATTGAAAAACTGAAATTCTGGATAAGAAAGAAGTTATTATTAATGTGAATGTAAGTATATCGATTTACTAAAACAAGCAAAGTTTATGAATGTCATTAAGGAATAGACAGAGCCAGAAATAATTCTGGGTATAGAGTTCCTAAGTAATCAGGGTTTCATATTCTTTTAATTATTAATTAGTATAAATATATCCAGTTTAAATTTATTTATACATAGTGACCTACATAAAAGCAATTTTTATGGATAAGACTGAGATGAGAAAGCATACCAATATGATATAGTCCTTTTCATAATAAGATTATTTAGGTCATTTTAGGGATTAGTAGAGATTGTGAAAGGTGGTTGGGCGAGGGGATATAGGGGTGCAGAAGAGAGCTGTTCAATGCACAGTGTATGCCTGTGTGAAAATATCACTGTGAATCTCATTAACTTGTACTGTTAATCTGTGTTAATAATCATAAATAAAAATTATTTTGCTCAACAGTTTGAGACCCAAGAGGGCTGAGGGAGCAGACAGAGCACAAAGGCAATCTTTTGGAAAATGCCTCTGGCTTGGATATGCTGATAATGTTCAATTCAAGCCAGTATTGTCAGAAATACTTCTTACCCTAATTATCTCTGGACATGCTTTTTCTTTAAAGTTATGCTTTTATAATCTTTAGGTAGTTGTATTGCCACTCAATAAATCAGTTTACAAGTACAGAAAGAAATTATTTTGCTGCTATTAGGAAGATCTGTACATGTATAAAGTATTTTCTATCTAATTCATAAATTAAAAAAATAAAATCCTAATTATTTCTTTTAGAGCTCACTCTTCAAGAGTTGTTGTTGTTTTTTTTTTTTCAACAAGTTGTAGATTAGCATTTCAGTGCTTCCTTCAGTTCTGGGACCTGTTTACATGCAACGGGCTGGCTATCCAACCTGCAAATGTGGATACATGTTGAGAGGGAGAGGGTGCATGACAAAATAACATATACTTCAGAATTCTGAATTCTGTATTAACTGAAATATTGTATATTCAAGGGAGAACAGAAATAGTCTAATTTTTAGAAAGACAGTGTTTAGTTCAACAAAATAGACACTAGGGGGAGAGTACTGGAAAGGGGTGGTTGGAGTCAATAGGAAAGCTGTAGATGAAGAAGAGAAGGAGGAAAAGAGTGAATAGGGGGAGGGGTAGAATGTCGAGAGGGGCATTATTGAGCAAAATTCATAGTATTCATAAACTGCTTTGTTAAATGGCAACTCCTTTGTACAATTACTTAAAGGAGAATGAGATGGAGGAAAATCAACAGCAGTCAATTTTCCATGATTATAACCTCAAAGTTAGCTCAAGCTGTACTTCTTAAAACTTTGTCACTTTGTTGATATTTTAAAAATAACTTATGTATTACTGATTGGTTCTACTGATGCCTCCTGTTTATTCATTTCTACATTTGAGTTATTTATTTATTTATTTTCTTGTATTTTCTTTTATTTTAATTAATAGAAGGGTTACATTATATTTGCCAGATAGAAGGTACATTACTTCACAAGCATTGATACCCTTTCTTATTTTTTATCCCCATTTCCTTCCCCCCAACCCACCCCTCATCTTGTTTTGTCCCTTCCCTATCCTATTTCAAATAAACAAATGAGCATATGTACAATATACCAGATAACAAGGTAAGATACTGTAACAATATGAGAATAACCAGGGGCAGCAAAAGAGATGAGAAATAGCATAGTGCATTTTAGCAACAATTACCTTATATGGCTCTTGTTTGCATATCTTGGAGGTCCTTTCATTTAGCCTCATCCTATATGGCCTTATGTATCTAGGTTTTGTCCTATTGTAATCCTCAGCTGGTTCAATGGTTTCCCTCACTTGTCATAATTAGTTCATTTTGAGTTTAAAGATCAAATTCTTGTGTATACTCACTTTATATCTGCCTTCTTCAATTATTTCCAATTGTACAAATACATTTGATTTTTCATGTTCACTTTGTGCACTCACATTGCTTCCTTTCATCTAGGAAAATTGTTTTATCATGCAAATATGATATCAAACAGAAGTAAAGACAATGGAAATCTTACTTTATCATTTCCTAAGATATGTCAAAAGATACAGGCACTGAATAGAGAAATTTTCACTGATTTGTTTGAAATCATTAGAAATTAATAATACTAATTTGGGAGGATAAAGCTGAAAATTGACTCACCATGAGAAAAATAGAAAGCATTACTAAATACTATTTATTCTTTCTTTGTATGTTCACATTGATATTGATTTTGTTCGTGTAATTACTGCATTAGTTTAGAACCCCATTTCCTAGAATTTTTAAAAATTCCAATCTAGTCTATACTTTAGGATGAAGACTTTCCCTTCTGTGGTGATATGAGGTCAGTTTGATGAAGGGTCTGCTGTTTGTTTTTTTTACTGCCCCTGATGATGGTCATGAATTAAAAATAATGTAAATTAATAATAAACTATGTATTAATTAATTATATTCCAAGGGTGACAGAATAGAATGGAAATATGAATCAGCATTTGACGAAGGTACACTATATTTCATTAAAGAATCATTATCTTGTCATTTTTCCCTCTTTTTGACCTTGCAGCCAAATTGCATTCCTAATGGATTATCTCAAGTTCTTAACAAAGTGAAATAAAGAGCAAACTAATCCTAACAACACATTAGATGAAATGAAATGATATGTATAAGTGCAAAAATTGACAAAATGGATACTAAAAACACAATTCAAGCAATCAATTAAAAAAATCTAGTTCTTTAATAAGACAGATTGACAACTTCTTAGCAAAATTAATCCAAACATACAGAAATGAAAAGAAATATAACTACAGATAATAAAATGAATACCACAACACTTACCAATTAGGGGCATATTAAAAACTTATTTTCAGTGCCAGGAATGTGGTCTAGTGGTAGAGTGCTTACCTGGTATGCATGAAGCCCTGGGTTTGATTCCTTGGTACTACCTAGACAGAAAAAGCTGGAAGTGGTACTGTGACTCAAGTGTTAGAGTGCTAGCTTTGAGAAATCCCAAGGACAATGCTCAGGCCCTGCTTTCAAGCCCCAAGAATGGCAAAAAGCAAACAAACACATAACCTATTGTCTACTAGACTACAAAATCTGGAAAGATTGTTATGCTTCCAAATGACCTATTAAAATAATGACAAATGTGAGATAACCAAGGACAACAATCATTCATTATATGGCTTATGTTTCTATATCCTAGAGATGCTTTCATTTAGTGTCATACTATATGGCCTTTTGTATCAAGGTTTTGCTCTATTGCAAATCTCTGCTAGAAGAGCCCAAGGTTTCTACTGATTATGTCAAATGAGGGAAACCATTGAGCCTAAGTTCCTTTGAGTCTGGCTTACTTCACTTAATATGATTTTTTCTAAGTCTTTCCATTTCCTAACAAATGGGGCGATGTCGTTCTTTCTGACAGCAGCATAGAACTCCATTGTGTACAAATACCACATCTTGTTGATCCATTCATCAACTGAGGGACATCTAGGTTGGTTCCATATCTTTGCTATGGTAAATAGTGCTGCAATGAACATCGTTGTGCTAGTGGATTTAGTATGTCCTTGTTTCTGGATGATTGGGTAAATGCCAAGTAGTGGAATTGCTGGGTCATAGGGAAGCTCTATGTTTAGTCTTTTGAGGAACTGCCATACTGCTTTCCATAGTGGTTGAACGAGTTTCCACTCACACCAACAGTGTAATAGTGATCCCTCCTGGCCACATCCCGTCCAGCATCTATTGTTATTAGATTTCTTGATCCTGGCCATTCTAACTGGAGTGAGGTGGAATCTTAGCATTGTTTTGATTTGCATTTCTTTTATGACCAGAAATGTTGAGCATTTCTTCATATGTCTATAGGCCATTTTTGTTTCTTCAGAGAAGACTCTCTTTAAGTCTTTGGCCATCTTTTAATGGGATGGTTGTTACTTGGAGATTAGTTTTGGATTGATTCAATTTTTTGAGCTGTTGATATATTTTAGATATGAGGCCTTTATCGTTGCATGGTTGGTGAAGATCTTCTCCCACTCTGTAGGCTTCCTAATTAATTTACTAGCTATGTCCTTTGCCATACAAAAGCTCTGCAGTATAATGCAGTCCCACTTATCCAGCCTTTCTCTGATTTCTTGTGATTCTTGGTCCTTATTAAGAAAGTATTGTTACAGTATCTCACTTTATTACCTGATATATCAGATATATTTGTATTTGGTTATTTGAAATTGGATAGGGAAGGGAGGAAAACAAGATGAGGGGTGGGGTGGGCGCAGGGAAATGGGGACCAAGACATGTGAAAGGTTATCAATGTATGTGAATTAATGCACCTTCTATCTGGCAAATATCATGTAACCTTTCTATTAATTACAATAAAAATATATGAAAAAAATGACAAATGTAAATATCATTCATGACTTTGGCTCAAGGGTAGGGCAGTCACCTTGAGCTGAAGAGCTCATGGAGAGCACCTAGGCCATGTTCAAGCCCCATGACCCCCCAAAATTATGATTGTAATCTTAAAGATATAAATTTGCTAACTAAAACTTCCAAATAATACTTGCAAGTTTCTAAATAAATGTTAAGCCTTTTCATGCAGAACTTAAAAGTTCTCCCAAAATAAATTAAAGGTAATTATGTGAAAACATTATTAGATGAAATAATCTTAGAACTACAGAATGCAAAAAGGTCAGTTATCCAGATTATAATAGCTTAAAAATTCTCATAGTATAATCAAGTGAAATTTTATCAGAAATCACAGCAAGTCATGAAGTATTGCAAAATTTCAGTCTTTAGGGAATAATATTAAACCATAATGGAATGCAAAAATCAGAGTCATTCGAGTGAGAAGAGTAAGGTAGACAAACGGTAACTAGTGTTGATGTTATAAACTGGATGCTCCCTTTCCATATTTACACCCTGAGTCACTAATTTAGCAAATCAGTCTCTGATGTTATTTGAAGTTTTATTAAAAGAGGTGATCAAATTAAATCAGGTCTTTAGAAAAGACCTTAATTCATTTTGACTACTTGTATATAAAGGTGCCTCTTAGCAGAGGCTTGTAGCCAATTTAGGAGAGAGAAATCAATGTTCATTGGCAAGCAGAAAAGAGAGGTCTCAGAATAAAACAAACTCCACCCCTGAGAAGTATAAGAAAACAAATGTCTTCTTGAAAAGACACTATGTCTGAGAATTCTTTTATTATGTTTTTAATGTAGAACTAGCAAACTAAAACATTTGGTAAGTATACTGAGGAAGTAAATAAAATGGAATATTTGTATGGTTTTGGAATGAAGAGAAACTATTTGAGGAGAACATTCTGAAGTTTGTGCAAAATATTCAAGTACTGTATGAACCACAGTGTCACTCAACGGCATATACACAAGATAAGAGGAAAGTTATAGGAGCACATAAACTTGTACAGGAATATTCTTCATGAGTCTTACCAAAACACCAAAGGTCAGAAACAGCTAAGTATTCTTCAGTTAATGAAGGGTGGAACAAAAATATGGCACATTCATGTTATGAAATATTTATTTAGTGAAAATTGAAAATACTTTTCTGTGGAATCTATTTAATTTGTAACATTTAGAAAAAAAAACCCTTTGAGGGTATAAATTAGACTAGTGAGTAACATTCTTTCTTTCTTTTTTTTCTTTCTTTTTTTTTTCCCCCGATTCTGGGGCTTGAACTTTTTGCTCTTCGGCTCAAGGCTACCGCCCTACCCTTTGAGTCATAGCCCCACTTCTGATTTTCTAGTGATTAGTTGGAGATAAGAGTTTCAGGTATTTTAGTGCCCAAGCTGACTTTGAACTGTGATCCTCAGATTTCAGCCTCCTGACACACCGCCCCTGGCTTGAGTAACGTTATTTCTAATACAATGAGTACATTTATTGACTTTTTTGTGTGTGACTATGATTGATATATAACTCAATGATAGTGATCAATAACTACAAATGTGCTAAAATTTTTTCCTGATTTACTTAAAGGAAAATATTTTATGTAGATTATGTCTCAGTAAATTGGTTGAATTTATGGCAATATTTAAGTTAGAACTTTGTATTTCTTTCTTTTCTTTGGTCAGTCATGGGTCTTAAACTCTAGGCCTGGGTGCCTTCCCTGAGCTCTATAGCTCAAGGCTACCTACCTCGCCCTTGAGTCACATCCACTTTCGGTTTTCTAGTATTCAATTGTAGATAAGAGTCTGCCAGACTTTAGTGCCTGGGCTGGCTTTGAACCGCAATCCTCAGATCTCAGCCTCCTCAATAACCAGGATTACAGGCATGTCCATCAGGCCCAGCTAATTAAAATGTTTTTCTTTTTTTTTTTTTTTTTTTTTGCCAGTCCTGGGCTTGAGTTCAGGGCCTGAGCAATGTCCTTGGACTTTCTCAAGGCTAGAGCTCTACCACTTGAGCCTCAGCACCCCTTCCGGCTTTTTTCTATGTATGTGGTACGAAGGAATTGAACCCGGGTCTTCGTGCATGCTAGGCAAGCACTTTAACCACTAGGCCAAACTCCTGGCTAATTAAAATATTTTTTTTTTTTGCCAGTCCTGGGCTTGAGCTCAGGGCCTGAGCACTGTCCTTTGACTTTCTCAAGGCTAGAGCTCTACCACTTGAGTCTCAGCACCACTTACAGCTTTTTTGTATGTATGTGTTACCAAGGAATCGAACCCGGTTCTTCGCGCATGCTAGGCAAGCACTTTAACACTAGGCCAAACTCCCGGCCCTAAAATATTTTTAAACAAAGAACACATCTATCTCCAGATAGTGCCAATTTCATTTAATCTGAATCAATGAAAATAAGGAAATACGAAAAGTTGAGTAAAACAATGTAATTAATTAAAATAATTTTAATTAATTAATATTTTTATTTTATTAATATTATATTATTATACAACAATAAGTAATTGTCTAAAGAAGATTAAACCTTTAAAATACTTCATTGGATTTCAAGGAAAACGTATATCATAACTGAAGAGAGGGAAAAGTAAGTTCCATGAAAAGTGGGCTAAGATGTCTTACTCAAAGTTGTAAGGCTGAACACATCAGCCTATTGAGTACCACTTGAAATTAAAGAGACATATAAAGACTCTGAGAAATTGGTTGGAGGGCAAGAACAGTTACAATTAGATCTAGACATTGTGGTTATCAAACATAAACAGTGAAACTATCTGTTTCCATTTAACTAAAGGAAAGGCATGTTTTTGATACACACAGATATGTCATAATATAGGGCACCCAGGGGCCGGGAGTTTGGCCTCGTGGTAGAGTGCTTGCCTAGCATGCACGAAGACCCGGGTTACATTCTTTGGTACCACACACTTAGTGGTGGTGAGGCTCAAGTGGTAAAGCTCTAGCCTTGAGAAAAACCCAGGGACAGTGCTCAGGCCCTGAGCTTAAGCCCAGGACTGGGGGAAAAAAAAAAAAAGGAAAAAAGAAAATAGGGCACCCAAGAAAATAGTTTGTGTTTATGGCTGATTTTTCTTATGTGGTTACCCACATTTGACATTATTTTAATGGGTCATTTCCAAACATAACGTTTAAATAAAATAATTTGTTTATAATTTTTAAAATAAATTTATCTTGTTAATAACAATATTTTAAGCCTTTAAATAATTAAATAGAACACAGCAAACTTTTTGCTAAGAAAGGTGACAACAATATCAGCAATATATCAAGTATCTAATTACCAACTAAAAGTAAATATTGTAAAAACCCTAACTTAGATATTTATAATTTACCAAAGTAACGTAAATCTTTAACTTACCTGCAACATTCCTTTTGGCAGTGTGTGTTTGTTCCTTAGGGTAATACAAATATTAAGTTGACTAATTACTAGCTTTAGCATTATCTTAGTTACATGAAAATTTTAATCAGTAAAATATATGTGAAAAAATACAACTAATTTGAATTCAGGAGACATTCTGACAGAGAAGACTATCATTAGAAATGGCAAAGACAGAAGGTAGACAGGGCTGAAAGGACAGAGTGTTCATCTACAGTGTGTTTGTATTTAATAGGCACAGCAGGTGAACAATTGGTAGTTTGAAAGGAAAATTAAATGGGCTGACCCAATTGTATAGCTTTGTACTTTCTATTTTATGATTACTGCAAACTATTTAGTAAACTAATGTGAAGAAGCCACATTAAGGTAGTTGTGCACCAATTAAGTATTTTAGCTGTGAGGAAAAATAAAATACATTCGTAAAGAAGTCAATTTTATTTTGCCTTTATGTCCAAGCTCTCTTTCTCTTTCACCTTTTATTCTTCATGTTGCCTAGATCTATTATGAATTAAGATTTTTTCTTACATTCAAACTGTTTTGTTGCTAATTGAAAACTTGCTAGAATTAAAAATGCTACCGTTCAAGATGTTATACTTTTCAAAAATTCTTTTATTGTGTCAAAGCCCAAGTATGGTTGAAACTTCCAAATAAGACCATCACTTTATATCCTAGAGGTCCTTTCATTTAGTGTCATACTATATGGCCTTATGTATCAAAGTTTTGCTCTATTACAAATCTCTGCTAGGAGAGCCCAAGGTTTCTACTGATTATTACAAATGAGGGAAAGCATTGAGCCTAAGTTCCTTTGAGTCTGCCTTACTTCACTTAATATGATTTTTTTCTAAGTCTTTCCATTTCCTAACAAATGGGGCGATGTCGTTCTTTCTGACAGCAGCATAGAATCTCTTTTGCTGTCTGTTGGTTATGTCATATTGTTACAGTATCTCACTTTGTTATCTGATATATCGGATATATTTGTATTTGGTCATTTGAAATTGGATAGGGAAAGGGGCAAAACAAGATGAGGGCTGGGAGTGGGGGGGAAGGGAAATGGGGATCAAGACATGTGAAAGGGTATTAATGTATGCGAATTAATGCACCTTCTCTCTAGCAAATATCATGTAACCCTTCTATTAATTACAATAAAAAATATATGAAAAAAAGACCATCACTTTAAATAATATGAATATTTTTAATTATTTGCTTTCCAAAGCTAAAATTTACTAATTTATTGTGGACATGTGTAAAGAATAAATACTGCTTCAAAAAATACAGACATTTGTTTTTTTGAGGAAGGAAGATCTGGAAATTAAACAAAGGTGCTAGGTTCATTATGATATCATCTTACTGATCATTGCATCATCCCAGCAGACCCATGGATAGATATTCATTAAGAGAGATACACTGAAAACCTTCTGGTCATGCATCCCTGCTGTAAATAGAATGGATATAATCCCATTTTAAGGCAGGATAAAATAGTCTAAAAGCCCAATTAAAGGTATGAAAACAGAACACAAGATGTCTCAAGTAATTATAAAGATGCATCTAGTCCCTAGTTACTTTTGACAAATTGTTTTTGTGATTTATGGCAGGTGCTTGTTTATAAACCCATTTCTGCACAGATACAGTGAAAAGCATTTATCATTCCGCTTGGCCTTGCTCATTAGATAAACGTCACATAAAAATATCCTTCTTGTGGAGTGCTGTTAGTCTGGCACATGAGCTGGTGGCACCTCTGACCATTTTCATTTTTCTGTTCACCCCTGGCAGCCAAAGCATGTTTGACAGTAAGTATCCTTAGCCACAACATTGTATTTCCTAAGTAAGAAAAAACAAAAAGGACAAAGTAAAAGCTATACAGAGTGCAGAAGGTCAGCAAGATATTATTTATCAAAAAAATAGGCAATTCAATACTGATTTGGATTTAAATGTTTTACTTTGCAAGTATTTGGAGTTAGACTTACAATAACCAGTATGAAGCTTTCTACAGCTTAAGGAAATTTGTGTTTTGACAATATCAGTTTATTCAGCAAAGGCCTCAGCCATCATGAATTCATGTGTCAAATAGGCTAACAATTCCATCTAGAAAAAAGGAAATTAGTTAAGTCTTAAGAATTTTTCCCCATGAATCTCTTCCCCCAACACAGTCTAATGTTTGGCTTTATTTTTTTAACTCTTCAAAATGATTGTAGTTTTAAATTGTTATTCTCTTCTTTGGAGTCTTTTTTCTATGTTTAGTTGATATATTTGAATTTAATAATATTTAACACTTACCATTTAATGATTACTAATTATGAGATGTGAAAGTATGATGAATATTTAGCTGGCAATTGCTAGAGATGTAATGGAAACAGTAGCAGAAAGAAGGCTAGTAAATCTGAAGGTGGTACAATGTTAGAAACTTAAGAATGGCATTAATTATTCCAAGGAAATTCCTGAAATACCATTTTGATAATCATGTCTCAAGCACCAAATATTTGGAAGAATGGACAGATGTTAATTGAGAGCTTATGTATTTCTAAATAGGTCTTTTTCTAAGTATATGATTGAAGAGACTAAACTAGATGTGTATTTAAAAATATTCTGACATATCTAAACCAAAACATACAACTTTTCATAATATAAGAATAATAAGAACTTTGAAATGAAACAACATTTTGTCTTAATAAGGTAACCAAATGAAGAACAATGGTTAAAAACACTTTTAGAACTACATTTTCATTAACTTCTTATACAATGCTTTCCCGTTCTATTAGTCTAATACTTAGCCATATATAAATATAAATAGGATATACATCTAAGTGTGTATACATCTATTTCTTACTCTTCTCTTTCATTTATCATACTTTCATCATTTTGGAAGGTTTGGCATGAAACAGCACTACAAGAGTTCATGCTAGTTTTAGTGAAGTGTGTGTGTGTGTGTGTGTGTGTGTGTGTGTGCCAGTCCTAGAGCTTGAACTCAGTGTCTTTGCATTGTTTCTACTTTAATCAAGGCTATTGCTTTACCACTTGAGCCACAGCTCCAACTCTTCAGAAAATGTAATGGGACACTTGCAAAGATCTTAGGTAAGAGTGGATAGCAAAACTCATTCTTTGATCTTGTAAAGCTGTCATTTGTGGAACACAGACTCATTATAATGAGTCTGTTACAAAATCTCTCCATATATATGAGAAGTAGAAGTAGGGAAATAGAAGGATTTGAGGTCTACCACTGTCTTGTTTAAGGCTATGATTCAGGGGTTCCTAAGATTTCTTTTTAGGACTCTTTTATTTATGGTTTAATCATGTATCATGAGTGCTACTCTGTGTATCAAGTCTTTAAGTCATGAGCCTTTGTGGGAAATTTAAAATATGAACTACAGGATATGGATTAAATTTATTTTTTGATTCAGTATTTGCTCCAGGGGAAAAATGGGTTGTTTTAGATTCAAAACCTGGGGGCACATACAGGGTTCTGTTCATTAATTGAAATTTGTATTAGTTGCTTTAGGGCTTATCATTTAAATCTTAAATATAAAATAGTCCCTCAACTACTATCCTATAACCTCACAGGTGGAGAACCTTCCACTGCAAATTTCTTCTCCCCATGCCATTATGATAATGTCATATAATTGATTTCCTTGCAACTACACAGTATATTTTAAATACTTTTGCTAAAGTATTCAAAGTTATTTAAGTGAGAAAAAAGGATTAACCACTAAATCCACTAATTTACTGTTTCTATGCTTTCCATACTTTTTCTGGTATAAATTTCCTGATTCATGAAAATTTTCATACCTTTTGTAAAAAAATAGGGAAATGTCTGTGATTATTGTTCTGAATATCTGTTATTATTTTAGACTTTATGTGCATAAGAAAGTTTCTGATATACTTCTTGGGAATTGTTCACTGTGTGTGTCATTAGGTTTGGCTGTTACTTTTGGAAACATACCTAGACTGTTTTTCTGCACGTGATGTTTATTATAATAGTTTACACATGTAGATTTAATTGCTACTTATTTTTAATTATTCCCATTAAATTTTAATTTATGAACATTTAAGTATTTTAAATTAAAACATGTAAATTGAAACACAATAATGGAACTTATTTATGAATATTATGGATGTTTCTATATATATATACACGATACAGTGTTCAAACAGGTAAATCTGTCTCCTGAAATGCGTACCATTTATTTGCAGATGAAAAAGTTCAGAAATCCTTTATCTAGGATTTTGGAATACATTGAACACGGCGTTCTACATAGTCATCCTATCATGCAACATAAACTATCTCTTCTTCCTTTCCACTCTCTTACATTGTTAAAACCATCATTCTAGCCTCAAGCTTTATAAGATTATCAATGGTAGTTTGCAGGTATGAGTAAGATCCCAGGCTACTCACAATTCTGTGTCTATTATTTTTTTCATTATACTCTTCTTCTGTTCCATTCTGGTGATGAATGTCAGGATTTTATCTTGTAGTTATCTTCTGCACTTGGACACTGTTCATTCCAGCCTATTTGTTTACTGCAGACAACAAACTGTCATAATTTTAGGAGCTATTTAAACTATTTCTCCTCTCTCCAAGATGATTATCCTGTGTTAACTGATATTTAATATATGAATCATGTGATTTTACTTACTTGTTCACTTAAGGGGACTAACATATTCCATATTTCTTAGAAACAGAAATCCTTTAGTATTTAAGGCTTGTAATTTATCTATTTATGTAGTACTTTATTTTTTAAACCTGTCATGAGGCTTGGACTCAGGGCCTGAGCACTATCTCTGATCTTTTGCTCAAGACTAGCACTCAACTGATTGAGCCACAGAGCCACTTCTGGCTTTCTCTGTTCATATGTTCACCCAATGAACTGAGAATCAGCCCAGGGCTTCATGCACACTAGGCAAGTACTGTACCACTAAGCCACATTTCCAGCCCATACCAGAATTTTAAAAGGCTTTTCTTCAACCTCTTCTCTTTTATAATATAAGTACTCACCAAAATATAAGGTTATTCATAAATTTTTCACTATAAGCTTTGATCTTTCACGGTTCAAATGTTATATCTTTCCTCCTTTTGGTCTTGGTTAATCTCAAGCCACTCAACAGATCAAGTGAGACTAATATAGACATGATTTTATTTATAAACTCTATACCCAATATTATGTTAATGAATATTAAGATTTAATTCATTGCTACAGATTTTTGAGGTTTACTGCATAGTTATTACATAGCAGTTAATTATCTGACTCAAGATTCTTTTGCTTCAAAAATGCAATAACCTTTTCTCTATCTTCAGTTTTCTTAGAAGATCAGCAAAAGTTTTTCATTGTCAGAATTATTTACTGTTACTTGCTTGCCGGCTCTAATTATCCTCTCAATATCTCAGGATAGCTTTTGTGTCTCTTATCTGTGCTAAATGTATGTCTCTATATGTACCTATATTTGTGAACTTTATCAGTGTCAATGTCAACTCCATAATATTGAATGAACCCCTAGCAATAAGATAAAATCCATACTTTGTATTTCTTAATATCCTGACTACAGTCAAAATGAAGCAAATAAATAAACACAGCCACAAAATATTCACCCTAAACTTCATATTCAAATTCTGCATGTGACATGGAAAAAAACATCACAACCCAGGAAAAATAGCATTCACCACAGTCAAAGCTCAATGTGGGCTCTCTAATGAGTATTTCATAAAATAAGTTATTCTAAACCATCTATATTTACCATAGGAATGATGGAGATGTGCCTAGACATATGTGAGCATCTCATCTTGGTATGGAATGTAAATGATTGGGGCTTCATCCACAAGTGAAGTGGCGGGAGCTCAGAGGGGCCTTGGCAAAAGTGTTAGGAAGCAACGTGAGATTATATTGAATATCAGAAATGACTCAACAAGAAATGTTTAAATACTGACCTCAATATTAATTATGCTCTCTCTCTTTTCCTCTCTCTTCCTCTCCCGACCTCTCTTTACACACACACACACACACACACACACACACACACACACACACACGACTCAAGTGAACTTCCAGACACAATTGTTTAACTTAACCTTAAAAGAAAAAAAGATATACATGGTTAGATATCCCTTTTGGCCATGAATGATATATAAACTAAAACTGACTTGACTTGTCGATTGCTATAACATGCTAATTTCTTTATGGAGCGCAAACGTTGATTTACTGTCAAGGTTTCTCTAACGTTGGTGGTAAATTCTCTCCGAATTCTGTTATTTTGTGGGCAGCAGCACCTTGGATTTCAGCTTCCTAGTTTTAAAGTACATTCCTAGAGTCCTGAAAGAGGTCATTCAGGCGCTCTGAAAATTTGTCAGCTGCCCTATCACAGACTCATTTCGATTTATTTTCTGCTTCTTACTAAAGTGTAGGCTTTACCACATTCTCAAGATAATTCTGAGACAGAAACTGGTCAATATGGACACATGTCTCCTCGCTAGGAGGTGCACTGACTGGTTCATCTGAAGATCCGCTACTGAGAATTAGGAATACACCTTAGCTTTCACAGAAATTCCAAAACCCTTGCAAAATTACCCAGTTTGAAGATAGCTAGCACTCTGCATCGTGGATGTGTTAAACTGTGAGTGGAGGAAAACAGAAGTCCTGCCTTGACAGCACGTGAAAGTTCTGGACAGAAAGCACTGAACCGACCTCATGCAAATGTGGAGACGCCAACCAGTCGATGCTCACCAAGCGTTTCGTTCACCAGTAGTATAAATTCTGTTTCCAGACCAACAGGAGTATGCTCCTAGAAGGATCATTTGCAGTCAAAAAGACTTACCAAAGGAAGCAGAAGATGGTAATATCAGGATCTCCCTGACAGATCAATGACATTTCCCAGTGGTTCTGAAAGAGCTGAAGTGTCTCGTTCCCGCCCTAAATTACACCTGTGGGGAATGGCAGAGGTTCAGTCCAGATCCTTTCTACTCCAAGTGCTAGAGCATGCGTTAGATTTTTTCACACGCTACAGATGGAGCTACAAGTCTTCACTGGGGAGCGTGTAGATTAAAATATCTGTGGGGTTTCCCCCTTAGTTCAGATTTCAGTGAGGTAAACATCCTGAAGGGTCGGAACCTAAGATTAAATTCTAGACTGTTAATATCCTTTGCAAGGGCTGCGCGGTGATATTTAAACATAAGTGGTCCTTTGTTGGTATATGTCTTTGCTATTTTATACACCCACATCACTGTGTATACAACAAGGGTGGAGGAAGATCTGACAGCCCCACACACAGTTGGCAGATACAAAAGTCTGAATTCTGTCAGATGTTGACTGAGGGGAAGAATTTGATTCAGGTGTGAGTAACATGCTCTTATAAGAATGCTTGCACTTGTTAAATTCTCAAACTCAGGCTTTTTATTTTTGCTTTTTTAGTTAGCAACCTTGAACCGCTTCTTGCCTATAATTAGCACGTTGTTTCCAAGTAGAAAAACGTTCATTAACAAGCTCTTTCAATTTCTAACTTTTATTAGAATTGAAATTTTATGTAATTTGACAGTGATATCATTTGACAATTTAGAGTTCCTAATTCAAAATTATGATGGGTAGGGCATGTAAATTTTTCCCTTAGCAAAGAAAAAATTCTACATATATCCACACATATATATATATATTTCAACTGTACATATATTATTTATAACATATGTAAATATATTTTCTTACAGATTACACATGAATGAATATGGTAAACAGTTCAAAAGGGAAGCTTCTAGATATATTATCAATTATACCAACTTTCAATTACCCATTTGACAGTAATATATTTTGTAAAATAATATTTTATTGTGTAGTGACCTCTGATTTCCTCATGGAGTATTCTAATACTAGTTGTAAAGATGTAATAAATTTAAAAGGGGTAAGTAGGCATGAAAGTTGTTTACAAAACACTATAATAGAAAAACTAGTTCAGTTTGGTCAGTTCTATTTGCAATATAGCTCATAACTTGAACCGTATTTCTCAGCAATTTACCTTCAAAAATTATGAATTCACAGTTATCTTTTTTCCAAGTGTCCTAAAATTGACAATAAAATCAAAATAATTTGAATCATTTAAAATGGGGTAAAAACAGTCCATTTAGTTTTTCATGGTTACATTTCCTTGAAAATCCTTTTCAGAAAATATGCATGTTATATACTATTTAAATTTGTAGAAAAATAACTCATGGTAAACTTCTGTTTGATAGCTCTTCATTTTTTCTTTTTCCTACTAATGTAGTTTAAGATTTTCTGAGTTTTTTCAAATCATTTGCCTAAAATGATTTGATACATATTTTATAACTATGCACAAATTTTCATTTTATTTTGTAATGAATAGTTTGTTACTTTTTACCTCATAGAATTATTTAGCCAAAGATGGTGAGTATGAAAGAATCAGGTGAGCTTTATCTTGAGTGATTGTTGTTCTTAATGTATTATGTTATTTTTCCTCTCCTTTGTTGCCCTTTGGTTAATCTCATATTGTTACTGTATCTGAGTTGTTACCTGGTATATTGTATATACATTTTTTTATTTGAATTAGGAAAGGAAAGGGTGATAAAACAAGATGATTGGGAGGGGTTGGGGGAAGAGAAATGGAGACAAAAACATAAGAAGGGGTATCAATACGTGAGAAGTAACACACCTACTATCTGGGGAATGTAACTGTAACTCATTTATACATTACCTTGATAATAAAAAGTTAAAAAATGAATCAGATGAATAAGGTTGGTTCTGGTATTACAATACCAGATTTCAAGATCTACTACAGAGCCATATTAACAAAAACTGCATGGTACTGGGAAAAAACAGACCAGAATATCAGTGGAACAGAATAGAAGACCCAGAAATAGAACTACATACCTACAGTCAACTTGTATTTGACAAAGGAGTCAAAGAACAAACACAGTCTATTCAATTACGGGTGCTGGCAAAACGGGGCAGCCACATGCAGAAAACTAAAAATTGACCCTAACCTTTTGCCATGCACAAACATTAACTCAAAGTGGATCAAAGACCTCAATGTCAGACTGGAAACCATGAAACTGCTACATGATAGAGTAGGAGAGACACTGGAACTCATAGGCACAGGCCAAAGATTCCTGAACAGAATCCCAGGGTCACAACAGATTGGAGAGAGACTCAATAAATGGAACTACCTAAAAATAAAAAGTTTCTGTACAGATAAAAACATAGTCGTGAAAGTAGAGTGACAGCCAACCAACTGGGAAAAGATATTCACCAACAATACATCTGACAAATGCTTAATATCCAGTATCTACAGGGAACTCAAGAAACTAATCCCCCCCAAACTTAACAAACCATTTACTAAATGGGCAAGGGAACTAAATAGAGACTTATCAGAAGAAGAGATTAAAATGGCATAAAAGCATATGAGAAAATGTACATCATCCATGGTCATAAAGGAAATGCAAATAAAAACAACCCTGAGATACCACCTTACCCCAACAAGAATGGCCAAGATTTTGAACTCAGACAATGACTGTTGCTGGTGGGGTTGTGGAGAAAAAGGAACCTTACTGCACTGCTGGTGGGATTGTAAGCAAGTTCAGCCACTCTGGAAAGCAGTGTGGAGGTTTCTTTAAAGAACTGAAAATAGACCTTCCCTACGATCCTGCCACTTCTGGGCATCTACCCTGAACATCATAACCCAAGATATGATAAGGACACCTGCTCAGCTATGTTTATATCTGCACTGTTCACAATAGCCAGGTAATGGAAACAATCAGATGCCTTACTGCAGATGAATGGATACAGAAAATGTGGTATATATATACAATGGAATTCTACAAAGTCAACAGACAAGATAAAATAAGGGCATTTGTAGGGACGTGGGTGAATCTAGGGCAAATCATGTTGAGCGAGACAAGTCAAGACCAAAGGAACAAAAGGCACATGGTATCCTTAATATGTGGCTATTAGATCCAAACAGTACAAGCATGAGGACTCAATACTTGCATACCCAATGCTATGGACATGGTACTGGAAATATAAACATAACTACATAGACATAAAAACATATGACTCTATGGACATAATGTTTTATTTCATAAATTAATATGTATCTATGATATACAAACCCTTAGCCTAATTTTGATTATGTTCTAAAAACTAAGTGCCAGGATTGTATACAGAGATTCCCTTCTTGAACACTTGTTTGTTAAACATGTCATTTAAAATATGATGTAAAAATCAGTTAATAAATTCTCTAATAAAAAAGCAGTAAAAGAATCATGGAAGAAAGACTTTTCTGAAGAAGAAATAAGAATGGCCTATAGACACATGAAGAAAAGCTCAATATCTCTGGCCATAAAAAAATACAAATCAAAACAACTCCAGTTAGAATGGCCATGATCAAGAAGTTTAATAACAACAGATGCTGGCAGGGATGTGGCCAGGAGGGAACACTACTACCCTGTTGGTGGGAGTGCAAACTCGTTCAGCCACTATGAAAAACAGTATGGCAGTTCCTCAAAAGACTAAACATAGAGCTTTTCTATGACCCAACAATTCCACTCGTTGGCATTTACCCAAATGCCCAGAAACAAGGGCATACTAAAGCCAATAGCACATTGATGTTCACTGTAGCACTTTTTACCATAGCAAAGATTTGGAATCAACCCAGATGCCCCTCAGTAGATGAATGGATCAAAAAGATGTGGCATTTATACACAATGGAATTCAATACTGCCATCAGGAAGAATGACATCATCACATCCATAAGGAAAGGGAAAGGCTTTGAAAAACTCATATTAAATGAAGTAAGCCAGACTGAAAGTAACACAGGCTCCACGGTTTCCCTCATTTGTAATAATTAGTACAAACCTAGGATCCTCCTAGCAGAGGACTACAGTATCTCAAAAGCTAGATACATAAGGCCATATAGGATGAGGATGACTGAAAGAATCTCCAGGATGTGGAAATAAGAGCTTCATATTATGTGATTGTTGTTCTTAATGTACTATGTTATTTCTGTTTTCTTTCATTGCCTTTTGGTTAAACTCATATTGTTACAGTATCTGACTTTGTTACCTGGTATATTGTCTATAGGTTTACTTGTTTATTAGAATTAGGGAAGCAAAGGGGGAAAACAAGATGATTGGGAGGGATTAGGGGGAGGGAAATGGGGACAAAAACATGAGAGGGGGTGTCAATGTGTGAGAAGTGATTTACCCTCTGTCTGGTGAATGTAACTGTGACCCCTCTATACATTACAATAAAAAAAGAATATCTAAAGCACTTTAATAACAAGCAATGAAAAAGGGAATAAGGGTTTTGGTCAGTTTGTTTTACTAAACATTTATTACTTCAAATATATAGAAACAATAGAACAAATTTTTAAAAATGGGAAAAATCCTGGAACTCTCTTATTTCAAACATAGAAATGAATATTCCAATGTACTAAATGCAAAAAAATAACAACATCAGAGAACTTGCTTTGCTCACTGGAGAATTCAAGATATATTTAGTCTTTAGGAGCTATAGACCTTCAGTTTTCTCTAAGGAGAAAAATCACTGTCACATGCTTTCATCTATCATCTGACTGGGAATTTATCAGTATCTTTTGAAGTTATTTTATTAGTTGAAAATTTTGTCAGATGTTTAATTTCTTAATAAATCATCTTTGCTATGGTTGTACATTGGTCTATTCATCCCTAATAATATTTATATCTTAAAGTTTTATCTGACAGTGATCTAGATAGGTCATCTATTATTGACTAAATATTTTATATGTAATCTGTCATGTCTTTTACTTAATCAATTTATTTTAGTATTGTACTAATATACAGTGTCTCTAGCTTTTGTTTAGGCAAAAGTGAGTACTTCTTATCCATCTTTTCTTTAAATATATTTGAACGAATACCTCTATTGTTGTCAACAATTTTATTACCAATTATTTTGAAAAGCTGGCATGTCTCTTTGAATTTCTTCTCAGTTTTAAAAATTAATTTGTAGGTTTCATTTTCTACATCTTCCCATCCTTTCTCTTCAATATTTTGATGCTACTCAAGTGTTAAATAATTCTTTCTCCTCCTCTTCCTTCTTTTACTTCTGGGCCAGTAGTGGGACTTGAATTCCTCCTCATGGCCTTTTATGGTTTTATTATTCTTGGCTGTGCCTCTTTATGGTTTTGTCTGCTCAGGCTGTTTTTAAATTGTGATTCTTAGATCTGTGCCTCCTGATTAGCTAGGGTGACAGGTGTGAGTCATTAGTGCCTGGCTTGTTTGCAATGTCAAGTCTCAGAGTACTTTATTAGTTCTACTTCCTGAAGGCATCCACAGTTAGCCCTTCCTGACAGAAGTATATGGTACATAACTCAAGTACTGTTGAAAGGCAGAAGTGAGGTTTGAATTTCTACTCACTGATTTACAGACTATAGGATCACTTGAGGGAACATCCACTAGCCTCACTAACAACTTATTAGCTAAGGCCTTGGGACCTTAGGTCACTGCTCCAAATAGGCTTTGGTGGGAATGTTTTGGGGCAGTAAGTTTCCTAGACCTATTGAAATATCTTTGTTCAATGACATTGCGTAATATTGTGTCAATGAAGCTGTGCTATCCGTTATTAAAAAAGAAAAACAAAAAAAAACCTAAACCTTTATTTTTCTTAAACCTGGCTATCAGGTTCAAAAAATAAAATTTACAGCAACACAGTTCAATATAGAAGACAAATGTGATAATGGACATGGCTTTATGCAATAATTCTAAAAATAAAATACCCTTCTATATACTTGATGGTACTGATGGTACTGAAAAATATATATCCATGGGAGGTCAAATACCTCACTCCAGTTAGAATGGACAGGATCAAAAAAAATCTAATAACAACAGATGCTGGAGGGGATGTGGCCAGGAGGGATCACTACTACACTTTTGGTGGGAGTGCAAACTCGTTCAACCACCATGGAAAGCAGTATGGCAGTTCCTCAAAAGACTAAACATAGAGCTTCCCTATGACCCAGCAATTCCACTAGTTGGCATTTACCCAACTGTCCAGAAACAAGGGCATACTAAATCCACTAGCACAATGCTGTTCATTGCAGCACTATTTACCATAGCAAAGATATGGAACCAACCCAGATGCCCTTCAGTTGATGAGTGGATCAACAATATGTGGTATTTATACACAATGGAATTCTATGCTGCTGTCAGAAAGAACGACATCACCCCATTTGTAAGGAAATGGAAAGATTAGAAAAACATCATAGTAAGTGAAGTAAGCCAGACCCAAAGGAACATAGGCTCAATGGTTTCCCTCATTTGACATAATCAGTAGAAACCTTGGGCTCTCCTAACAGAGATTTACATTAGAGCACAACCTAGATACATAAGGCCATACAGTGTAACACTAAATGAAAGGACCTCTAGGATATAAAAAGAAAAGCCATATAATGAGTGATTGCTGTCCAGAAACAAGGGCATACTAAATCCACTAGCACAATGCTGTTCATTGCAGCACTATTTACCATAGCAAAGATATGGAACCAACCCAGATGCCCCTCAGTTGATGAGTGGATCAACAAGTTGTGCTATTTGTACACAATGGAATTCTATGCTGCTGTCAGAAAGAATGACATCGCCCCATTTGTAAGGAAATGGAAAGACTTAGAAAAGATCATATTAAGTGAAGTAAGCCAGACTCAAAGGAACAAGGGTCACTGGTTTCCCTCATTTGTCATAACTAGTAGAAACCTTGGGCTCTCCTAGCAGAGATTTACATTAGAGCACAACCTAGATACATAAGGCCATACAGTGTAACACTAAATGAAAGGACCTCTAGGATATAAAAACAAAAGCCATATAATGAGTGATTGTTGTCCTTAATGTACTATGTTATCTCTTTCACTGTGCCTTGGTTATCTCATATTGTTACAGTATTTCACTTTGTTATCTGATATACCGGATAAATGGTTATTTGAAATTGGATAGGGAAAGGGGGAAAACAAGATGAGGGGTGGGGGTGGGGGGAGAGAAATGGGGACCAAGACATGAGAAAGCGTATCAACGTGTGTGAATTAATGCACCTTCTATCTGGTGAATATAATGTAACCCTTCTATTAATTACAATAAAAATATATGAAAAAAAAGAAAAAAGGAAAGGAGAGAAAAAGAAACACAGTAAGTGCTTGAAAGGTACAGTGGCTGTACCAGTTGGACAGAACGTACTGAGTCATATATTCTGGGACTAAGTGCCCCGGAACAAGGACAGTAAAATGCTAAGGAGTGACAGCTGTTTTGTCAGGAAAAACATTAGTTACCATGTATTTACCTTGCATCAGTCTTATACAAGTCTTACATTGGGTCCTCAGGAAAAATCCACGATGCAGGGAAGCTTATCAATTACCAATCCAGAGAAAGAAACTGAGACTCAAAGAAGTTAAGCAACCAATGACACAAAGCTAAGTAATGACAAAGGCTGGCTTTGAACCAACATAGCCTGGCCCTGGTTACCCTATCCTTAGGCATTGTGCTGCTACTCCTCATTGGCTCTCCCTTGTTATGTGAGATCCTGGAGTAACAGAGACCTGAACCTGCCACTTCTAACTTCCCTACTGCTCTCCGTTCTTCATTTGAAAAAAAAAATAAAGCAAACTTGTAAATAAAACTGACATCCGTTGCATACACATTCCAGTGTAAAACTAATTTCAATTAAGCAAATACTATGTATTGTCATCTTAGTCATTGGTCTAATTTTACTTGTGTAGTATGAAACCAATTATCCTTAAGCAAAATCTTTAACAATCCCAGCTGAAGGCCATGAGAAAGACATTGGTTGGATATAAAACACTAACTTAAGGGTTACCATAGTAAAGTATCTATTACAGACAGTCTTGATGTATAAACTGTCACCCAGTCAAGGAAAGGTTAATTGGTAATGGGAGAGTTCATTTATCCAACCAATATTTATTCAGTGACAATATGTTTGCTCTATTTTGTACAAGTAATATATACTAATAAAAAATAAAATGGACGTAAGAAAAACTGCACAAATATTTGTTTTAGTGATAGGATATGTAAAACAGAAAAATTTAAATTAAAAGAGTATGCAAAAAAGACTACCTGTCTTGAAATATGTCTTTTAATATATAAAAGTTTCTGTAAAAAGCACACATAATAGAGAATGACATAAAATTATAAATATAGAGAGCTATATTAGATTCATATGAAAATATAGGTTTGGCCTCTTTTTAAAAAAATTTGTTTCAAACATCAAAATAGAGCTCTATGTGTATGATAGTAAAATCTTTGTTCAGTGACAGTGAATAATATTGTGTCTTGAAAGGAGACAGAAAATAGATATATTACATATAAAACACATCATATAAAAATAATAGACTTCTCCATATAAACAATGCGGTGAAGATAAAATAAAGTAGCATAGAAAGGAAATATAATAATGTACAATCAGCAAGAAATGATCGGACATGGATACCTTGACCACAAAACAAACAAAAACAAACCACACTGACTCCATAATTAGCAGTGACTCTGATATTTTGAATTTGATATTTGAAAATACTCCGTGGAGGTTTTATGCATGGAAAAATACATAGTTTTTCATATATGCTTCTTGTAATTAATAGGAGGGTTACATTATATTCACCAGATAGAAGGTGCATTACTTTACATCCATTGATACCCTTTCTCATATCTTGGTCCCCATTTCCCTCCCCAACACCGTCTCTCATCTTGTTTTCCCCCTTCCCTATCCGATTTCAAATAACCAAATTCGCATATATACAATATATCAGATAACCAGGTGAAATACTGTAACAATATGAGATAACCAAGGGACAGTAGAGATGAGAAATAGCATGGTATATTAAGGAAAACAATCACTCATTATATGGCTTTTGTTTCCATTTCCTGGAGGTCCTTTCATTTAGCTTCATTCTATATGACCGTTTGTATCTAGGTTTTGTTCTATTGTAAATCTCTGCTAGGAGAGCCCAAGGTTTCTACTGGTTATGACAAATGAGGGAAACCACTGAGCCTATGTTCCTTTGAGTCTGGCTTATTTCACTTAATATGATGTTTTTCTAAGTCTTTCCATTTCCTTACAAATGGGGCAATGTCATTCTTTCTGACAGGAGCATAGAATTCCATTGTGTATATATACCACATCTTGTTGATCCACTCATCAACTGAGGGGCATCTGGGTTGGTTGTTGGAGACCATTGCTTTCAGGTCCTGAGGAAGTAAGATTATATGTTGGCACCTGGCAGCTCGCTAATGAGTCAGTACTTGTTGACCAGGAAGTTTCTTTGCATTCGTTGATTTGTTTTTTCTGTGCTTGTGAATAGAGTGGATTGCTAGATTTCTTCCAAGTTTGTTTGCTGTTTTGCAGATGACCTTTACTGTGATTGGAAGCTTAGGGATATAAATAGTGTGGGGTTTGAGAGAAGGGAGAAAAGACGGAGAGGCAGAGGAGAGAGGACAGAGAGAAATAAACGACCTCTGCTTGCAGCGATTCGAGTCTGTGATCATTCCCAGTACTACTCCGAAGTGACGTGTCGTTGCCGTGGGCAGTGACAGTTGGTTCCATATCTTTGCTCTGATAAATAGTGCTGCAATGAACATCATTGTGCTAGTGGATTTAGTGTGCCCTTGTTTCTGGACGATTGGGAACTGCTGGGTCATAGAGGCGTTCTATGTTTAGTCTTTTGAGGAACTGCCATACTGCTTTCCATAGTGGTTGAATGAGTTTGCACTCCCACCAACAGTGTAGTAGTGATCCCTCCTGGCCCTCCCCTCCAGCATCTGTTTTAAAGATAAAAATCCAAGGTATGAATTTATTCCAATAGAAAATAACACAGTGCAACATATAGTTATTTAAATAAATATATCCTTTGGAAATCAAATTAAAATAAACAAGAGAAAAAGGGAGAAAAATGGTCCTAAGCTTTTTAGGTAATACCTATGTTGCATTTCTTTTTGTATTTTAAAGGACAAATAAGTAATAGAAATGAAATTGTATGATATCGTTAATTATTTGCAGATGAGGCAATTACCTTACAAATGCAGATAATGCTGTTGATGGTTCTCATCTATAACCCTGGCTACTCTGAAGGTGAAGATTGGGATATCTCCATGAGAGATCAGCCCTTGACTACATCTCAACAAATAAGCTGGATGCGATGTCATGTGTCTGTGCCATTCTATAGATGGGTGGATCAAGATTTAGGAAAGATGTACAATAAAACATGACTTTACATACTAAAAAAACAACTTTATAAAGCAAAATTGAGTTAGACAACTTAGGTGGTAATTTTAGTCACTAAATATAATGCCAGTTCTGCAAACAAAAAATACAAATATATAAAAAAGTATGCCAGATGCTAGGTGGCTTTAGCGCATAATCCTAGCTACCTAGCAATGTCTGCAGATTGCAGTTTGAATTCAGCTGGTGCTAGTCAGTCCATGAGACTCGTCTTCAATTAACCAACAGAAAACTGAAAGTGGCATTGTAGCTCAAAGTTGGTAGAGTGCTAGCCTTGAGCAAAAACCTCAAGGACAGCACCCAAGCACCTGAGTTCAAGTCCCATGATCAACAACAACAACAACAAATGATGCAGTGACAATCTTTAAAATTCTGTGAAAAAAACTTATTTCTAGCAATTTTTAAATAAAAGAAGTTCAAACAGGCCAAATTTTCAGGATTTTCTGCAAGAAAACGCATTACTTATCAGTCATATATGGTTAACCTAGTAATAGTTGTGTACCAGTGTTGGTATGTAAATTCAAAATATTCAGCAGTACATTCATTAATATATTTTGCAACCATATCTCATTTTCTCTTAATTTCTAAATGCAACCATAAAGTGCATAAAACTATAATAATTGTTTTGAAAACAAATATGATTACTTTAACTCCTATAAGTGAGGATACCTATGCAGAAAAGAAGGAAACATATAAGTTACAGGCATTCAATTTGGACATCAGGCAGTACTTACTTAATTCAGGATAATTAAAAGCATTACTGTGCCAAGTTAGTTAGCTAAGAGTCAATTAGATTGTTTACAGAAATGTTCCACAATGCCCCATATGTCATTCATATCAATTTAGCACTTAATAGGGAAAGAAAATTATGTTTACATACGGTGATATATAGAAGAGGAATAGAAAAAAGACTGAGAAGTTTGCAAAAATTTTTTTTTCACTTTCTGCAACATTACACAACTATGGAAACCCCTACATGCCCATCCTGCTGTTCTGTAATCACACACATATTCTTCAAGGACTGCAACAGCTGTGGTCATGACTGCAGAAGACTCTTACCTTGTGTAGTTGCCATGTTTTTATCTACTATAAAATATGTGAAAATGAATGACCATGGTGTTTCCTATAAAAAACAATAGTTAAAAAATGAACTGGCAAAAATATATGAGTATTTGTCCATACTCTTTTTAACATTATTTAATTTTTATAAAATCAAAGTATGTATGAAATGATAAAACTAAAGATTCCCTTCCCCCTCCTCCCCACCCCAAGTGGTCAATGTTATTGAGCACAAAATGACTTTTTGAATTTTAAAAATGCCAAGAATTATTCTGAAAGTCACCAGGAAAAGAAAACTGTTCTGTGTGTCCCATAGATCTTCCAGGGAGGCCTTGCTGCTCTTTGGGAAATGTCTGCCAAATTGTTCCTGCTGAACCATACAGAAATCCACCTATTAGCCCATGCTAAAATCACACTGAACAAACTAGGAGTAAATGATAGAGGGTCAATCTGATTAAAAGAATGTATATGCATGTGTGAAACACCAAGGTGAATCTATCTGGACAAATTAGCATAAACAAGAAGAAAAAAAAAGACATGAACGTACACATGTTTTGTCTGCCAGGTAGTTACTGGTGTGTAGGTAAATAAAGAGATGAAGGAAGATGAACAACAAAATAGTTCACTTAGGTGTGGAATAATGAAGCTTGCTGATATAAGTCTGGAAAGAGGGCAGGGGAGGACTGATGGAGAGTTACACTGTATATATGCATGGATCTGTACAGCTGGTTGATACTATCAAAATTGTGGGAAGTATTTCAATGATTAAAAATCGTAATTTTTTATTCATCTCAAAGTAGTACCAAAGAGTTGCCATTCAAAAAAAGCAATTTAAGAATATAATGTAGTTGAATTTTCTGTTAGTCTAGATAGTAATCCTTCACCAAATGAATCACTGAATTTTCTCATATTTTGTTAGGTTATGTTAGGAGTCCTTGTTTGTACTGCAAGTTTCCTTTTTGGTGTACCAAATTCTTTGTTGATTTTTATTTTTTCTCATTCTTATTATCTTTAAGTAGTACAAGGGAGTTGATGAAGTAGTTTATGTATCCAATGCATGTTGATCAATGTTACCCCCTTTCAAAGTCTCATTTATCTTCCCCTGCCCAATTCTTCCTTCACTCATGTTAATTTTGTACAGTAAAAAGATTTAAAACCATCCTAAATCTGAAAAGGAAATTGGAATAAAAATCAGATTGCTATCTTCTTATTTTTTATAAGAAATGTTGGTGTCAATTAATTGAAAAGAAAATAAAGAAAGCTTTCCTCTTCTCTAAGTAGATATTTCTTGAAGGATTACTAGAAGGAAAAAAGGGCTATAATATTTATTGTTTTGTTGCTTTAAGCGGAACTAAACTGAAATTTATATTTGCAAATATTCTCAAGAGTTACATTCTTTAGATTGTTGCCTTCTGTTATTCTCCTATTGTTACAATATCTTACATTTTAATCTGGTGTATTGTTTATTTGAAATAGGAAAGGGAAGGTGGGAAGACAAGGTGAGGGGAGGAGGTGGGGGAAGGAAATGGGGACAAGTATATGAGAAGGGGTATCAAGGTGTGTGAAGTAATGTCCCTTCTATCTGGTGAATATAATTTTAACCCCTCTATTAATTACAATAAAAATATTAAATCAAAAACCTTTTTTTCTTACTAATCAGAAAGGTTTTTGTTGTTTGTTTGTTTTGTCAGACAGGGAGTTTGAGTTGGATGTGGGGCTGGAATTAAGTCTCAGGCCCTGGGCAGGGTCCCTGAGCCTTGTCTGCTCAAGGCTATTGCTCTACTACTTCAAGATATAGGTTCACTTCTGGTTTTCTGGTACTTAATTGGATATAAGTTTCTTGTGGACTTTCTTGCCTGGGCTGTCTTTGAAGTGTGAGCCTCAGTTTTCAGCCTGCTGAGTAACTACGATTGTAGGCTTGAGTCAGCAGCCGTTCAGAAAGCTTTTTATACTTTTTTAATGTTCAAAAGGGCAAGAAGTTCAATAGGTGGTGCTGCACCCTTCCACCATAAATTAGTTCTGAAACATGTGAAATGCCATGAGTTGTCAGCTATTGGAAATGATAGAATTTGCTAAATTAAAACAAATAAGTTCATATAATTTTGTGTTTAGACTAAGGGTATGTATTCTTCTGATGTGAAGCAAGTCTTACCCTACACACATGCTGTTATGAATTCTTCTCTAGTTATTTTTATCAATTTAAGACCTTGGAAACTCTTAGGTGTCTCTTCTATTTCACATGAGCTCTACTATCATGAAGAACATCTTTACTCTGGGTTCACACATGTCAGAAAGAGAAATATTTGTTGTCTCTTTTGCTAAAGATAACATATCCAGTTCTATAAGATCAGAACTATATACCTATAAATATTTAATTATAACAACTTTATCAAACACTCTATGTTTAATACAGTAACATGGAAGATTGGGCCTTCAATCCATTAATTTTAAGGAGATACTATTTAACCAGCATTCTTCCCCCACCCTCCAAAATGCATACTCAACTTGCATGCAAAAGACATCCACCATGTCTCAGTAGCACCAAAGTCATTCTGTTATTAATTCTAAAGCTCAAAATCTCATTTAAATATTATCCAAGTCAAATGAGAAGTATGATTTACCCTTGGGTGTTCCTTTGCAAACAGGAATCTCAAATCAGGTAAGTTATGAACTTCTAAAACACCTTGCCAGGATAGATAAGGTAGATTCCTGTTCAGCAATGGATACATGGAACACAGAAAGGAGTGACTTGTTTGTATAAAGTCTGACCTACTAAGATAAATTCAATGAACTATTAAAGCTTGAGAGCATCAAGTACCTTTTGCACAGTTTCTATCCTCTAAGCCCAAGAGGTTGTGATCCTGGGTCTATGGTGGGCAAGATATGGTTTGCACCCCTGGTTAGTCCTGCCTCAATAGTTTTTTTTCATATATTTTTATTGTAATTAATAGAAGGGTTACATTATATTCACCAGATAGAAGGTGCATTAATTCACATACATTGATAACCTTTCTCATGTCTTGGTCCCCATTTCCCTCCCTCCCACATCCACCCCTCATCTTGTTTTCCCCCCTTCCCTATCGAATTTCAAATAACCAAATACAAATATATCCCATATATCAGATAACAAAGTGAGATACTGTAACAATATGAGATAACCAAGGGACAGCAAAAGAGATGAGAGATAACATAGTACATTAGTTTTATAATTCTTTCTCTGGAGGCCATCTGCCATGCTGAAATAAAGGCAATTTTTTTAAACTGTTGAAACCAAGAGGCAGCTCTGTTGAGTTCAGATTCAGTTATTTGACCATTCTTCCATCTCAATGCACAATACACCATCATAGTAAGCACATTTAGAATCTTCTTTTGAAGAATGATGACCCTATGAAGTCCTTTGTTCTGAATTTTTGTCTCATTTAAGTTAAAGAAGTATTGTCTTTACAGGTACATTATCACTCCTATTCCTCTCATTCTCTATCCTTCAATATCTCCTAAGTTCTTAGTATCAATAAAATATTCAATTATGTCCTTAGTGTGCTCCTTATAGCTACCTTTTTTCAGTCTTTCTCTATCTCTCTCTCTTGATTTCATTTTGCATAAGAAATATGATCTGAAAGTTCTGTTTCATTTTTGCATAATAATTTCTTTTGAAAAACTTTTTTCACATTTATTCTGAACAGTCAGAAAAAATAAAACCATTCTTACATCATTTTGGAATCTCATCTAAGCATTTAACTTCATCTCACAAATTCATTCATTCACAAGTTATTAGAAAATTCAATCAAGTTATTTGCTAATTTTTTGTGAATATCTCTTACTGTCTTGCTCCTCAAATTACATTCTCCATTTCTATCTGAGAATACAGTGGAGTATCCACTAATATCTTTGCTCAATCCTTTCCTAATTACTTATAATACGTACTCACTGGGAGTTGTCATTCTAGCTCTTTTACTTTTTGAGTTCTGACCAGAATCAACTTCAATATTTACCTTTGTAGGATGCAGCTCCAAAAGTACTTGAACACAAACTCATCCATCAGTTACAAAACTGTTTGCAATTTCTGTGATTCACTTATCCCTTTCTTGGTACCAAAATCTGTCTTCATCTTCTTGAGCTTTCTTTTTTTTCTCCATACATTTCTTATTGTAATTAATAGAGGGGTTACAGTTATATGTTATATTCAGTTCTTGAGCTTTTATAACAAAATCTTACAGAGTATCTTTTTTTTTTGTTAGTCCTGGGCTTCAGTTCAGGGCCTGAGCACTGTCCTTGGACTTTCTCAAGGCTAGAACTCTACCACTTGAGCCTCAGCACCACTTCTGGCTTTTTTCTATGTATGTGGTACCGAGGAATCGAACCCGGGTCTTCATGCATGCTAGGCAAGCACTTTAACTACTAGGCCAAACTCCCAGCCCTTACAGAGTATCTTAAGAACAAAAATTTATATTCTCTTCATTCATGGAAGGTGGCAGTATGAGATAATTGTGTCAACCTTCAGTCTGAGTGGAAAATGGCAAAATTTTCACTTCCTTATTAAAGATCAAAAATAAAAACAAAACCAAAAAATGGCTTTAGTGGCTCCTGTTTATGAAGGCACTAATTCCATGATGAGGTCTGTAGGCTCATTAGCTCATGTAAACTTCCTTATATCATACTGAATCTTAGTGTTTCAACATGAGTTCCCAGCGGTATGAAATTCAGCACATTACATGTGTGATAAAATTTACATGCGCCAAAAATATGAATGCTTGTCGACTAAATAGTATGTTTTAAAAGATTGAAAGTATGAATAAGCTATATCATTTTGCTCCATGTCAAAGCTGTTTAGAGTCTATGTTTAATTTTCCAGAATTAGTCTTTTTTCTCTTCTTCATCTTTGTACCAGTCCTTGGGCTTGAACTCAGCCTGGGTGCCCTCCTTAGGCTAGCATGCTGCCACTTGAGACACAGCTCCATTTCTGACTTTTTGGTAGTTAGCTGAAGATTTGTATTATCCAGATTCTCCTGCATGATCTGGCTTTTAACTGTGATCCTCAGATCTCAGCTTCCTGAGTAGCTAGTATTACAATTAGGAGACAACCATGTCTGGCTAGAACCAGTAATTTCTAGGAAAGCAGAGAAGCTGGAGAATGCCTTTGGGGAGGAAATGATGCTAAAAGAAAATAGAAAAATCTCTAACTTGCATGGCCTCACAGATTGCTCACTAGGAATGACACAGCAACCCTTCGCACTACTTGGATTTTAGCTGAATTGATTACAGATCTCCGCAGATACTACATACAAGAAAACAGACATGGAAAGATCTGTTGACGCTACTTATTTACAAAACATGGATATGATTAACGAAACCATCATGTTTTGGGGTAACTTTATTTGAAACCAAAGACAATCAAAACACAATACTCAGGACCATACTTTTTGTAACCTATGTGTTGTGAGCCAAGTGTCTCCTTGATAATAGGTAGGCCTGAGCCAATAATGAAATACATATAGTTTTAATGTCTAATATTACCAAAAGTCTTAAGGAAGTTGTTGCTGTTGTTTTATTTTCCCCTCTGTAGTTCAGTTGTTTTTATAGAAGCCTGAAAGTCTCTCATTGTTACATTTTATCTTCTCTATATGGTCTGTGTTGCATTAACTATGTTTCCAAGTTCATATTCACAGTTCTCTACAGGTACACACCCTATTACAGCTATCTGAGTTTGGTGTTGATGTCTGTGTCTAGTCTGAAATTGAGAATATTGTTGATTTAACAACGCAGTTGTATAAAGGAGGCCATTATTCAATGTGATGGGACCTGCTGGGAACAATTTCTTGGATCATATCACAAATGTTGTCAGTGGTAAAATGTGGTGGCTGTGGCAGATGGAGCATGCAGTTCACTGAAAGATAGTCTTGCTGTTCGAAATTGAAAGTTAACACCCCAATCTTCCTATTTGGAAAAACAAATTTTTGGCTCTAGTTCTTGAGAATAACATATTATATAATTCCATTTTCTTGATAACTATTTTTAGGAATCCAAGTCCCACTAAGAAACCATGTTCAAATATTTCTAAAAGCTATTATTATTTATTATGATTATTCCATTTGGCTTAGTATAAGCTATAAGGATAATACCTGTGGAGAATATTCTAGGAAGTAAAAGCAAAAAAATATATTCTGTCCTCCAGGATTTCCCATGTGTTTGTCATGCAAAGCATATGGCTTGAAGTCATTTGTTAATATGTATCATCAATATTAAACTTGCATTGAATTTTGCTAATCATTTAGCATATCCTATTACATTTTTATTTCTATAAAAATACATTTATGAATGAAACGAATAATTTTGAAACTTCCTTTTCATTTGCAGTGCTTATCATTGTCAAAAAACATGTTGAGTTTTAAGAAATCATGATGGGGTGAGTTTAACTGTAACCCTTCTATACATTACCTTGACAATAAAAAAATAAAATAAATCATGATGAAAAGCAGTTGCAATTTTAATTTCATAGTTTTTAAAATAGATATCATTATTCTAATTGTTGCTGTGAATTTCTATAAGAAGTCAGTATTCCAAGGTTATCAGATATTACAACAAAATCACACAGTGTCTTTTCCAAACAGAATCAGTAAATATTGAACTAATCATTTATAAATTTCCAGAATTACTGGAAACCATTGCCATGATCAAAATTTACAATATATAATATGTCAAAAATAGAGTGTAATAAAACTAATAGAACACTGACTTCTGCATCGAAATGGTACCCCATAGTGAATTGTAAAAACAAAATTAAAAAAAATTGACAATCCTTCTTACTCCTTAGGACTTATATGCAAAGTCATTCTAGCTTGAGAATGAGAATAAAGGAGAAACACATTTTCAATGGGAGTCCCACCACCTTGCCATCAGTTCATTCATGAATTTTTCCCCACCTTTGAACAATTCATATAATTGTCACAAAGTTTCTGCACAAGTCAAATGTTATACTAACCTAAAAATGAGCAGCAAATTGCCCTCCAGTGGAAGGTCCCAGCAGTGTAGCTGCGAGATGCCAGACTCACTGCCGTTTAACGGTGGGAGCTACTATATTTCCACATTTGTAATTTGTGCCTCCAATACATGTAGAGCTCTATTTCCACTTACTCCCCAAGAAGCCAAGTATGCATTTATAGGAAGCATAGTTAGAGTCATGATGGAAGCTTATTTTTCTGTTCTTCTGGATATTCTTTTTATGATGACTGGATAATGGAATTTTTAATACAAAAAGAAAAGTGACTTTTTTTTAAAAAAAATTAAGTCCAGAATTTTAAATCTTCTAAATTAATTCTTTCTGTACTCTTTAAATCAGACTTCTTGACTCCCAGTTGGATAATATTTTAATGTTATTAGGAATAACTCTCTATTCTTTACTTTCATTTCCTACAGTCAGTTTAATTTTTTTAAAGAAGAAATCATTTATAATAAAATGTGCTACTTTCAAAAATATGCTAATCTCTTTTATGAAAATGTGTGCTGGTAAGCAATTATTATTAATGTGACTTGAAAAACTTGAAAACTCACTATGGCATTTGAGAGCAATAATCTACTGGTGTTGTGGTCAAATTTGTTTGGGTGGATAAACAAATAGGTATCCAAACAGAGGGGAAAAATGTTATCTGCAAGGTTTTGCATCCATTACTTTCAAAAGCAATGATAACAACTAAAAAGCAATACATAATTAAAGAATGTGTTTCCTGTATTTAATAAGAACATGTGGTAAAGGCTCTAGAACTATGATAAAAATCTTAAAAAGTTACTTGTTTTTTTTCCAAATATTACCAGGAACTTATGTTTAATATACTTAAGTAGGACAAACTGGACAAATAAAATGAGATGATTAACTTTTAATTTCACTTCTATGCTCTTCTCTACTGGAGCAACTAAAAATTGATTAAATATAAAATCTGACTGGGATTTTACTAGTAGCCACAGACACTACTTTTATTAAATTAAAATGTATGACTATGCTTGAGCCTGGAAATTTACAACAATTCAATTACTCTGTTAGCACTATTAGGCTAAACTCTTTTATATTAAAAAATCTATTAATCAGTAGGATAAATTTGGAATATAATCATGGATGGAAAATCAATTCCTTATTTTTGAGGATGAAAACACAAAACTTAGTGATGTTTAATAGTGTTGAATGCTTTTAAATTATATTTTGTATTGTCTTTAGTTGTATAGAAAGGTGGGTCAGTATATTAGTATAATGGCGTCTGGTCAATGTGTCCCCTTTCATCATTGTCCCCATCCCTCTCAACCCCAGCTGTCCTCTCAATTTTGATAGTATCATAAAAAATAGGTTGAATATTATAACTGTAGTCTTTCCTCTCTCCATTTCATCCACCAGTATTTGAAACTAACTGGAACTAAGTAGAATTGATTTCTTTATAAGTTTCAGCAACAGTAAGCCATCCAGCAATGGAAGCTTTCTATTTATGCTTCATTTATCTGGATTTGGATGAGTATTAAAAGACATGATTCTTTGTACCAGGGAAAACTAAAGTATTAATATGTGAGATTCCGCTGAGCTGAATATTGGCAGGTGTGTGTCTCTCTCTGCTTTGAAATTGCACAGTCAGTCCCAGAAGTAACCCAGCTTCACAAGGGCCCTGCACTGCCATCTGCCATTTCTGTTTTTTTTTAAATATTTTTATTGTAATTAATAAAAGGGTTACATGATATTTGCCAGATAGAAGGTGCATTAATTCATATACATTGATACCCTTTTACATGCCTTGGTCCCCATTTCCCTTCCCCCCCACCCCCAGCCCTCATCTTGTTTTGCCCCCTTCCCTATCCAATTTCAAATAACCAAATATAAATATATCCAATATATCAGATAACAAAGTGAGATACTGTAACAATATGAGATAACCAAGGGACAGCAAAAGAGATGAGAGATAACATAGTACATTAAGGACAACAATCATTCATTATATGGCTTGAGCCTCAGCACCACTTCTGGCTTTTTTTTTCTATGTATGTGGTACCAAGGAATCGAACCTGGGTTTTCGTGCATGCTAGGGAAGCACTCTACCACTAGGCCAAATTCCCGGCCCTCATTTCTGTGTTTTTTTTTTAACTTAAACTTCAGTAAAAAGATTGAGACAGACTTTCTCATTTTCTTCACACAACATTGTGGGTTCAGATGACCAATGGTTTCATAATAATTAAATAACATAGCACAAGTAGATAAGGCTTATAATTTTATTAAAGTGGTAATTTGTATAACAATAATTTACATTTAATTTTAAGTATCTTAAGCAGTCATAAATAATACTAATATTACACAAGAAGGGAGAATATCTTCAAATTTTTAATTTTCCTTTTTTATCCACACAAGGTTCTATGAGTAGTGGTACTGTGTCTCAAAACTGTAGAGCACTAGCCTTGACTGAAAGAGCTCAGGGACAGTTCTGGTCTAATAACTGCTCCACACTCCAAAAACAGTTTCATAAAAGGCTCTATGATTTCATGTTGGGAGAAAGCTTTCTGGCAAGATTACTGACCTATGTAGAGAAGCATAATTAAACATTGATTGGTTCATTCTTTTATTCATTTATACATGTCTGTTAGCCCATTTAATCTGTATCTATTCTCTCCTTTATACGTGCAAATTTGTTATAGTTTTTTCCTTAATTTCCTCTGGAAAAATTTATTTTTTTAAATTTTATTTTATTGTAGGGGTGAGGTATACAGGGTTGACAGATACATTTGTCTTGTAGTAGATACATATAATTTCAAACCATTGAGTTATAAAGATAACCTCATGGGGCCTATATGTTCACAATTCCAAGACATGAAAAGCAAAAACATAAGTAGACCACACAACGATACTATATTTTTCATTGAAAGGTTGAATAGAAATACTGAGAACTAATTCCTTATGTGGCTTGCAATCTTGGGCTGGGGGAGAGAGAACATTCTTTTCTGTTATGACAGACTGGAGAATTTTCCTTAGTTAGTATTTTACTTAGTTGCAATGCTAAAACATTGGGAGGAATTATGCTATGATAATATTAGTGATTGCTCTGGGGATGCAGCAAATTTGACAACATGACATTACTGGAAAAACAACACACTATACCTAAAATAGACTCCTACAAATATAGACTATCGAATTTTGACTTAGATAAAAATGAACTCAATAAAGGATGAGAATTTTTAGGGAATGGTGAAACATTGACATATATAGGCAAAACAGGTAACTCTCTCTTTCCCATCTGAAATTTGAAGCAAATTCTAAGCTACATTTCATCAACAGGTGAAAATCTGTTGGTTTGAGCAGAATGTTTGCTTTGTGGAGAAAAGGAGGCTGTTTCTTTGGTAGAGCCATTGCTTTTTCTGTAGTGTTATTTCTTTAAAAAATGTTCTTTTCATTTTAAATGTGATGCACAGAGAGGTTACAGTTCCATAGGATAGATGAGTACATTTCTTTTTGAGCCATGTCACCCCCTCCCTCATTGTCTCTCAAGCTTTTCCCTCTTTCAACCTCTTTTCCTCCCAAGTTGTATATTTCTTTCCAACACAGTATCACTGATGAATTGGTTTGTCCTTTGTCCCACTTGTTTCCGTGTTTCCCCTTGCCCTTACTTCTGTTCAGTACACCTCAGCAGAAATAAGCTTCTCAAGGTCTACCTGGAATTCCCCTAGTGCTAAATTCACCCTTCGTATGCTAGTGGTGGTTATCAAACCAAGATCCTTATTCATGCTGTGTGAGCACATTGCCTATGAGTTCTACCCACGATACACCCTAATGTGAGTACTTAGCATAGTGTCTACCCATACTCTTTTGGATCTTGTACTGTGGAAACATCCCCTACTTGAGTTAGGGATGACAATCTACCATTGGTTGTGAGATTAAAGGTCAGAAACTGGCAACACAGATGTTTTTCTGACTTGTAGGAGTATTTGAAAACATTATGACGTGTTTGTCAACCCTCAAGTGACTTACCTACTACCCCTGACAATCCTCCTTTGTTTTTTTGTTATTTTCAAGATGTATGATTGCACTAAGCATTCCATTTCATATTGAGTAAAGTAGAAGAAAATACACTTTCTGAAGACAATTATCCGTTTTCTGGGTTAGTACACTTAGTTTCTCTTTGCATACTGTTTGGATTTATTTGACCTTATTCCAAAACCTGTGACAGAACCAAAAAGTAATTGAAGATTTCTACTAGAAAGTACAATACATAATTTACTTTTGTGGTTTCATAACATAAATAAATGGTTTTTCACCGATAACCTAGACAACCTTTAATTATTACTGCTTTGTCTTTCATCAGTTGCTTTCTGCCTACAATTAATGAGGAATGAACATCAAATTTTAGCTGTAAAATGTCTTTAGTTTAGTATTACAATGAATGGGTGTTGAATTTTAAATGAGGATTTTTGCATTTTGATCCTCATCTACAGGCTTGCTGATAGTTGTACGGTCAACTACAGCCTAAGACTATCACAGGAAAAAAATGTCAGAAATAAACAAAAAGTAAGTTTAGAATTATGTATTTTTCTAAACAGTATGAGGAAATCCAATATCAGTCTACTTTTTCTTAACCTAGACATGAATCTTATTGTAGGGGTTCGAATAGCCCCTACAAACTAAGTTTTGGGGATTAAACTCAAGGCCTGGATATTATCCCCAATTTTTGTCCTCAAGGTTAGTACTTGAAGAACAGATCAATTTCTAGCTTTTTGATTGGTTAATTGGAGGTGAACAGTCTTGTAGATTTTCCTGCCCTGACTGCCCTAAACAAAGATATTCTGATTTCAAACTCCTGAGTATCAAGAATTACAGGAGTAAACTGCCAAGTGTAGCTAATAAGGTCATTTTGAGGTCATGTCACAGTATGTCTGCTATTCAATTCATTTCATCTCATTTTATATACATTTTCAACATTCTGTGCCATTATGAGAAGCAGGGTGAGTATGATAGAATAATACATGTTAAAAGAAAAAGACATAGTCACACATAACTTTTACAGAACTCTGTTTTTAAGTATTAACTATTTTTATTATTTTCTTAATATATTAACTTGTAAATTAGGTTTCATAATAAGGATGTATATAGAGTAAAACAAAGTATATATCTATATATATATATTTGATTCAGTTTTTTTTACATGTTAATGAATTCATCAGGAAACTTGGAGCCCAAGAACTTTGGAAAACTAACAATCTAGTAACTAGTATATAAAGTACTTTGCTAAACATTACTATATCACTACGCAAACTGGTTGAAGGCTGAAGTAATAATCTTTCCTTTTTTTTTTTTTGCTAATAATGGGGCTTGAAATCTGGGCGTGGGTAATGTACCTGAGCTCTTCAGCTCAAGGCTAGGACTCTATCACTGAGCCACAACCCCACTTCCTGTACCATTTGTCTTGTATGTAACTTTTATCTGATTTGGGGAGGGGAAAGAGAAACACAGAAAAAGTGAAACACAGGGTGAACCAACTCAACAGACATGGATATGAAATGTACAACTTTGGGGGGCAGTTGGGAGAGAAAAGTGAGGAAGAGAATGAGGGAGTAGTGACACAAATCAAAAAGAAATGTACTTATGGTCTAGGAATGAGGCATAGTGGTAGAGTGCTAGATAGATTCATACTCATGTGTCATACAAGATGAAGATACAATGATCATCTGATGTTCAGCCACGGTCATTATTTCTTCATTTATAAATGAAACAAACAGGGGCTGGGAATGTGGCTCTGTGGTAGAGTGCTTGCTCCACATGCATGAAGCCCTGGGTTCCATTCCTCCATAACACATAAACAGAAAAAACTGGAAGTGGTGCTGTGTGTAGCAAGTGGTAGAGCACTAGTCTAGAGCTGAAGAGGTCAGGGTCAGTGTCCAGGCCCTGAGTTCAAGCTCCAGGGCTAGCAAAAAAAAATAAAATAAAATGTAAAAAATAAACACAAATTTCTAAAAAAGGTAAATTATGAAATAAGATAATTTATGGACTTATGTTTAAAATTTGAGGAATGAAATAACAACTCTCAGGAATAAGAATTTAGGGAGTAATTCTGGGTGCCTAGAACTAGACCATTGTTCTTAAATCAATACCAATAGAACGATGTAGTAAAAATTTTATGCATTGGACCACATCAAAGCTAATTTTTCTTTGGAACAAAGTGGTAAAGATGATGAATATTATTAAAAACCCAGAAATAAAAGCAAACAGCTACAATTATATTACTTTTGATAAAGGATCTCAAAACATACAGTAGTGAAATAGGAAATGTCTTCAACAAATGATAGTGGAAAAACTGATTTTCTTCTGACAGAGGACTTAAAGGAGATCTTACCCTGCACAAACATGAACTCCAAAGTGGATAAAGGTCTTAATGAAAAACTGAAAACATGTAAGTACTGTGAGAAAACAGGTTAAATTCTAGAAGATATAGACACAGATAATTATTTTATAAATAGGCCACTAAAACCACATGGACAAATGAGACTGCACCAAATTAGTTTATGTACATCAAAAGAAACAATTATGAGAATCATGAGACAAGTCTGCATTACGAGAGTAAATATTCTCACCTATCCAAATGAGAAAAGATTAACTTTTAGAATATACAAATAACAATAAATTAAAGCATCAAAGAACACAAATCAACACATTTATGAGTACAATGAACAAAATGTTCACAGATGAATAAGCACACATACACACATATGACAAATGTTAATCATCCTTATTTAAGACAAAAATGGAAATGAAGATTATGGTAATGCTTAGTGCTTCATCTCACTGTAGTTAGAATGTCAGATAGCAAGGAAATAAAAAAAGAAACTGAAGATTATTCTGCTGAGTGAAATGAAACTATTCTTAAAAAGCCAAACATTCCATGTTTTTATTCACTAGATAAGCCCAATAGATAGATATTCATATGTTGTGACACATAATACATATCAAATTAACATATGAATATCTATGTATATGTAAATATAGATATATAGGTTCAAAGAAATATTTATGCAATACAATATGTTGGTGACCATGAGACTGAGATGTTGCTGAGGCAGGAGAGAAAGGAAAATAAATAACAGCAAGGGATTAACCCTGAAATAAAATGAGTGTATATGTGAAATGGCATAAAGAATGAAAGCTGTTGAACATTATGGAGAGGAAGACAAGGAAATGATAAATAAAGGAAGTAGTCTGATTAAAACTGTAGTGAGCCCCTCATGGTGAATTAACATACAGTATAAAAATGGATAAAAATATAAACAAGGACTGTGGGTCCAAGAAAGGGAGGGTGAATAGAGAAGGTGAATGGAAGGCAAATATCATTTGAATATCTTCTAGGCATATAGGAAAAATGAACAATAAAATCTGCCAAAATTGGCTTACTTCAATGTGTCAGATGAAATAAAGGAGAGTGATGGAGAAAGTTTGGCTGAGGAGGGTACATAATGTACCTAAAAAAACAGCACAATGAACCTCTGTTTTACAAATAACATTTATCATTAAAGAATAAAAATTTTCATTAAAAAAGAGAAAGAGAAACAATACAAGAAGATCTGGGGAAACTATATACAATATATTCAACAAAGGATGAATCACCAGAATATACTTCAAAAATGTTAAGAAATCAAACATAGCATAACAGGTAACAATAGTGAAACGGAAGAAATTTTCTTCAGGGAAATATGTCATGCAAAAAAGTGCATCTAAAATATAGTTCACATGTTCTAAAAATGTAATTTCAGAGTATCATTGTATATTAGTGACATATGATTAGGTACAAATTATTTTGTAGCTAATATTTTCATTCATCAGGGCCAAAGAGTAGATAAATTGTTGGACATATACATAGAGAGATACAAAATACTTTGTATTTGATTAGGTTTAAATAAAAATATAATGACCACACAAACTGCTTGTCTCTTCCCTCTACTGTCTTCTGGAAGATAAACTGGATTACTTAGGTATTGCAGGCATGGATTTACAATAGTTTGTCGGTGTGTAAAGACTGGAAATTTATTTCAGCTCTAAATACATAAGATACCATATGTATAATTCAGCCTTGGATATTTATTTTTCCTTAAGAAATGAAAAATATTCACTCAAAAACTTGCTCATAATTGTTCATAAGCAGATTTATTCAAAATAATCCAAATGAGAAAAATGTTATTTAACAAGAGATGGATAAAGAAACTTTTTAAACATATGTTTTTAAACAGGACTTACATAGTCATAAAAAAGAACAAAATATTGATATTTGAATTCATGGGGGTGAATTTAAAAGGGATGTTACCATGTGTGAGGGTACCTTTTTCTTAAATGAAGTAGTGGTTGTTGTGATTCCAAAATCTTTATAGGGTGAATATCACGTGAATTAAAGTACAATCACAGATGCAGTGTGTATAGATTAGTAATTTTAGTAGAGCTATGTGATGAGCAAAAATTAATCTTTCTTTTTTTGTAATTTATAGCATTAATAGTTCAATGGAATGCTAATTACCACACAACTCTGCTTTAGTATTATGATGAAATACCTTTAAAACATGTTCTGATTAAAATGAAGCTCTTCTATATTACAACTCCCTCATTCATTCTGAATAGCTATTACTGTAAATATTACTCATACCCATGTTCTAAATCTACACTGCTTCCAACTAATATTTCATTATCCTTTTCACATTTGACAGAAATAAGTTTTAAATCTAGAAAGTATGGGTATTATTATTATTATTACTTTATTTTTGCTGTCCTAGGGCTTGTATTCAGGACCTGGATTGTATTCCTGAGTCTATTTATGTTTAAGGCTAGTGCTTTACCACTTGAACCACAGTGCCACTTCCAGTCTTTTCTGAGCAGTTTATTGGGAATAAGAGTCCCATGAACTTTCCTGCTCAGGCAGGCTTTGAATTGAGAACCTCAGGTCTAATGTTCTGAGTAGCTTGAATTACAAGTGTGAGCCAATAGTACCTGGCTTTGGAAATTATTCTTTTCCCCATGATTTCAGAATCATTCTTGGATTCCATATGTGTCTTTTGTTTCTACTGACAGATGAAAATTATATGAATTAGTGGAATACAACTCCAGCTAATTAACCAATTATTTGGTTAATTGAAAGAACAAACTTGACTTCTTTCCCTTTCACTGAGGATGAATTAAATATAGGCCCAGGAGAAAAACAGGACAAAAATATGAGAAGGAGTATCGCTATTTGTGAAGTAATGCACCTTCTATCTGGGGAATATAACTGCAGCCCTTCTATTAATTGCAATTAAAAATAAAAAAGTAAATATAGGGCCTTATTTAACATTCAAAGTGTTTGAAGATTAGCTTAGTCTCTCTCTGCTTTCTATTCCCTTCTTGTCTAATATCATGTTCTTTATATTCACCTATAGGTATAATACGCATTTAAAGGCCATGTACCAACTCAGTTAGTGTCTAAATATCTATGAGTTTAATGATATTACACAAATACAAGTGTTTTCAGGATGTGATCATTTTAAAAACAGGGTAGATGGCATGTCTTTGTTCAGTTAATTTGATATATCTCAACTTAGTCATGTATCTTCCAAATTCAACTTTTGAATGCTTTTTTTCTTCTAAAATATGAATTTTATAATAAATATTCTGAAACCTTTTATCACTATAGACTTCCAAGTTTTCTTATAGATAGTTTCTAGGGAAATAGAGAACGAGATACCTTGGTTGGGTATTACTTGGTGGGTATTATACTACACACTTGATATATAGTTTTCTGATCTGTGTTATGCAAGCCTTTCCCACTTAGGGGAGCTAGTTGCAAGTGGTGAAATAGTTCTGAATAAAGTTACCTTTAGGTTTGTATAAAGGACAGAATATACATAAATTAGTTTCACAGTAATAGCAAACACACAATTAGTGGGCATTATTTTAGGCACTTTCCATTATAGAAAATTTAACAGTAACTTTACCAATAGCTGTCTGCAAAATGATAAGTGAAGGGCCCACTTATGTGCTACTGGCTTGCTGAAATTTCAAGAGACTTAGAAGACTTTGTATAATCATATTTCCTGAAGGATTTAAGTCTTACAACAAAGAGCTCTTACAATATTTTAAAAATACAAAATGGAACCAGAAAACTCAAAGAAAGAAAAAATGTAAATATATATAAGCACATGTCAAACATAAGTATGCAAATTGCAGCAGGGAGTAAATTTTGCAGAACAAATTAAATGTTTTACAATTCTTATAATTTAAAAGGTAAACCTATCTAGAGAAAGCATATTTTCTGGCATTGATTTTCTGAAAGTGTGACAGGTTTTGAAAAAAATACTGTTGATATAATGCACACTTGTCACAAACCCATCTTTAACCTGGTTCGCTAGGGGATTTCATATGGTTATTTCTTGTCATATCCTGAAATAGAAATCAAGGGAGCAGCATTAAAATGAAACTTTGTAAAGGATATTCTGCAAGAGCTAATATTATTTTTTGTAAACCTGTAATGGATGTAACCTGCCTGTGGCACAAAATGTTTACATAAAAATTGGTAAAAACAACAACAACAACAACAACAAAAACAAACAGTTCCTGACTTCCTCTGGCTTGATCAATGGGGAAATCTATGTTGGCTGGCCATATTTGTTCTACTTGATATATTGGGGAAATCATTTACATATTGAGTGATTGTACATTCTAGTTGCTTGCAATAATCCAGAATTAGGTATAATAATTAACAGCCCCTTACTACCCTCAAAAGTGTCTTGGTCTGGTTGATAGATTCTATTGTCACCTATCCAACTCACAGGCTTGTGATGTATTATTTTATGACTTAACCATCACAATTAGAATTTCAAGTGATTTTCCAGACCTTTACAGATACATCCTTCTCACTCTGATTAGCTATCATATGCTGGGGGCCGAGTAACAGCCATGTCTAACTTTGAGCTATGTCATTGGTATTGTGAATTACTTTCTGCTGAAAGGCAAGGCAACAGGCAAGTGTTATTGCTTTGAGGCAAGGGGCAATAAGGCAAGGTATAAGAGGGAAGGCGCACGAGACGCAAGAAACACATGGACCTCCCTGTCCTGCCCACCAGTGTGCTATATTAGCTGGAGGGACTTCCTCAAAAAGAAGGATTGGGGTTAGAATTCCTGCCTTGAGGTATCTCCCTGACACGTCTGTTTGTCCTCCAGAGAAGGAGGAATGGGTGCAGGCAGTCAGTGGGCCCTCTCCTCTAGGCTCTTCCTGGTCGGGGCATGCTCTCCCTGTCCCTCCTTCTGATGGAGAGGGACCGGGGTCGGAAGACCCCCACAATCATATGTGATTTTCGCTACTCTTTACAGATTACATAGTAGAGTAAATAACAGCATATTCTGAAAGGCTGGAAAAAAAGGATGATATTCTATCCTCACCACTTAATAACTGTGTGATCTCAAGCAGGTTATTTCTCCTCTTCTATAACTTGTTTTACACATAAAGAATGAAAAAAAATCACACAAAGTAAATTCTGAGGGATCTAATTTCCCATCTTGGCTATACTCAACCTTCTCCCATGTGCCAAATTGTTCCTATATTTTCAATTCCTTGAAAATATTCTTAGCATGAAGCTCTTATTTCCACTATGCTCTTCTCTCCTGCTTGGCATGCATAGCTCAAAGTAGTCCTTTACAATCAACGGGAATCTCTTCAAGGAACTAAAGCCACTCACTCACTCAAGTAAAAGCAACCATAATTACCCAGTGTCAGAGGAACAGTTTTTCCCCTCTGTGACTTCTATTTGGTAAATTATACATGTAGAGAGAAATTATTATGGTAAGAAACAGAAGAACTAGATGTTAAGTTAATAATCAAGGTAAATAGGGAAAGTTTACAGTGTTTTTAAATAACCCACAAAATGCATGGACATAAAGGAACAGAATTTCAGGCTTCATAAGCTGATGGAGTCAAGGCTCTCAATAAATATGTACCTGCTGGTCATTTTGTCCTAAAAGTGCTTACCCATATTCAAAAAATGAAGAAATTGAAGACATAAAATATAGCTTTTTTTGACTTTCTGGGCTGTCTAGTTTAATGCTGTTGTTGATTAATATATGATGAAATTAATTTATAAAAGGACATCCAGACCCCACATATCAGAAATATGCATAAACATAAAATGCACAGAGGGTTAATATTGGTTGAGTGAGAAGATGCATTTCCAGAGGACATTATTCGTTTATCTGGTTAGAAAATACTGTATGAAAGGACATGTATTTTAAAGAAGTTGATATACACAGGTCCATTACAGCAACATCTTTTGAGGTAATATAAGGAGAGTGAGCAATGTAAAACTGATGCTGAAATAATACACATTTATATTATCTAAAAATAGTTGGACTGCTAAGAAATGAGCTGGTTAGAGCCAAATACTGTCATAAGCAATTGTAATAGGGTGAAATGAAGCTATAAGTTATCTCTGAAGGGAAATTTTTTAAAAAACCTTTTTCTTTTCTTTTTCATGATGATAAGCTGAGTGAGATACTCTGTCTCACTGGGCTTATGTTGCTATGACAATAAGAAGCTTCTTTTGTTCTCTAAAAGTTTGCATATACAAGAAGGCTGCTGATTCTTCTGCTGACCTTGCTATTGAAATGAGATGACCAGCTTGCCATAGCAGTAGATCTCCACACTGGAATTACAAAATAAGTCATTAAACACTCTATATTGCAACACTAAAATAACATAGTCTAACAAATTTTTGCTGCTGCATTTGTCAATGAGACAGAAACAATCCAATCAGTTAAAGAAAATGAAATCATATGGATATATATGTATATAGGTGTGTGTATGAATGTTTAATTTATCATGGATGTACGTGTGTATTATAGTTGATTCTACATAACTATTTTTATTTAAAAGCTACCCATATATTCTATTAAACATTTATTGGTATGACTTCACAAATAGTACTTTATATATTTATATACTTCATAAAATTATGTTAAAAATGTACAAATACTTCTAGCAGAGATTATCAAATCCAAGTTAACATAAACATCTAAAAATCTTTCCTTTGATTTAAAAGTCCACCAAAACTATCTTTACAGATTAGACTGCTATATCATTCACACAGAAAGCTATAAATGACAATTGATGTCTGTAATTCTTTTGATGAATACCACTCATATATTTTGCCACACTACTGGCATTTCCCAAACCAGAGAAAGAAACTCAAAGTCATTTATCATTTTTGTCAGCATTGGCTCAACCAGTAGTGTAGATTTTAACTAATGCTGAACTTACTCTGTTGTTTTACTCTCTTTGAATGTTTGCTTTCCAACTACGTTTGAAAATAGCCCCAGTGATCTAATGGAATACAACATAGATAGATAGGTAGGTAGGTAGGTAGGTAGATAGATAGATAGATAGATAGATAGATAGATAGATAGAGGACAGCATTTTAAATAAGAAGCCAGGAAGTTTAATCTGTGAATGTTCAGTTATCTACATCCTATAAAAGTACACACGCTTGTGGCTTTTAAAAATGTTGATGGGGTATAGATGTATATAATTATATACATCTAGGAATCATATAAATGCCCCCTTGAAATAATTCTAGACTTCTTGCAAACAATATCACAAAATATTTTCCCAGATAATTTTGAAACTTATGTTTTTGGCTCCCTTACCAAAAATGATATGACTGAAGGTCTATGGGTTCATTTCTGGGTCTTACATTCCATTGGTCATCAGGCCTATTCTTATATGAGTTACAAAATGTTTTCTTTCTGTATTACTATGGCTTTGGACCATATGAAGGCTCCATATCTCAGACAAACAATCATTCAATGAACAAGCAGGCCAAGTATTTAGCTAGAGATTTCTCAGCAGAAGAGCTGTTAGACACACAAAGAGATGTTCAACATCTCTGTCCATAAAAGAAATGTTAATCAAAACCATATTGAAATTCTACTTCATACTGATTAAAATAGCCCTTATCTAGTTGGTAACTGGTGTATTATACACACACACACACACACACACACACACATATGTTTATTTGAATTAAGGAAGAAGGGGAAAAACAAAATGGTGAGACAAAGTATAAAGGGTGAACCAATATAACAATGATACACACAGACAATATGTTGGAAATGAACTCTACAACTGAGGGGAGCGCAAGTGGGAGCAAACATGGGAGGGGGTAACAATGTCCAACACAAAATGTTCTCACTACCTTACATACATAATTGTAACCCCCTTGTACATCACCCGACAATAAAATTAAATTAAAAAGAAAAAGAAAACTAAGAATAACAGATGCTGGCAACGATGTGGCCAAAAGGGACCACTACTACACTGTTAGTGGGAATGTAAACTTGTTCAATCATTCTGTAAAGCAGTATGGAGGTTCCACAAAAGATTAAATATAGAATTTCCCTACGACCCACAATTCCACTCCTAATTATTTATCCAACAGAACATAAGTAAGGCCACACTTAAGCAACCCAGGAAACCATGTTCATTGCAGTATTGTTTACCATAGATAAGATATGGAATTCCCTCAGATGACACCCAGTAGATAGAAAAAAGGATCAAGAAAATGATGAGGTGCACACACACACACACACACACTCGTGCGCGCACACACACGCACACACACACACACACAAAATGAAATTTTACTCATCCACCATTAAGAATATCGTACTATTCATAAAGAAATGGAATGACAGGAAAAATTTTGTCAAGTGATATTAGCCACACCCAGAAAAGATAGGTCACATGGCTTCCATAATTTATAGTAACTACATTGTGTCTGTATCTCTACAAAAACAAACTGAATAGTAAAAGAAAAAAATAACAGAACAGGGGCATGATAAATTATACAGGTCTGTAGACATTCACAAAGAGACACCAGAGGAGGATATTCTCATGAGAGCAACAATAGCTATTTTATAAAATAATATTTCTTATAAAATAATATATTTATCTTATAAAATAATATTTATTGAAATAACCTCCAGGAAATAGAAATAAGAATTTTGTCTATGGTTTTTTTAATTTTGTTTTTATCTGTTGTTTTTTGGTTCATTTATCTGTCTTTGAGAAGGTAGGGATAAAGGGTAAACAAATGCAGCTGTCATACCCACTATATACTATGTTAAAAATGAACCACACAACTTGTGGATGGAGATGGGAAGGAAAAACTGGGAGGGAGAAAGAGAATTGGTGAAAGTGTTCAAAAAGAAATGTCCTTTTTATCTGATTTATGTAACTGTCATCCCTCTTTATAGCTCATTTACAGTAACAATAAATGTCTTTTAAATAAGAAAATGAAAAATCAGAAAATGATTTTTTCCTCAATTCAATATTAATGACTTTTATATTTTAATATTGTATATTTTATTATTTGTATTATAGAATAATAATTCTATAAGTGGAAATATAATTGTCTAACGTGTTCTGTTACATAAAGAGCATCTTGAGAATAGTTTGTTCATAAGAGGAGCAGAAGAGCCAGTTAATTGTGAAGATAGCATGGTTCATAAACTGTTGAGCCTAAATCTACACAATAAATTGGAAAATAATTCCTCAATATTTTTAAAAGGTGTCTTGTAAAACATAAATATTAAATGGCATGGTGTGATATGTTTCCTTTGTGTGAATGAATATATATATATATATATATATGTAACTTGTGTTTTTATATGTTTTTTCTGTAGTTGCCAAGAAACTTCCTCTCCAATGGAAATGCTAATTGTTTATATGTCAACAGTAGTTTCTTTACTAAAATTCACAAGACAAATATATTCGTATATAATGTCAATGAGAAGCTATCAGTATGAATGAACTCTATCAGTTCTCTCTGCTAACATTTTTTAATTGTCAAAGGATCCAGTTATTGATTTCTGTACTATATCTAAATGCTTTTAAGGTACTTAACAGTTTAAGATGATCAGCAATATAAATCTGTTAGTGGAAAAATAACATATAGATAAAATAATCATCATTCATGACAATTACAAAGAAAAATTATTTTTATATTTATCTCTAAGTTGCTTAGGTGGGTTTGTTTGTTGTAAGCCAGTGCTTTTCCTAATACATAATTTATGTTGCTTTTTTTCTATTAGATATTCCTATCAAAGAGAAAAAATAATAGGAAACAAGCATCTTTGAGTAGATGAATTATGACTTTCAATTTTTATTTTGATAAAACCTATAAAGCCTGCTCTTTTTTAAATTTACCTGTATTTCACATTAATTTTTTTTTACTGCACAAGTCTAAAACACTTAAGGAAATAAATGCCTCAGAATGAAATTAGGCACTGGCTTATAACAAACAAACCCACCTAAGCCACTTAGAGATAATTAAAGCACACTTTGAAAAAAGTGTTCTGCATTGTTAGTTACACTTGTACAAGCAATTTCATCTGGTTGGAACTGTCCAATTACTTTCCATGTACACAAGTGATCAAGACTGTGAATACTACAGTGTGCTAATTTAAAGAAAACAATAAAATATGCATCAATTTATGGAAATCAAGAAGTGATTTTTCTCTTACTTTTTGTATCCCTTCAGCTGTTTTAGTGTCAAAGTTAGCTAAAGGTCGAATAAAACATCATACAATTTATGGGACAGAGAAAAAAAAATAAAACCAGATGTAGTTGTCTTAATTTAGTCAATGTTGTACCATAAGAAAAAAAAATCTACATTACCATATTTCGTTTGCTTCTGAAAGCCAAGGATTTGCAAATTAAGACAGAATCTATTTTTCTAAAGGCTGTTTTCTTTCTTAATTATGATTTACATGGTATTTTCCTTTTCAGCAAACTGAATCACTTTGCCTACTATTTCAGCAGCCAACCTTTCAACGGGTTGTTTATAGACTGCCCACATTTGTCAGCCCATCAGCCCAACTATCATTAACCTTGTCTGAATTTATGCCAAGCTGCCAACTTTATTTCAGCTTGCATAAGTACAGTCTGAACTAGTGGCATCCATATTTCTTTGAAGATACAAAAGATACCTATGTGGCAAATTGGAGGATCTACCCGCTCATGTTTTGTCAAGTTGTTTTAAGTGCATATTTGGGAGGCAACTTATGAGAGTTTATATGCTGAAATATGGTTCAAATTCAAATGAAGAATTTGCTTTCACCTTGATTTCACCTCTCTCTTCATTTTTCATCGGCTTCTTTTTTAAATTTATCATTTCTTTTACTGTCATATTCCTTCCTTCCTACCTTCCTTCCTTCATTCCTTCCATCTTTCCTTTCTTCCTTTCTTGTTTGCTTCCTACTTTCCTCCCTCCCTCGGCCATTAATTCCCTCCCTCTTTTTCATCTTTTTTCTTTGTTTCATCATTTGTTTTTGCTCATTTAAAATTGTTCAGATCTTTACTTCTTTATTGCTCATTATCTTCCATTTTATCACCCTCCAACTACAATATGAAGATGACTTAGACGGTCATATTGATTTATAAAGGCCAAATTTATACCTATAACCAATCTATTTGGAAAATTATAAGTAATGAAATACGTTGATAGACATTCAATGCCTAGCAAGGGCCAAAAATAATTCATAGATATTATTTTCACTGTAACCTCCTGAGTTTATTTTATGAGAGGCCTAACTGTATTATGGTGGATAAATAGACTAATGGCCCAAAGATCTGATCACTAGCAGGCTAAAATTTCAAAGAAATTTTTTCAAAGGATATAATGACTTAGATTACAGAAGTTATTACATATGAAATATATGGGACTTTCTTTTTTAGTTTCTATTTCTAATACCATATGTTAATCTTAAGTTTTTATCATCTGAAATAAGTTCTTTTATATGGAACAAAATCAATATTTTAGCAACCTGATGATCAAAAGAAGGAGGAAAAAAGGGCAGAATTAGGAGTGTGTCCTGAAGGCCTGCAGGGTAATAAGGATCTGTGTTTTGGTTGCCGACTCCAGGAAGTGGTTTGCATTTCTACTCAAAAGATAGACTTTTCCTCTTCTTGACACCTCTAAGTGAGAGCTTTTTGTACTTCCTCTAATATACTATTCAATTAATCCTGTACGTGGCAAAAGTTCAATTTAGAGTTGTCAACACAAGAACTGTGCTGAGTTCTTAAAGACTAAATCTTAATATGGGCAGGGGAAACACATGATATTTCCTCCTATTGCCTCTGAGTGATATTCCTGAAATTATCATAACATTGTTACTAGTTGGATATATTTTCCTTACTTTCTGTTTAAGAGATGATTATGTTTGCAATTTAAAAAAAATATTGCGCTGGGAGGTAAAAGCAGACACCCTAAAAACTTTACAAGCACTAATGGAGATAATCTAGGCTTCCTTGGCACAGGTAGAAATTCTCTTAATAAAGACTCAGAAACACAGCAAGTTAAAGAAAGTTCAGACAAATAGGTCTGCATTTAATTGCATAGCTTCTGTATGGCAAAGGACATAGATAGCAAGTTAAATAGAAAGCCCACACAGTGGGAGAATATTTTCAATAACCATACAACAAACAAAGGTCTCATATCTCAAATATATATACAGCTCAGATAATTGAATCCCTCCAAAACGAATCTTCAAAGAAACAACCATCCCATTAAAAGATGGGCCAAAGACTTAAAGAGAGTCTTCTCTGAAGAAGAAATTAGACTGGCCTATCGACACATAAAGAAACGCTCGACATCTCTGGCCATAAAAGAAATGCAAATCAAATCAACTTGGAGATTCCACCTAGTCAGAATGGCCATGATCAAGAAATCTAATAACAAGAGATGCCGGAAGTGATGTGGCCAAGAAGGGATCACTACTACACTGTTGGTGGGAGTGCAAACTCGTTCATCCACTATGGAAAACAGTATGGAGGTTCCTCAAAAGACTAAAGATTGAGCTCCCCTATGATCCAGCAATTCCACTATTCAGAATTTACCCCATCGTCCAGAAACAAGGACATACTAAATCCACTAGCACAATGATGTTCATTGAAGCACTATTTACCAGAGCAAAGATATAGAACCAACCCAGACGCCCCTCAGTTGATGAGTGGATCAACAAGATTTGATATTTATACACAATGAAATTCTATGATGCTGTCAGAAAGAATGACATCGCCCCATTTGTAAGGAAATGGAACGAAGTGGAAAAAAATCATATTAAGTGAAGTAAGCCAGACCCAAAGGAACATAGGCTCAAAGGTTTTCCTCATTTGTAATAGTATAAACCTTGGACTCTCCTAGCAGAGGTTTGCAATAGGGCAAAAGCTAGTTATATAAGGCCATATAGGATGAGGCTAAATGAACGTATCTCCAAGATATAGAAAGAAAAGACATAAAAGGTGTGACTGTTGTTCTTTTTTTCTGATTTTCATTTTTTTCTTTTTAAAAATTTTACTTTATTTTTTATTGTTGGGGTAATGGAAGGGTTACAGTTACATTCATTAGGTAGTAGGTGCATTACTTCTCACACATTGATACCCCTTCTCATGCTTTTGTGCCCATTTCCCTTCCCCCACCCCTCCCAATCATCTTGTTTTTCCCCCTTCCCTTGACTGTTGTTTTTAATGTACTATATTATTTCTCATCTTACCTTGTTTTCTGATATATTGTATATATTTTTATTTGTTTATTTGAAGTAGGATAGGGAAGGGGGGAAAACAAGATGAGGGAAGGGGATTGGGGAGGGAAATGGAGACAAAAACATGAAAAGGGGTAGCAATGACTGTTAAGAAATGTACCTTCTATCTGGCAAATATAATGTAACCCTTCTATTAATTACAATAAAAAAGAGGCTGTCTTTCATACTGTATAGTTTTAGTACATATCAGATAATATAAAAAAATTGGATTTACTTTCTTTATCTTAGAACCATTGCTAGCAAATTTTTTTATTTTAACATTTATTTAGCATTTAAAAGCAACCAATACCACTGATACAAAGTTTTCTTTAAAAGTTCTAATATAAATTTAATCAGCATTTATTTTAAAAGCTTAGTATTCCTCACTCTTCCTGTATTCCTTTCTTGCTTCATTCTTAGTTCTTTCTTTAAAACATACAAAAATCCAGTTGTTCTATTGGTAATAATTATAACTTCATTTCATATACTACATTGGCATTGTTCATATTTTTCTGCAAAACCCTAATAATATTTTATTTTGGGGAACTGTATCTTTGTGATTGTTATTTTTGACATTTTATGAATAATGGAGATCTAATAATAGCAAAAACATCATTCATTGTTTTTTGCTAGTTAAGACAAATTCAATTTTAAAATTGCAGTTCTGAATCCATAAAAATTCCCATATACTCATTAGGATTTTAACCAAGAACTAGTCAATACTCTACTTACTTACAGATGTAAAAGAAAGGACTTTTGCCAAAATAAAATAAATGAATAAAAATTAGGTTCCGATTAAATTTTTAAGGTAGTACAGCCAGTATGTCATGCTCAATGAGATTTTGAAATGCTTCCATGTAAATCATATTTTCTTTTAAGACTATAAGGTCTCTCTTTGTGATGTTGATTAATTAATGTAACATGACATTTCTTCTATCCACTGAAAGTCTTATAATTACCAAGTTTTCCTATATACACATGTAAATATACATGATCTTGTTTAGGTAGTTGTTTACCTTTTAGGTATTAGCATCACTATGAGGCAGAACAGTCAAACCCTTCTAAATCTGGTTCAGCATAAGGATCTGTTCAGCATTAGGATCCCCAGTACTATCCAGAGGGCTAAACAAAGCCCAGACTAAAAAAGACTGGATAGTTTGGCTTAGAACCCTGGCTAAAAGGGTAGAAATCAGAGAGAGAGAGAGAGACAGAGAGACAAAGACAGAGATGGAAAGACTGACACAAACAGAGAAATAGAGACAGAAAAACAGAAACAGAGACAGGTCAGATATAGACACAGAGAGAGATAGAGACAGATAAAGAAACAGACAGAGAACAACAGAGAGGGAAAGAAGGAGGGAGGGAGGAAAAGAGATTGGGAAGGAGAGATGGATAAGGGTCATATCAAGGTGGAGCTTTTGTAAAGAGTTTGATTTTATTAAGTTAGGGTTGCTCTCTGTAACCACTGAAGGGCTTTGGATTGCTCACTAATTTTCATAAGACTGTGATTTATTTCCCTTAGACCTTGAGTACATAATGATGTGCATGGCTGCAGTAATAATAATCTTGGGTACTGTATAAATTCAAGTTCATAGATGTCAATGAGTAATATCCCTATTAATGACGGCACCATCAAAAGCATGTGTATCTGATTTACACTGACATTTCAAAGACTTATTGTTAAATAATGAAGCATTACTTAATGTGGAATAGAAGGGGAGAGAAAAGTTAATGTAAGTCTTTGAAGGATTTAGAGATCAAAGAAGCAGAATTTTGGAATCTCTTCACACTGGTATCCAACACTTTGATGGGTATTAGAAGAATTAAGTTAGTTTTTTCCTTCTAAAGTTTAAGTGCCATATAGTACAATAAAATGAAACAAGAAATGCCAACATTCAAAATGAAAGTTCATTATATGGAAAATCATAATTTCATCAACTGATATACAGATTATTATTTACAAATGTATGCATATGTATATAGTATGCTGGATAAAGATTGGCATTCATATATGTATGTATGTATATATGTATGTATACCTATATGCACACACATATGATAGATAATATATATGTATATGTCACATAAGTATATATGACATATACACATATCATATACATATGTATATATACATACGTATATATATACATATATATATATATATATATATACCTAGTCTGTCTTGTATGCAGTTGAGAAAAATCTGGCTGTCTTTTAATTTTCTCTATATTTTTGCAATATTTAATTTACTTAATTCTTCAGACTGACACTATCTATCAACTACTTTTTATTCAGAAAAATATATTCACAAAAATGTGGAAGCATGTCTTATTTATGGGATCAGCCATTTAATATAAATGTATTCAGGTTGTTAATGAAATATGAATCATGTGGCACTCTTTAACTAGGAGACAGTAAATTTTGACTTTAAGCATAGAAGGTTGGTATTGTGGTAGAAAAAATATAACATCCAATTTAACTATAAACTTTTTTAAGGCAATAATGGAACTATTTAAGAATGTCTCTTACAGAAAGGATGGTGAATATGTTAATGTTGTTATAACACTTATACATGCATAAATAAGAAACATGTACAATATCAAACTTAAAATAATGTGCCCCTTAGAATTTTCTCTACTGAATCAGCAAACGTTTTCCTTATGGAAACAGAAAGAACTTCTGCCAATAAATTACTTGTGAAGGTCTCATTTCAAGTCATAGAGAATAAAGAATAATTTATATTTAATATATTTTTATCATTACATAGGAATGAATGAATGAGAAGGACAATGAATCCAAGAAGATGCTTGTCTTGTCTCATCTGTACAACTTCAAATTCTATTCTTATATTCTCTATTGTTAGACATATCTTTTCCAATTCACCTACTGTACAAATATTCTTAGTCTAGCTACGGTTCAATCGATCCCACTACTTCCTTGTGAAAACATTACAGTGGATTCCTCCCCGTGATGTAAATCCAAATTTCTTAATCCAAACCATATTTTCCAAGACTGGCTCATGCTTAGCATACGACATTTAATTTTCTCTTCCAGCAACCTGAAAATGAATATTCTAGCTACTTCAATGATGTAGGTCTCTCAACATTAGAAGACAGGCCCTCTGCTTGAGAATTTATTCACAGGGTGACGAGTCTGAATTTTCATTTCCTCACTGTGCACTCTGCTCACTGTGCACTCTGCTCATTGGTATGAGATGCAATTTAAATACCAACTCCACATAAATATGCTCCATTACAATCTAAAATAAATTTAAGAATACTATTGGTTAAAATTACATCATAGAATGTCCCACCTATGGAAATATGAGTTTTGATAACAAACACTAAGTCTTGCTGTTACTGTCCCTTCCATTTCTTCTTTCTTTTCTTGTAGAATTTACTTTTTCAGGTGCATTTAAAAAATTCTATGAGTCCTTTTGCATGTTGGCTGTCAAAAATTATATTAAAAGCAGATTTGGTAAACTGAAAAAGAAAAAGTAATCCTTGCTTTTGTTTGTAAACTATTTGATATCTACTTGGTATGAAACAAATCATACAAAATATGATATGATGGCAGATCTGTTATATGTAGATGCTATTTTATTCAGTCTTCTCAGTCTAATCTTCATTTAACTGGCATTAATTTTCTCTATTCAATGTTGATTATTTCACCAACTTCTGTATGAATAATAAAATTAATTTTATTCTTTTGAATTCATATGATCATGATATAAGAAATATTAATGTTATTTTGCAGATTTAGTGGATCTCAATAACTAATAATTTCTTCTGCAATTTTACAATGTCTATTATTGTACAGAAAACAAAAATCTGTAAATTAACAAAATGGCCATTTTCCTTGGATAGCATAGCAAGAATAATAGATGTTTAACATTCCACATAGATTATTTTATTATGAAAATACTCAGTAAGATTCAGTTATGTATTCTTTCAAACTCAATGTTTAAAATGAAATTTCAAACAGAATGATTTAAATAGAAATAAGCAAGTTTTGATAAAAAATAAGGACATAGTTGCTATTTTTTTTTCCAGTCCTGGGCTTGAGCTCAGGGCCTGAGCACTGTCCTTGGACTTTCTCGAGGTTAGAGCTCTACCACTTGAGCCTCAGCACCACTTCTGGCTTTTTTCTATGTATGTAGTATCAAGGAATTGAACCCGGGCCTTCGTGCTTGCTAAGCAAGCACTTTAACCACTAGGCAAAACTCCTGGCCCCACAGATGCTATTTTTGAAGAGACTGTATCCTGTACTTGGTGCAAATTAATAATATATCAATTCACTATTGCCTAACAAATATAATTTTGTTAAATAAATAATTGGATGGATTTTTAACTAGATTAGTCTGAGAGTTAAAACTCCAGAGTCAATGCCTAAGAACTCAGAAAATGCTGAGAATTTGGCTCCAGAATCCTTATTGTGTTCCATCTATGTGAATTTCCCCAAAAAGTAAAGACTGTGAAAATTTCCAGAACTTTATCTGTAACAAAGGCCAATGCTCCAAATTAAAGAGCCTCAGAAATCTTTAACTTACCTAGCACAAGGGAAAAATGAAACAAGACCAATATAATACAAGTTGCATCAAACTCAAAAGAACTGTGATGATCTATGATGTCAGTATTAAAATTTGCTTTCTGTTTTTATGACATATAATGCATGAAAATTGTGACTGAAATTACTGGTGTGTGGTTTGTGGTTTGTACAAATGCACCTATTTTCCTTTCATTATATGCAAGGAAGAAATAGTCGATTTAATTGTATAACAATTACATATACAACATAAATAGTATAAGATAGTGAGAATCGTCTGTTAGAGTACAGTATATGGGCTTGCAGATAATTAGATGAATTTAAGAGAAATATAGAAAAGAAGTATATTCTGACTGACAATGATAAGATGCATTAGATTAAGAAGACTATATCTAAGATGACACATCTGTTATAGATTGGATTATCATGAATAGATCTAACCTTATCTGACAAGGAACACAGAGGAAGCATTGCCAGGATAAGGAATTCATTGATGGGTGCAGTGGGTCTAAGTTAAAATGCCATAGGTAATTGATATCTTTCATCCTCTTCCAGAAAATCGGGAATTCAAGTTAGTAAAGCTGCACTGGTAATTTCAGTTTCTCTTCAAGTGTTTAGAATGTAAATATAATTTTGAACTTCAATGTACAGTCTGTTGAAATCAATGTGAGTAATTTTGAATGGATTTTTCTAAAATTCCCAGTAAACATAAGCAGGGGAAGATAGTGGCCTTTAAAAGGATGAAAGTAGATTTCAATTGATTAAAGTAAGAAGATACTAAAGTAAGCTAGGAGTGGAAAAACCGGGAGAGATTGAGAGAGACTGTTGCAGTGTTCAAAAGTGCAACTTATGAAACTAACCATTCTGTGTATCACCTTTACAGTAAAACTTTTAAAATTATAAAAGAGGATTCTTTTTCTAAACATTGCTCCAAGAAAGCTTTAAGTTGAAAGCACAGAAGTTGTAATGGAAAGAGGTGAAAGAGTTACCTTACAAAAGAGTCAGGTGTCACACATACAAAAAAAAACAGTATGACACTAGACACATGAAGAAGTGTTCAACATCTCTGCCATAATGGAAAGCAGTATGGCAATTCATCAGAAAACTTAACATAGAGCTCCCCTATTATCCAGCAATTCCACTACTCGGCATTTACACAATCGTCCAGAAACAAGGGCATACTAAATCCACTAGCACAACAATGTTCATTGCAGCACTATTTACCAGAGCAAAACATGGAACCAACCCAGATGCCTCTCAGTTGATGAGTGTATTTATACACAATGGAATTCTATGCAGCAGTCAGAAAGAACGACATCGCCTCATTTGTAAGGAAATGGAAAGACTTAGAAAAACATCATTGTAAGTGAAGTAAGCCAGACCCAAAGGAACATAGGCTCAATGGTTTCCCTCATTTGTCATAACTAGTAGAAACCTTGGGCTCTCCTAGCAGAGATTTACATTAGAGCAAAACCTAGATACATAAGGCCATACAGTGTGACACTAAATGAAAGAACCTCTAGGATATAAAAACAAAAGCCATATAATGAGTGATTGTTGTCCTTAATATACTATGTTATCTCTTATCTCTTTTGCTGTCCCTTGGTACCTCATATTGTTACAGTATTTCATCTTGAAATATTGTATATGTGGGTATTTGGTTATTTGAAATCAGATAAGGAAGGGGGAAAACAAGATGAGGGCCAGGGGTGGGGGGAGGAAATGGAGACCAAGACATGAGAAAGGGTGTCAATGTATGTGAAGGAATGCTCCTTCTATCTGGTGAATACAATGTAACCCTTCTATTAATTACAATAAAAATATATGGAAAAAAAGAAAATTAAAACAACATTGTGATTCCACCTTACAATTTTAACTGGTGGTCCAGTTAAAATGGCCATTGTCAGGAAACCTGGAAACCTACACTGTTGGTGGGAATGTAAACTCATTCAACTACTCTGAAAAGTACAGATACCAAAAGAGCTATGCATAGAAGCAGTGGGCAATAGCTATGTACAGATGATCATATAACATAATAGTCTGTGAAATGAAAGCAAGAGACATTTTTTTGATGCCATTGTTGCTGTTTTTGTTTCCTTTCTTTTTGTCTTGTTTTTTTGTATTAGGGAGGGTAAAGGTGGACACATGAATGGAGGAACAAGGATGAACAAAGGCAACAGTGATTCTCACCAGACACTATGTGGATAAAATCCTGGATGCTCTGTGGGTAGGGACAGGCAGTAGTGCAAAACTGGGAGACAGTGACAGAAAGGGATACATTGTTCAAAAAGAACTAAACTCAGTACTCATTACCTGATTCATGAAACTGCAACCCTTCTGTATGTCAACTCTACAACAGCAATAAAAACAAAAACATGCGCAATGTGTAATAGCAAAATTATTACCCCAAATGATCGTGCTACTTTCAGTGTAGACTCATTGGCAAGAGATATCTTCCCCACTACATGGCAAATAAGGACAACTGAAATAAGTTAATGTGTAGGGATGTTTTTCAGCTACCCCTTCTATAGTGAACTGGACCATTCCCCAAAATTTAGGAAAATAAAATAATTCAAAATGAAGCTTTCCACAAAGATGATCTGTAATATGTAGATAGTATGCAATACAATATATTTTAATCTATAAAAGCATATACTGACAGTATATAGATATTGCAATTTGATTATTCATTAGTGTAATAAAAAGAAAAAAGACTGTTTTGACTATGATCTGTTTCATGGAATCCTTCGTTTATAAAATATAAACAATTTAAACTTCTCTTCAAGATGCTTCTGATTCAGTTCCTTGTGATTTATCAAGTGAGAGATTGCTTTAAAAGCATGTGAACATGGGTTTAGTCTCCAAAATAACAAAAGATGCTATTTTTATTACATCATTCCATGAAATACCCTAGGTGTGGTATAATATGTTCATGTGCTATTAATTGACTTTCAGTTCTAGTTACCTATATTTTCCTCTCATACTTGTCTAAGCTTCTAGAAATGTGCTAGCCTTTAAGTAGATAAGGAAAACTATTAGACAGTTTGGCTAAATGAAAGCTATGTGCATGAATTGTCATTCGTTGAATGTCAGCCTACACAGCAAAATCAATTCTTACTCAGGAACAGGCTTGCTGGCTTCTCAAACATTTGTACAATGCTAAGCAATTTGGGTCTATTAGTCTCTTTTATGAAACATTCAAAAATCAAAAAAAAATTAGCATTACATTTGATTATCTTTATTGTTCTAAATTGTCATGCATGTTTTCTTTCTAATAGCAAAAGAGGCATTAAGACTATTTTCCCCGATATTTCTAATCTGCAAAAATCATTCATTTAAATATTATTTGAAAATTAACACAGATGGTATATTTAGTGGAATATACCAACATTACCAAATTCATAATTCAGTGTGATTACATATCAGACTCCTAAAAGAAGATATAAAGTGATGCTGGATAGTTTTGACAGAGTATGTTCATGCAATGTAGTTTTGGACCAGAAGCCTGGAATCCAGGGATTCCCTGTTGCTCAAGAAATAAGCATATATGAATGTGCAATTTGTAAGTTATATGTCAGGAGATTTTGCATGCAGATAGAAGGTTAATAAAGTACTCTTGTAGCAAAATTATTGTTGAGTATTTCCATTTAAGTGATATTTGGCTCGTAAGCATTATGAAACTGAAGTTTAGTGTTTTCTGTACTCTCTGGTCTGGTTTAAAAGTAGAATAACATATCACAGTACATAAAATACTGAGAAATAAATGCTTGAAAATAGAGTAGAATAATAAAATTATTTCACAATGAAAGTTTAAACAATATTTTACAGGAAAAACAGGCTGCTCACTGACATTTTAAAATGACATCTTGTGTATAAATAGATCGACATACTACCTTTAACAAGTTCTCATTTTTATAAATATTATATTTACAAAATATTATATTTATGTTATACATTGACTTTATCAACAAAGAACAAATTGATCCTCATTGGTAGATATCTTGTTATGTTTGTGTGTTCAAATCACAAATGGAAATTAGGATCATTTCCTGACTGGAAACCACTGAGTTTCACTGACATTATTAGTTCTCTTAATGCAAATCTATTTATTTTGTTCTGATGAATCATTGCCTCATGATATCATCATAGATCGAAATGTTAAAAAGAAGAGCACTTAAAAATCTTTATTCAGAATTGAACAATGACTGGACACCAGAGTTTCATGCCTGTAATCCTATCTTCTCAGGAGGCTGAGATATGAGGATCACCATTCAAAGCCAGCCCTGGCACAAAAGTCCATGAACCTCTCATCTCCAATTAACCACCAGAAAACCAGAAGTGGCACTGTGGTTCAAGTGGTAGAGAGCTAGCCTTGACCTAAAGAGCTCAGGTACAGCACCCAGGCCCAGAGTTCAAGCCCAACGACTGAGCAAAAATAAATAAAACAACGAATAAGGTAATAGTCATTATATGAAAATTGTCCATCTGGAGTACATAATTTAATATTTTTCTTAAATGTTTATTTCACTAAGTAAATATAGATATTGGATATATATCAAATACATTGAAACTGTAGGCACTTATCATTTCCCAGAGAATTGTAGATCTAGCTTCTGCATATGCTAGAAAATATGTCTTGCCTTACCTTATGTAGAATCCAGCCATTCTCCTACAACTGACATATTATTCTTTCTAATGTTTGTATAAAACCCCATTGCATAAAAGTACTACATTTTTTGACCCATTTATCTATGTAGGCCATTTCCGTAATTAGGCTACTGTTAATAGTACCACCGTGAACATGAATATGCAAGTGCCTTTCCTCTATCCTGACGTACGATATTATGCGTAGATGTACAGCAATGCCATGGCTGGGTCATAGGGACAATCTATATTGAGATTTTTGAGGAACCTTCAAACTGTACACATTGGATCATTTCATAGATATCAATTATACAATTCTACAGTATACTTCAGGCTGTGACTGACATATGCTAAACAAATTTAATTTGGTATTTTCAATCTGAAATCTTAATTTGGGCTAATGTACAGTTATGTGCAAAATGAAAGTTAACCTACACAGTTGGTGTTTTTGTCCATTTGAAATTACCTCTTCCCAATTTCTAACCAATAGAAACAAAGCCAATTTTAAAGGAATAACCTCTTAAATATTTGAATACTTGGTTCATTCACTCCATCTATCACATGCTGCAACTGAGCACACATTGTATCCCTGATAGGTGGAAAACTTTTATCCAGTGAGTGAAAGAAGTTTCATCATTTTAGTTTTATAAATTGTAAAATAAGTAGTTTGGATGTCTAAGTGTTCATTCTCCTTCGACCGAAAAAAATCTGTAAAAATTATGTTGGTTGTCTGTAAGGATGAAATGGTGTCTCATGACAGGTGGCATAGCCCTGGATGAAAATAGTTTTATTCATTCTGGAGAAATTTCAGAATCCACTCAACCCATGTTGAACAGAAGGCATTTAATAGAGAAAACTGGATGTAGAGTTGATCAAAGAGCCAAGTAGACTCTTAGAAATAAATCAGAGACCATCAGAAATAGGATCTCTACCACCCCATCCCTAGGACGTAGGGACAGCAGAAGGGGCATTGTCATTGGTACTCAAGACCTACCATCTGTGATAGATTGGATCCAGGGCAGATCTTCTGTGACAAAGGAAGGGGTGAAGAAGGTGCAACATTGAAACCAAGGGGGCCATGCCACTGTAATAATGTGTTTCAAAAGAAGACTATCATAAACTTATATGCTCAGATGATGGGAATAGAAATGTCATGGTCTACATATTTTGCACTTGGTTGTTTCTATTTTTTTTCCAGTTTTTTAATCAGTCAAAGAAAAGCCTTGGATAATGCATGTACCTTAAATCCTTGTAAGAAGCAAGCAAGAAGAGGGAAAGGTGTTAGAGGGATAGGAAAGATTCCTCATAGTAATATGGTTGTAAGCATTGTGGAGAAAAGCTTTCAAATTAAGAAAATGTTAATTAATGGAGTCCTAAATTATTAACATTTTTATTCCTTTGTAGCCAGTCATTTTTAATTTACAGGGGCTACTATTAAAAGTGATGATTTACTTTTTCAGGTAAATTGCAAAAATCTATATGCATTGTGATCTCTGTTCCTTCTCAACCATTTGAAAGGTCATCATTTATGTTTACCTTGACTGGAATTCTTATAAAATACTGAGTAATTGTCAAGTATTCCTCTCTCTAACCTTTTACTAAAAAGTTGGGGTTTCAAGACTGGGAGTTTGGCCTAGTGATAGAGCGTTTGCCTAGCATGCATGAAGACCTGGGTTCAATTCCTTGGTGCCAATATATAGAAAAAAAGCTGGAACTGGTGCTGTGGCTCAAGTGGTAGAGATCCAGCCTTGAGAAAAGCCAAAGACAGTACACAGGCCCTGAATTCAAGCCTCAGGACTGGCAAAAATCATTTATAAAAAAGTGTTTTTTTTATCTACCTATTCATAGCAGCGACTATTTTTTCCTACTTAATTTATGGTCTAGATCATAATAATTAAATTCTCATGGGAGGATTTGGAATGACTCAGATGGTAGAGTGTCTGCCTAGCAATTGCCAGGTGAGTTGAAACTCCAGCAGCACTGAAAAACATTCTATTCCATGTGTTTTAGTCTTCATAACATTTTGCTATCAGAAATCCTTTTCTAAAACTCAATGTTAAATGCTAAATCCTTCTCAAATACTGAACACCGAATGATCCAAAATTTGTTTTTAATTACCTTGTTCTTCAACCATACCTACATGACTATGTGTACCACAACTCTATTTCCTAAAAACAAACCTGTTTTAAAGCTTGAGATGATATTTCTCATTTATATAATGAGATTTTTAATGTGTCTTCAATCAGAATTCCTGCAGAACTACCAAAAGGACATAATTTCTTTTTAAAATTTGAATTAATAATACTTTCCTTTGCTATTTTTTCTTTTGCTAATTTTTATATATTCTCCTAGGTAGTAAGCTTTTTAAATATACTCTATTTTAAATTTATCTAATTTCTCCACTTGGATCATATAAAATCATGTGGTTCACAAGCAGTCAGTTTATACATCTAAATATAATTTTGTTGTATGATTAAGGCACATTTGCTCTCTTTATATAAACAATAGGCAATACTCTTTCTTGCAAAAAACACAAGGCTAATATGCAAATACTATTTTTTTCACAAATTGAGTCTGATTTTATTGTGAAAGTTCATAGTTCCAAAGATGTATTTATCTTCATTTCCTAATTTCCTAAAATTTCAGTGTAAAATTTCTGTTTCAAAATCTCTATCAAGTAATTAATAGTCTGTAAGCCAGTAGCTATCCTAATTATAGATCAATAGAAATGTGATTGTCAATATTTTAGCATTAATTCTTTTACGTGATTACTGTATAGTAACTGTAAATATTTACTTTATGACTAATAATTTTCCCTTTCTGATTTTACTATACCAAATTATATGACCATGTCTTTCATCTGACTGTAATTATAAAATTCACAATAAAAATTATTTCATAAATCTAATGAATAAATTGAATGCATAAAAGGAAATTAATTATAGGAAAATTATTTTTATACTATCCAACTATTTTATTTAGGATTCAGAGAAACACCAATATAAATATCCTTCCTTTGGATAAATTCTTAAAGAAGAAAATCAGAATCCTTTCCATTGAATTCACAATTTATTGTATAGATACGAGAAAAAAAATTCTTGGATGAGATGTTATTGCCATTTGTAGAAATTTACTTGTAAAAGCCATACTAAGAAACTATTGTGCTCATAAAATATTTAAATATTTCTACCTTTCGAATATAAAACAGTGAAAAAAAGTTCAAGGGTGATTTTAAGTTTGTACAAGTGCAAAATCCTTGCCATTTGTAAATTTTAGCCATGTATGTTTTAGATTCCATGAAATTCCGTCCTGTATGCCAGATGCAATAACAAAAACTGTGAGTGATGCCATCCTATTTATGCGCATGTCTGAAATGACAGATCTGTTTCCCAAGATTCCTTCTATCCAGTATACATGTGCAGTCTGGACTCATTCAGTCACTATGGCTACTGCCACACGTTCATAATCAATTGCTCCTTTAGAAGCAGCTTCTGTGCCTCGCAGACTGAATGATTCATGGATTCCAAAGGGACCATCCTATTTGTGATGACCATATGACAGTGTGATATGCCTGCTGCTGCCACTTCCCAGAGTTGATGCCTATGGGTATAAATCTATACTTTGTTCCAGTGTTTATCTGCAACATATTTTTCTTCCCTGCCTTATTCTAGTCAGCTCTAATTCTGCACACTGGCTTTACCGCCATCCATCTTTTTCAGCCTCCAACTCAATACAACTGAGTTGTCAGGAGTTTATCTTCAGGTTTGATATATGATATAGCATAGGTACCATCCCAAAAGAACCTTCCTTGATATTTAGTGTCTATGATTTGCTCTAATATGATTTTTATGGTTTTAGAACCACATTAATCTTTAGTGACATTCCCAAGTCATCATATAATACATTTCCAGTGGAAAACTTTTACTGGTAACAATATATGCATTTATAATTAAGGATAGTTTAATTATAGGTTATTTGATTTTATTCTTAATTAATTTTATTGTCAAAGTGATATGCAAAACTGTTACTGTTACATATGTAATGAGTACATTTCTTGTCTAACATTTTTACCCCCTCCCTCTTTTTCTTCTGCTTTCCCTACCTCCCAAATTCCCACCCCCAAGTTGTAAAGTTCATTTCCAACAAATATATATTTTCATTATTGGAACAATAGATTGAAACATGTTGAAATAACTGATAGAGGCTGATATATTCAATAAAAATGGATTTATTGAACTCTAAATAAATATTCTAAGTATCCTTTCTCATAACATTTGTTAATATCATAAAAGTAAAAAAGATAAAAAGTAAAGATTTTTTAGGTTCAATTTCATAAATTTTAACTTTACTGCTATTACACTTAGCATATTGTTTATGATATTAATACAGCCTGAAATGTGATTACTTAAAAATTAAATTATTAAAAATAATAAGGTTAGATAAATCAGATCTAATTCAAAATGTGAGGAAAATGGTACATTAATACAAATAATGAAATATTGTTTTATCAGGTAAATCTGTTTCATGAATATTCTCCAAAGATGACAAACTCAAGGGTAAATGAGCAACATATATATTTCATTTGCATTTTTGATTTTTTATTATAATTAGTAGAAGGGTTATAGTACTATTCACCAGATATAAGGTGCATTATGTCACACACATTGGTACCCTTCTCATGCTTTTGTCCCCATTTCACTCCTCCCAACTCCTCCACAATCTTGTTTTCCCCTTTACCCTTTCCTATTTCAAATAAACAAATAATCACATATGCAATATACCAGATAACAAGGCAAGATACTGTAACAATAGGAGAATAACCAAGGAACAACAAAAGAGATGAGAAATAACATAGTATATTAAGAACAACAATCACACATTATATGGTTATTGTTTCCGTATCCTAGAGGTCCTTCGTATTTTTTTCCTTGAGTTTTTTTATTGTTCTTACATATTTGATATGCAGAGGTTTATTCTATGAAACATTTGTATTTTAAATAATGTATAATTTACTATGCAACTAGAACATAATCATAAATCGTTAATAGCTAAGGTTGATCCACTTACAGACATACACAAGCATAGACATATATAAGATTGTAAAAAAAATGAGATACTACAAGTAATGATGTAGCAGAAACAGTAGCATTTGCATTGGCTTTTGTCTAATTTCTGTAAGGAGACAGAATCTAAAGATGCAAAAATTATTGTAAGTAAAATCACGTAGTCACAAAACAGGTCCATGTGTAAGGAACTTTTCATGATTAGAAGTCTGTAGATACAAAAGGAACTGAACGGAGATGTTAGGCCAGTAAAAGTAAAAAGCTAATTATGGGTAGATACTAAGGAGCAAAACAAATTATTGGCATTGTTATGATCTTCTAAATGCCTGAAATCTTAACATACAACTTATGTCAGGTAGCTCAGTATTTGGTAAAGGTTTACATCTATGGTTCATTGTGAGTTTTGTAGTCAAATAAATGATTATTAATATTGAATTTTCTGACTACCTTTTACATGCTAATTTTTCAAAAGATTTAAGAATTACCCTCATTTAAGTAGCTTGCATGATAACTATTGTATTGTTTAAAAATGCCTTTGGAAATTGCCAGTTCACTTCAATGTATTCTGTTATACAAAATTTTACTGTTGTTTTCATTGCAGTGGATCTTGCTGCATTACATATCTCACTACATTTGATTGTAGCACTAAAACACCTACAATGTCTCAAAAGGTGACATTTGGATAAAAAAATAGAATAAATGAACCACCAACTATGGTTTACATAACAACACAAAACTTTCTAATTACAATATAAAATCGTTTCTTTTAAGAAAAATAACTATACTATTTAAAGAGATGCATAGAACAATATCTGACTTGATATTTTCCAGTTGGAGTCTAGGTTTATGTATCCTTGTACATATCTTGGCATTTGTGTCATATAAATGAGGCTATCTTTATGTGTGCACTCCCAGCAAACAATCTCTATTTTAGCTTTTATTCTAATCACATTTGTAATTTACACATGATAAAATAATTGAAAAACAATTGTATATCATTGACTGTCAGTCTTCTTACATATTGAACATTGAATAGTAAGAATAAAATATTTATTTACTAGCATGTTTTCATAGTATAGACTTTCTGTTTTGTTAGATACCATTTCTGCAAGCTTCCTCTGCCTCTGAATGATTAAACTTTAGTCTATTTTCCCCCATAATATATTTAAATTTTTAGGGTATAGCTACTTAAAGCTCATGATATAAAATGGTTTTGGATGTGCTTTATATCCATTATGTATAGATTATAATGGATTTCCAATAAGAGAATAAGGCCACCATTAAACTCATGTATGATAAATATAAAGTAACTGTACTCATTGTAGCTATAAACCATCAACATTTATCAAATATGAATGATAAGTCAGTGTAAAATTGTGTTGTTCATACTAAGTACTGTAACTCAGTGCTGAAATTTTTCTAAAAATCTTCTATGAAGCTTTTAGAAACTGTATGTAACATTCCAAATATCCACTCACATTATACCAAGTATTTTCTCTTACAAATTTGAATAATTATCAGTAATGTATAAGTTTTCTTTTTAATCTGATTTTATTTTATTGTAAAGATGATCCACAGAGAGGTTATAACTATGTAAGGGATGTCATGAATACATTTGTTGTTAAACATTGTTTCCCCTCACCCCCCCTCCTTGATTTTCTGTCACTCTCCCTTTCCCCAGTTACACCCCCCTCATCTCCCCCAATCAGTTTGTAAAGTTCATTTCCAATATAATGTCTTGTGAGTAATACTGTTGCATTGGTTTGCCCTTTTTCCTGTGTCTTACCATTTTGTTGTTCCCCATCCTCCACTGCGGGCCATCTGGGTTGATTTCCAGGGCTTCGATGAACATTGATGTGTGGATAGCTTTAAGTGTGGCCTTCTTTGTGGTAATTTGGATAAAGGCCAAGACAAAGGATTGCTGGATCATAGGAAATCTCTATGTTTCTTCTTTTGAGGAACCCCCATACTGCTTGCCAGAGTGAGTGACAGTTTACATCCCACAAAAATGTAGTGGTGCAGGATCAGGGAGGTGGGAGGGGGCCGCTGGGAGTTTGGCCTAGGGGTAGAGAGCTTGCCTAGTATGCACAAAGATCTGAGAGATAGAGAGAGAGAGAGAGAGAGAGAGAGAGAGAGAGAGAGAGGGGGGGGGGGAGGGGGAGGGGGGAGGGGGAGGGGGAGGGGGGAGGGGGGAGGGGGAGGGAGGAGAGAGGGAGGAGAGTGGAGAGAGGAGAGAGGGAGGAGAGTGGAGAGAGGAGAGAGGGAGGAGAGAGGAGAGAGGAGAGAGGAGAGAGGAGAGAGGAGAGAGGAGAGAGGAGAGAGGAGAGAGGAGAGAGAGAGAGAGAGAGAGAGAGAGAGAGAGAGAGAGAGAGAGAGAGAGAGAGAGAGAGAGAGAGAGAGAGAGAGAGAGGAAAAGGAAAAAAATGTGGTAGTTCTCTTTTGGCCACATCTGTTATTATATATTTTCTTGATAATGACTATTTTAAAGTCAAGGTAAGAGCAGATACCCTGGAAATACTTTTTAGCAAGGGATAGAGGATGAGCTAGACCTCTTTGCCACAGGTTGAAATTTCCTAAAAATAGATCCTAATCTGAAGAGGAAATAAGAATGGCCTACAGACACATGAAGAAATGCTCAACATCTCTGGCCATAAAAGAAATGCAAATCAAAACAACTTTGAGATTCCACCTCACTCCAGTTAGAATGGCCATGATCAAGAAATCTAACAACAGATGCTGGCAGGGATGTGGACAGGAGGGATCACTACTACCCTGTTGGTGGGAGTGCAAACTTGTTCAGCCACTATGAAAAACAGTATGGCAGTTCCTCAAAAGACTAAACATAGAGCTTTTCTATGACCCAACAATTCCACTCATTGGCATTTACCCAAACGCCCAGAAACAAGGGCATGCTAAAGCCACTAGCATATTGATGTTCACTGTGGCACTTTTTACCATAGCAAAGATTTGAAACCAATCCAGATGCCCCTCAGTAGATGATTGGATCAAAAATATGTGGTATTTGTACACGATGGAATTCTATGCTGCCATCAGGAAGAATGACATCACCACATTCATAAGGAAATGGAAAGACTTAGAAAAATTTATAATAATTGAAGTAAGCCAGACCCAAAGGAACATAGGCTCCATAGTTTTCCTTGTTTGTAATAACTAGTACACATATAGGACTCTCCTAGCAGAGGATTACAGTAGCTCAAAATATAGCTGCATAAGGTTATATATGACGGGGCTAAATGAAAGGATCTCTAGAATATGGAAACAAGAGCCATATAATGTATGATTGTTTTTCTTAGTGTATTATGTTATTTCTCTTCTCTTTTTTGCCCTTTAGTTAATATTGTTACAGTATCTTACCTTGTAATCTGGTATATTGTATATAGCTTTACTGTTTATTTGAAATAGTTATGGGAAGGGGAGAAAACAAGTTGAATGGGAGGGGATGGCTGGAGGAAAATGGAGAAAAAAACATGAGAAGGGGTATCAGTTTGTGAGAAGTAATTCACCTACTACCTGGAGAATGTAACCATAGCCCCTCTATACATTACCCCTAGAATAAAAAAAATAAAGTATAATTTTTTTAGAAAAGATCCAGAAACACAAAAAATTAAGGAAAGGCTGAATAAATGGGATTACATTAAATTACAAAACTTCGGCATGGGAAAGAACATAGCCAGCAACATAAATAGAATGCCCACAGATTGGGAGAAGATCTTTACTAGTTATACAACAGACAAAGGCCTCATATCAAAAATATACCTAGAGCTCTAAAAATTAAACTTCCCAATAAAAAATTCCTCAAAGAAATTACCACCTCACTAATAAATGGAATAAAGACTTTAAAAAGAAGGCCCGGGAGTTTGGCCTAGTGGTTAAAGTGCTTGCCTACCATGCACGAAAACCCCGAGTTTGATTCCTTGGTACCACATACATAGAAAAAAAGCTGGAAACTCAAAGGAACTTAGGCTCAATGGTTTCTCTCATTCGTCATAATCAGTAGAAACCTTGGGCTCTACTAGCAGAGATCTGCAATAGAGCAAAATCTTGATACATAAGGCCATATAATGTGAAGCTAATTGAAAGGACCTCCAGGATATTGAAACAAAAGCCATAGAATGAATGATTGCTGTCCTTAATGTACTATGTAACCAAGGGACATCAAAGGTATTTAATTGTCTAAGAGAAGATACAGTGTAAAAGAGTTATAGTGTTAGAAAGAGAAAGGAATGGCATTAGATAAAAGTGATAAAGGCTAGCTACTTCACTGTTGCCTATGGTTAGATCATCCCAGCAAAAACCCATCAGAGAAACCTCAGACCTAAATAATTTTACCAAACAGACATCATAGACATTTACAGAATATTTCACCCAGCAGTATCAGAATGTGCATTCTTTTCAGCAGCATGTGTCATCACATTCTTAAAGGAAATGGAAAGATTTGGGGGAAAAGTTATGTTAAAGGAAGGTAAGGCAGATCAAAAGAAAAAGAGGCTGCCTGGTTTCCTTGTTTGCATAAACAAGATTGTGCCTATGAGACTACAAGTAAACACATTGGATGCTAAAAGATAAAAATATTATTTGGACATGACAAGTTAAACAGTTCTGTAAACATTCATACAGTCATACCAAAGGAGAATATTCTTAGGAGAGGACCACAAAAGCTCAATAGCTATGTGTATATGATTATATAAAATTATGTTTCACAAATGAACTCTAAGAACTAGAAGCACGAGATTTTGTAGTTTACTTTTATAAAGTTTTTATTGTCAGGGTGATATGCAGAGGAGGTTACAGTTACATTTGAAAGATAGTGAGTACATTATTACATTTTGTATTTCCTTTTGTTGGTTTACCTTTCCTACTTTTTTTGCTGCTTTTGATTTTTGTGCCTTTTATCTTGTGAGTAAGTTTATCTGTTTGGGAGAGAGTAAGAGGAAGCACAGAAAGAGTGGGACAAAGGATATAATAATTTAGCAGTGCTACTCATTAGACACTATCTTGAAAATGAAGTATACAATTGTGGGAGGTTTGGAGGGGAAAACCTGGGAGTCAATGAGTGAAGAGGTGACCCTATTCAAAAAGAAATGCAAAAAGGGCAAACCAATGCCATAGTGATACTGAGAAGATAATATGTTGAGAATGAACTTTACAGCTTACGGGGCTAGGTTTGTGGGAGGGAAAGTGGGAGAAAAATGAGGGAGAGAGTAATAGCATTCGACAAAAAATGTACTCATTACCTTGTGTATATAACTGTAACTCCTTTTTGCATCACCTTGACAGTAAAATTAAATTTAAAATATGTACTCACTACCTGACCTGTGAAAATATATCCCTCTGTATAGCACTATTACCATAAAAATAAAATAAAAATGACTATAGACAATTAAACTTTCAACCTATTTCTTCTCCTCAGAGGCACAAATCAATTCAAATTCGGAAAAAAATAAATGTTTAAAGCAATGTTTTACTCCAAACAATATATCTCTGTAGTAAGAAATAATAGTGAGAGTGAAGTGGATTAAATCTTAAGAATTCAAAAGCTATTATAACTTATAGGAATACTTACTGATACTAAATTGTACAAAAATAAACATCTGAATGAATTCCAAGATAACATACAAAAGAATTAATGAAGTAAAACAGGTGATGCAAGATGTCAAAGAAGAATTCAGTACAAAATACAGGAATTTTTGAAAAAAGAAGCCATACTAAATTTCTGGAAATAAAACTCAACACAAATAAATTACTTAAGAACTCAGTTGAATATATCTCTAGTAGACTGGATAAAGTTGAAGATTGAATCAGGGTTTCAGGAAAGGTATATTAAGATATGAGATGAAGATTGGAAAAAAAATAACACTACAGAAACAGTCTAGTCCTCTTGAATCCCAAATACCTGGATTGACAGCAAGAATTCTTTTGACTTTATTGTAAGATTTTACTTTCTTTTCTGTGATTTATTGTATCTCATTGACTTCCCTTAGCATAATTATTTTAACTTCTAACAATGATTATTAGACAGTCTTTGTCTGACTCCATTTTGAATATAGTAAGAGAGCATTTTTTCACTAAAATATTTGAATATTTGATTTGATACAAGAGGTTATCTGAATATTGAAGAATTAGGTATATATTCCAGTCTTTGTAATCTTGTTTTGTATTTGTCATTCTAGAAATCCCAAGAGGACCCCTAATTTTTTTGTGAACATGTAGTTGTTTCCACTATTTTGTTATGAAATATCTCTCCAAATCCAGCTGTTTTCTAATCCAGTTTGCTAATCTTGTCATTGTTTAAGCACCAGTTGAAAATCCAAGCTAATGTAGGTCCTTATGGAAACACGGAACAGTAACTAGAAACAGCAGTTCATTTCAATAAGACTAGTCTTTGGATTAAAGTAATCTGAAATCCCTTTTCCATATCTACCTACTGATAATTCAGCCATTGAAAGACGCTTCTGGTTCTTGGCAGAATCATTTTCTGTGGAGGTATCATCTCTAAGCCTCAATGTACTTCCTATGGTTACTATGTCAAAGATCCACTTTGCTATGGACAGCCCGTTACTGATAAGGACTTGTGGCCTGAGTTTGTGCCAAAGAGCAAGAATTCATACTGGAAGCTGATAAACTTGAATTTCCTATCTCCTCTTGAAAAATAAGCCTCTTATTGAGGCCCCATTTCCAACCAGATTGGGAGAAGCATCCATTAGGTTCTGTACAAAGTGAGGCCGACTGCACCAGCGCTCAACTAGGCAAAGTTCCATATTCAGTACCCAGTCCTGTTCCTATGAATGGGATCTTGCATGATGTTATGCTCTCTGAGCTTGAGGTAGTATTGATGAAAGTAATTTTTTACCTACAAAAGCAGATGCTAAGTTGAGTTATACTTGAGTCTGCTGCCTATAAAGACCTACACAGCCTGAGATACATACCCAGGCCCATTGCCAAGCTGGCACTGATGCTAGTTGAAACTTAGATCTTTCTTACTTGCTGAGTGTTGCACCAGTACTTTTCAAAATATAATAAACTCTTTACTTTTAATGTAATAGGCATCTTATTTGCCATTATGCTGGCTACAAGCATGGATCAGTAGATGAAGCTCTTTCTTAAAAAGGATGATGGCCAGAGTTTAGCCCCCAGTAATGTTACAACTTCCTTTAAGAATGGATGTTATAGTTCATGACTGCAGATTCCAGTGACACGTGAAGCAAAGTTAAGAGGATAGATCTCAAGGCCATCATAGGCAAAGAAGTTAAAAAGAATCATATTGATAAACAAGTTTGTAAGATAGCTCATAATAATGCCTGTAATCTCAGCTATGCAGGTAAAAGTAGGTAAAAATAAGGATTGTGGTTCAAAACAGTAACAAACATTATCTGAATAATAATTAAAGCAACAAGAGATGGAGGGGCATGGTTCACTGATAATAATTTCTTAGCAAGATAATGATAATAATTTCTTAGCAAGCTTGACTTTATGAAACCAAACCCGGATGTCCCAAAGCAAAAAACTTGTGCAGTGGGCATTGTTAGAGATTAAGAAAATGTAACTTTACAGAATAAATTGATAACAGAGCTATGATTATTTCTTTTTTCATATATTTTTACTGTAATTAACAGAGGGGTTACAGTTGTATTCGCCAGATAGACGGTGAATTTCTTCACACACACTGATACCCCTAGCTATGATTATTTCTAAAAGAAGCTTTTAGCCTGGAGCAATGGCTCACAGCTGTAATCCTAGCTACACAGGAGGTTGAGATCTGAGGATCATGGTTCAAAGCCAGCCTCAGCACAAAAGTCTGTGAGAATCTTGTCTCCAATTAACCACCAGAAAACAGGAAGTGGTGCTGTTGCTCAAGGGATAAAACTGTAGTCTTGAGCTGAAGAGCACAGAGATAGGGCCCAGGTCGAGTTCAAGCCCATGATGGACAAAAAAAAGGAAAGAAAAGAAGCTTTAATTCTAAATGAAAGAAAAATGTGAGAACTCTAAGTTGTTTATAAACATAAACTACATAAACATATATACGTGTGTGTACATATAATTTATAATATAATTTCTACTGTCATATAGAAAATACACAGTAAACTTAAAATTTCCCTTATTTGGGGAAGCAATTTTGGTCCTATGCTTTCAAGGTACTGGCACAAATGTATTCTCTGGGATTGTGTTTTTAATTGATCTTTACCCCCTTGTTATATTCATTGGTCTCACAGGAAGGATAAGCTGTTAAGCAGAAGCTGTGAGATTGCTGTAATGCTTTATGGAACCCAGTGAAAAGATCTCATAAAGTATGACCTTATTACTTAATTATAAGAGAATCATGCTTAAGCCCATTTGCTGGGCTTTAAAGATTCATATTTTATTTATCATCCCAGCTACAATAGATAAAGAGTTAATTTTTAAGAGTCACAGCTTAGCACCTGAAAGGAGATATTCCTTGTGCTCTTTTTTTCCCCTGTGCTCTTATCTATTCTGGCACATTATTTTATTAGAGATACTCAATGTTCCAGAGCACTTACTGTATATGTAAGTAGATGTGTGTGCCTACATCATGTGTGTGTCCAAGTGTGCTGAAAATGAGATCGGCTAGAAAAAGAAAATCTTAAGGCTAATGAATGGACTTTAGGAAAAACATACCATTAAATTATTTCACAGTCATAGAATTGAATACAATATATATCTTCAGATGCTATCACCAGACTTCTGATTACAATTAATCCACCAATTTAGTACTTAGGGGCTAATAAATACACATGTGAATTATTTTATCTTACATACATTCTATATAAGCTATATAAGCATTTAGCTACTTAATTTTACCTAAAGTGAAAGAAATATATTTAAGTGAAGTTAGGGAATTTTTCTACTTGTTATTTTTCATAGAAAATGATTTCTGAATCGCACTTTGTGGTTATCATTAGATTTAATTTTTTATGATAAATCACTAGTTGGTCTACATTGGTGGGAAAATATCCAATCTATCTGACCTTATGCTGAGTCAGTTTCAACATGTATGAGACCAAATATGCAAAATATTACCAGAATATTGAAGGAAGTACAAAATTCTTTATAGATGTATTAACATTTATCTAGACAACTTTGATGTATCTCCTTTCCACCACTTACCTTAGGAAGTGGTGGACGCAAAAATACATCAAGTCAAATAGCTAAATAATTAAGAGTTTGGGGTTTTTACTTAAACTATCATTCTAAAACATTATCAAAGGGAAAATAATTTAGTGGTAAAAACAATAAGTAATCATAAAGAAATAAATAGTTTGGGGATAAGTGTTTTGAAATTAACGAATATATGTTAAAAATATCTTATAGAGTTAAAATGTGTATGTTTAAGCTTATTAATCACATTGTCTTATCAAAGTTTGTGCTTACAGGAGATATAACTATTTCCTCACAGATCATATGACATTAAAAATTTATACTATAACGAAATTATGAATATTTATATCAAATTTCCACAAGACAATAAATGTTTTGAATATGAATAATATCAATGAGAGCTCTCTAATGAGCTAATATATTCTAGGATTTACAAAATAATCTGAAGCTAATGAGATAATTCTTAATTAAAATCAAATCTGTTTCCTTTCCTTTTTATATGAGGGTTTTGAATTCTGGGTTTGAGTACTCTCCCTGGGCTTCTTTTGCTCAGGGCCAGAAGTCTACCACTTGAGCCACTTCCTGCTTTTTCTGTGATTTATTTGAGATAGGTGTGTCATTGACTTTCCTGCCCAGGCTGTGATGCTCAGTTCTCAGTCCTCTGAGTAAGGAGGATTACAGGTGTGATACAGCTAGGATTACTGGAGCTGGGTGAGTTTAGGAAATTTATTATTATGTGGTTGCAAAAAAATTTCAAATTATAGCGAAATGTTTAGTAAGTGTGTTTCCTTTTCTTAAAATCGTGGGGCCGGGAGTTTGGCCTAATGGTAGAGTGCTTGCCTAGCAGGCATGAAGACATGGGTTCGATTCCTCAGTACCACTTACATAGAAAAAAGCCAGAAGTGTTGCTGAGGCTCAAGTGGTAGAGCTCTAGCCTTGAGAAAGTCCAAGAACAGTGCTCACGCCCTGAGCTCAGGCCCAGGACTGGCAAAAAAATGTTCTGAAATAGTTAGGTATTTATCTAGAACATATAGACATAAACATAGTGTGAGTTTGTCACATACTAGAATTCTGTGTCATAATCACCCACACATTCCTTTCCTTTTAGAAATTATTTCCTAACTTTCATAAGTAAGTCTCAGGGATGTGGGAATTTGATAAGAACTGATTTCTCTTAAAACCAGCATGTCTTAGAGACAGCACTATCAGAAGCTTGATGTAAAAGGAAAAGAGTAAAGTCTGGTGTATTTGTTTAGGAAGATAGCCTCACATGAATTTAACCTTGAGAAAAAAATAAAAATAGGCTTCTTGTATGAGTCTATTAAAAGTCTGGATTATTATTTGTTGAATAAAAAAGAAAACAATGTACCACTCAAAACTCACCCTTCATAATGTCTGGGCTCTAGAGGTGAATGGATTTTTTCCACACTTAGGTTATCTGCACCACAGAGCTTCAACTAATTAATTCTATTTTGTAATATGATACCACAAGGAGGTGACATTATTTAAGTTCGAATTAAGTAGAGAGGACAAAAATCTTTGACAATAATAAATATTACCTACCATTTACAGAATCCCAGAAAAATAAAGTATTACCCATCTATTGTTACCAGTGAGAGATAGATGTACTTTTTCCAGAAGAGAGATCTCTTCTATCAATTACTGTTATTGATTTGAGCAAGTGAATTGACTCACTTGAGTTACTCTGGCCTATAAAATGACAGTAATAAAAATGCATACTTCATTAGGCAACTGAAAAAATTCAAGAACAAACATGCTAGATATATAACATATGTACTTGTAATTTATATATACATATATAGCTACAGAACACAATATACAGTTACAATTAAGTATGTTTTAAACAATTGATAGCAGGAAGTGGGGCTGTGGCTCAAGGGGTAGGGTGGTAGCCTTAAGCTGAAGATTTCAGGAACAGCGCCTAAGCCGGTTCAAGCCCCATGATCCACCCCCCCCCACACACACGAAAGGTAAAGAGACTTGAGCTACGTGCTTGAATACACAGATGTTGACACTCAATTCAAACATCCTCAATAGGATTTATCAGACTAGGTCAATTAATATCCACTTATAAAATTTCTCTGTGGGTTAGCATTACATTATATTTGAAACCCGTAAAATGATCACCTTACCCAAAGAGAAAAATGATTGAGTCATAGTTTTGGAAGCTTCGGTGCATGATTGGTTAGCCTGTTCCTTTTAGATCTGTAGCAAGCAACTTATTCTATTAGGAGCATCCTTGGAACAAATAAACTCATGTCATGCCAAGCAGCAAAAGAGAAGGAAATAAAAATGATGGTAGATGGCAGTGGATTGCAGCATTGAATCACTTGTTATCAGTGAGTGGAATACCTCCTCCTAGACTCCACCTTTTTATCTATATTTTTATTGTAACGAATAGAAGGGTTACATTATATTCATCAGATAGAAGGTGCATTACTTCACAAACATTGATATCCATTCTCATGTCTTGGTCCCCATTTCCCTCCCTCCACCCCCACCCCTCATCTTGTTTCCCTTCTTCCCTATCCTATTTCAAATAATCAAATAAACACATATACAATATATCAGATAGCAAGGTAAAATACTGTAACCATATGAGATAACCAAGGGACAGCAAAAGAGATGAGAGATAACATAGTACATTAAGGACAACAATTACTCATTATATGGCTTTTGTTTCTATATCCTAGAGGTCCTTTCATTTAGCATCATACTATATGATCTTATGTATCTAGGTTTTGTTCTATTGTAAATCACTGCTAGGAGAGCCTAAGGTTTCTACTGATCATGATAAATGATAGACTCCACCTTTTATGTACACGCCAGGAAGGAGAATTCAGATCCAAACTATAGAAATATTCTGCTGATGTTTTTAGTATGATCTTGTAAGAAATAACATAAAGATGTCAGTCATCATTTTGTCAGAGGTGATAGTTATTGAAAGATTTTATAATTTCTCTTATTCCTATATAATAATTCTCACTCAGAAATGCCATTGCACTTAGACAAGCAAGAAAAGAAGTATGTAGAATAAAATCTAAGAAATAGCTTCAGTCATAGTACTTTTGAACATACTTACCTTATTGAATGTGGAGATATGGAGGATGGCACAGTAAAGAAAGCAGACTTGATTGAATGTAAACTGATAACAGCAAACAATGAGTATGTTGTTTAATGTATCCACCAACTTGTATTTCCAATATTTAACTAGGATATTAAGAGTGCTATAGTAAACTGGATTAGGCCATTGTAATGTACATCTGTATAGAAGGTAGAAAAATGAGGATCATGGTAAAATGGAAGCCTAGTCAAGTATGTGTAAGACCATTTTATCTCAAAACTAGCCAAGCCATCTGAGGGCAAAAGCACCACAGCATACATGAAATGCAAACTAAAAAAAAAAAGTGGAACTGAGGACATGGCTCAAAGTATACAGAACATACTTAGCACCTATAAGCCCCTGAAATCAGCTCCCAGTTACCACCAAAAAAGAAAAAAAAGAAAGGCTAGTGGTTAAAGTGCTTGCCTAGCATGCATGAAGACCCGGGTTCGATTCCTCGGTTCCACATATAGAAAAAAGCTGGAAGTGGTGCTGAGGCTCAAGTGGTAGAGCTCTAGCCTTGAGAAAGTCCAAGGACAGTGCTCAGGCCCTGAGCTCAAGCCCAGGACTGGCAAAAAAAAACAAACTAAACTTAACATACTTTTTCCAAAATATTACTCTAGTACATGAACTGACTTTGTAAAAAAGAAAATATTTTTAATATTTTCCTTTAGGAAGTAATATGATGGTTATGTAAAATAAGTAGAATATAGAGATTATTGAAAATACTCATATGGGATGTTTATGTAAGGATAAATTTCAGGTTCACATAGGTTAGCTCTGATGTGATGTCCCTCCTTAGGAATTTCTTCAGAAAACTAGTATGGTGACCGTCAGTCTTTTTTTGGCTTGTTTCACTTAAAAAACAGTGAAATAATTTATTTATCATTGCCTTATATCTTAAAAGACATTCATGATTCTCATGATTAAGTTGCTATTTTTCTGTTTTATTCTAACCTTGCACAAAAATAAGTACTGGTTAAAATTTCTTATAATGATGAGTCTCTTTTTTCACAGAGCTTAGCAGTGACTTTGATCATACATTTTATATACTTTATAGATAAATTTAGATATTTAATTAAAATTATCATCTGCAGTCCTGAATGGAGCAGCATGGTATGACTTCTAAATTTCCACCTCTACCTTCATTGATCACTTTGCTTACAAAAGAGAGGGTATCCTGTGAGACCTACAAAGCCAGCATGTATGCATCGATTCCATTAAATTTGTTTCCTCTTCTGAGTCATGCATATGTAATGGGAAATGCATAAAATAGGGCAATTTGCCAACAGAAAAAAAACATATCACCCACTCTAAATGAAAATATGTTCATTTTGAAACTCATAAAGCTTCTAGCATAGTTGGGAAGAGTCTTGATTCACTGGGGATTCCAAATTTACAATTTAATTAGACTAAGGATGTACTTCTGTGAAACTGAATTTTGGTGTGTAAGAAAGTAGCGAACAGAAATATGAAGATGTAATTTCTTTATTATGTGACTGGCATCATACACAGATATTCAAACAGCTTCCTCTATAATCTACAGCTCTGTCTGCATATGAAATAATATATTAAAAATCAAAAGTGGTGGAGAATAGATGGTCTTGTGAACCTTTGAACTAGATTCTATCCTCTAACCTTCAAAGAGAATGATTTTAAAAATAATATCTTTGGTGATTGTTATTGAATGAGTCAGACCAATTGCACTGTTAGGACAAACACTTCCATAAAGACTTGATAGCTTTCAGCCTGAAGTACAAGTTACTATTACATTGATGGCCTTTGTTAAAGCTTAAGGACAGAGTACCAAAGGCAGCTTTCTTTTACTCTAGAAAGTAACATCAATCTTAGATTTTCAAAATTGCCTTTCTATATATATTTCTGCTACTGTCAATGGATAAACTGTTAAGTATTTTTTCTTTTAAAATATTTTTACTTTTTAAGTAGCCGCACAAAGGAGTTGCCATTCAACAAAGCAGTTTACAAATAGTATGTACCTTGATTGATGTCACTCCTCTCTACATTCTCACCTATCCCTCGCAACACACCTTTTCCCTTACTTTTCTTAGTTTTGTAATACATACCTTGGCTTTTTGACTGCATTCTCTCCACTCATTCACCTTTAGAATAAAATAAGATAAAATACTGAAAAAATAGTTAACATAATATAGTTACTCCCATTATCAGTCACTTTTTAATCACTATAACAAATACTTGTGTTTAACAAAAGTTTTGTCTTTTGCCTCAGAAGTTAAGAAGTTGTATTCTATCACTGATTATCTCCATTAAAAATGTTATTGTTATTATAAAGGTAATGTATGAAGTAGTTACACTTACATAAGTCAGATAATGAGCATAAGTCTTTTTGGACAATGTCATACCTTCCTTTGCTCTCACTTTTTCCCTCCTGTTTCTATCCACAAGTTGTATAGTTCATTTTCCTCATACCTATTGAGTATCACTGCTATATTTGTTAACTCTTTGTTCCACTGGTTCTGTGCCTTCCCTTACCCTACCAAACACAGATAAATGAGCAATCGTGACAGAAAAAAAACCCCAAAATATCAATAAAGATAAATCATCTTGTTTCTATTTCCTGGAATTATATTATTTTATTTGATAGAATCATATAGGCATTGTGCCTTTATGTTATTCCTCTGTGAGTATCTTCCTTTGGTCTCACTGTGTCTCAATGCCTGGAGTCCTGTATAATTTATCATGACTTAAGTGATTGTAGATCCAGCCTCTGCATGAGAGAAAACCCGCACTGTTTAGCTTGACTTACCTCACTTATCATGATTTGTTCTAGGTCGATCCACAATATTCTTTCCAATGGCTGTATAGAATGCCATTGTGGTAGGTGCCATACCTTTTGGATCCACTCATCTGTTGTAGGACATATGGGCTGTCTCCATAACTTGGCTATATGGACTAGAGCAGCAATGATCACAAATGTACACATGTATCTTCATTGAGTTTTGATATGTATCAAGTAAATATATCATGGCTGGAGTACACAGTGTGGTAAAAACCACTCACTCCAGGGTCTGTAAGTGAAAGGAAGAAGAAAGGTGAGACCTTATAGTTCCCTTAGGGATAATAACTTCCACTAGACCCTATCTCTTAAATGTTCTGCTGTTTACCACTAATGCTATCCTGGTGACCAAAGACAATCAAGATCTATACTACCTATCAGATAGAGTAGCATTGGGTAACCAAAAGATCTTCTTTCCAGGAAAATTAAGAGAAAAATAATCTTAATCTTGTGGAAGACCTTTTTATCATAGTAGTTTTCAAGAAGAATGGCGTAAATCTTTTATGAGATCATCCTCTGGTAGGAATTTTTTTTATTTCATTGACTATCCAAAAAAGCTCAGTCACTGGTAGTGGAGACAATATACTATTAGTTCAATTACTTTATCATATTAAGAAAGATTATGCTTTTTTAATATTAGGAAAATATTAGAACAGTAATACTTAGTGTAAGGTTATTTTTGTGCTTGTCATGACATGTATTATTATTTAGCAAATGTAATCTCTTTTGAACTCCATTTGAGAAAATCAATCTTAGACTATTATGAAATTCTCCATGAGATTCTATATTTTAACTTATGATTTATTGTTACAAAAAATAAATAACAATTTAATTATGAAGGAAGTATATTGATTTGATTCTGTTACCCAGAGCATGATTTCAACAAAAGAATATTTGTATTAGCCCAAAATGATTTTGCTCAAAAACCAAGATCATGCACTTTGCTAATTCAGACAAATTACATAAATATACATCTTATTTTCTAATAAACTTGAGATCATAAACCAAAGAATAAAAAATTTAATGTAGGGGCTGGGAGTGGGACCTAGCAGTAGATTGCTTGCTTAGCATGCACAAAATTCTGGATTTAAATCCTTAGTACCACATACACAGAAAAAGCCAGAAGTGGTACTGTGGCTCAAATGGTAGAGTGCTGTCCTTGATAAAGCTCAAGGACATTTCCCAGGCCCTTAGTTCAAACTCCAGGACTGTCCAAAAATTTTTTCTAACATGTTAGCAATGTATAGTATACAATGTAAGTAGTTTAGAGGTATATAAGCTTATATTCATCTAGAGTTTTATGTAGATACTAGTCAAGTGTTTTATAATTTTCTATTGCAATCAAGTCATACAGATGTTTTATACGTATATGTGGCATATATCTATATATATATAATCTCTAAATAAGTTTAACAAAACTTAATCCATTAGTTCTTTGATGGACACCAAAGATGAATCCATAACTGCGTTGTGGGTATTTCTCTAATAAACAACATCTGCCCTTATTTCTACTTTATGTTGAATTTTCTTTCTTTGGGAATAAACACATGATCAGGAGTATCATATCAAATTTGGATGGTAGTTCTGTTTTTTACATTTTTGAGAAATTTCACTGTGTAACTTAGTGTCTGGACTAATTTACACTCACATCAAAATTATAAAAGGATCCTTTTCCTACATCCTCACCAGCATCTTATTAAAATTAACCACTATGAGTTAGAAGACAATTCTTAATGTAGATATAATTACCATCTCTCTAATGAATATAATTTTCATGTATTTATAGACAATTTTTACTCCTGCTTTTGTAAACTATTTCTTACCCATTTTGCTGATCGGATTATTTCTTTTCATTTATTTTTTCTTAAGTTTGACAAGGAGTAATAAGTCCTTATACTAAAGTATTAATACAACAGGGTTTACTTAGGTAGAAAGAGGAAAAGAAGAAAACATATCTTGATTCTCATGTAGGAAAATGAAATTTCCCTTTCAATGTTTTTCATTACTTTTGGTTCCTAGGAATGATCCTTAGGCTTTTCCTATTTTTCTCATACCTGACACTATATCACTTAAACCATAGTTCCAATTCTGCTTCTTTTTTTTTTAAAGTTGATTGGAGAAAAAGAGGCTCATGGACTTTCTTTCCTGGTTTATCCTTAAACTATGAGCCTCAAACCTCAGCATTCTGAATAGATAGAATTATAGCTGTAAACCATCAAGAACCCAGGAAGACTCCCTCTTTTTAACCTTTTTTCTTCTTCTTACTATGTCCTGGATTGTTCTCATTTTCTAACACATTCTTTTCCTGTGTTTAAGAAATTGCTGATATTTGCATGTTGGTTCTGTAATTGTGGCATTTTGCTGAAACTATTGATCACATCTTAAATAATTTTGGTGGAGGAATTAGGTTCTTTTAAGTGAAAGACCTTATCATTAGCAAATAGGAATGATTTGATTACCTCATTTCTCATTTGCATTGCATTCCTTTTATTTCTCTTGCATTTTTGGTCTGGCTGATTCATAAAGTTCTATATTTAATTAGTGTGACGAGTGGATGCCCTTGCCTCATCTGATGTTAGAGGAAAGAGTTCACTTATGTTTCATTCAGTAAAATGTTGGCTATAAATTTGTCACACACACACACACACACACACACACACACACACACACACTGGTGTGCACATCAAAGATCCTATCCAATACTACACCACACTGTGATAGAAAGAAGGATGAGGAAATCAGGATCTACTAGACGTGGTTTCAAAATTCATAGTTATATACAGTAGTAAACCCTATCAGTTCTGGGAGTTGAGTAATTTGCCAGCCAACAACTGAGAGCCCTCCGCTGTAGAGTAATCCTTAGTAATCCTTATCACAGATCATGTTAACAGTGACTAGTGTACTCTGTAGTACACTGGTGCTTTTTCCAATCTACAGGTTGATCTGATCCTTTGCCTTGTGCCTATCTCCCAGGCCTAACTGCTGCCTGCTGATTGTTTCTGTTTTTAGATTCCCTTACTAGCTCAGAGTCAAGCAATAGACATAACTTGTCACTAGTTCCTCTTTTCTGAGATATGGAAATCACACAATAGACTTCTTTTCCAATGCTAGTTTGCCTCAAAAGAGAAGGCATTAGCATATCAAACATACTCCCTGGATTTAAAAAAAATGTAGAACTGTGCATTTTTTATGTGGTTAGGACCGCTGATCTGTTGTTACCAAAGCTGCTTCGTCCATCTTCCTTGTGATAGCTTCCAATTTTCATTCCACTGAAAAGCCAAGAATACAAAGGTGGACTGTTGCCTGTATTGTTTCCTTGTAAGTTTTAGGCATCTTGTCAGAACTTCCTTGATTTGTCCTGTTCTTTCTCCCGTTACTCTCTTTTTTCTTTCTTTTTCTTTCTTTCTTTCTTTCCTTCCTTCTTTCTTTCTTTCTTTCTTTCTTTCTTTCTTTCTTTCTTCCTTTCTTTCTTTCTTTCTTCCTTCCTTTCTTTCTTTCTTCCTTCCTTTCTTTCTTTCTTGTCGGTTATTGAGACACAGGAGCTGTCTCTCAGCTCTTTTGCTCAAATCTAGTGCTCTATTGCTTTCAGCCAGAGTGCCATTTCTGGTTTTCTGGTTTCTATGCTGGCTTTGAACTGTGATTCTCATATCTCATCCTCCTGAGAGATCAGATTAAATGTGTAAGCTTCCAGGGTCAAGGGACACTTCATTCAGAGTTATTTGGACATTGTTTTTACCTCACATCTGAAGCTTCTCTGACAAATGCATAACTATGTTTTAAGCTCCTAATTTAAAAATAATCATAAGATTTAGACCTTTACTGTATACAGGTAAATTTTTGTATTATTATATGCATGAATTTGTACAGATGTTAATATCAATTTTTTAAAAATCTGAAGTCTTTTCTTCAAAATTTTTTATTAAAGAAATTAACGTTGATTTTTACATCCTATTTCAAATGACATGTTTAATAAACAGATATTCAAGAAGGGAATCTCTATACAATCACTGGCACTTAGATTTTAGAACATAACTAAAATTAGGCTGAGGGTTTGTATGTCATAGATACATATTAATCTATGTAATAAAATATTATGTCTCAATATTTGCATACCCAGTGCTATGGACATGGTATTGAAAATATAAACACAGCTACATAGACATACAAATTTATGACTCTGAAGTCTTTAGGCAGTAAGTTAAATTCATATATTTGTGATATACTGTTATTTCTTCTTTTCATTTATCTTTTTTCCACAAAAAAATCAAGATAAGGAAGTTGCTCTGTGGCACAAAGTGGTAGAATACTAGCCTTGAGATGCAGAGCTCAGGGACAGTGCCCAGGCCTACTGTGTTCAATTTATAATATCCTTGGTATAGTTGCTTTTACGTGATTATTTATTGTACTTCTAGGAAATTTCTTCTGATATTCCAGATACTGCAAAATCATAATGCATTGAAAACATTTTTATTTTCATATTTTTTGTTCCTAATGACTGATTTCACACTAAAATTCAATGGAAATGGAGGGTTCTTAAAAAAAATTCCTTCAGTCCATTAAGCAGAAAAATAGGAAATTAACCTAACAATGTCCTGTATTGGTTTGATGCAATTAAACTAACTGCTTGAAAGCATATCCCTTCCTCTGAAGAGCAATATCCTGTATAGCAAGACTGTTGCATCTGACATATAAATAACTTAAGCCAACACAAATATATGCTTAATTTTCAACTCTGAATTACCACTGCAGGGTGTTAAACTGTTGTTGCTGTAATGAAAGTGTTTTAATAACAAATTAAACAGTTTAGTGTTTGCCATAATGTCTTAAAACAATTCAATGTGGAATTTAGTCTTTAGTAATACTGATAACAACACCAACAAAAACAATTAGAAATGTGGACTATCCTACTGTAAGCATACTGCTTGGAATCAATAGAGTGTTTATGCTTCAGTTGAAAAAGCTTAATAGTAATGGGAGGATGATTTTAATTTCAAGGTGAAATATCACATAAAGGAGACTTACTATGCTGTTCAGTATTACTTTACAGATATAGTCCTACTTGTGTACATACTAAAGCTCAAAACTAAGTAAACCATGCCAAATATATATCAAGTTGTTATGATTAAATGCTACAAATTTGCAGCATTAAGCCACTAAGAAAACCAATACAAAATAAGCATTAAGAGAAAGGAACAGGAGAACAAGAGATAAGATATTGTAATATGTATCTGTAGTTGAGGTGCATATCTTTGAATTGTGCATGGTATTATAATAGGGCACAAGATGAATTGAAGAAAGAAAGAGATACAAAGCATTGATATAGTAGAAGTGAAAATAGAAAGACATTTATTCATTTAAATTATTTATTTACATAATTATTGAAGCACTGAACTATGGAATCATCTATTTATACCACTATAACAATCATACTTAATCCTGGGTGGCTTGTAAGTCCTAGAATGGAATCTTTCATGTACATCATGGAAAATATGTGGCTAAGGTTTTACCATACTAGTGTTTAGTGAACGCTTCTCTGTGCCTCCAAGGTAGACCTTCCAGATGGTTGTTCTTCTCATGACTGCAAGGAGCACTGACAAAAGTGAAGTACAATAGACCTGTCTTCAGAAGAGAATGAAATCACCTGAGTGTGTATATTATAGGCTCTTTTCCCAACCATGAAGATTCATGACATCCCCATGAGTAGATCATCTTATTTCATGACTTCAGATGAGACCTAATCATTCCGGATGTTAATTTCATCACATTGGTTACTAACTTATGGGGCATTCAAGCCATAACAGTGATGGCACAGCCAAATCCTCAGCTTGAGAAAGAGAAATAAATCACAGAGTAATCATGAAACTTAGCAATGAAATTGGAGAAGAAGAGAGTCATATGATTTGAAAGAATGGCATCATGACAATGGACATGATGAAGAATGAGTTCTTCTGGTAATCATTAAATCTGATTGAAGGGTTTTGATTGTGATACAGCAAAACTGTTTATAAAAAAATGTGACATTTCTTTAAACTAGTCCTGGGGCTTGAACTCAGGGCCTGAGCACTGTCCTTGAGCTTATTCCTCAAGTCTAGCACTTTTCCACTTGAGCCACAGCACCATTTCTGGCTTTTTCTATGTATATGGTACTGAGAAATCGAACCCGGGTCTTCAAGCATGCTAGGCAAACTCCCGGCTCATGGAAAGCAGTATGGCAGTTCCTCAAAAGACTAAACATAGAACTCTCCTATGACCCAGCAATTCCACTACTTGGCATTTACCCAATCATCCAGAAACAAGGACATACTAAATCCACTAGCACAACAATGTTCATTGCAATGCTGTATACCATAGCAAAGAAATGGAACCAACCCAGATGTCCCTCAGAAGATGAGTGGATCAACAAGATGTGGTGTTTGTACACAATGGAATTCTATGCTGCTGTCAGAAAGAACGGCATCGCCCCATTCATTAGGAAATGGAAAGACTTAGAAAAAATCGTATTAAGTGAAGTAAGGCAGACTCAAAGGAACTTAGGCTCAATGGTTTCCCTCATTTGTCATAATCAGTAAAAACCATGGTCTTTCCTAGCAATACAGCAAAACCTTGATACATAAGGCCATATAGTATGACGCTAAATGAAAGGACCTCTAGGATATAGAAACATAAGCCATATAATGAATGATTGTTTTCCTTAATGTACTATGTTATCTCTCATCTCTTTTGCTGTCCCTCGGTTATCTCATATTGTTACAGTATCTCACTTTGTTATCTGATATATCAGATATATTTGTATTTGGTTATTTGAAATTGGTAGGGAAGGGGGAAAACAAGATGAGAGGTGGGGTGGGGGGAGGGCAATGGGGACCAAGACATGAGAAAGGGTATCAATGTATGTGAATTAATGCACCTTCTATCTGGTGAATATCATGTAACCCTTCTATTAATTACAATAAAATTATATGAAAAAAATGTGACATTTCTAGAGCAGAGGCTCTGTGAGAAATGTCAAGCAATGAGAAAAGGAGGAGGTAAACCAAAATAGGAAACTGATGATCCTTGAGAACTCTAAGTATGGGGCTTTCCATTTTTCATAGAAAATATTTTCCCCATAAATGATTAAAAAAGGTCTTCAGTTTTTTAATTTGCAGCCTTGGGGTTTGAACTAAGGCACCCATGTTTGATTGGCTGATGAGCTACATAAGCCACACTTCCAAACCTGTTTTTTTTTTATTTAAAGTCATAGATTTCATTCTTACAAAAGTGACATGTATATTTAAATCTAGGAATCTATCAGCAGTGACAATATTAGAAAAAAGGATTAGGGGTAAAATACTGTTTTTAAAGGTGCGCATAATTATGGATTACTTAGTAGTTCAATATTTGAAAAATTATTCCAAATAAAACCAATAAAGTATTTAAATAAACAATGGGCAACTGATTTCTCTTTAGCAAAAGAAAGGATTTTTGTTGAAACATTTTTAAGTCATGGCACCTTACTTAACATCAAGCTTAACTTATGTGTTGACTAAATAAAATTTTACGAGATCAATGAAATTTGAAAATTAATGGATAGAAATTGGTGATCAATTTTATTCAAACAGATATTTGCAGTATATCCAAATATGATTCTCTGGAGCACCAACCATAATGTTAACAGATAAATTTGTCAAAAACAAGGATATTTTCCCCCTGTGAGTGTCTGTTATACTTGAGGACAGTCAAACATATGTATGAGATTAGGATGTACATTCAATGCAGTAAAAACTTATTGGAAACAAACGGTAGGTCGAAGCACTACAAAGGGATTTGTGAACACTGAATTTTACCCAAAGACTTCAGTGGCAGCAGGACAGCAGATGGCGAAGAGCTAACAGCACAGGAAGACATCTAAAGCCACTAGAAAGTGTATTTTGAGAAGCTATACGAGGTGCCAAGGGACCTTAGAGATGGTACCAAGTGTGAAGCAATTGTCTGCACTGCCATAAAATAACCTTCACCTTTCCTGGCAGAGAAAGAAACGGCAGTAAACAAGCTCAATGTGGGACAGGCCTACGGTGCAATGTTACAGATGAACTCATAAAGTAGGTGGCAACTGTGCATTTAGTGTCTTTCATAAAACCTGTCAGTGGGCAAATGGCGAACCAGGGACAGCCTGAATGCCAGTGCGAATCAATCCACATAATCCCCTCCACAACCCCACATGACTGAGCAGGAGCAGCCAGCCCACATTATTAAATGCAAATGTGGGGATGGGGAAGATTGAAAGCTAAGCACAAAGAAAGGCAAACCAAGGGTCAGAAGAGAGTAAGTTGAGAACTACAGAGAAAAGAGAAGATAGCAATTCTGTTTTTATCTGATGAGATAACCCCATTAGACTTTTTTTTAACTTGGTTTTCTCTTATTGCCAAGGTCTTTAGGCCAAATTAAAAGCACTTATAATGATTTATGGTGATAACTTGTTTGTAATTGGGTGGTTAATCACATTTCCAGAAGCAGAATGTCCCAACCACATCCCACAGCATTAAGCATATTTAAAATGTGGTAAATACTGGAGGTCTAGGCTATGCAATAAATGAAACAGAACTGCAATAAGATAATCGCTTAAAAATGCTTTGAAATGATTTAGACTTGTTACTTGCATTTTGACCAGATAAAGACATAACTTGGCTATGATTACCTTTCACCACTATTGAATGAACTCTGAACTTTCCATTTCTTTACTCTGTGGTGATAAGAGGGATGGAAATATGGAGATATGTAGATTTGCAGGCTCCTTCCAGCCAATGTTCACATGGTACAGTTATTAAACCAATTCATTTCAATATTTGTTGTAGAAGAAAAAGAATGTGCATTGTGAGGATATGTGAGATACGTTAAATTAGGATGGTCATAAAAGAAATTCAAATCAAAACAACTCTAAGATTCCACCTCACTCCAGTTAGAATGGCCAGGATCAGGAAAACGAATGACAACAGATGCTGGAGGGGATGTGGCCAGGAGGGATCACTACTACACTGTTGGTGGGAGTGCAAACTCGTTCAACCACTATGGAAAGCAGTGTGGCAGTGCCTCAAAAGACTAAACATAGAGCTCCCCTATGACCCAGCAATTCCACTACTTGGCATTTACCCAATCAACCAGAAACAAAGACATACAAAATCCTCCAGCACAACAATGTTCATTGCAGCACTATTTACCGTAGCAAAGATATGGAAAGAACCTAGATGTCCCTCAGTCGATGAGTGGATCAACAAGATGTGGTATTTGTACACAATGGAATTCTATGCTGCTGTCAGAAAGAATGACCTTACCCCATTTGTTAGGAAATGGAAAGACTTAGAAAAGATCATATTAAGTGAAGTAAGCCAGCCTCAAAGGAACATAGTTCAATGGTTTCCATCATTTGTCATAATCAGTAGAAACCTTGGCTCTCCTACCAGAGATTTGCAATAGAGCAAAACCTTGATACAAAAGGCCATATAGTAGGACACTAAATGAAAAGATCTCTAGGATATAGAAACATAAGCCATATAATGAATGATTGTTGTCCTTAATATACTATGCTATCTCTCATCTGTTTTGCCGTCCCTTGGTTATCTCATATTGTTACAGTATCTCACTTTGTTACCTGATATATCGGATATGTTTGAATTTGGTTATTTGAAATTGGATAGGGAATGGGGAAAACAAGATGAGGGGTGGGAGTGGGGCGGAGGGAAATGGGGACCAAGACATGTGAAAGGGTATCAATGTATGTGAATTAATGCACCATCTATCTGGCAAATATCATGTAACCCTTCTATTAATTACAATAAAAAATATGAAAAAAAAGAAAGTTTCGACCTGTGCCAAGGAGGCCTAGTGTATTTCCTATTCCTTCTTGTAAAGTTTTCAGAGTGTTGGCTTTTACCTGCAGGTATTTGATCCATTTGGAGTTAATTCTAGTGCAGGGTGACAAAGAAGGATCCAACTTTAGTTTTCTGCAGGTGCTTGTCCAGTTCTTCCAGCACCACTTGTTGAAGAGGCTATCTTTCTTCCATTCTATTTTTTTGGCTTCCTTGTCAAAGATTAGGTGGCCATAGATCTGTGGTTTAATATCTGAGTCTTCAGTTCTATTCCATTGGTCTTCAGGCCCATTCTTATGCCAATACCAAGCTGTTTTGATAATTATAGCTCTGTATAGAGTCTAAAGTTTGGTATTGATATTCCTCCTGTGCTGTTCTTTCTGCTAAGAGGTGTTTTTGCTATACGGGGTCTTTTCTTATTCCATATGAAATTTTGGATTGCCTTTTCTATTTCTTTAAAGAATGACATTGGGATATTGATGGGTACTGCGTTGAATTTGTAGATAGCCCTCGGCAAGATTGTCATTTTTCATGATATTGATTCTTGCAATCCAGGAGCATGGGAGGTTTTTCCATTTCCTCAGTTCTGCTTTAATTTCCTTTTTCAGGGTTTTAAAGTTTTCATCAAAGAGGTCCTTTACATTCTTACTTAAGGTAATTCCTAGGTACTTTATTTTCTTTGAAGCTATTGCAAAAGGAGCTGCTTTTCAGATTGTTGCCTCATTCCTCTCACTGTTGACATAGAGGAAGGCTGTTGTTTTTTGAATGTTAATTTTATACCCTGCTACCTTTCCAAAGTTTTGAATCAGCTCAAGGAGCTTGAGAGTGGAGTCTATAGGATTCTTTAAATGCAGAATCATGTCATCTGCAAAGAGGGAAAGTTTTACTTCCTATTTCCCTATTTCGATCCCCTTTATGCTTGCTTATTGCCTTATTGCACTGGCTGGGAATTCTAATACTATGTTAAAGAGGAGTGGAGAGAGTTGGCATCCTTGTCTTGTTCCTGATTTTAGAAGGAATGGCTTTAGCTTTTCGCCATTAAGTATAATATTATCTGTGGGTTTGTCGTGCACAGCCTTTATTATACTGAGGAATGTTCCATGGATTCCTAGTTTCTCTAGAGCTTTTAACATAAAGGAGTGTTGGATCTTGTCAAAGGCCTTCTCTGCATCTATTGAGACAATCATGTGATTTTTGTCCTTGCTCCTGTTGATGTGTTGAATTATATTAATTGATTTGCATATGTTGAACCAGCTTTGCCTCCCTGTGATGAATCCTGTTTGATCATATTGTATAATTTTTTTGATGAGTTGTTGTAGACGGTTGGCCAGTATTTTGTTGAGAAGTTTTGCATCGATGTTCATCAAAGAAATAGGTCTATAGTTCTCTTTCTTTGATGAATCTCTGTCTGGTTTGGGGATGAGGGTTATACTGGCTTCATAGAATGAGTTTGGTAAAGAACCTTCATTTTCAATTTCGTTGAAGAGCTTGAGGAGTATTGGTGTGAGCTCTGCTTTGAAGACCTTATAGAATTCAGCTGTGAATCCATATGGCTCTGGGCTTTTCTTAGGTGGACGGTCTCTTATTGCCATTTCTATTTCAGTGCTTGAAATAGGCCTGCTTAGTTGTATTAGTTCTTCTTGGTTCAGTGTGGGTATGTTAATATTGGCTAGGAATTCATCCATTTCCTCTAGATTCTCAAATTTGTTGGCGTAAAGTTTTGAGAAGTATTCCCTCATGATATTCTGGATCTTGGTAATTTCAAATGATTTCTTAAACAAAAGTAAGAAGCCATGTAGGATTTCTCATGGGTCATTTGCTCCTCTGTTTTTTTCCCTAAAGATATTCTCCTGTTTTTTTGTTTGTCAGTTAAGACCTTTTGAACTTTGTCCTGACACTGACAACACAGCACAAGACATAGATAAGGGAAAGCCTTAGCATCTATTTTCCTAGCATGGTGATTTTTGAGAATTCTAAACATTATACAGCAATATTACACTTAGGAAAACAAGTAATGAATAATGTCTAATGATGGATAACCAATAATTCCAAAAAGATGCACTATCCCAAGTTTCATGACAACAGATTTTCTTTCTTTATGTTGGATTTCTATTCTTTGTCTACAGTAGGTATTCTAGATATCCTGTGCCAGGACATAAATTAAAGACTGAGATATTGACTTTTCTTATGATTTATTCAAAGTTTTCTGTTGTTAATCATCTCCTCTACTTTTTTTCTTTTTTTCCATATATTTTTATTGTATTTAATAGAACGGTTACATTATATTCACCAGATAGAGGGTGCATTACTTCACAAGCATTGATGCCCTTTCTCATGTCTTGGTCCCCATTTCCCTCCCTTCATCCCTTCCTCTCATCTCGTTTGCCCCCTTCCCTATCTGATTTCTAATAACCAAATACACATATATACAATATATCAGATAACAAGGTGAAATACTGTAACAATATGAGATAACCAAGGGACAGCAAAAGAGATGAGAGATATCATAGTGCATTATGTACAATGATCACTCATTATTTGGCATTTGTTTCTATATCCTGGAGGTCCTTTCATTTAGCATCATACTATATGGCCTTATGAATCTAGTTTTTCTTCTATTGTAAATCTCTGCTAGGAGAGCCCAAGGTTTCTACTGATTGTGACAAATGAGGGAAAACATTGAGCTATGTTCCTTTGAGTCTGGCTTACTTCACTTAATATGATTTTTTCTAAGTCTTTCCATTTCCTTACAAATCGGGTGATGTCATTCCTTCTGATTTACTCTACTTTTTGTAATCAGTTTTATCTGGTCCATATAAAAGATCAGTATGTTCCATTTCTTTTATTCTGTTTGTTTAGACAATCTCGCTCTTTTTCCTTTAAATTTATGATGTATTTTTTCTATTTAAAGAATATAATCTAATCTCTACAGTGCATATCCATTCTGCATTCAGGTAGTTTATGTCTTGTTTTTCTAAGTTTATTAACTTTATAAGCACATCACTTGATCTTTTCTTTTTTAAATTTTTATTGTAATTAATAGAAGGGTTACATTATATTCACCAGATAAAAGGTGAACTTTATCTTTTCTATATCATAAATTTCTGTTCAAAAAGAGAAAAAGTAAAAATAACTACCTATGTAAATTTACTTATTTATAAAAATTCACAAATCTGTTTCTACATAATTGGTGTTCTCTGTATTCAGAAAATGAACTTATTTCCTCTTCACAATCACTTTTGTGATTAGCTTATTTATATTGAATTATTCTCATCACCCAAATAATTATGCATTTGTTCCTCATATTTTACATCTTCTCTTTCTCTTATCATCTTCTCTTATCATCTTCTCTTTCTCACTGTATTGATCTTCAAACTTAAGGGTCATGAAAAAGGACACTCAGGGCATATTTTCTATTTCTGTATCTGTCATTCTTCTACTTATTTTTAACACATATACTACTATACAAATACTTTTTATTAAATGAAGTCTGATATAGTAATTGTCAATCTCATAAGCATTTCCTAAATTTCTTCATACATGAACATCATTAGCATCAAATCCTTTTTGTTCAATTTTCCCTGTATTGACAAAGAATTGTATTACCCCACCCCATATCTAGATATGCATTTGTAGATCTTCTGTAAAATACTTGGGGCATTATTAAATAGAACTGTGAATTATGCACAAATATTGGTTCCTTTCTCGCTGTACACATCATATGTTAGAACTCACTATTTATATCTTCTGAGATAAAAAGCCTTGCAATAGATTCATGTTTTGTGAAGATGAAAATCAACCCAGATAGAGTAGAAGAAAAGGGAAGATCAAAATCACCTAATATTTTTGACTTAGAATGAGAAAAATCAGAACTAAGTAGAAGCTGTCTACTGAAGATAGGAAGGGAGAGAGAACATTAGATTTCATAAAGAAGGTAGTGTGCAGTAGAAAAACAAGGAGAATAATAACTATCACAGCAAAAAGAAAAAGAAATATAAAGCCCCAAGACTTACCTAAAATCTTTAGGCAAAAGAGGAGAACTAAAGCTGGGAGTCCCATATAAGGCATAGGATCCTGAGGGATGGACTGATTTACACATTGCAGAACAAAAAATCCATCCTTTTTATTTTTTTTTAATTTTTTTTATTGAAATTAGTAAAAGGGTTACATGATATTTGCCAGATAGAAGGTACATTAATTCACATACATTGATACTCTTTCACATGTCTTGGTACCCATTTCCCTCCCCGCCCCACACCCCCCACCCGTCTTGGTTTTCCCCCCTTCCCTATCAAATTTCAAATGTCCAAATACAAATAAATTCAATATATCAGATAACAAAGTGAGATACTATACCAATATGAGATAACCAAGGGACATCAAAGGAGATGAGAGACAACATAGTACATTAAGGACAACAATCATTCATTATATGGCTTTTGTTTCACTATCCTGGAGGTCCTTTCAATTAGCTTCACATTATATGGCCTTATGTATCAAGATTTTGCTCTATTGCAAATCTCTGCTAGTAGAGCCCAAGGTTTCTACTGATTATGACAAATGAGGGAAACCATTGAACCTAAGTTCCTTTGAGTCTGGCTTACTTCACTTAATATGATTTTTTCTAAGTCTTTCCATTTCCTAACAAATGGGGCGATGTCATTCTTTCTGACAGCAGCATAGAATTCCATTGTGTACAAATACCACAACTTGTTGATCCACTCATCAACTGAGGGATATCTAGGTTGGTTCCATATCTTTGCTATGGTGAATAGTGCTGCAATGAACATTGTTGTGCTAGTGGGTTTAGTATGTCCTTGTTTCTGGATGGTTGGGTAAATGCCAAGTAGTGGAATTGCTGGGTCATAGGGGAGTTCTATGTTTAGCCTTTTGAGGCACTGCCACACTGCTTTCCATAGTGGTTGAATGAGTTTGCACTCCCACCAACAGTGTAGTAGTGATCCCTCCTGGCCACATCCCCTCCAGCATCTGTTATTATTCATTTTCCTGATCCTGGCCATTCTAACTGGAGTGAGGTGGAATCTTAGAGTTGTTTTGATTTGCATTTCTTTTATGACCAGAGATGTTGAGCATTTCTTCATGTGTCTATAGGCCATTTTTGTTTCTTCTTCAGAGAAGATTCTCTTTAAGTTTTTGACCCATTTTTTAATGGGATGGTTGTTACTTTGGAGGTTAGTTTTGGAGTGATTCAATTTTTTGAGTTGTTGATATATTTTAGATATGAGGCCTTTGTCTGTTGTTTGGTTGGTGAAGATCTTCTCCCACTCTGTAGGCTTCCTGAGTAGTTTACTAGCTATGTCCTTTGCCATACAAAAGCTCTGCAGTTTAATGCAGTCCCACTTATGCAGCCTTTCTGTGATTTGTTGTGATTCTTGGTCCTTATTAAGAAAGTTTCGACCTGTGCCAAGGAGGCCTAGTGTATCTCCTATTCCTTCCTGTAAAGTTTTCAGTGTGTCAGCTTTTACCTCCAGGTCTTTGATCCATTTGGAGTTAATTCTAGTGCAAGGTGACAAAGAAGGATCCAGCTTTAGTTTTCTGCAGTTGCTTAACCAGTTCTGCCAGCACAACTTGTTGAAGAGGCTGTCTTTCTTCCATTCTATTTTTTTGGTTCCTTTGTCAAAGATTAGGTGGCCATAGGTCTGTGGTTTAATATCTGGGTCCTCAGTTCTATTCCATTGGTCTTCAGGCCTGTTCCTGTGCCAGTACCAAGCTGTTTTGAGAATTATAGCTCTGTAATAGAGTCTAAAGTTTGGAATTGAAATTCCTCCAGCGCTGTTCTTTCTGCTAAGAAGTGTTTTTGCTATACGGGGTCTTTTATTATTCCATATGAAATTTTGAAATCCATCCTTTTTAAAAGTCTTAAATCCAACATGGAATTTGGTGAGGCAAAGATCAGATCAGACACAATCTAAACACAGAAAACAGGTGAGGATTTAGATTTTTCCAACACTGAGCTTTGCAAGTACAGGAAATGGGCTGGACACTAAACTGAAGGTTCTGTTCTGTGAATTCTGCTGGAAAATATAGTTTTTTTTAAATTGTTTATTGACAGAGTAATGTATAGATGGGTTACAGTTATATTTGCCAGGTAGTAAGTTCTTTATTTCTCACACATTGATACCCCGTCTCATGTTTTTGTCCCCATTTCCCTCCCCCACCCCTTCCAATCATCTTGTTTTCCCCCCTTCCCTTTTATATTTCAAATAAACAAATAAACATATATATAATATGCCAGGTAACAAAGTCAGATACTGTAACAATATGAGATTAACCAAAGGGCAATAAAGGAGAAGAGAAATAAGAGTATATTAGGAACAAAAATCACACAAGATAAAACTCCTGTTTCCATATCCTAGAGATCCTTTCATTTAGTCTTATTCTATATGACCTTATGTACCTAGGTTTTGTGCTATTGTAATCCTCTACTAGGAGAATCCTAGATGTGAACTAATTATTACAAATGAGGGAAACCATTGAGCCTATGTTACTTTGAGTCTGGCTTACTTCACTTAATATGTTTTTTTCCAAGTGTTTCCAGTTAATATAGCTTTTCTCTGTACAAAACAGGCAGAAAAATGTTATGCACGTATTGTCTAGAACTGTCACACCAAAGAAATCTTTCTTATTCAGAGGGAAGTCTCTATCCACTCAGATCACAGAGGAAGTCACATGCATTTTACAGAGCAAAGTCCTGGCAGCTTGAAGGAAGGAACATGCCTATAGAGATCATGGAGAAAATTTCACCCATCTCATGGAGAGAAGTCCTATACCTCGCAAGTAGGAAAGCTTCCTTTAGGTTTCAGAATGTCCCTAGTGTCTTGTAGGAAAACACTGATCTTCAAATACAGGAAGAATTCCCTGTCCCACAAAACTGTGTGCCTCCATCTGTTGAAAAAAGCTACCTTAAAACAAAACAAAAAAACCAGAAAGATCCTAGCAGATGGGATGGAAAAGCCACCAAGTAATAAAATTTGTGACACAAATGAAGACATCACAAGTATCTCTAATGTCAAAAAAGGAAATATTTGAAAATCTATATTCAAATAAACAGAACAGTTTATAAAATGGACATACCTCTAGATGTTGACAATATTAAACCAATTGTGTAGAGTTCACTTTGCTATATCTATTACAATATGATTGAATCAACAACTATATTCTAACAAATTTTCTTTGAATAAATCCAGATGGATTAACACTAAATTCTCTGAGATTTCTAAAGAAGAGCTCCAAATACTTCCCAATTCTTTTTGAAAAAGAAGGAACCAGTCACATATCTTCTCCAAGTGCATATCTATTTAAAAAGCATTAGAGATTGTTCCATCAGTACTTGATTGAAGAAGTGTGTTTACTGTCCTTTTGTTTTTTTTTGTTTTATATTACTGTGAACTTAATACAGTTCTGAAGTTCTCAAACACATCTATCTTATTTTGAGGTTAGTAAATACATTGGGCAGACTTTGTGTAATGTACAGCTAACTTCAATAGAAGTACAATAGTGAGGATTCAGTTAGAAAATGAATACCACACCAGTGATTCAAAAAGAGTCAATTATTCTTAGCTTCCTGCAGAGAATTAAATGTAACACCTTAACTAATAAAGCCAAGGAATGTAGGAACAAACTTTATTTTTAGGAATATGCAAGAGGAAACTTGAAACAGCTAGCATGTTGTTTAGCACAGTGGACTCTGGGCTCCGTGGCTGACTTTTGGAGAAAGGGTAGTTGCTAGATTTTTTTTAAAAAGCAGAATATTTGTAAAGAAATTTCTTCTAGCATGTGGATTAGAGCTGATCTTTTGGAACCGTCCCTGTAGGGCAGAGACACTTCCTGAAGGGTGCATGGGGGAACACACTAAGTCCATGGGAATGGTACAGGCTAAAACAAAGAACCTTCCTTTGTAAATAGCAGCATGTTGGAGCTAGTTTACAGAAGTGTTCTGATGGGATACTGGCAACATCTCCAGCAACCTGAGCATTCTTGGGCAATGAAAAGACCACATGGTGGGGTGGCAGTCCTTGCAGGTCTGGAATTAAGCACACCAAAATCATACACAGTTTTGGCTTCACAATCTTGTCAATGCTTTCTATTGTCAAAATGCTATTGTGCCAGGTGGCAAAGGAAAATTAATAACAGTCCAATTCTGGTGTCAAAAAGTAGGACAGAGTTGTGTAGTGAGAAACAGTAAGTTAATAGCTTGCCTAAGCAAACCCTTTGGTTACTCAGCTTGCATATGAAGCCTTCAAACACACTGAAACTTGTAGACAAAAAGCACAGCCATTTTGCTTCCAACAAGATGCTTCTATCCTTGGAATGATTAAAATTAAGTTGTAAAGTTTCGTAAAACTGAGAGGACAATGATCACTCCTCAAAACCTTTCTACAGTCCATATTTATCTATCACATAAACTCTAAGTTAGAAAATCAATTGACAGTAACTTGAATGTAACATGATAGTTAAGAGGACAGAGAGAAAACACTATTTGGAGATAAGGAAAAAAATACCCACTAAAATATCTCTAAATAAGAAGAAGTCATACAAAAATTATACAGGCCATATTCTATAATGAGCTGAGTCTCTAGCTATCTATGGCACCATTCTTCCTAAAATAAGAAGGAAAATCCTTAGGCAGGCAAGACTTTGAGTTCTTGTTCTTTATACACTGGGTTTACCCAGATCTTTAACTTTTTTTGAAGTGACAAGTCCTAAAATTCTATCACTTTGGTGATAGTAGGCTATATCATTGAATACATGAAAAACCATAGACTTGCTTTTATTTTTTTAATCAGGGTGATGTGTAGAGGGGTAACAGCTACATTTATATTCGTTAGGTAGTGAGTATATCACTTCTTTAATATTGTTACCCCTTTCCATATTTTATCCCCACTTCCCTCTCCTAACCCCTCCCAAGTTGTAGAGTTCATTTCCAACATTTTGCCTTGTGAATATTGCTGTTACTCTGGTTCGTACTTTGTCCTTTGTCTCATCATCTTGTTTTGCCCCTACCCTTTCCTGAGTCAAATAAACAAATAATTGTATATACAATACACCAAATACCAAAGTCAGATACAGCAACAATAGAAGGTAAACCATAAGGGATAGAAAAAAGAAGGAGAGAGAAAAAGGGAAAAGGAGTAAAGAAATAATTTCACATAGTACATTAAAAACATCAACCACAATGAAAAATCTCTTGTTACTCTAGCCTGGAGTTCATTTAGCTCAGTGACTTGTACACTTGACTTGTAGACTTTAAGTGAGTGAATGATATTGCTTGTACATTGTGCATTGTGCCTCAATAAACTATATTTATAACTCTAAGCACACACATAAAGAAAACAGAAACAGCTCAAGTAGGTAACCTCATGATGTAATTAAAACTGCTAGAAAAAGTAGAACAAATCAAACATAAAACTACTAGATGGAGAGAGATAGCAAATATTAGGGCAGAAATCAAAGAAATAGAGACAAATAAAAACTATATATAAAATCAATAAAACAAAAAGCTATGAGATTTTTTTTTAATTCATGTAATGCATAAACCACTTTCGAGATTAATGAAAAAAATAGAGGAGACTCAAATCCATAAGATGAAAGATGCCACAAGATCATGGTTCATTCCACAGTGATACCTGCTCTAAATCAATTTCAGTACTAGAAAATATCCCTTGCTACAGTACCATTTATTAGCCTTTAGCTTTTATCAACTTTTACAGTCTTTGGTATATATTTGTATGTGAATGCATAATTATCTGATTTGATCTAATACATGTATTCATGTGACCATTGTATTAAGATGCCCAACAATTCCATGAAGACAGAAAGTTTTTGTTTCTCTTTTATAGTTACAAGCATCATTCCCATCCATTTTACTTAATTGTATAATATCAAGAATATTATAGAAATTGAATTATACAATATGTTCACTTCAAAATTTGTATTTTTTCCTACTAAGGGCAATAACATTTAAGAAGTTCAACTTGTTATATATACATATACATTATATTATATTACATATATTATATTATATACATTATATATATTATTTATTAACTATATATTGTTAATTTTGTGATGCTGAATAGCATATAGTATGTAAATGTGCCAAACATTGAATGTCCTTAATTTTTTATCCCCAGAAGGATATTGGGGATTACTATTTACATATATTTATGTTTATGCTATATTCGTGTTTCTAAACAAATCCTTTTCATTGAATTATGAAGTATGTCATTAAATTTTTAGGGGCACATGGAAAAGTGCTCAGCAATACTAAATATGGGACAATCAGAATGTAAGTGGTAAGTATGGTTCAGGGCTATTTGCATATTTTTAAAGTGATGAAGTGAGCAATACTTTCCTTACTTTTGTTTTGTAGTTACAGTTTGGAAGAGTGTTAGTAGAAACTTCAAATGAAGTTTACTTTTGAAAGAATAATTCAGTGACTATTGATTCAACCTAAACACCAATTCTACTATAGAGTGCTCTGAAATATTTTAATGACCTCTTGGTTCATGCTGTGGTAGGAATAATCGGGAATTGGTCCCTCCTTGGGAATATCTATTGAGCTAGAAAACATTTAAGAACTCTAGAGTCTGACTGAATACCTGCATTATCTAGGGAAATGTATGATGAAGAAAAATGCTTTAAATTTTATTACAACATTTTTCTCCAGCTACCAGCCCCATGGCAAAATCATGTGGGCCAGTAATCTATGTTTCAGTGAGTCTTACAGGAGCAAGAATGTACACTAATGACCTTACCCTCCACATGTTGAGGCTGCAGGTCTTCATCTTTATGATGTTTCATGGAGGACTGTCCACACTGTGACTGCTAGCTATGGTTTCAATGAAATAGTAAAGTACTTTCCAGCCATGTCTATCAAGGGAAAAAGAGGTTTATTGAGGCAGAACACATCCTCTTATGTTTTCAAGTGGACCTGGACTTTTAAGGAAGATCCTGCTAGGTCTCTGCTCAATGAGGGGAATAATTAAATCAATGACCACAGCCAAGAAGGTAGAGAGCTGTTGCAGAAATTGTTTGGAAAGTCACAATACAAATGTACAACTATTAGTTACCAATAAGTAAATCTCTGAGGGAATGTCTTATTTTCACACTTACCCACTTTACAGTAGTAAAAACACCCACCTCCTCATTATAGGATTTGAAGAAACAACAAACATTACCAAAAAAAAGTGAAAACTAAACTGATTATAATTGAATGATTCATGCCTATAGCTCACACTAGTGGCTAAGGCTTTTAATCCTAGCTACTCCAAAGACTGATTTTTAAGGATGATGGTGCAAAGCCAGGCCAGGAAGGAAAGTCTATGAAATTCTTTTATCCAGTTAACCAAGAAAAAGCCAGAAGTGGAGCTATTTCCTAAGTAGGTAAAGTGCTTGTCTTGAACTAAACAGCTTAGGGACAACAACTAAGTTCAACACTAGAACCAACACACATACAAATTTAAAGAACAAAGAGATACATAATAACAAAAATGACAAACAGGTTAGTACAGCTCAAATACAGGAACAAACCAAGTAAAGAAACTGACAGAAACTATCCCAAAGAAACACTAGACACTGAAATTACAATATAGATTTAACAGCCGTACATTCCTATCTTCTATTGCTCAAAATGCCAACATGAATAATGGACATACATAAAGTAATTTAGGAATATGTACAGTAGACAATTTTAATAAAGGGCTACCAGTTATATAAGGGGACTAAATAAAAGTTATAGTACAGGTCCTGGGAGTTTGCCCTAGTGGTAGAGTGCTTGACTAGCATGCACGAAGACCCATGTTCAATTCCTTGGTACCACATACATAGAAAAAAGCTGGAAGTGGTGCTGAGGCTCAAGTGGTAGAGCTCTAGCCTTGAGAAAGTCCAAGGACAGTGCTCAGGCCCTGAGCCAAGCCCAGGACTGATGTTATGGTAGAGAAAAGAATAATAGCTGAAATGTAAAATTCACTAATTGATTATTTTATGTATTGATCAAAATTTGTTATTTACTCACTTCATAATAAATATAGCAGAAACATAATTGATTTGGGAATTGTATTAATTATTTTGAAACAGTCTTTGTCTTTAAGAAACTTGCAACAGGGCCGGGAGTTTGGCCTAGTGGTTAAAGTGCTTGCCTAGCATGCATGAAGACCCGGGTTTGATTCCTCGGTACCACATACATAGAAAAAAGCCAGAAGTGGTGCTGAGGCTCAACTGGTAGAGCTCTAGCCTTGAGAAAGTCCAAGAACAGTGCTCAGGCCCTGAGCTCAAGCCCAGGACTGGCAAAAAAAAAAAAGAAACTTGCAACAAAATGCTAACATTTTTCAAAGGGAAAAATACAGAAATAATCACATACTAATATAAAATTTGAACATTGTTCTGATGTGAAGTGTGACTGCTTTTCCACTCATTGGTACAGATATTCTTCTGGAAAATAGTTCTAGATAGCAAAGCAGTAAGAATAGTATCTTTTCAAACTGATCATGATAACTCATTTGTTATCACTTCTTTTTATCTCTTCATATTGTGAAATTCTGATGAACTAGTTGACTTGTGAGTCCCATCATAAACCATTATCACTGGCTTTCATGTTATGATACAAGTCAAAATATTGAAATGGCAGTCTATAGGCCTGGGTGCTGTCCCTGAGCTTTTCAGCTCAAAGCTACCACTCTACCACTTTAGCCACAGAGCCACTTCCAGTTTTCTGGAATCTTACCTTTTCTTCTTTTTTTTTTACTTCATTAAAGATGAGATCTTTTTGTTTGGAATAATTAGTATATATATGATATAGTAATAGCAGATGATCACAATACATCAATAGCTATATAAATATGATCATATAAAATAATGCTAATCAAAATGACTTCCAAGAAATGAAAAAAATAAAGATGAGATCTCTTAAACTTTTGTGTTTGTGTTTTGAATCAAGATCTTAAGATCTGAACCTCCTAAATCCTTGCAACTTTACTGTTATACTCATTTATGTCATTCTGTGACACAAAGATTCACTCATATGTCTACATTGCATTAGAGTATAATATCACAAAGTCTGAATCTCACTGGGTTCTACTTCATATTAAGAAAGTGAAGATCTCTTTATAAGTGTATTTGTCTTTTTATTTATATTTTCATTTATTTTTGCCAGTTTTGGAGCTTGAACTCAGGGAATAGATGTTGTCCCTGAACTTTTATGCTCAAGGCTAGCATTCACTACTTGAGTTGCAACTAAACTTTTGTCTTTTTTTTAAATTGTTTTGGATTATAAGTGTATTTGTTATATGACAAAATAGTTGATATAGTCCTCCTTTGTGGTGGTAGAAATACTCGCCTCTGCCATCCAAAGAAATATTTCTTTTTAAATTTTTTTTCATACATTTTATTGTAATTAATAGAAGGGTTACATTATATTTGCCAGATAGAAGGTACATTAATTCATATACATTGATACCCTTTCTCATGTCTTGGTCCCCATTTCCCTCCCCCCCACTTCCACCCCTCATCTTGTTTTCCCCCTTCCCTATCCAACTTCAAATAACCAAATACAAATATATCCGATATATCAGATAACAAAGTAAGATAATATAACAATATGAGATAATCAAGGGATAGCAAAAGAGATGAGAGATAACATAGTAGATTAAGGATAACAATCGCTCATTATATGGCTTCTGTTTCTATATCCTAGAGGTCCTTTCATTTAGCATCATACTATATGGCCTTCTGTATCTAGGTTTTGCTCTATTGCAAATGTCTGCTAGGAGAGACCAAGGTTTCTACTGATTATGACAAATGAGGGAAACCATTGAGGCTATCTTCCTTTGAGTCTGGCTTACTTCACTTAATATGATTTTTTCTAAGTCTTTCTATTTCCTAACAAATGGGGCGATGTCATTCTTTCTGACAGCAGCATAGAATTCCATTGTGTACAAATACCACATCTTGTTGATCCACTCATCAACTGAGGGACATCTGGGTGGTTCCATATCTTTGCTATGGTAAATAGTGCTGCAATGAACATCGTTGTGCTAGTGGATTTAGTCTGACCTTCTTTCTGGACTATTGGGTAAGTGCCTAGTAGTGGAATTGCTGGGACATAGGGGAGCTCTATGTTTAGTCTTTTGAGGAACTGCCATACTGCTTTCCATAGTGGTTGAACAAGTTTGCACTCCCACCAGCAGTGTAGTAGTGATCCCTCTTGGCCACATCCCCTCCAGCATCTGTTGTTATTCGTTTTCCTGATCCTGGCCATTCTAACTGGAGTGAGGTGGAATCTTAGAGTTGTTTTGATTTGCATTTCTTTTATGACCAGAGATGTTGAGCATTTCTTCATGTGTCTATAAGCCATTTTTGTTTCTTCTTCAGAGAAGACTCTCTTTAAATCCCAAAGAAATATTTCTAATGAGAATGGAAAAGAAAACCTTTTTGTAAATACATTTGCATTGCAATTAATAGAAGGGTTACATTATATTTGTCAGATAGATGTGCACTACTTCACAAACATTGCTACCCCTTCTCATGTTTTTGTCCCCATTTCCCTCCCCCCACCCTACCCCTAATCTTGTTTTACCCCCTTCCCTATCCTATTTCAAATAAACAAATAAATATATATCCAATATATCAGATAACAAGGTAAGATACTGTGACAATATGAGATAACCAAGGGGTGGCAAAAGAGATGAGAAATAACATAGTACATTATTTAGGCTGACAGCTATATTTCAGGTGATAAGGCCTTATTCAATTACTTTTTAGGAAAAGAATCTGCTTACACAGGCAAAACTACATGATTAAAATGTTAATTACCTAGCATTATTCTAAAATTCCAATTTGAATTTTTCATATAATAACTGCAACCTTTTTGCTCTTTGTATTTTCATTATATGACATTAAAAATTTAGCCTATCTGCCAATGAGAAACTGGGTACACTGGGTAATATTGTATGTAACAGTTCTCATACTTTTCTTTCCTTATGGATCAAGTAACAAATAAGACTTAGGCTGGTTGTTAAATTTTTCCATACATTTTACATCTTCTAAGATACTTAAGGAGCATTTCTAAAATGCAGCTCTTTCAACTGAAACCATTTAGGTGTGTCAGCCTCAACAAACATGAAAGTTTCCCATATGTACCTGAGTGAACTTACTTGAAGCCAGAATTCTTCTCCAGTAGATTCGAGTTCAAACTGCTATCAGGAAGAGTACAAAAGCAATATATGGAATCTTTTATGCCTGAAGGCTGAGTTGTTTTTCTACATAGGAAATGCCAGTGATACAGACATGTTAAAGGTAATATAAAAAAGTTACATAGAAAATATTCAAAAAGGAGAAATTTTCAATAGAAGTGCTGGAGAGCTTATATGCTTGTAAGATCACATTTCTGCAATAATTAGGGATCAACTCCAGTGTGTAATGTTAGTGGCTGCAGAGGCCAAGCTGCTGAAATGATAACACCCAATGAGTACTTCCTCTGAAAATAAGGATGCTGACACAATGAATTGACATGTGCATGTGTGAAATGGGGACTGGAAATGGAGAACACATAGATATGACTTCAAAACATAAGTCTTATATTGCTTTTATCTGGCTTGCCAGTAGCAGTATGCTCTTCTACAGGCCAAGAAGCCTACCTTTGCTAAACTGAACGCTTTCAATGATTAAAATAGAACCAATTACCTCAAAAAAGATTCTCATTGCCTGAAATACTTAATGAAACTCAAAAGAAATTCACATGAAGAAATGTGATTCATTCTGAAAACTGATAGCTTCCTTATTAAAAATAAATCACTATAGAAACTTGCCTGCTTGTGTCAAGATGAATATGTGAATAATATGTAGAATTAGACTCTAAACCTGCTTTGATTATATGAAAAAGATTTGCTTGTGGAACATCCAGTGATAGCAGTTCCTAATGACAGTGCATTGCCTTGGACACCTATCGCTGGCTCTAATGACCTACTTGATTGACTATTGGAGGACTGCATTCAGCCTGAAATAAACAAGAGCCAATATGTTGGTAATTTATTCACATACTGAAAATAGTGCACCAGAGACCCCTCAGAAATGTTCATGTAGTGACACCTACTCATGTAAGTCTATGATGAGCCATGGCAGAGAGACATTTTTCTCTACCAGGCAATTAGACTTGCAATGGTAAGATGACAGAACTCTAAAACTTTAAAAATAAAGGTTTCTTAATGCTGTGAATGGTTATAAAAATAATGTACAATTGGCTTCTTCCTACTTAGTGAGAATAATTGATTTGCGTAAAGGTAGAATAAGAGTACAAGATACGGTTTGCTGAAGTAACAATCAAACATTATGTCTCACAAAGTAATATGCTGACTTACAGCCCACTAGAATGGATATACATGAAAATAATATAGAATAATGACAAGATGTTTCACATATGTAAATGGACATCTTCAAGCTGGGCGTGGCTACTAGGTACTCAGGAGTTTGAGATCTGAGGATCAAGGCTCAAAGCCAGCCTCGGCACAAAAGAACCTGAGACTCTATTTTTTTCATATATTTTTATTGTAATTAATAGAAGGGTTACATTATATTTGCCAGATAGAAGGTACATTAATTCACGTACATTGATACCCTTTCTCATGTCTTGGTCCCCATTTCCCTCCCCCTCACCCCCACCCCTCATCTTGTTTTCCCCCCTTTCCTATCCAATTTCAAATTACCAAATACAAATATATCCAATATATCAGATAACAAAGTGAGATACTGTAACAATATGAGATAACCAAGAGACAGCAAAAGAAATGAGAGATAACATAGTACCTTAAGGACAACAATCACTCATTATATGGCTTTTGTTTCTATATCCTAGAGGTCCTTTCATTTAGCATCATACTATATGGCCTTAACGATGTTCATTGCAGCACTATTTACCATAGCAAAGATATGGAACCAACCCAGATGTCCCTCAGTTGATGAGTGGATCAACAAGATGTGGTATTTGTACACAATGGAATTCTATGCTGCTGTCAGAAAGAATGACATTGCCCCATTTGTTAGGAAATGGAAAGACTTAGAAAAAATTATATTAAGTGAAGTAAGCCAGACTCAAAGGAAGATAGGCTCAATGGTTTCCCTCGTTTGTCATAATCAGTAGAAACCTTGGTCTCTCCTAGCAGACATTTGCAATAAAGCAGAACCTGAGACTCTTATCTCCAATTAGCCTCTAGAAAATGGGAAGTGGGACTTGGATCAAGGTTAGGGCGGTAGCCTTAAGCTGTAGAACTCAGTGATAACACATAGTCCAAATTCAAGCCCCATGACCCACAAAATATAAATAAATAAATAAATAAGTAAATAAATGGACATCTTTTAGCCACAATGACTAGGTAAAATATTCAGGTGTTAAAAAGGAAGTTCACAAATTAATAGCTAATTTCTAGACCTAATCTGTAGGGAAAGGAACACGTTAAATATTAAATATTAAATAAAATTATCACCTGTGTTTTCCTTTCCCCTTGTTTTTATCTACACAGAACCATATTATTTTTCATTTTATATTTCAGGGTCTTCATTAATGAATAGTGGGGTGTAAGTTGTCAGAATAGATTTAGGTCTATTGGGTAAAGCCAAACATTAAACAAGGACAAATTCAAAAGCAAATAAAAGAATCCTATCTTTAGATGAACTAGATAAAAAGTTGTATTCCAAACTGTGTCATAATTGGTGAATGTGGAAAACAATATGGATTCATAATAAGTTTGGAATCTTCTGCAAGGTGACAATGTTATGCAGCTAAGTCTTTTCTCTACATTTCTTACTGTCCATAGTGACCAAATGCCAAACAAGTAGTTGTTGCTGTGCCTTTCTGTTTATCTGCATTTCTCCTATATCAAAAGTTTTGATAATGTATACAATTTTGATAATGAATACAACACAATACATTTATTCCCATGTTCATTTCCTTCTAGCTTGGTACTTATTTTAATAATCTTTAAATAGGAAAACAACTCAATCTTGAAACCACAAAGGTATAATTTCTAGGAAATTTCTGGAAGGAAAAAAGTACTGTTACAACAAGCATCCAGACAGGACATTCATAACACACATGTAGTGATAAATAGGGAAAATTTAGTAAAGAAATTTCTTACAATAATGTACTAAAACAGTAGGAGCAAAAATTACAGGAAATGAATTTACTAACTGTATATTTTAATGTTTACATTAAAATATGTAAGGAATATAAGGGAAAGAACAACTAAAATAGCACTTTAAAATGAACAATAGTAACTTAAGAATCTCATTGAGGTAGATTAAACCTATACTCACAGGCATCCACATTTTATGCAACATCACCTACTCAAAGATAAAACTCAAATAAAATAGTAATAATAGCTTCAGAATAATAACTTCAAATAATCACCACAAATGATTATAACTTCTCTGTTAAACTGAAATCACATCATGTTTTTACTCTCCTATTGTTACTGTCTTTTAAAATATATTCCCTCTGTTTTAGTTTAATTTTTCTGCCAGTGCTGAGGCTTGAACTCAGAGCCTGGCCACTGTCCCTGAGCTGTTTTTGTGTGTGTGTGTGTGCCATAGCAGTTTACCATTTGTGCCATACTGCTGTGTTCAGCTTTTCTGTTTATATGGTAAAGAGGAATTGGAGATAGGGCTTCATGCATGCTAGGCACTCACTGTACCACTAAATTATATTCCCAGCCACTCCTCTGTTTAACTTCTTAGAAATATAACTACAGCTTGGATAGTTATCCTATTAATTCTTCCTATAATTCATATAATTGTTATATTGTTAATTTATTTCTGGTATATGTTGCAGGGATGCTGTATTCATCTCTAAGGAAAGGAGAAATACTTTGTCTCAAAATATGCACATGAAAGATGAAAAAGGTATTCACCTATAGAAAGATGTGGAACAGTTGTCTCACAATGAGACATGCATTGAATATAGGACACAATTCACTACCAAGCTCCATCGGAAATTACAGATATATCAGGAGCTCTACCATACTTTGCTAACACAGTAGAAGGGCAGTTTTCCTACCATATGAAGCAAATTCATGTGTATCAGAATTCACATAAAAGGAATAACTATTTTTTAGAATCTAAAAGGAATGTCAAATAATCAATATTAATCTATTTTAAAACAGTTTATACATTCTCCTTCTATTTTTGTTCCTGTAATTGATATTTGATCATTCATTGCTTAGAGTAAATATTCTTCAGTAAGCCACTCTCAGAATGCCAGCAATGAGAACACCACTACTTCAACTACTACTAAAATGATTTTAGAAGGCAGTTTTAAAGCATTCTGATGCAGAAAATACAGAATTGAGAATGCTATTATTCAAAAGACATCTCTGCACAGCTCTCTGGCTGGAATCTTCAATTTTCAAAGTGTCCTCACTATTTCTTAGCTTCCCTTGATCTAAATATTTATTCATACAATATAGTTTATGCCAAACACCTGCTTTCCTTCAGAGACTCTGGAATTTGGGAGAGTCTGAATTGTAGGTTAGCCAGATGGTCTGTATGTAACAAGTGTCTAATAAAAGGTAGACATCAATTCACTCAAGATAAGGAGGTATATTCTTTTAAAAGGAAGTGATTGATTCTTGACAAAGTATAAATACAATCAAGTTATAAGATTGAATAATCTGTTAAAATTCTATCAACAGATGAGAGAGAGAGAGAGAGAGAGAGAGAGAGAGAGAGAGAGAGAGAGAGAGAGAGAGAGAGAGAGAGAGAGAGAGAGAGAGAAAAGTAATAGATCAGGCTGGTGGTTTTCCTGTGCAAGAAGTGCAAGAAGAGCTGACAACTTTGTTTCAACAATTGCTGCGTTGGGAAAATGTGCCAGTCACTATACTCAATCCTGTGCATTACAACAAGAAAACAAGTATATATACTTTTGGCAGTGCATCAAATTTTAGCAATGACTACATTCATTTCTAAACTAGATGTTGATTAAATGCACATGACCAATCATAAGGTGCTTACAATTTCTGTTGAAAGGTGTAGACATTTTTTCATTTCAGTACAAATCTTTATTACAATATACATTCTAAGACTGTCAGTAGATAGTTGAAAGTGAATAAAATCAAAATATATGGGGCGGGGAGTTTGGCCTAGTGGTAGAGTGCTTGCCTAGCATGCACAAAGGCCCAAGTTTGATTCCTCGGTACCACATACATAGAAAAAAGCCAGAAGTGGTGCTGTGGTTCAAGTGGTAGAGCTCTAGCCTTGAGAAAGTCCAAGGACAGTGCTCAGGCCCTGAGCTCAAGCCCATGACTGGCAAAAACACACACACACACACACACACACACACACACACACACACACATATATATATATAGCGAGAGAGAGAGAGAGAGAGAGAGAGAGAGAGAGAGAGAGAGAGAGACTACTGTGTTTCTCCTGTACATCTGTGTGATGAAATTTTATTTATATATTAGGCTCAGAGAGTAAAAATAACAAAAAAGAACAATAATAATAAAATAATATGACAAGTTCTCGCAAAGTAAAAAAAACAAAAAACAAAAAACAAAAAGTCTCAAGTACTTCCCGCCCCCTGCCCACTTTGAGTCAAGATCTTCAGATCTCAGACTCCTGAACAGCTAGGTTTAAAGGCCCCTTTATTTTTTAATTTCATTAATTAATTAGGTAATTAATTAATTTGCCAGTCCTGGGCTTAAGCTCAGAGCCTGAGCACTGACCTTGGAATTTCTCAAAGCTATAGCTCTACCATTTGAGCCTCAGCACCAATTCCGGCTTTTTTCTATGCATTTGATACCTAGGAATAGAACTCGGGTCTTCCTGCATCCTCAGCAAGCACTCTACCACTAGGCTAAACTCCCACCCCTTTTATTTTTTATTGTAATTAATAGAGGGGTTACAATTATTTTCACCAGATAGAGCATTACTTAACATACATTGATATCCCTTCTCATGTTTTTGTCCCCATTTCCCTCCCCTCTCCACCCACCTTGTTTTCCTCCTTTCCCTTTCCTATTTCAAATAAACAAATAAACATATATACAATATACCAGATTACAAGGGAAGATACTGTAACAATATGAGACTAACCAAGGGACAACAAACGAAATGAGAAATAACATAGTACATTAAGAATAGCATTCACTCATTATATTGGTCTTGTTTCCATATCCTGGAGGTCCTTTCATTTAGCCTCATCCTATGTATCTAGGCCTTATGTATCTAGGTTTTGAGTTATTGTAATCATCTGCTAAGAGAGTAAAAGTTTTGTACTAATTATCACAAATGAGGGAAACCATTGAACCTGTTTCTTTGATTCTGGCTTACTTCACTTAATATGATTTTTTTCAAGTCTTTCCATTTCCTTACTAATGGGGCAATGTCATTCTTTCTGTTGGCAGCATAGAATGCCATTGTGTATAAATACCACCTCTTCATGATCCAATCATCTACTGAAGGGCATCTGGGTTAATTGCATATCTTTGCTGTAGTTAAATAGTGCTGCAATGAACATCATTTTGCTAGTGGGTTTAGATTGTTCTTGTTTCTGGATGATTGGATAAATGCCAAGTAGTGGAACTGCTGGATCATAGAAAAGCTCTATGTTTAGTCTTTTGAGGAATCACCATACTGCTTTCCATAGTGAATGAACAAGTTTACACTCTCACTAATAGTGTAATAGTGATCCGTCCTGGTCACATCCCGGCCAATATCTCTTATTATTAGATTTCTTGGTCATAACCATAAAAGGTGTAGACAGGTAATTATAGCCATTTTAACAAAATTCTAGATGATTAAGAAAATAGGCATTGAAAACACACACGTCACACACACATTTTGACTGTTCTAAGATTTTTCAATTTGTGGCTTATGCTGGCTGGAAAGAAGATGTTTTTGTCCAAAAATATATTCCTTACAAATATTTGTAAATTCATCAATTCAGCAAGTAAATTGTCACTACAAAAGGAAACAGATTAAAAAACTGGATTACTGTCCTGCAGAGCTAATCAATGTATACGTGCATGATTCAAAAAAAAGTAGATGAAAGACACATTATGATCAAAGTGAATTGGAAAGGTGTGCAAGAAAGGAGATTGAGGCCAGGAGTTTGGCCTAGTGGTAGAGTTCTTGCCTAGTATGCATGAAGACCCAGGTTTGATTCCTTGGTACCATATACATAGAAAAAGCTGGAAATGGTTCTGTGACTCAAGTGGCAGAATGCTAACCCCCAGGTCAGTACTCAGGCCCCAAGTTCAAGAACCAGGACTGGCAAAAAGGAAAAAAAAAAGAAAAAGAAAAGAGAGGAGATTGATTTGGGCGAGATCTCTTATTTATCAGTAAAGCACCAACTTTCATATGACTAAAGAATGTAAAGTATGAGGCAGTTACCTAACAATATATTATGTTTTACAAAGGCTCCCAAGAGTTCACTGGTAAGAGAGTGATAAGGATCATGGTTTCAATGGCAGCTTTCTAATGGTGCCTGTTTGCCATTATTCTCATCAGGAACCAGAGAATACACTCCTTCCACCAAATATTATTTCCTTGAAATATTTTCTTGAATATAAAGCTAGTGCAAAATGCTTTCTTGAAACAATACCTGGAAATATTACCGGTCAGGTGTGATCCACATTAATGTGACAGTCACAACAGCACAAGTCACATATATACTTAAAACATACCGCAAGCTAAATGAAGATGCAACAAGAAAAACTTTGTTTTAAAAATGATTTGCTGTTTGGAAAGGGGAACACATATATTGGTGATCAATAAAGGTTTGTCAGAAATTTTTAATTTGTAAAATAATATAGTACACAATAAACACAATAAAGCAAAATATATTAAAATGATTGTTACATGCTGTACTCTGAAATTTACTGTAATATCTCCAGCATAATGAAAATCAGAGATGACATTTTTTACATATGGTGGTTCTTTTCCCATCTGAGGTTTTACCCTGAAGTTTCCCTACTTCTATGACTTCTCCCCTGAGCCTATATCTTGATGAATTCTGCCCAATGCATTTGCACTCTCTCTCTCTCTTTCTGTCTCTCTCTCTCTCTCTCTCTCTCTCTCTCTCTCTCTCTCTCACACACACACACACACACACACACACACACACACACACATACACACAGACACCTACATACACATATCCCTACACATACAAATCCCTCCACATACACACCCCCATACGCATAGAAAAACTCTAGACATTGTATTGCCCAAGCTGGCTTTGAACTGCAATCCTCAGATCTCAACCAGGATTACAGTTGTGAGCCACCATGCCCGGCTTTAAAAATAGTTTTATGAAACATTTTTGAAGAATATCCTGTTGTTTTTCAGTACTTTAAGGAAATGCTTCAGGATTTGCTTTCTCCTACACTAGCTAACTTCAATTACTTCAGTTTAAAATTTACTTACTCTGAGCAATATGGAAATATAATAATATTTGCTATTACTTTTCTAAGAATTATTTTACAAAGAATTGGATTTAATGACAATTTAAAAATGCATTGTGCTTTCTTAACTGCTTTTGAGCTATTTGCTACAGAGTGCAAAAAGAAACATCTGAGAGCATTCTTGACTAGAGACGGAAGTGATATCAATGTGGTTTTTCTGACAATGTAAAAGAAAAGCCTCAGGAGAATTTTTCCTTCGATGTTCTTTATACTTATGATGTTCTGTTATAAATATAAAAAAGACAAGCCATGATCCTTCTTGTCTCCAAGAACTAAGAAAAGAATGTGTTAAATGCTAACAACTGCTCATGTCAAAAAATGTCATTAGTTATCTTTTTTAGCTTTTAAAACTAAGTGCTCAGAATGACACAGGCTTTGGAGCGATTTGGAACTCTGTATTGGAGCAAGGGTAAGTGGCAGGCAATAGACCCTTTTGGACACTCAGGAATGCAACTCAAACATGGAAAAAAACTACTAGTGAGTATTCTAGCAGGGAATATAGAAATAAAATATCCTCTCTACCAAGTTTTCTGGTTAGTATATTCTACACCTGTTAATAATTGGTTTTGTTTATGTCTCAACTTTCTCTTTCCTATTGTTAAGTTGGATTTATCTGTCTAGCTCATTGCATATGTGCAAATATTTAGCAGATATAAGACAGGAATTTTGTGAATACATTCTGTGTTCTTGGCTTTTAGTCTTTTCTGTTAATTCATAAAACATTTACTTTATGCTGTATCTTAATTCTGATAACTATGTTCCAGTATGGAACATTTTCTTTCTTTTATTTTTACCTTGATTTTCCTTACTTTTAAACTGTAACCAATAGTATTCTCATAGGACCAAAGTAAGATTTTTATGTTGTTGGCTGTATTTTCCTATGATTAGGGTCACTTAAAAGCTAAAGAACATCTGTTCGACTATATAAAATAAATATATGGCAAAATATTTATTTCAAGAATATTAAGTAGAGAGTAGAGATAGCCTTGATCTCTTTGATAACATTTTTATTATTCAACATACGCAATTAATGTAGATTCAGACTTGCATATTCACAGCAGCCAATGCTTCCTGTGGATTAGAGAGAAACAAATTAAATGTAGAAACAGATTACTATAAATTTTTTTTCCTTCTAAGGAAAGAAGCTCAAACGATTAAGGTAAGGATATGTGAGTGAAAAAATAATTTCAGCTTTGCTTTACTCTATCTCATGCTTTCATCTAACAAATTATGTATTATTCTTATATACTTTATATTATTACACATTCTATGTGATAGAAATATGTATTTTTACTTATATGTTGTTATTATCTTCAAACCTATCACTTCCTAGAACACAAATTTTGATACCCTTTCTCATGACATGGTCCCCATTACCCTCCCACACTTCCCCCGCTTATCTTGATTTCCCCCTTCCCTATCGAATTTCAAATAACCAATTCAGCACATATAAAATATATCAGATAACAAGGTGAAATATTGTAACAATATGAGATAACCAAGGGATGGCAAAAGAAATGAGAGATAACATAGTACATTAAGGACAACGATCACTCATATGGCTTTTGTTTCTATATCCTGGAGGTCCTTATATTTAGTGTCATAATATTTGGCTTAATATCTCTAGATTTTGTTCTATTGTAAATCTCTGCTAGGAGAGCCCAAGGTTTCTACTAATTATGACAAATGAGGGAGACTATTGGGCCTATGTTCCTTTGAGTCTGGCTTACTTCACTTAATAGGATTTTTTCTAAGTCTTTCCATTTCCTTACAAATGGGGCAATGTCGTTCTTTCTGACAGCAGCATAGAATTCCATTGTGTACAAATACCACATCTTGTTGATCCACTCATCAACTGAGGGACATCTGGGTTGGTTCCATATCTTTGCTACGGTAAATAGTGTAATGAACATCATTGTGCTAGTAGATTTAGTATGCCCTTGTTTCTGGACGATTGGGTAAATGCCAAATAGTGGATTTCTGGGTCATAGGGGAACTCCATGTTTAGTCTTTTGAGGAACTGCCATACTGCTTTCCATAGTAGTTGAATGAGTTTGCATTCCAGCCAAAAGTTTACAACCCAAGAATTGACCTTAATACTTAACCAAAAATTTAGAAATGAAGAGGCATTGGGTCCAGGAGTGTGGCTTCATGGCAGCATGCTTGCCTAGTATTCACAAAGCCTTGGGTTTGATTCCTCCAGAACAAATATACAGAAAAGGCTGGACGTGGTTCTGTGGTTAGAGCTCTAGCCTTGAGAAAGTGCAAGGACAGTTCCTAGGCCCTTCATTCAAGCCACAAGACTAGAAAAAAATATGAAGAGGCATCCAGAAGAAGGAGAATGTTATTGCTCTTGTAAAAATGCATCTTATTCCTCTTACTCCATCTGAATGGTGCCATTACATTTCAATCTGATCTTTACCCTTCACGGATTGCCCTATCAACCAATCCATCATTTCCCTTCCAAACGCACCCTAAGTGTATGCTCATTTATTCATAATTACTACCTGGGTACATAACAGAAAGGATACAAAGAGTATAGTTTCAGGCTAACCTGGGTGAAAAGTTATTTCAATGACAAAGTCATTCATGGTAGCTTACAACTGTAACCACAGATATGCACAGGTGAAGGCAACAGCATCATTGTCAAAGGAGGATCACAGAAAGATACTGGCCTGACCAAAAAGCACAAGACCTGATCTGAAAAATAGGCAGTAAAATGCTTTAGGTGACAGAGTCAGAGTTCAAGCCCCAGCACAAATAACTAAATACATAAGTAGGTGAATAGTTAAGAAGAGCATCAGAAAAATCTTAATGGCACTATAATTATTTTTGAAGTCACATAGGATTAAGACAAGTACAATCCTTATTGGCCAACTATATTCATAAAAAAATTATCCATTATTTATCTCTTTGAAAGTCAAAAATATATTATAAATTGATCCATGATTTTCTAATGATAACCCAGTCATTCAAAGTAAAACGTTTCAAAACTAATGATATATCCATGATTTTCTTGGCCAACATTTAAATTGATACCTCTTTGCATCACAGTTTGGTTATCCATATTTTTGGGGGGTTGACTTTTCCTTTCATTTTAAAAATTTTATTGTCAGGGTAATATATAGAAGAATTACAGTTACATTCATCTGGTAGTAGGTGCATTACTTCTCAAACATTGATATTCCTTCTCAGGTTTTTGTCCCTATTTCCCTCTTCCCACTCCCTCCCAATCATCTTGTTTCTCCCCTTCCCTTCCTATTTCAAATAAACAAATTAAAAAAGACGCATATACAATGTACCAGGTAATAAAGTCTGATACAGTAACAACATGAGATTAACCATTAGGGTGAAAAAAAAGAAAGGGGCTGGGAGTTTGGCCTAGTATTAGAATGCTTGCCTAGAATGCACGAAGACCCAGATTCGATTCCTCGGTACTACATACATAGAAAAAAGCTGGAAGTGGTGTTTTGAGAAAGTCAAAGGACAGTACTCAGGCCCTGAGCTCAGGCCTAGGACTGGCAAAAAACAAACAAACAAACAAACAACAAAAAAAACAACAAGAGAAATAGTACATTAAGAACAACAACCACACATTATGAATGAGAGAAAAATGAAATCTGTAGCTGTTTCTCCTCTTACATCTTTATAAATTGATCTATGAATTGATCTCTTCCTTCATGACATTTAACATGACCTACAAAAGGAAAAATGAAATTGGGCTGGGATTGTGGCTCAGTGGTAGAGCACCTGCCTAGTAAGTGCCAGGTTCTGAGTTCAAACCTCAGTATTGCCAAACACAAAATATTAACATAAACTGTCAGGAAAGTAAGCATATTACATCATAGCCATTATGATTTATATTTTAGTATTTGATGAAAAAAGTAAAATATAAATAGATTGCATTCCCATACAAAAGAAAATGTGATATGCATTGGTTATCCATATTTAAGAAATTTTATTCTCTAAAATAACCTTCAGTCATCAATAAGAAAGTGGACTTCAAGCTTTTTTTTCTTGATGGTTTCCTGTTTGATGTCTGTGTCCCTGAGACTCTACATGCTGCTGTGCAGGAAAATTTCCAGGTATTCTTTCCACCAAACCACTAGGCTGTTCCTTACATATTTATAACATCAATGCTGTCACTATTGTACTAGAGTTTTGTTATTGTGACTGTTGTAGTGGTTTTGACTGTAATAAATCCACTCATAGAGAACTTACATTTATTGTTGCTCTGTGCTGGTGGCATTTCTTACCAGACACACATGACTGAGCAAAACCACTCATCTTGTAACTGAGAAAGTGACCAGGGCTTCAATATCTGCTTGGTTTTTATAATCAAAGTGAATTCTAACCTTCTTAGTAGTAGATACCAACTCAAAGTTTTCACGAAATCTCAATAGTGCCAAGAGGATCCAAACATGGAACACTGGGGCATTCAGAGAAAATTCAGATTCAAACAATAGCAATCATGTTTCTTTTCACTGAGAATATTTTAAGCACAAAGTAGCAACTCAATCAATGTACATTTTTGACTGAGTTCAGGCAATAATATCCTTAGCCTGATAACCTTTAAAAAATTTATTTTGTTTCATCTGAAGTGGTTCCTAAGCTCTTTCTAGTAGATTGCTGTTCATGATGTAGATTTCTTGGGTGTTTCTTTCAATGCTAATCAAATAGAATTAAAAATCAGCAATGAGAAGTTTTGCATCGATGTTCATCAAAAAATAGGTCTATAGTTCTCTTTCTTTGATGAATCTCTGTCTGGTTTGGGGATGAGGGTTATACTGGCTTCATAGAATGAGTTTGGTAAAGAACCTTCATTTTCAATTTCGTTGAAGAGCTTGAGGAGTATTGGTGTGAGCTCTGCTTTGAAGACCTTATAGAATTCAGCTGTGAATCCATCTGGCCCTGGGCTTTTCTTAGATGGAAGTTCTCTAATTGCCATTTCTATTTCAGAGCTTGAAATAGGCCTGTTGAGTTGGGTTAGTTCTTCTTGGTTCAGTGTGGGTATGTTAATATTGGCTAGGAATTCATCCATTTCTTCTAGATTCTCAAATTTGTTGGCGTAAGGTTTGAGAAGTATTCCCTCATAATATTCTGGATCTTGGTAATTTCTGTCATGATATTACCATTTTCATCTGCGATTTTGTTTATTTCAATATGCTCTCTTCTTTTTTTGTTAAGATTTGCTAAGGGCTTGTCAATTTTGTTAATTCTTTCAAAGAACCAACTCCTTGTTTTGTTGATTCTTTCTATAGTTTTTTTGGATTCCAAATCATTTAATTCTGCTTTGATTTTAATAATTTGCTTTCTTCTACTGGGATTAGGGTTGGTTTGTTGCTCTTTTTCCAGGAGCTTAAGGTGGGACATTAACTTGTTGGTTTGTGATTTTTCCAACTTGTTGATGTAGGCACTCAGCGCTATAAATTTTCCTCTGAGTACTGCCTTTGCTGTGTCCTAAAGGAGTTGGTATTTTGTGTGCTCCTTATTGTTCAATTTCATAAACTGTTGGATTTCTGTTCTGATCTCTTCGATGACCCATTGGTGATTCAACAATGTGTTGTTCAGTCTCCATACGTCACAGGGTTTTCGTTGGTGGAGATGTGTGTTCAGTTCCAGTTTGATGCCTTTGTGGTCTGAGAGTGTGCATGGAATCATTTCAGTGTTTCTGAATCTGTCCAGGTTTGTTTTATGGCCTAAGATGTGGTCTATTCTGGAAAATGTTCCATGTGCTGCTGAGAAAAACGTATATTGTGTTGTTGCTGGGTGGCATATTCTGCAGATGTCTGTTAGATCTAGTTGGTCTATATAGTTGTTCAGTTCTAAGGTTTCTCTGTTGAGTTTTTGCCTTGTTGATCTGTCCATAGGTGAGAGTGGTGTGTTAAAGTCACTGACAATCACTGTGTTCGATCTATGTATGGTTTCAGTGTAAGTAAAGTTTGCTTGATGAAGTTTGGAGCTCCGGGATTGGGTGAGTAAATATTTAGGATCGTTATGTCTTCCTGGAGGAAAGATCCCTTTAGTAGTATGTAGTAAGCTTCTTTGTCTTTTCTTACTAATTTTAGTTTGAAGTCTATTTTATCTGATATGAGGATGGCAACTCCAGCCTGTTTATGGGGGCCGTTAGATTGATAGAGTTTATTCCAACCTCTCACTTTCAAAAGATGAGTGTTTTTGGGGGTAAGATGTAAAATACTGGCCAACTGTCTACAACAACTCATCAAAAAAATTATACACTGTGATCAAACTGGATTCACCACAGGGAGGCAAAGCTGGTTCAACATACGCAAATCAATTAATAAAATTCAACACATCAAAAGGAGCAAGGACAAAAATCACATGATTGTCTCAATAGACACGGAAAAGGCCTTTGACAAGATCCAACACCCCTTTATGTTAAAAGCTCTGGAGAAACTAGGAATCCATGGAACATTCCTCAATATAATAAAGGCTGTGTATGTGAAACCCACGGCTAGTATTACACTTAATGGTGAAAATCTAAAGCCATTCCCTCTAAAATCAGGAACGAGACAAGGATGCCCACTCTCTCCACTACTCTTTAACATAGTACTAGAATTCCTAGCCAGTGCAATAAGGCAAGAAGCAAGCATAAAGGGGATCCAAGTAGGGAAAGATGAAATAAAACTATTCCTCTTTGCATATGACATGATTCTGTATTGAAAGAATCCTGTAGACTCTACTCCCAAGCTCCTTGAACTGATTCAAAACTTTGGAAGAGTAGCAGGCTATAAAATCAACCCTCAAAAATCAACTGCCTTCCTTTACGCCAACAGTGAGAGGAACGAGGCAATAATCAGGAAAGAAACTCCTTTCACAATAGCCTCAAAGAAAATAAAGTACCTAGGAATTACCTTAAGTAAGAATGTAAAGGAACTTTTTGACGAAAACTTTAAAACCCTGAAAAAGGAAACTAAAGCAGAATTAAGGAAATGGAAAAACCTCCCATGCTCCTGGATTGGAAGAATCAACATTGTGAAAATGATAATCTTGCCAAGGGCTATCTACAAATTCAACCCAATACCCATCAATATCCCAATGGCATTCTTTAAAGAAATAGAAGAGGCAATTCAAAATTTCATATGGAATAATAAAAGACACCGAACAGCAAAAACACTTCTTAGTAGAAAGAACAGCGCTGGAGGAATTTCAATTCCAAACTTTACAGGGCCATAATTATCAAAACAACTTGGTACTGGCACAAGAACAAGCCTGAAGACCAATGGAATAGAACTGAGGACCCAGATATTAAACCACAGACCTATGGCCACCTAATCTTTGACAAGGGAACCAAAATAAATAGAATGGAAGAAAGACTTCCTCTTCAACAAGTTGTGCTGGCAGAACTGGTTAAGCACCTGCAGAAAACTAAAGTTGGATCCTTCTTTTTCACCCTGCACTAGAATTAACTCCAAATTGATCAAAGACCTGGAGGTAAAAGCTGACACACTGAAAACTTTACCAGAAGGAATAGGAGATACACTAGGCCTCCTTGGCACAGGTCAAAACTTTCTTAATAAGGACCAAGAATCACAACAAGTCAGAGAAAGGCTGCATAAGTGGGACTGCATTAAACTGCAGAGCTTTTGTATGGCAAATGACATAGCTAGTAAATTAATTAGGATGCCTACAGAGTGGGAGAAGATCTTCACCAACCAAACAACGGACAAAGGCCTTATATCTAAAATATATCAACAACTCAAAAAATTGAATCACTCCAAAACTAACCTCCAAAGTAACAACCATCCCATTAAAAAATGGGCCAAAGACTTAAAGAGAGTCTTCTCTGAAGAAGAAACAAAAATGGCCTATAGACACATGAAGAAATGTTCAACATCTCTGGTCATAAAAGAAATGCATATCAAAACAACTCTAAGATTCCACCTCACTCCAGTTAGAATGGCCAGGATCAGGAAAATGAATAATAACAGATTCTGGAGGGGATGTGGCCAGGAGGGATCACTACTACACTGTTGGTGGGAGTGCAAACTCGTTCAACCACTGTGGAAAGCAGTGTGGCAGTGCCTCAAAAGTCTAAACATAGAACTCCCCTGTGACCCTGCAATTCCACTACTTGGCATTTAGTTTGCCTTAACATGCATGATGCAGAACGTCTGTGGGTCATCCTGGAGTTGGAAAGGTAATTTTTGTTGAACACAGCTCGCCCTCCAGTACTATGCACTTGGCAGTAAACTTGGACCACACATGCATATCCTGGAGAAGGAGAGACCTGCCGGAGTTCAAAGAGAGTTTGTAAATATCTTCTAATGCTTACTTTTGATCCTTTGATGTTGAAGAAGCTCATGGTGGATAGTTCACATGCAACACTGAAACCATTTTATTTCGCTGTTATGATTAGTTCAGCAGATTTGTTTTATTAGGACATATATTGTCCAGTGTTTGGTACCTGTTTTGTCACAGGTCTTTTTGTTTCAGAGTGAATGTAAAATACAGTCACATGTTAAGATTGTCATCTGTTTTATGAAATACATCGGGTTGAATTTTTTTTAAAGGCTTTAATGAAGAAAATGAAGTGAACAGTTGGTAGCAGATACACCATTGTGTTTTTATGTCATGGTAGAGATTGTGAAACCTTTCTAACTCACTGGATTTTTGTGGATGGCAGAATTCTTACTTGTGGATTCATGAGAGGACCACACTCTTGGAAAATATCTTTCAAGCTCCTGTCTGTTGTCTTTCTTATTTTTTAAAAAATTGAGAGATTCTCAAATGCCTTCCATCCCTACTCATCTCAATGAGTTTTTATATATAAGGAATATTTATTTTTTAGCTATTCTATAAAATTATTAAGTGTCCGCTAAGGCCTTTAAACATTCCTGATATTCCTTTCCATCATTCTTGTATGACACGAAGTAATCATGCAATGGTCCTGCAGGTCTACCCAAAAAGCTGTATCCAAACATAAATGGATCGACAGACAGACGGAACCCAACCAAAAAATGCAATTCAGAGCCAACCCTCTCCCCTTGATGTACGGGAAAGAAACCATTGTCCTTCCAGCAAAGAACTGTTATCAGAGATTCACTGGACGAAACACTGACCCAGTGTTCCTACTGTATTTCACATGTACCTATAAAACACTTGCAAAATAAAATAAAAGGTGATACCTTAACATGGCAACTACCAAGCTATCTTAAAAGTGAATGTTGGTGACAGCCAGTTAAGTTACCCATGAGCCCTATCTCTGTGACCTTGCCTGTACCTGTTTGAAAAACTATTTCATGTACACACTACTGAGGTGAGTCTATAATTTGAAATGTGAATTTTTTTAGGGTTAAGAACAAACTATATAAATGTTTAAAAAAAAGTCTTAGAGTTTTATTTTCAAACATGCTTGTAGATTAGTTATCTGTAGCTGCTTTGTATTGGAAATGCTTTTTAGATCCTGCTCCATTTACAGTACATTCTTAGGATGTATTTAGTAAATAAAGCTTTCTTTAAAGCAAAAAAAAATCAGCAATGACACCAGTATGAAATTGCATTGAATGATTTTTAAACTTTAAATAACAAAGCATTCCAGCACACTGTTACAGTTGAGCAAATGTAGAATCCTATGTCATCCTTCTCTTGACAACAAATCACTTTCCCCAAATGCCAATAGCGTTCACTGTAATTATAAGGGCTAGCCATGTTTTGTTTCACTGTGGGGTTGCTGCTCTCTCTGTGTACAATTAGGCAGAGGAAAATCAGTAAATGCAAGGAGGAACCAAAGAAAATATTTTCTTCCCTTCCAAAATAGTAAGGACTTTTGTCCAGTAGTTTTTCATTATTGTGTGGTTTACTTGTCATAAAAGGTTAAATTCCATTATTAGCTGTTTTTATGAGAATCTAGGTGAAAAGAAATAGAAAAGAGCTTACAATCTGAAGCTTGTCATGTTGTTTCGGTCAATAAATATTTTTGAAGATTATTATTGTGTAAAGCAGTAATGTAAAAGGTATTCAAGAAACAAAAAGCATCTTGTATATTCCAAAATTTTAATCAGAGTAGAAAGCCAATTTACCCCTGACTGTCACCCTAATAAGATTTCCAAAATGCAAATCTAAGTCCGATTGAGAAAACCAGCTGTGAAAGTGTGTTGTGTTGACTGACAGTACGAATTTAGCAATGTAATTTAGTGCTGTTCAGCATTAGTGACCTTTTAAAGATGAACATGAAAACATTATTCTCTGTGGTCTGAATCATTTCAGCTGCTTCAGCGCTCACACGTTACAGTATAAGTACTTCAAAACAAAGTCAGTGGGAAAACTTAGGGAAAGAAAACTTTAATAATGATAGGACAGAGTGAATAATCTGTATTGTAATGCTTTGCCATGGTAAAGAAAAAACTAAGTCATTTATATTCTGTATATTAGCTATTCACAGTTATTTCATAAATGTACTTTTCATTTCTATTTTTAATGTGAAATTCTTGAAGTTGGTACAAATTTGTCCATATATCTCTTTTGACAGAGATTATAATATACAGAGAACTCTGATGGCTCTGTAGTGCCGAGAGAAGGACTGTGATATTCTTGAGTCAGACTATCTAAGCCAATTTCTGTCCATGCCACATGGTAGGTTAAGAGTCCTCAGTCAGGGTAGGAGTTACATCACTTAATTTTATCACCATTTCAACATCTATAATATGGTATATCCATACTCCTAAGTCATATAATTATTCACAGAATTAAATATTTTAGGTTTTTCAGTGATTACCAACACAGTATAAATTAGTGATTCATCTATGCTTGTCCTTTCAACATAGACACACTTTATATACCCGCAAAACTACTCATGCTTCTATCATCAAAAAAGCCTTCTTAAAGTCGGAACTTACTTGTTTAAATTTTTCACCAGATGTTGTGCTTAATTTTAAAAGAAAAGCATTCATAGAATAGTTATATTGGTGTTTGTATGTTTGTATCCTATTGGTAAGAAACCAAATATAGGAAGAAGAATCAAGGAAAAGATCAAAAAGTATAAATTAAAAAAAAAACACTTCTTACTTTATTAAGTCCTGTAAGTAAACACATTTATGTTTCCTCTTGTCACAAGCACCTAAAATTTGTCTCTCTTGTGACTCACACTGTGTGTTCAGTGCCAGATAAAAAGTCACAGTTTTGCCTTATCACTTGAAAAAACATCGAGATGGATAAACAACAGTGCCTCATGAGATGATTGCCTTTGCTATATGCCAAGAAGATTAAGGCTTCATGTTTATGACAATTTGGATTAGACTTGGGGTTGTATTTTTAGAATATGTGTGGGGAATGAAGCAATTAAATATCCTTTAAAATCACATGTGTTTACATAGTTTCCTAGAGTAAAAGACTTCACTGTTATATAAAAAAAGGAAGAAAGACAAGACGAATAGACGACTCAATTTTTTGAAATGTCCTTGGATTTACTTTGTTTACACATGTCCTCTGGGTTTTCTGACAAGTGCTAAATAATAGGAAGAAGAAGATTATAACTACTTACACTTATATATGACAATTTATTATGAGTTAGTTACAATTTTATCTCACAATATCTATGATAGTTTCATTGGCTGTAGCATAGAAGAAAGAACGAGGAGTGTTCCTCATTCTCAGACAGAATGATATCAATGGAAACTTAGCAAGAAAGAATGGAATTTCCAAACAACTCAGCACTAAGAAGAAGCCCTAGACATGTGCCCCGGAGGAAACAGAGAGCTTGTCATTCAATAGTACACCTTTTTACATGTTTATTCTGTTTTTCACCTAGTAACATGCATTTAAGCTATGACTGGGTAAGGATGGGCTATAACAGAAGTTTAGCTTGCCTACAAAATATGAGACTTGGAGATTAAATGCTAGTAATGCCCCCAAATATAAATAACCAAAAAGATTTGAATATAAGTACTCAATTTCTCTAGAGGCTTTATGTTTTATAGTCCAAATCTACAACTAAAATTCCCTTCAACACGTGACCAGTTAAGCAAAGATTTTGTAGTGCATACACACACGCACGCACGCACGCACGCACGCACGCACACACACACACACACACACACACACACACACACACACCATGTAATGTACTCAGAGCAGAAATATAAAATGAAATAGTGGTAAATAACAATTTTGATGCATCTCATGATTACTACACTGAATGAAAACAGTCAATCTTTTAACTGAAATTTTAGATCAGAAAACAGATTTTGAAAAAGATTGGCAATGGTGTTTGTGAAGAAGATTGGAATGGTGAAGTAGAATCAAGAATTTCATGGATCTGGTAGGATTTTGTGACATAATTGCAATGATGATCACACAGTTAACACCCATGACAAAATTTCATGTCTATAAATACATATAAAATCTTTTGGAGTTAACAGCAATGGGGGTGGATTATACATTTAGTGGGTGTTGGAGGTTTTCACTCCTTTTAAAATTGTAATCCAAATATATTTTAAATATGCTTTATGCATATTTATTCATTGTATAATGAGAAGTCCTAAAATAGGTGAAAGCCATGAGTACCCTGGTGAATTTATACTGAAACTATGTAAATTTTTTCAAGTATGATTTTAAATCTTTAGCCTAAATAAAGCATAAAGTTTGAATTAGCATTTATTACTTATAATAAATATATTAATGAATAACGCTAATAGAATAGAATAACTAAATACAATCCATATGCAAAATAGTTCCTAACCAAGTTTTAAAAAAATAATGTTAAAAAACAAATTTGCAAACTCTAATTTTGTGATTCAACTTGGGCAGCCGTATTGTTAGATACTAGGAGGCAAAATGAGACACAACCAATTGATTTTATCTTATAACTCTCACAAATATATGTTAAAGCTCTCCAAGTATATTTTATATTTCAATGTCTAGCTACACTATATTATTAAGAAGTCTTATGTCTGGGGCTGGAAGTTTGGACTAGTGCCCAGCATACAGGAAGACCTAGGTTTGATTCTTCAGTACCACAAATATAGAAAAGGCCAGAAACAGTGCTTTGGCTCAAGTGCTAGAGCTCTATCCTTGAGAAAGGCCAAGCAAGGACAATGCTTAAGCCCTGGGTTCAAGCCCTAGGACTGGGGAAAAAATGTCTTATGTCTGTAGAACTCTCCAGCTGCGAATGTAATACTGTCTCTATTAACTTTTTCTTATGTTGATTAACTCATCTCCTTGAGTCATCTAGTACTGCAAGCCCAAACAATAAAATCAAGCTCACCATTCCTTCTCCCCATTTTCTAAGCCCAACAGACCCCTTCCTTGATGCTTGCCTTCTGTGATTACCATCGCAATCCACCCCAGTGACTGTGACTAGAATCCTTACTGAGTAACCATCTTCTGCTTTTTTTAAATCTGGAGATCATTCACATCAGATAAAAAAAACTCTGCCCTTGTGATTCATCTTCCATGAATGGATCTCCCTAACAAGAGAGTGAAGAGTCTCACTGCTGTGCTAAGCTTGCATTCTTTCCTTAATAGAATTTCAGAGAGAGTATTCTCACTGGTCTCACTGCCTTCCTCTGATGTGTTATCCTTGCCACATTCAGATTCTAAATGCATATATAAGAAAGTCCCGTCCAAGCTACATTCTGGGGAGAAGAGCCATAATTCCAGCTAATCCATTCCACTCCTATTTTACTTTTTCCATTCCTGCATTTTATATTTTGTAGTCTAGCCATACCTTATTTTTAAAGAAATTCTTGAGTGAATAATAAATCCCAGCTTCTAGTCTAAATAACAGTCTCAATTTCCAGGATTGCTCTTAGTTTCTGAACTTGCCATTGGAAAACTATTTATCACACAACTTCAAATAAAACATACCTTCCTCTACAAAATTCACCATCAACATGAAATTTGACCATGAGTGTTATGTTCTCCACAATTACCTTCAATATTTTCCCCATATGCTTTACTCTTATGTCATCTTGATTTAAGAACAGTACCCTCAAATTATTTGCAGACAACAGTGATTATGAAGGGGATAGAAGTAGTAAGATAATACTATCATCGTATAATAATTGGAGGATTCATTATAGATAATATTTAAATCTATATATTTTAATTTTTAATATGCTTAAATGTATGGACTATTCAATTTTACCCTTTCTGCTAGTAAGTGTTTAATTTGGAAACTTTATTCTTCAATTTTCGTACATTTTATCGAACCACTTCTTTGAATTTTTTATAGTCTCATTCTTTGTACTTCATTGTGAATGACTACTCTGATATTATATCTTCCATTATTGGCCTATTGGATATTTCCTCATGTTCTAAATGGTGTGAAAAGTTTATTTTCTTTTATGAATTTTTATTTTACCATTTTTCAAACTTCAATTTTCAGACAACTTCTTGGTTCATAACAAAATTGGAGAAACATAGAGAGGTTTGCCATATGTACTTTCAAATTTTTCCATGGTCAATATTCTCCATACTAAAACTATATTAATTATAGTTAGTGAGCTATGTTGATGCATGTTAATTAACGTAGTATATATTGTGTTTATATTCTCTTGAAAATAATTGCATGTTCTATAGATTTATTTTTCATTTGCTAGTTATAGGATCTATTATTTTTTGCCAGTCCTGGGCTTGAGCTCAATAAATACCACTTCTTTATATCTTCTAAATATTAAATAAAATATTTATAGGGAGTCATACATTTTGCCACAATTCTAAACATAGGTGATGTAAAACAAAATCAAATTTATGTTTAAGGAATTTAAACATAAATATTAAATAAATTAAACTAACATTTTAAAATTCACATTGCAGACAATCTTGATACCTTTTCAAATTATGATTTTATAGTACAGAGAGCTTTGCTGGTTATCTAACAATAACCAGCCATTGGGTTTTCCATTCTGTATGAAGCCTGTCATCTAAGATGATAGCTTAGAATCTAAAGAAAAATCACGATGACTAATATATACTTCGTTCTACTGTAGTAGAAAATCTATCTATCTATATCTATGTCATTTTAAATTTTGAAAATAATTCAGAATTATAAGTACTTTTCATTCTTAATATTATCTAAGAGAAGAACCTTAAGTAAGGCAGGTGAGATTAACTAATTCATCACCAGTTTGATTCCTCTTAATCTGAAGTCTGTGATATGATAAAGCGATTATTTAACTATCTCAATCTCAGCACTGCCATTTGCCACTTAAACAAACTTTGTTTCTCATTACCAATATATATTGGTGTTCTCAGATCTCAAGCTCTGAATTAAGAGTTACTGTCTTGAGTATAAAAATGACAGTGATTAACAATGAAACCAAATGTTCACTATGCATGATTTTCCACATTAATCATAGATATGTCACAGTTCTAAGTAAAAGTGTCTTACAAATTAAAGTGTATATATTCCCTTGGTTGTGTGTGTGCAATACAAGTATGATACATGTGATAACTGATAACTAAATGTACTGAAAATGATTGCTGCCACTGTAGGAAAACTGTTTCCATTCTGCTTACAAAAGAAATAAGAAATGATTGCTTCAAAAATAGTTAGAATCCAAGAATAAGTGTTTATGTATCTGAAATGCCATCCCTTAAATATTGTAACACATTCAAAGCTTCAGTCACTCAGTGAATGGTGACCAGTCAGTGAAAAGCTTTATTCTTAGCCCTGCATTGCAGTGAGGCAGGCACCATATCACTTGTCATCAAAGCTTTATTCCTTGTCCCCTCACACTTGCAAAGCTGATGGAAATCCCCCACAGTACAAGTGTTTCTGTAAAAATCACACTGAGTGTATTTAAAGACACTTTGAGCATCATGTTCCTGTGATGGTTTCAAATAATCATATGCTCAAAATGTAAAATAAAGATATTTGTGTCTAGTCAACTATCAATGTGTTTAAATGAGTAACATCCATTTTGATGTTATTTTATTAAGAAATTGGTATATAGCAGGGCATAATAGAATATATCATATCATACATTTAATCTATATTATATTTGTATACTATATCAAATACTTTTAGTCTATATTACTCTTACACGTATTATAAGGTATAATGCATGTTCTATGTACTTTTACATCTCAAAGTATACTTTATTTGCAAATTTTATGAGACTTTATATTCAATCATCTTTGTGATCTATGTGAGGATATGGCTAATTTTATTTCTACAAGCCAATGATTGCTTTGAACAAGATTGCTTTTCCAGTAAAAGATGAAGGAATTGTAGTAGGAAAACTTTAGCTAGTATTTCTTAGACAGTTATTTTTTTCCTCTAGAAAAACATAAATCTCTAACTTTCCTTTAGCAGAATAGCTTATAATAGAACCAATTGCCAGATATCTGAAGTCACTTGGTTTTAGTAATTTAATATCTTTACATGGATAAACATTCCAGTGTCTGCATACAGCATAATTGTTTAATAAGTTGCCTAGTGAAGGACATCATAATTGTTTCCATATTTTAGTCATTACAAATAAAAATCAGAAAGATGAATTGTGAAAGACTATCAGCTCTGGATACCTTTGTCATTTATAAAGGCTGGAGAATTGCAGACCAAAAAACTGACAGTGTTTTGCCTGAAATACTAAACAATGAAATTTGCCTACAAAGAAGAAATGGGCAAAGCTGATAAAAGATCCAGTGTTGGACCAGAAAACAAAAATCAATATACTCTCCTCAGGAGTTCTGGATTTTTTATCTTCATAATAAATAATATTTAAGAAAAGAAAGCAAAATTTATAGTGTTTTAAAATCTTTACTATTAAATTATACATATAATTTTTGTTTTGTAATTGAAATTGTCACTAGTTTATACTATCATATTGAAGGGCAAACTAGTATAGGATTTTTGCAAAAAAATCTGATTATTTTTTATTAAACAAATGTTTAAGAACCCAGAGTAAATATTAGATCACATTTATATAAAGAATATTGGATCCTGGATGTATTTCAATGACAAGTTTGAAAATAAGAACGAAGTTGAGAAACTGCTTCTGTTCTGAAAATGTCTTAATTATAGGCTGTAATATCTTACATTTATCATTTATCATAGAAACAATTCAAACCACAAATCGAATTGGTTGTGTATATAAGGGGGGTTACAGAGAGAGAGGAAGACAGACTGCAACTGAAAGTTAAAGTGTATGCATGTGTAAATGTGTACATATATTTGTGTACATGTATAAGAATGTATTTACAACATTTTACAAATAATCGTTGGATCATTGAGAATATAGTCATGATCATGAATGATGCTGTATCCACCAAAATGCCAAACATTTTGTACAAGGCTCAGAACAAATTATTGTGATAAATAAGAATTACTGACCCATGCTTTATAGCAAAGTAAGATTATCTATCATCATTCTGTTCCAATAAATACATACTTTTCCTTTCAACAGATAAGTTATAATTTTTCAAAAATCCAAGCTCAGGAGGATATTTTACATAGTTTTCAAAGATAATCTTATAAACTAAATGACATCATCCAATTCTATTTCACGGCTATTACCTAGTGCAGTATCACTAACTGAACTATTTGTCATTTATACTCTACATCATGGAAAAATTTACTTTTCCTATTTGAAAATGTGTGTATGAAAAATTCATTACAAAATATTTCTAAAAATAAGGTATTCCAATCACTAGTCGATGCACATTAATAAACATTCTAAGAAAAAAAATACAACAGTTTCTGGCAGAGAGAAAAGACTGAAGTGAATGATTCCTTCTAACCAAGGTACTAGAATGTTTTCCATCTGTAAGTCCTCCGACCTCTGTGCACACATCACGTCTAAAACCACTTTAGTGCTTCCTTCTCCCTTATTTCACTTTAGTTTGTGCTGTAAAGATATATTCCCTTTAGGATATTTGTTTTGTCTTTTAATGTTTCCATTTGATATCAGTTATATTACTCCTGCCTAGTAAAAAGAGAAAGAAAACCTCACAGTAGTATAATGGCTACAAATAAATGGAAAAATACAGATAATATTATCCCACTAGTTAAATAACTTTATGCACTTAACATCAATGAATCAACAGAATTAAACGAACCATTTAAAATATTTTCTTTGACTTGATTTGAAGACAAAGTTTTAAAGAAAGAAGAATCACAGAAGAATTAAAGAGGGCATAAGCAGGTCACATTCTTTTCAGTTAAGATTTTAGCTTTTGTTAATTGTTTAAAGTTGAATGAAAAAGTGTGGTACCTTTTACTTGAGAAAATACTGTATTATAGAGTCATATTTTACTTTTATCTTAGATATTGATTGTAGGTAACTCTTATTTAAACATGTAGTCAATAGAGTTTTGATTTACCAAATTATTTCAACTTTCAGCATAGATGTTCTTCGACAATTGTCTTTTTATCCCCTGTACCACTAACAGAGAATGGACCATTTTGATAAGCTAACATTAACTTCTCTTATGTTATGACAGTGTTCCCTACTCCATTATTTCATTTTCTATTCTTTCCATCATATTCTACTTATATTACTTTTCTCTATTATCTTCAAGTGGTTGTACAAAAGGGGTTAAATTCAAAATGTTATTTTATTTTCTACTATTAATTAATTCCTTTATTAATAAAATATTCTGTCTGTTGTGGCTGTTATGCGCCAACTCTCTTATCTGCCAGGATGGAACCTTATGGCCTCCTGGAACATTCGTAAAAGCTACACAATTAAAATATTTTCAATGATTGGCATAAATCTTATCAAGGTATTCAAGATGCAATGTTTTTACCCGTTTGTTTTAGCTCATTGTTTTAGGATTTCTCAACCTTAACAGCATTTTATAGAAATGTATATATTTTAACAAATTTTATAGTGATAGCAGGAGACATTAAAAAATTGATTTTCTGAATATTAGAGAAGGAATCATAAATATCACATGTATTATGATGCTGTTAATGATTGTAATATTAATCTAAATGCTTGTATTCATATCTTCAAATAACTATGCATTATTCTAAGAAAAATATAATCTGAGCTGATCCAGTCTGTTTAATACTGTATGATTCACTTACTGTTACCCAGTGATAATCATCTAAAAACTTGTATCTAAAGCAAACAATAACATACTTTGTGTATCATCAAAAATAACTGGCTATAAATTCATGTTATACTTTTGTTGACACAAATGTTGATATTTCTCAATGATAAATTGAAGTTATTATTCTAGATTGAACTGTCACACCGTCATTTTTATTCTGTGACAAGTTCAGTCAATAACCTGGTCAATGCTAGGTAGTATATATGTATATACATAGAGAGAGAAGTAGAAATATACATACATATGCACATATACACACATATTTCTATTTCTCTACAAAACCAAAGTACTTCTGAGTGAGCATTCTTTCCTTGCCATTCAGCAGTTTTATGACACATAATTCATCCAATGTATCCATTCCCATATAGATTTGCTATGATCAGATTTATGATATGAGTTTAATGACTTCTAGAATTCAGTTTGACAATGCCATTATTGCAAGAATAGCTTCATGGGAATTTTGAGCTCCCTCACAGCCTACCAATACATAGAAAATTGTACACTGAAATAAGTTTGTTTCACAGTACGAACCAAAAAAGAAACACTATTGATTAGAGAAAGAAAAAGCATATTTCTTGATTACTATCAAAAAAGATCTTCAATGTATCAAATCTAACAGAGATTAAGAAAATAATTTTAGTTCTTCACTAACTGCTGGATAGTATGCAAAACAAATAAAGCAGACAAAAATATTGTAAATCAAATTATAAATTTTTTTCTTTCAGGTTTCCCCATCAGGGTAATGTGCCAAATATTGCACTGTTTGCTTGAAATTTGTTTACCATATCTATGTTTATGAGTTGGTATTACTCTACATATTTCAGTAAGATGGAAGCAGTAGATGGTTCAGCTCTCTACACTGTTTCATAGAGGTTTCTTTAATTACATTGATTTGGGGGATTTTTGTTTGTTTTCTTTGTCATTTTTTCTGCAGCTGATGTTGTTGAAAAAGTAAAGAATCATATTATGAATTGACTTCAAATTCTATTCTATAATTTAATAGCTACTTAATATTTAGGAAAAAAGTCATTTAAGTGAAAAAAAATTGTGTCAGAAAGATCTTAGCAATGAAATGGCTGGAGGAAAGCCCGGTCTTTTAGTCTGCGATTTTTCAGTCTTCTTAACATATAAAGATATCCAGAGCTGATACCCTCTCACTAGTCATCTTTCTGAGAGCTGAAACCCTTTCACTAGTCAACTTTCTGATCTAATTTATATAGGCTAAAATATAGATGCAATCACAATGTCCTTCACTAGGCAACTGATAAAACAAGTGTAGCACATGCAGACACTAGAATACTTTTCAATGTGAAAGTATTATATTACGACAGCCAAGTGACTTTAAATATATGGGAGTTTGTTCTATTATTAGCTATTTTATTGAAGGCAGAATACTGTCAGTATATAGATGAAGTGGGGAGCTGCCTATTAGAGAAGAACATAGGTTAACAAGCAAACTCTGAGAGGATCTGTGTGCATTTACATATCTCTGTTCCGACTACATTTTCTTGAGAAGCAATGTTTGTATTAGCATTTCTAAAGTGACCATGAAGTGTTGGTAAGAAAAATGGCATTGAGATTTAAAAAAAACATATTTTGCATGTCTCTATGGACATTCCTCTTTGGTGTTAAAGTAATTGTACTTGCCAAGACTTTTCCACATTAAATACTTCCAGATGGATCTACTTTCACCATATTTTGCTTTGAGGAATCTGTAGTGCAATCTTATGAGGTGTTATACTGAAAACTTTACATTTCAAGGCACTAAAAGTAAACACACATGCATTCCACAAAGCAACATGAGAGAATGACATATCGTGGGTGTCAGTTCTCATGCTGCCAAGTTCAGTGGGTTTTCAAAATATGGCATATGTTCCTCGACAGAAAAAAAAATAGATTGACGTTAAAGTCATGTCAAACTACCCAGAAAGATAATAAGAAAAAATCCAAAAAAATAATTCAGTTCTTCCCCATAAAATGATAAATGAGTCATGCTGAAAAGTGGGCAGTTACATCACATAAAAAGAAAATGACTAAAAGCTTTCCAAATAGCCATCTGACTCAAGCCAAGTAGGTGGTCAGCCTGCTGGTTTGGCAGAATGTGTGGCTGATTGCCAGAGTGTTTTTGAGCAAAGCAACTATTCATTTCACCTGTATAACTGGAGGTTCACTTTGACATTGCACATAATGAAAAACAAGGCCATGGCTATTTTTAGACTGAACTAATAAACAGGCAGTACACATAAAAATAACAGCATCTATTTTTCTGCATGAAGAATACCTTTCTCAGATATCATTGCTGCTCCACGGCCTTTAAAAAATGTGTACTTTTCTTTTAAGTAATTTGCATCAGACAAATGGCTTGCAACTTCCAGTAACGCTATGATGCCCAATTTGTGTTCTGACAAGGTTTTTAGACCTGAAATAAGTGATAACATACTAAAAGATATATGTAATACTTTGTATGCAAGTGTACGTGTATCAAATAATCATCTCACTTAAATTAATTAGTCATTATATTCTCCTACTATTCTTTTTTTCTTTTTTTTATTCTTTATTGTGATTAATAGAAGGGTTACATTATATTCACCAGATAGAAGGTGCATAACTTCCCAAACATTGATACGCTTTCTTATGACATGGTCCCCATTTCCCTCCCACCCTCCCCCTGCTTATCTCCTACTATACTTATATAACTTATTTTTGCCAGAAGCTGGATTCAAAAAATATTATTTTTTTGCCAGTCCTGGGCTTGAACTCAGGGCCTGAGAACTGTCCTTAGGCTAGAGCTCTACCATTTGAGCCTCAGCACGACTTCTGGTTTTTTTTTTCTTTTTATATATTTTTATTGTAATAAATAGAAGGGTTATATTATATTCACCAGATAGAAGGTACATTACTTCTCAAACATTGATACCCTTTCTCATGTCTTGATCCCCATTTCCCTCCCCCCTCCCCGCCCCTCATCTTGTTTTCCTCCCTTCCCTATCCGACTTCAATTAACCAAATACGCATATATACAATATATCAGATAAACAGGTGAAATACTATAACATTATGAGATAACCAAGAGACAGCAAAAGAGATGAGAGATAACATAAAACATTAAGGACAACAATCACTGGTTATATGGCTTTTGTTTCTATATCTTGGAGGTCCTTTCATTTAGAGTCATTCTATATGGCCTTATTTATCTCAAAAGACTAAACATAGAACTCCCCTATGACCAAGCAATTCCACTACCCGGCATTTACCCAATTGTTCAGAAACAGGGACATACTAAATCCACTAGCACAACGATGTTCATTGCAGCACTGTTTACCATACCAAAGATATGGAAACAACCCTGATGCCCCTCAGTTGATGAGTGGATCAACAAGATATGATATTTATACACAATGGAATTCTATGCTCCTGTCAGAAAGAATGGCATTGCCCCATTTGTAAGGAAATGGAAAGACTTGGAAAAACTCATATTAAGTGAAGTAAGCCAGACTCAAAGGAACATAGGCTCAATGGTTTCCCTCATTTGTCATAATCAGTAGAAACCTTGGGCTCTCCTAGCAGAGATTTACAATAGAACAAAACCTAGAGAAATCTAGCTTTTTTCTATGTGTGTGGTACTGAAGAATCAAACCCAGGTCTTCATGCATGCTAGGCAAGCACTCTACCACAAGGCCCCAGAAAATAATTTTTAAAGAATAATATAACATCTTCAAAGAAGGTTTTTTGAAAAAGTTACTTAACACAATCAGATTTATTATATAGGGATGCATAATGATATAATTTATTGAAAAGAGTTTGAGGCAATATCCAAACTTCTTTGTAGAAATTTTTCAGAAAATATTGTTAATAAACAATAAGCTGAATAAATTACATAGACATAGTTAAAATAATCACATAGATAAAAATAATAATTGAAATTATAATGGACTGTGATTTCTAGAGGAATTATATATTTGTATATAAATATAAAATTTATGATTGGCACTTAGTTTTCATCAGTAATAAAATGTGAATGCTAGCACTGCATAGATGGATCAATGTAATATGTGCTAATGTATTTATTTTTGTAAAAGACACTTGGAAAAGAATCAGATTTTTTGTCTCTGAAATTAATTCATGTGAATGGAAGATGATATAATCTGCTTGCTAAAGTAATTCAGAAAATCCTTCCCTATACATCTATCTCAGAAATAGATATATATGTACAAATGATTTACTCATCTCTATGGAGATATATATATATATAAGATATATATATATATATATACAGATTTTTTGTATAACTTTACTAAGAAACTTTTTTCTTTTCCAATTGAAAGGTAAGGTAAAAGGTACATACTATCTGAAGTATGTGATTCTTATGTTCATGTTTAAAACATAAAATATTCACTTTATAACATAAAATAATATAGTTTTTACTCCTTCCTCAAAGCAATGTTATTGGTTCCAGTAAAGTAATACAAAAATCCACTCTAACTTCTACCTCAAGTCTTTTACAAGACAGGGCAACTAATTTTTCATGTATAAAGCATTAGTGTAAAAAATAAAGCTTTTATCAGGAAATAGGTAAATAAAATACAAATCTGTCACTTTCCAATTAAAAACTCACTTCTGAACAGAGTAACATCTAATATTCCCCGAATATGTCATCATTTTATCGTAATGGAGGTATTGCTATGCAACAAAATTCAAAGAATACTGAAGGAAATAGAAGATAACAAATAAGGTCAGATTTACAGCAGCTCAGGAAAAAATTGTGTTACTCTAGCCATTGCCTGTACTCATTATTTTTCTCTAAAATAGAGTTGATAGATGATAGAGAAAGGATAAATATATGCTAGATATATGTAGATAATACTAATTACTAATAGTTATATGGAAATAAGGGACTATGGTATAGATAATAATAGCTATTGGACTTAAGTATATAGTTACATACACACATACACAATTTGACATTCCTTAATTACTTTGTGTTTAGGTAATGTTAATTATTTTATGATATTTTGGGAGTTTTGAAGGCTGTTGCAGTAAATATACAAATAGTTAAGAGACTCTTAGCACAAGTCCTTCATAGAGTAGACACTACATTCTAAAGACTGTCTCCCATATATCAGCTTTTCCTAGTAACAGCAAAAATATCTTGTGACAAGTTAAGGGTTTTTAACTGTGATATCGCTGATTTATACTGGGAAGTGTTAGAATACAGTATGACCCCACTTTAGTAGTGATGATTGTCAAAGAAGCGTTATTGATTCATGTTTCTCAGTTGAAGCAGAAAAATCAATAGCAGACAGCTCTAGGGGAGATGTTTCTAATGTTTTTACTGTTTTCGAGTCACATGGGAGTTGTCTTTTGGAGATGATCAACAAGGCTAATGATATCATCAGCCCATGTATATCATGGACCAAGTCCAGGGGCCTCAGAGTTTAAGTTGTAGGGGATCAATTTTCAGTCATTATTATTACCAGAATAAGTGTCTTGTGAAGATTATGCAGACTGTCCCTCATTTAAATTCTTTTCTTGTTCATATAACTCATGAGAAAGTTATAGTTATATGCATCTTTTCAAATAGTACTGCATTTATACTTTCAAAGAAATGACTCATATCAATTCATCAGAATAAGATGGCAAGCAATAAAAATATTGAAAATGTATGTCATGTAGTTTTGACAGTCAGCTTAGACTTTTCTCCTTTGTTAAATTTTGATTTTATTTGTGGTTCCCATCATGCCAGTTTTCTCAATTAGCTGATGCTAAAGCAATATTTGCATTATAATCTCTGTCTACATTCTCCAAACGTTCTAGACAACATTGACCACACAGTGGAATTTGTTGGAAAACAATATATGGCTTCAATGAGTTACAAAAACATTGACTTTGGAGAAATGAAACTGCACTTAGTAGTGGTTTCAAATTCGCCAAACAGAACATAGATAAATTTGACAATTCCTTTGGAAACTGATTTTGCAATATCCAACTTAAAAGTACATTAAGTCCACAAGTCAGCTCAGTTACCAAGGAGGAGCCTTTAATAACATATCGTAGATAAACTTGTACCTCTCAAAGAACTTTGAGAGTTATTTGACATACAAACTATATTCAGAAGGCAATATTTTCCTTCTTTTATATTAGCATAAATTAATTGTACATAGAGTTTTCATAGTGACTTTTCCATGCATGAATGCCTTCATAGTGAAATTTTCATTTGAATTCAACCTATCCATATTACTTTTCAAAAACTCCTCCATCCTTTATGAGTTTTTGATATGCATCAATATGCTAATTCTATGTGTGTATTATGTATTTGCATACTATTAATTTAGGGTGGCATAAATCCAATTCAAATGGTTTTAACACAAGCAGGAATATATAGAAACCTGTATTTGGAAAGCGCAATTAAAAATTGTATTTGTGGACAAGCAATAACAAGAATTTGCCTTTTTGTGTTCTAGATTTTCTTGTTTTCTACAATAGTCTAATCGTGTTTTCTACCCGTATAAAACTTTTCCTGCCCAGCTAACCACTCACACAATCTATCTGATTTTCCTTATTCTTTTTCTTGCTAATACAAAGCATAGAATTAGTGATGCATATTAATTAGTCTACCCTTGGCATATAGTTACTCCATTACATGTTTTTGCTTTGCACCTTCTGTTTCTATTTGTTTTATCCTTTATTAATTTAGATCAATACATCTGTATTTAAGATCATGTGTTCATTAATATTATAGTAAGTGAACCCCCAAAATAAATATCTTTTGAAGAAAATACTTGTTCTTTTCTAAATCCCACGGAAATGAGAAAGTTCATTTTTTCATTTTGTGGAATAAAATCCAAATTCCTTTAATAGAAATGATAGGAAATTTATTTCTCATTCTGCATTTCTAACAGATTGACAAATATCTTTTCGATAAATAGCAGATACACTAAGGATTTGGTCAATATTTTATTTTTCATATATTTTTATTGTAATTAATAGAAGGGTTACATTATATTCGCCAGATAGAAGGTGCATTAATTCACATACATTGATACCCTTTCTCATGCGTTGGTCCCCATTTCCCTCCCCCCACCCCTCTCATCTTGATTTCCCCCCTTCTCTATCCAATTTCAAATAACCAAATACAAATATATCAGATAACAAAGTGAGATACAGTAACAATATGGGATAACCAAGGGACAGCAAAAGAGATGAGAGATAACATAGTACATTAAGGACAACAATCACTCATTATATGGCTTTTGTTTCTATATCTTAGAGGTCCTTTCATTTAGCGTCATACTATATGGCCTATAGACACATGAAGAAATGCTCAACATCTCTGGTCATAAAACAAATGCAAATTAAAACAACTAAGATTTACCTCACTCCAGTTAGAATGGCCAGGATCAAGAAAACTAATAACAACAGATGCTGGAGGGGATGTGGCCAGCAGGAATCACTACTACACTGTTGGTGGGAGTGCAAACTCATTCAACAACTATGGAAAACAGTCTGGAGGTTCCTCAAAATGCTAAATATAGAGCTCCCCTATGATCCAGAGATTCCACTACTCGGCATTTGCCCCATCGTCCAGAAACAAGGACATACTAAATCCACTAGCACAACGATCTTCATTGCAGCACTATTTACCATAGCAAAGATATGGAACCAACCCAAATGTCCCTCAGTTGATGAATTGGTCAACAAGATGTGGTATTTGTACACAATGGAATTCTATGCTGCCGTCAGAAAGAATGACATCGCCCCATTTGTTAGGAAATAGAAAGACTTAGAAAAAAACGGGGCCTGGAATTTTGCCTAGTGGTTAGAGTGCTTGCCTAGCATACACAAAGACCCGGGTTCAATTCCTTGGTACCACATATATAGAAAAAGCCGGAAGTGGTGCTGAGGCTCAAGTGGGAGAGTTCTAGCCTTGAGAAAGTCCAAGGACAGTGCTCAGGCTCTGAGCTCAAGCCCAGGACTGGCAAAAAAAAAGAAAAAAAAGAAAAAATCACTTTAAGTGAAGTAAGCCAGACTCAAAGGAACAGACTCAATGGTTTCCCTCATTTGTCATAATCAGTAGAAACCTTGGGCTCTCATAGCAGAGATTTGCAATAGAGCAAAACTTAGATACATAAGGTCAATGTTTTATTTTAATCTGGTTTAGATAAAGGTAAAAACACAATAGGCAAACATGCAACAACTGAGTAATGAAAACAGAAAAAAAAGGCAAGAATATCCAGATTCTAACTCTATGGAACCCAGGACTGGCAACTTTAGTTTACATGTGTGTACAGCTTCTTACTTCAAAACCTTAGTAATTATGATCTGGAATCTCTCTGTAAGAAAAAGAAGAACTGGGATGCGACAAACGAAGAAGAGGTGAAGAAGAGGAACAGAAAAAGACAAAGGAAGAATATAAGACTCTGAATATCCAAAGGATGTCTGCTTTGGCTCATATAACATTCTACCATGCTGATATTGAAGCTGAATCTGCCAGAAAAGAATTCGAATTCTGGGTTAAAGGTTTTCATACTTTATTGTGGATAATGCTGTGCCCAGACTTCATACTTCAGTCTTCTCCAGCCTCCACTCCTGGTGGTCTCTTTTCCATCTCCCACATTCCCTTTCTCCCTCCCTCCCTCCCTTCTTCCCTTCCTTCCTTCCTTCCTTCCTTCCTTCCTTCCTTCCTTCTCTATCTTACTTCCTCCCTTCCTCCTCCCATCTCTCTTTCCCCCCTGATCTTTATCTTGTGATTTTCAGTTTTGAGTTCAGGGACATGTGCTGCTAGAGAGATTCCTTACCACACGAACTATCTAATCTGTTTTTCTCCCATTTAGCATCTGTTATTTTTGAGATAGAGTTTGGCAGTATTTTCCCAGGGCCAGCCTGTAACACAATTTTCCCACACTCCCACCTTGCTTAGCTGGGCTTCTATTATTGTACACCTAGCTTATTTTTGACACATAGTCTCATTAACTTTCCTGGGCTGGTGTTGATTCTCAGACCTTTTGCTCTCTATATCCTGTTGTACTGGGATTACAACAAATGTGAGCCCAACACTTGGACATACATTCTAAAGTTGTCAATGTTGAGTGATGAATTGAGTTAGATTAAGAGAATCAAGATGTATCTACCTATCATCTATCTATCTATCTATCTATCTATCTATCTATCTATCTATCTATAGAGAGAGCCCAAAGAAGGAATATTTGCTGTAGAAACAATAAAAGATGAATCTGTTGAATCTCTATAATGTGCTTTAAGCAGTGATAAGCATTGGTTCACTTAAAGCTTACAACAGGCCCTGTAGAAAGCATTATCCTCTTGAACAATAGATTTGAATTTGAACTTTGGTTTACATACTTACAAAAGCAAAAAATAATGCTCATCATTATTCATCTTACCTTATGTGCAATAAAAGTATTTTCCTATCCACTTCATTTTATTAAGATAATAAGACTGAAAGGGAGATACAATGTGTAGCCAGGTCCTTAGAAATAGAAAACAGAAATTACAATATGACAACGTGACAGGTTATAACATCAAGCACTACATTTGGGGACCCTGTTCATTTATACATCTTCCAGTTCTATATTTGATGAGACATGTAGTAGAGGAATCTAAATTTTTAAAAAATGGAGGCAGTCACATTTAGAAAAACATTATGTAGGAGCAGAACTAACTAGATTCTGAATCAGATCTAGGAATGTTGGAAAAGAAAATACTACTGAAAAATTCTTCAGTAGAAATTAAAATAAGTGACAACCTTAGCATGAGCAAGAAAATATACTTTTGTAAGTTTGTTTCAGTAAATTGGGCAATTAAAAATATTTCCCTTTAAAACAGTGGGTTTGTGTCAAATGTGTAGTAAATTTTATACTAAATATATAAAGGTAAATATCACTATGAAGCATTCTGGCTATGATGATTTATTAACATTTTCTACAATAGGTGAAACTGTCAACACTTTTGTAAGAGAAATATCACAGGTGCCTGTATTTGTCCAAACATAGCAAATTGTACACATGGAATAGGTAAAATTTTTTAAATATATAAATAATATTGCAATAATTCTTTAAATTAGATCCAAAGTTTAAAAGTTCTTGTCATGAGTCTTACCATACTGGTAGTACTTTTTCACAGAACTAAAGAAATTTTTAAAATGTAGTTATAAAAATATTTCACAGCCAGGTGCTGGTATTTAACTATTCAGGAGACTGAAATCTAAGGATCATGGTTCAAAGTTATGCCAAGTACAAAAGTCCATGAGGGTGGAGCACTAGCAAGCTCAGGGATAACACGCAGGCTCTGAGTTCAAGCCTCATAACTGACAAAAAAAATACAAAAAACAATAAATCAGCTGGCATCAGTGGCTCACACCTATTAAAAACAAAAAAGAAAAGTCCATGAAACTCTTATTTCCAATTAACTACCAGAAAACTGAGAATGGAACTGTGTATCTTAGTAGGAGAGCAAGAGTCTTGAGTAAAACAGTTCAAGGACCATGCCCAGGCTCTGAGTTCAAGTCCCAAGATCAATTAATGAATTTTTTCATTCTCCTCTGTGTGAGCATAGAACAGAAACACAAGGAAGGAATAAATCTAGTTAACTATCAGTCTACCTCAGTCAATTTAGAAATCTCTTCCACTCAAAGGCAATTACAAAGCCGAGAAAAGTTGATAATCCACATCTATACCATTAAAACATGTTGAACAATAAACAAATATACTACATTGCACATGAACTGGGTACAAAGAAGTAAGAAATTAGTTTTGAAAGCCGCTCAACTTTCAGTAACAATGGTCCTAATTCATTGCATTGCATTCTAGGGACTTTTTTCTTCTGCGCTTAACCCAGTGCCTGACCCCCATCCTACTGACATGTGGGAATTCCCAGTCGTGAAGACTGGCAGTGGGCAACTACTAATGTCTTTCTCAGTCTCTCCCTGCTTAGGCCTATGTGTCCATGAATATTTAATGGTGGAAATAAAATAATTTCATAGACATGTCAACAAAGGAAATCTACAGATGTTAAGTCTAAAAGCCTGAAACATAATGGTAAAAAATTCTTATTTAGACAACAAGATTTATAGAAATCAGATTTATAATTATTATATGCATTTTAATTGAACAATCATGACTATGTATCTGTATATGCATATATATGACAAATATGACAGGTATATATATATATACACATATATGCACACTTAAAAAATTACCATAAACATCAACATATTATATTATCTCAAACATTATGAAGTGACTTATTAATTATTATAAAAGATGCTATGATTTACAAAGAGCAAAATACAAACCAAAGATATTGTAACTACAGGGGTTTTTTTTGCCAGTTCTGGGGCTTGAACTCAGTGCCTGAGAGCTGTCCTTGGGCTTTCTCAAGACTAGAGCTCTACCACTTGAGCCACAGCACCACTTTCAGCTTTCTCTCTGTACAGAGAAATCGAACCCAGGTCGTCATACATGGTAGGTAAGTAATCTAGCATTAGGCCAAACTCCCAGGACCACTACACACTATTCTTTGTTGAAATACAAATGATATCAAGATGCATAGATACCTAGTGAGAAAGAAAAAGAAAAGCAAATGAGAATAACAAAATTTAAAATAATGTCGACAACTGGAAAGGGAACCAAATAGAAATTGTATTGCATTATTTAATTACATTCAAATATATTTTTATTGTAATTAATAAAAGGATTACATGATATTGCCAGATAAAAGGTGCATTAATTTACATATATTGATACCCTTTCACATGTCTTGGTCCCCATTACCCTCCCCTCCACACCGCCCCCATCTTGGTTTTCCCCCCTTCCCTATCCAATTTCAAATAACCAAATACAAATAAATCCAATATATCAGATAACAAGGTGAGATACTGTAACAATATGAGATAACCAAGGGACAGCAAAAGAGATGAGAGATAACATAGTACATTAAGGACAACAATCATTCATTATATGGCTTTTGTTTCTGTATCCTGGAGGTCTTTTCAATTAGCTTCATACTATATGGCCTTATGTATCAAGGTTTTGCTCTATTGCAGATCTCTGCTAGTAGAGCCCAAGGTTTCTACTGATTATGACAAATGAGGGAAACCATTGAGCCTAAGTTCCTATGAGTCTGGCTTACTTCACTTAATATGATTTTTTTAAATATTACATTGTATTCATAAACTGCTTTGTATAACTATTTAAGGATAATACTTAAAGAAAGTAATAAAAAGAAATTATATAAGCGAATATATATTTTATCAGTCATGTTCCTTTTGTTCTTTAACATATATTAATAGATTTATTAAAAGAGGTTTCATTATGGTATTCCCAGGCTTGTATGTAGTGTCCTTCTGAAATTTCACTTCCCAGTTTTGTTTGCACTGAAACACCTCCCTACTATTCTATTTTCATGAATATGTGTGAAGTGCCTTGATCATTACCAACCCTTTCATTCTTCTCTATTGCCTTCCCTCTCCTCACCTGGACTCTTCCCCAAGCAAAGCCCCATTTTATACTTGTATCATGTGTAACATTAAACTATGTGCAACTTCGTTTTAACACTGTCATTCATGTATCCCATTTTATACATGTATTTTAAAATTTACAAAAAAATATCAAGTGATCTGAATTTTCAAAGAAAGCAAAGAATGTTATTGGAGGTAGAGATTGTGAACTTTTTATTGTATCAGTATTTTCTAGTATGTAGGTTTTCTTTGTACAGGGCTAGGTGTTTCATGTACTCAAATGGGCAATATAGCCCTTTTCTAAGAGTTTTGTGTCATGTTGAGTACATGGTGTGGATGAGGGTTGCAAAGGGACAAACATGATAATAAAGATCATTTGAAATTAGGGAAATAAAAGTCTATAGTAATTCACAAGAAAGTCTTAATGTGACAAGTAGAGAAAAATAGACCAAAAAATACAAGTAAATATATCCTAAAAGTAACTAAATGAAATGATTACAGTATATGTTTGCCAAAGTATATTAGCATCATTAATACTTGATAGAGGGAATTATTTCTGAGATGCTTTTGTAAACATTAATTGTTTAAGTTAAATAGAACTAGAGTTCATTGGAAATTAATCAAACTCTAATAAAAATTACCTCATGGCCATACAATTTATACAGAATAAAGGAAAAACTTGAATTGGAAATGCTTCTAAGCAAACACTGTGTCTGAGCCATCAGTACCTGTAAAAAAAAGTAACAGGAGGTTTGAGAAGTGAAAATGAAAACAATAATAAAGCACTGTTCTGCCGGAACCTTTCATATCTGTTGATTACATATTAAAGATTACAAGTAGATGTGGAATAACATGCAGTATTATTAAATATTATGAATTTCTAACACAGTCCTAAGTATCACACATAAGACACAGAGAGTTATTTACAAAAGTATTCATTTTAATGTCTCTAATCAAAATAGTTCTGAATTCAAAGAAAACTGACATATCTACTCACGTGTCTACTTGATGGTGAAATTTTATTTTATATGGCTATTGATTTATGCTATTGAAACTGTTAAATATCTCTGCATCTAGTAGTAAGCAGCTGCTTCGGCTCCTATCCACTAGAAATGGCTTCAATCCAGAAACTAAGTACAGATGTCTGCACAGCAAGCAATGTAACTGCGGCCCCTTTGGGCTCTGTTGTGGAACCAGCTGTTAAAATATTTGACAGTTGTGTGTGTATTGTGTGTGTAAATATACATATACATTGGTATGTGCATTTCCACTAAAAAGTCATAAGCATGAATATTAAAATGTAAAATATACTGGTTATATAACCACATTCTACAAACCTCTATTCAATCACAGGCTTCCATTGTTTTGTCTCTCCATTTTGTAATTGTATAAATCCTGTTCTTACTGTACTCCACATTGTGTACAGCCAAGTTTTCATGCCTCTGTGCTCAGTCACTTTCTTTATGATTTTTTTTTCAAAATGCCTTATTTACAGAGGAGTAGGGTTTAAATGAACTCACAAATCCTAGGTAGTACAGCTAGGACTTCACTATTTTGCTTTGTTAATATTTGTGGAGTATGTAGATCTAGAAGCAGCAACAGAAGAGGATAGTGAGACATCTGCCCCATAGGCAGGCATACTGGAAGACTTGGCAGTATGCTAGACTAAGACATTGTCAGTGTTTTCTTCATTTATCTCATGGTGTTATCCCTTGATACTAAAGCTGTCATGGCACTTTTTGTGGTCCTTGGTATAGAGTGAAGAGTTCGCTGCTGTGCTCCCCTCTTCCTCCATTTCCAGAGTACTCATCAGGTAGTACAGAATGAAGAGCATATCCACAGCTACATTTCATGGTGTGATTTAGGGGAATAGAAGTCTAGACCATGAATCCCTTAACTTTCTTTTTCCCTGCCAGTCCTGGGGCTTAAAATCAGGGCCTGAGCGCTGTCGTTGGCCTTTCTCAAAGCTAGACCTCTACCACTTGAGCCACAGCAGCATTTTGGGATTTTTCTATGTATGTGGTACCAGGAATGGAACCCGGGTCTTCCTGCATGCTAGGCAAGCACTTTACCCCTAGGCCAAACTCCCATCCCGAATCACTTGACTTCCTCAACAACCAGATTTCCCATTTTAGACCTACAACTGGGAGCTATACTCTATACAATTCTATCATCCAGGTGATTATCATAGTACCCATGCTTCTCAATGTCTATTGTAAGTTGTTGTCTGATATTTATACTGATACTGAGATTCATACTACACTCAGAATCTCCATTTAAGGAAATCATTAGATGTTGACTTTCAATTTTCTGTACAATTTAATGTGACCACCTCAACCTGAAATAGTATGTCCTAATGAAATTTCAAGGTCTTTCTTTCCTTTATTAATATTTTTTTTCTTGAGTGAAATTTAGCAGGATACGATGAAATGTGGTATAGGATAAGGAAGTCTTCCTTGAAAACTTATCTTTTATTCTCCATTTTCACATATTATAGGTAATTCCCCTTTTTGGGGGGTTTGTTCAGAAAATATGTAAATAACCTACCTGAATCAAATGAAAGTGAAACATTCATATTTCTCATGATGCTGGGAAAAAAGTGAAAATACAGATCTAGGTCAACAGGATCACCCTGTGTTTATCTTATCAAATCATAAATTTAAATGTGACAGGATCTTTAATATAATTAAAGATGAAACAATGTAACAGATACTAAGGAAGTGACTACCAAAGTAAGTGGATAGAAAAGCATTGATTCTTGCCCTCTCTTCTTCCTCCATGCAATGGGATTTGAAATCAGAGCTTGCATGTGCCCTCCCACTAAAACCACAGTCCAGCCCTTTTTGCTTTAGTTGTCAAAGAATGTTTATTTGGTCTGGGCACAGAATTAGACAGCAATTCCCCCCACTCCTGCCTCTCCACTAGAGGGCATTACTGGTATTATCCCCAATGCCAGGAGCATTGAATTTTTGAGTAAATAAATGCATCAATGGATTCTCCTTTTTTAAAAAAAAGATATAAAAGCTGTTTCTAGAACATAATAGGTCAAATTATCTTATTATACATGTCTAGTACATGATGCATGTTTTTAGTGACTATGAAAATTATTAATTACATATTATTATGATTATCAGATCACTTTTTACTTACATTAGAATTCAACCAAAATTCAAGTGGTAGAATGAGAGCGAGTAAAGAGTCTGAGCCAAGTGTGAGGCCCTGAGATAAAATCTAAACAATAACCAAAGTAAACAGAAGGACCTAGGAGATATGTGAAGGGGTAACAAATGTTCTAGGAGTAATGTACTCACTATCTTTTAAATGTAACTCTGTACATCACTCTGAAAATAATTTTTTAAAGAAAAAAGAAATAAAATGCATTCATTAATATTGAGTTCCAAGTAATTTCTAACAGATAATATTTAAGTAGACAGGTACAGAAATTTGAAATGATATTCATTTGTAAAATACAAACCAAATGATCAATAGATGAATGTGAAGTTTCTTTCAAAGGAAATCCTAATATTTTCATGATCTTCAAAGACTGAATTATTGAATACTTATGTGAGTAGCATTCTTTTCAGTATTATTTAACATGGAAAGGTTGCTGAGAAACGTTTTACCAAAGATGACATATGATTATCTCTTCTCAGTGTAGGGCATTGTGAGGTGACTAATCATTTTTCTAACAGAATGGATTTTTATAATTAGGTATTATTAAAGGCCATCATCAGCATACCAAAGTCCAGCTTCAATGATAAATGTCACAGATATATATAGCCTTCAGAACACACAGCATTTGAATGGAAGTGGCACACGAAATCTCTTCTTTCCTAACTTTGAAAACCATTGGATATATTTCTCAGGCTACACTCTTTACCCTTCCTGTTAAGAAGTACATGTATATTATTTTAACACTATTTTGAATCAATGACTACTTTGAAAATGTAAGCAAACGTTTGAACAATATTTGAAATACATTAGTATGATCATAAAATTGTTATGAACTTTTAATGCTCAGGAAACTAATAAATTTAAATGCCATTCACATTCAGAATAAAATTCATTCACAAGATAAAAAATAAAGTTTGAAAACTGAATGCTAAAGATATGTAACTAGCTCGCCAGTGGTTCATACCTGTAATCCTAGCTATTCAGGAGGTTGATGTCTGAGGATCACGGTTCAGAGCCAGCCCAGGCACCAAATTCCATGAGATTCTTATCTCCAATTAACCACCCAGAAAAGTGGAAGTGGCACTGTGGCTCAAGGGTAACTTTGAGCTGAGGAGTTCAAGGACAGCTCCCAGTCCCAGAGTTCAAGCCCTACAACAGACAAAAAATAAGGGACAAATAACTAAAGATATGTATAAAATATACAAGTATGAACATAAAATATATTTGTGCAAACTCATGCATACATATGTATACATATATGCAAATTAAGGAAACAGACTATTTCCACAAATTTTAAGTTTTGAGTAATTAACTATGAAATGGTTTCATATTTAAACAGTCCCTGTAGCATTTGAAAAAGATTCAAAATTGTCAACAGATCAGATCAAATATACTAAAATCTGTTCGTATAGTTTCATATTCTTTTATGTTAATAATTCTTTTTGGACAAAGCAATTCTATGAAAACCAAAGTTCACTGTCTCCTGAATACATGCATAATACTTAGCATCACAGATATTAAATACAGCTGCTTTTATTATTATAAATTCTTACTTTATAGTTTATTATGTAAGACATTAGTCAAGTTAATGCTAGTTTTTATGGTACATGGAAAGAAGAAAAATTGTACTAATTATCTAATATCTCAAGAAGAGTTTATTACAAAGGTGTTTGCTTTATCTAAGGGAGTTCTTTGCTTTTAAATTGCATGTATATCCCATTCAAATCACATATTTTAATTTCATAAGTATTATTTTTGGGTTTTTTTTTTTGGTGTGGGGAGGTCATGGGCCTGGGTGTTGTCTCTGAGTTCTTTAGCTCAAGGCTAGGGTCCTACCCCTTGAGCCATGGCCCCACTTCACATTTTCTAGTGGTTAATTGGAGATATGAGTCTCATAGTCTTTAGTGCCTGGTCTGGCTTTGAACCTTGATCCTTAGATCTCAGCCTCAGGAGTAGCTAAGATTACAGGTGTGAGCCGCAGCGCCGGCTTTATAAATACTATTTTATATTATTGCATATTGTATCATTTTTCTGACTTCAAATTTTAAGACATTAAGTGCCAGAAAGATCAAGAGTAGCCTTTTATGAGGTTTTTTTCATATATTTTTATTGTAATTAATAGAAGGGTTACATGATATTTGCCAGATAGGAGGTGCATTAATTCACATACATTGATACCCTTTCACATGTCTTGATCCCCATTTCCCTCCCCCCCACCCCCACCCCTGGTCTTGTTTTCCCCCCTTCCCTATCCAATTTCAAATAACCAAATAGTCAAAGTCAAATTCTCCCTTAACACCCTGCAGTATATCATTAGCTCTAACAAATAAATATACAAAAAATACGACTCAACAGTTACATGGTGTAAATTCAATCATTCTTTCCACATCTTAGCTAATTCTAATATTACAGATTGGTCCTTATATTTCTACTCCAAAATGTGCTGCTGAGTGATGCGTGCAGATCAATATCTGGGTGAGTCTAGATTAGAGTATTCTGATAAGATGCTATTTTTAATTTCTAGCTTTATATTTTTCTCATAAAACTGTGCCTGCTAACAAAAGAGGTTTATCAAAGCAAATTATAAAAATGCTGCCCATTTTTGTTTGCTTTCTGCTGGTTTAACTTTTATCTTTTGTGTAATTTTCTAAGTATACTAATGCACATATATTTTGTATTTTTACTTTAATATTACTCATTACAGGGCATGTATTCTCAACTTTTTTTCTGACTTCAATACTTTCTAGTCCTATTTTCCCAGAAAGTTTTTAGGCATCCCACCACAGCTCCTGTCAGAGGTTATTTCTGTTGTCAAACTTGAATGCAAACTATTTGTCTGTCATGTATTTTAGTTTGTTAACTGAGCAAAACCAGATTCAAGAGAGCACAGGCCGAAGTCAGAAACAGGAAGTGACTGATGAAAATTACTCATAGACTTTCTTTCCTAGTAATTCTCTCTGTTCCAACTAGGTATGTGTTTTTTTCTTTCTTCTTTCTATGTGCCTACTCTATAAGCAATGATGCAAAAGATCAGAATGACTCAAAATAAATTGGGTTCATTATTTGGATGTTGAGGTTGAGAGATTTGGGTGGATTTGGAGGAAGAAAGTGCAAGAGATAACATCTCCAGCTTTAATTATGTAGACATTTCACTTAAAGTTCTACGGATCTTCTATTCAGTGTTAATTCCTGTCAGCTGTTGGTATACCCTTTACTATGTGTTCGAGTTTAGTATAAAACATTTTTGTTTATATAACGTCAGTTCCACACATTTCACACTTTCCAAACCTATGAATCGATGCAATATAAAACCATAACAATCTACTTTTAAACATTTTGTGCCTACTGAATAAAACTAATTCCACTGTTTTATATTTCGTCACAGAAACTAAATATAAACTTTTTTTAAATTTTCAAGTTTCATGCATATTCTGTCATGTATTACTCTTGCATTTATTTTCATTTTTTAGTGTTATTTTTGATTGACATATGACACTTATATACAGAGTGCAAGTGACTTTTCAGTTCATTAGCCATGGTGTAATGATAGCTAAATAATAACGTGTGGTATAGCTGCACCAAATTTTATTTACATTTTATGCATCTGTTAAATAGTTAATAGACACATGGGTTATTCCAGTTTTGAAGCTCATATAAAAGATGCTATTATGTAAATACTCTAAGTGATCAACTCTCTCTGGTTCTGAAAAGCATATACTTAGAAGTTCAATTGTTATGTCATATAGTTACTCTATTTTTTTTGAAACTATCAAACCAGATAGAGTACCTCATGGTTTCAATTACAACTACGCAAGAGTCAGACAGCTGACAATTTGTATTAAGACCCCACCTTAATCTAAACGCTAGGCATTGTAGTGAGATCTGGAATCCTATATATGAGTAGGACCTTGGTAGGATTTTTACTGACTAAAGTCAGCTTCAGGTAAATATATGACACTACTTGAAAGCAGAAGCTCAGAGGAGTAGATTTTGTTTTGTAGTGATATAATTCTTGCTCTGCATGCTTAACAACTTGTGGTCAAACCCCAGATCTGTCATTAAAAAATAAAAAGATAAAGAAAAGATGAAATATAGTGCTTTGAAGATGTACTTTTTCATGAGTCTCTGATTTTTTTTAAATGTGTGAATACTGGTTGACTCTATGCAAGACAATGGAATTAAACCTTTACTCTTTGAAATTAGTGGCTGAACTAATTTACATTTCCAGTAACTCTGATGAGTTCCCCTTCCCTACACCATGATGATGATGTTGATGCTTTCTTAATAATTGCAGCTCTGATTGAGGTGACAGAGAATCTTGGTGTAATTTTGAGTTGCATTTATAGTATGGTGAAAATGTTGAACGTTTCTTCACGCATTTTTTCTATACTAATTTTTCAAGGAATTGCCAAGAGGAATTCTAGAAATTCATCCTGAAACAATTATATGAGCAAAGTGAGAAAATGGAACTCATTAACAGGAGAAATAGCGATGCTATTTGTTGGTATCTTTTATTTACAGATGCTTCTGGATTAAGAAAAACCACAGATCATGTTAGTGATGCATATAAAGATGAATCAGTACAATCCAGGGCAAGAACACTGGGGATAGATAGATAGATAGATAGATAGATAGATACATACATACATACATACATACATAGATACATACATACGTACATACATACATAGATATTTTTTCAGGCACATCAACTATGTCACTTATCTATTTCTACGAAGTGAAACCCTGATTTTTTGTTTGTTTGTTTTTTTTGTTTTTTGTTTTTTTAATATTTTTTAGTAATTAATAAAAGTGTTACATGATATTTGCCAGATAGAAGGTGCATTAATTCATATACATTGATACCCTTTCACATGTCTTGGTACCCATTACCCTCCACCCCAACCCCCCCCCACCCATCTTGGTTTTCCCCCCTTCCCTATCAAATTTCAAATAACCAAATACAAATAAATTCAATATATCAGATAACAAAGTGAGATACTGTAACAATATGAGATACCCAAGGGACAGCAAAGGAGATGAGAGACAACATAGTACATTAAGGAAAACAATCATTCATTATATGGCTTTTGTTTCAATATCCTGGAGGTCCTTTCAATTAGCTTCATACTATATGGCCTTATGTATCAAGATTTTGCTCTATTACAGATCTCTGCTAGTAGAGCCCAAGGTTTCTACTGATTATGACAAGTGAGGGAAACCATTGAACCTAAGTTCCTTTGAGTCTGGCTTACTTCACTTAATATGATTTTTTCTAAGTCTTTCCATTTCCTAACAAATGGGGCGATGTCATTCTTTCTGACAGCTGCATAGAATTCCATTGTGTACAAATAGCACAACTTGTTGATCCACTCATAAACTGACAGACATCTAGGTTGGTTCCATATCTTTGCTATGGTGAATAGTGCTGCAATGAACATTGTTGTGCTAGTGGCTTTAGTATGCCATTGTTTCTGGATGGTTGGGTAAATGCCAAGTAGTGGAATTGCTGGGTCATAGGGGAGTTCTATGTTTAGCCTTTTGAGGCACTGCCATACTGCTTTCCATAGTGGTTAAACAAGTTTGCACTCCCACCAACAGTGTAGTAGTGATTCCTGCTGGCCACATCCCCTCCAGCATCTGTTGTTATTCGTTTTCCTGATCCTGGCCATTCTAACTGGAGTGAGGTGGAATCTTAGAGTTGTTTTGATATGCATTTCTTTTATGACCAGAGATGTTGAACATTTCTTCATGTGTCTATAGGCCATTTTTGTTTCTTCTTCAGAGAAGACTCTCTTTAAGTCTTTGGCCCATTTTTTAATGGGATGGTTGTTACTTTGGAGATTAGTTTTGGAGTGATTCCATTTTTTGAGTTGTTGATATATTTTAGATATGAGGCCTTTGTCCGTTGTTTGGTTGGTGAAGATCTTCTCCCACTCTGTAGGCTTCCTAATTAATTTGCTAGCTATGTCCTTTGCCATACAAAAGCTCTGCAGTTTAATGCAGTCCCACTTATGCAGCCTTTCTCTGATTTGTTGTGATTCTTGGTCCTTATTAAGAAAGTTTCGACCTGTGCCAAGGAGGCCTAGTCTATCTCCTATTCTTTCTTTAAATTTTCAGTGTGTCAGCTTTTACCTCCAGGTCTTTGATCCATTTGGAGTTAATTCTAGTGCAGGGTGACAAAGAAGGATCCAACTTTAGTTTTCTGCAGGTACTTAACCAGTTCTGCCAGCACAACTTGTTAAAGAGGCTGTCTTTCTTCCATTCTATTTTTTTGGCTCCCTTGTCAAAGATTAGGTGGCCATAGGTCTGTGGTTTAATATCTGGGTCCTCAGATCTATTCCATTGGTCTTCAGGCCTGTTCTTGTGCCAGTACCAAGCTGTTTTGAGAATTATATAGCTCTGTAATAGAGTCTAAAGTTTGGAATCGAAATTCCTCCAGCGCTGTTCTTTCTGCTAAGAAGTGTTTTTGCTATACGGGGTCTTTTACTATTCCATATAAAATATTGGATTGCCTCTTCTATTTCTTTAAAGAATGCCATTGGGATATTGATGGGTATTGGGTTGAATTTGTAGATAGCCCTTGGCAAGATTATCATTTTCACAATGTTGATTCTTCCAATCCAGGAGCATGGGAGGTTTTTCCATTTCCTTAGTTCTGCTTTAATTTCCTTTTTTAGGGTTTTAAAGGTTTCATCAAAAAGGTCCTTTACATGCTTAGCTAAGCTAATTCCTAGGTGCTTTATTCTCTTTGTGGCTATTGTGTAAGGAGTTGTTTTCCTGATTATTGCCTCATTCCTCTCACTGTTGGCGTAAAGGAAGGCAGTTGATTTTTGAGGGTTAATTTTCTAGCCTGCTACTCTTCCAAAGTTTTGAATCAGTTCAAGGAGCTTGGGAGTAGTGTCTATAGGATTCTTTAAATACAGAATCATGTCATCTGCAAAGAGGGATAGTTTTATTTCCTCTTTCCCTACTTGGACCCCCTTTATGCTTGCTTCTTGCCTTATTGCACTGGCTAGGAATTCTAGTACTATGTTAAAGAGGAGTGGAGACAGTGGGCATCCTTGTCTCGTTCCTGATTTTAGAGGGAATGGCTTTAGATTTTCACCATTAAGTGTAATACTAGCAGTAGGTTTCTCATACACAGCCTTTATTACATTGAGGAATGTTCCATGGATTCCTAGTTTCTCCAGAGCTTTTAATATAAAGGGGTGTTGGATCTTGTCAAATGCCTTTTCCGCGTCTATTGAGACAATCATGTGATTTTTGTCCCTGCTCCTGTTGATGTGTTGAATTATATTAATTGATTTGCATATGTTGAACCAGCTTTGCCTCCCTGTGATGAATCCAGTTTGATCATAGTGTATAATTTTTTTGATGAGTTGTTGTAGACGGTTGGCCAGTATTTTGTTGAGAAGTTTTGCATCGATGTTCATCAAAGAAATAGGTCTATAGTTCTCTTTCTTTGATGAATCTCTGTCTGGTTTGGGGATGAGGGTTATACTGGCGTCATAGAATGAGTTTGGTAAAGAACCTTCATTTTCAATTTCATTGAAGAGCTTGAGGAGTATTGGTGTGAGCTGTGCTTTGAAGACCTTATAGAATTCAGCTATGAATTCATCTGGTCCTGGGCTTTTCTTAGGTGGAAGTTCTTTAATTGTCATTTCTATTTCAGAGCTTGAAATAGGCCTGTTGACTTGAGTTAGTTCTTCTTGGTTCAGTGTGGGCATGTTAATATTGGCTAGGAATTCATCCATTTCTTCTAGATTCTCAAATTTGTTGGCGTAAAGGTTTGAGAAGTATTCCCTCATTATATTCTGGATCCTGGTAATTTCTGTCATGATATTACCATTTTCGTCTGCGATTTTGTTTATTTCGATATGCTCTCTTCTTTTTTTGGTAAGATTTGCTAAGGGCTTGTCAATTTTGTTAATTCTTTCAAAGAACCAACTCCTTGTTTTGTTGATTCTTTCTATAGTTTTTTTGGATTCCAAATCATTTAATTCTGCTTTGATTTTAATAATTTGCTTTCTTCTACTGGGATTAGGGTTGGTTTGTTGCTCTTTTTCCAGGAGCTTAAGGTGGGACATTAACTTGTTGGTTTGCGATTTTTCCAACTTGTTGATGTAGGCACTCAGCGCTATAAATTTTCCTCTGAGTACTGCCTTTGCTGTGTCCTAAAGGAGTTGGTATTTTGTGTGCTCCTTATTGTTCAATTTCATAAACTGTTGGATTTCTGTTCTGATCTCTTCAATGACCCATTGGTGATTCAACAATGTGTTGTTCAGTCTCCATGAGTTACAGGGTTTTCGTTGGTGGAGATGTGTGTTCAGTTCCAGTTTGATGCCTTTGTGGTCTGAGAGTGTGCATGGAATCATTTCAGTGTTTCTGAATCTGTCCAGGTTTGTTTTATGGCCTAAGATGTGGTCTATTCTGGAAAATGTTCCATGTGCTGCTGAGAAAAACGTATATTGTGTTGTTGCTGGGTGGCATATTCTGCAGATGTCTGTTAGATCTAGTTGGTCTATATAGTTGTTCAGTTCTAAGGTTTCTCTGTTGAGTTTTTGCCTTGTTGATCTGTCCATAGGTGAGAGTGGTGTGTTAAAGTCACTGACAGTCACTGTGTTTCGATGTATGTATGAAACCTTGATTTTTAACTTTGGATTTCACTTTTGTAATAAAGGTTGTACATGTCATAACTGTTGTGCTTCTTTTTTGTTCCCTATTCCAATTCACTATAAAATTATCATTTCTTTATTCCTTTCGTAATATTTGGACTCTTAACATTTCAACTCCTTCCCAGCAGAAATTGTTTTTAATTTTTCCTGAACTTCTGACCAAAGATTCCTACCTAATTCTACACCATTAGGTAGAATAAGACAAAATGCAAAATTCATGTACCAATAATAATGCATAAGATAATCAAATGTCCACCTTTTGAAGAGTGACCATGGCATGTGGCTGCAAAAACACCAGTGCTATCATTAGAGATGATAAGGATAACTATATAAGAATGAAATCTTTTTTAAAAAAAATTTATTTTATTGCTCTCATACAGATTATGGACAAAGAGTTCAATACTTACACAAATCAGCTAATTAGTATATTTCTTTTTGGACAATATCTTACCTTCCCTTATTTTCTCCCAGTTTCCCCCTCCTATCTCCTGCACAAACTATATAGTATATCGTTTTTTGCCAGTCCTGGGCCTAGCTTAGGGCCTGAGCACTGTCCTTGGGCTTTCTCAAGGCTAGAACTCTTCCACCTGGGCCACAGCACCACTCCTGGATTTATTTTTCCATGTATGTAGTACCAAGGAATGGAATCTGGGTCTTTGTGCATGCTTGGCAAGCACTCTACCTCTAAGCCAAACTCCCGGCCCCTGTATAGTTCATTTTTAACATCATGTCTAGTGACTATTGCTGTTGCATTTGTTCACCCTTTGTCTCTCTATTTCTCCATCCGCTCACCTTTTGCTACCAGAGAAGAAAGTCTTAAGCTTATTTCATGGTTTCTCTACTGGTGCCTAACAGAATATTCACTTACAACCCAGTGATTTATGCAGTCCATGCTTGTCAAGACGATTGGGGGTTGGGGGAGGGTAAGAGGGACAAATACACGAGAAGAGATGTTGGAACCTGGTCTCCATCTCTGAGGCCTGTTCATCATTCTTGCTCAGTGACCATTATAGAGCTTTGGCCTGCATTCCTCGCATACCTCTCTTGAGGTATTCACATTCCTTTCATACCTCTCTTGAGGTATTTCTGTGTACCTGACTCAACTGAACCCCTGCTTTCCTCATCCCCTGCTTTCCTGCACCTGTCCGGCCCAGTACCTAAAAGTTTGCCCTGACCCTTAGTGATAGCACCTTGCCCTTTTTCTGTGGGCTACTTTCCCCTTCCCCAGCCCCTCTTTCCCCCATGGTATATAACTATGTGCCCGACTCAATAAAAGTGATCTGCTATGCTTTCATGGCTGACACAGCTCAGTGTTGTTTTCTCCCGGTAATTGGGGGAGGGCTGGGTCATCAATACGTGCCATCTCGTTGGCCTCCGGGGGGCTTCAGGCTGACCCTGGGTGTCCCTCTCATACCCATGTTGCTCCAGAGCAGCAACAAAGAAATATCAGTGTTCGAGAAGTAACTCACTTCCTGACAAATATAACTGCATCCCCACTGTACATTAACCCAACAGTAAAATGCAATTCAGAAAATGGTTTAAAAAATTCATGTCTGTGGCCTATACATACATGAAGAAATGCTCAACATCGCTGGCCATAAAAGAAATGCAAATCAAAACAACTCTGAGATTCTATCTCACTTCAGTTAGAATGGCCATGGTCAAGAAATCTAATAACAACAGATGCTGGCAGGGATGTCGCCAGGAGGGATCACTACTACATGTTGGTGTGATGACCTTCAGTAAATAATTGGATCAAGAAAATGGGGTATTTATACACAATGGAATTCTATGCTGCCCTGAGAAAGAATGGCATCGCTCCATTTGTAAGGAAATGGAAAAACTTGGAAAAATTCATCTTAAGTGAAATAAGCCAGACTGAAAGGAACATAGGCTCAATGGTTTCTCTCATTTGTAATAATTAGTATAAACCTTTGACTCTCCTAGCAGAGAATTACAATAGGGAAAAACCCTAGATACACAGGCCACACAGTATGAGGCTAAAGTAAAGGACCTACAGGATATGGAAACAAGACCTATATAATGAGTGAATGTTGTTCTTAATGTGCTATGTTATTTCTCCTCTTTTTTGTTGTCCCTTGGTTATTCTCATATTGTTACAGTGTCTTACCCTGTTATCTGGTATTTTGCATATATGTTTATTTGTTTCTTTGAAATAGGAAAGGGGAGGGGGTGAGAGAAAGAGAAATGGGGACAAAAATATGAGAAGGGGTATCAATGTGTGTGAAATAATGCACCTTCTCTCTGGCAATTATAACTGTGACCCCTCTATTAATTACAATAAAAATATATGAAAAAATCATGTTTGCAAGTTCTTGATTTCAAGTCACAGAATGCAAAAGAAACAAAATCACATTTTAGAATTCTTTAGGATGTACACAGTTTAGAAGATAATCCATAATATGACTGTTAAAAATGAAGACGATCTCTTTGCATTTTAAACAAATAAATGAGCACTCAAAGTTAGTGAACTGTAATGTTGAAAAAGGAGATGAAAATAAAATCAAGTAATTATGATGCATCTGAAGGAACAGAGGGTAGAAGTAAGGAACAGAATATTGCCTATGAAGATTTTTTATTTTGTTATACAATATTTTTATTTCAATAATGTTTTGTATACAGCATTCATATGTCAGTAAGGACTAAAATGTGACTTGGTGAAATGTTTTAAAATGGAAAAAAATATTTGAATAACCTAAAATTTATTGATCAATGTAAAAAACTATTACATTGCTTGTGGGAGATTAGAAAACCTTTTGTTATTAAGAAGTAAAGCAATCACATATAAACACACAAATACACAATATGTTGTTTTCAGTAAAATGTTGGACAATACTTAAGTGTTTGAAAATGTTAATTGGGTCTCTATGGCTCATCCATATAAGAAAAGTTAATTTGATATTCCTCAGACCTTTTTTCAGCCTTTTCTAGCCTTTGCACTTAGGACTTCACACTTGCCTAGTTTTCTTTCTCAGCTAGTGCACCTCACTTGAGCCACACTGCTAAGTGTTTTTGCTTTTTCATTTTTGTTTTTTTGTTGTTGTTTTTGTTTTGCTGGTTATTTACAATGTATGAGCTAGTTAATTTTTCAGTCTAGACTGAGCCATTCTGCCATCTCTAGACACTGGCATCAGGCCAGACTCTATTTTTATCCCATTATATAATCATATATATCAGATGCTATTTTCATGAAGTTGCACGGAAATCATGTGGGAACAGAATTCTCACTTACCATATGACAATTTATCTCCAGAAAAGTCTTATATATATGTCAAGTTAAAACTTCATAACACTTTATTTTAGATCATCTATATCTCTACTGTCTAGTGCTATTGTTTTACTACATAAATAAATCAGAAGCTTCTTTGAGGAAGAAATTACATGAAACCCCAGTGAAGAAAAAATCATTTCATTAAAATGATTTTATTTTAATTAAAATCTAGAAGAAATAGTCTTGGAAAAGACCAAGATTATTAAAATGTAATTGTATCATAGAATAATCCATGTACATTAACTGGTTTAAAATGCTTTCAAAATATAATTCATGAAATTATTGAGATTTGATAGAAAATACATGCTGTAAAGAGTCTACAAACCAACAAGAATGACTCAGAGAATGAATGAATGAATTTAATCTTTCATTCCTTTGAAACTTAAATCTCAAGTTAGCAACAAAACTATACTTGTAGACATAAAGGAAAATTTAATAGGGGATAATCTACCAGGTGGCTAGTCTTAGGACTATATTTTGCTCCTCAGAGTATTCTATATATTTGCTGAGAGAATTTTAAATTTACTACTTTTCTTCATTAGAATGAATTATACTTCACTGGACAATTTCTAACCTCCTAAATTTCTATAAAGATATTTCTAGGTATTTTTATCAAGATAGAATTGTCTAGTTGCACATACAATGATGTAAAGCATCTTCACGTGGGAGAGTTCACTGTCAATATTTACATTTTGGTATTGTTACTTTCAGCATCTTCACGTGGGAGAGTTCACTGTCAATATTTACATTTTGGTATTGTTACTTTCAGCCTTACTGAATACTTAGGGATCACTTACTGGGTACACATTCACATGAAAAATGGGTCATACATTCATTGATGCTTAGTGTGTTAATCATGAATCTATTTCAATTGAATAGAAATAAAATAACCAGATTCAAAATATTTAAAATTTTCAGAGATATTAAGTATAACCAGGATAAACATTCTAGCAAAAATTAATAAATATTTTTAATAATGATCTAGGAATATAGCTTAGAATTAAAATATTAGGTAATGACATGAATTGCATATTTGGTCATAAAATTTACTTTTTAGTTAATTTTACTTCAGTCTAACACACATACTTTGCTTTATGTACAAAGTATTCTCTAAATGTAAAATTTAAGAATTATTGACTACACCTGATACCAAAAGAAGCATACATGGACTCATCATTCAAGTGTTCCTTACTCAGAGCAATGACCTTTTATTAGCTAGTCTCTGAGTCTGTCATTCCACGGAAAATGGAAAGATGATTGGCTTAGGCTGTTTGTCCCAAGCCCAGATTATGAGCTGTGGTCAATGTGAACACATATAGGAAGAAGAAACAACTTGAATTGTTCTGCCTAACTCAATTGTGATATCCTTCTCATTTTCCACTGTTGAAAACACATATTATCTTGATTGCTTACCTTGGACCACTACATTTCAGATAGCAAAACCAATAAAATTAGATAATTCTTTTCATCCTATTGTTCTGAGTTGTGAGTCAGTCCTCAATCACTATTCTTCGTCACATTTCACCTTATAAATAATTTCAAATGAAGGTAAATAACCAAATATGTATATGAATTTATGCATCCATTCTAACTACTTGATAATTTCAAAGTTTGTCAGTTAATATTTTCTTTTATGTTTACCTAGATCAAGTTGGAAAAAAATTCATAGTTATGCAAGTTCATTAAAACTGCCTATTTCCATTTTCCAGAGGGAAAATACTTATGATTACAAATTATTGCTTTTGCATGCAGTAGCCTATTTTTCATTGCTCTAATGGAAGAAAAACATGCAGTTTTCAAATTAATACTAAAGGGAAATTTCTGGCTGAGTGGAAGGAGCTAGCAAAATGGTCTCATTAGAGAAGAGTAAATTTAATTATCCAGGTCTTGTAGAAGGAATAAATATTGGAGAAATAAATTCATTCTTTTCAGAGAATTTGGACTATTGTTCTGCCCAAACTCTCCAAGGTTACATTAACCTAGAACTGTCAAAAAAAAGTGCTGTTTGGAAAACATAAACCAGCTTAAGTAAGTTACTTTTTCAGAAGCAAAATTTCTTTTTAACTAGAGAATTTAAGAGACAAATTTTGACTTGTACTTTGAATGGGATAACATATATATGTATATATACTTAGACAAATAAAGTTATGAAAATAAAATAAAAGTGTATTATTATTTTTTAATTGAGTTAATGAATCCAGAGAAATATACATATGTTACTTAATGATGCCTATATATGTATTGGAAGAATCCATATTGTATATAACTTTTATTCTTAATATTGAATCAAATATAAGGATTGTATATAATCATTGAAAAGATACTAAAACACTAAAATACACATTTTTATGTGCAAAAATACAACCAAATGTATTATCATTAATACCTATTAATTATACAAAAAGTTTCATTGTGGTATTCCTATACTTGTATCTAATGTGTTTTAATCAAATTTATCAGTTTTTATGCCTCATTTTCCCCTAACTTAAAAATATTTTTTCATGGTTGACATTTATTTAGCAGTTGGCATATATTTGATCAAGAAATCTTCCTCCTTACACTCTTCTCATAAAAAAATAAAATCTCGAAGGTTCCAACTTCAGCTTCCAAAGACTGCTCATGTATATAGTTTATGAAATAAACCAGAAGTTTTTTTTTTTAAATTGAATCTCAAAAAAAGAAAGCTTTCATTCAGCAAAAGACTTTTGTACCTGGATCAGAACGATTTTCTTTTGTGACTTTGTGTGATTACAAGAATTGGAATCCATTCTGCATAATCATCGGTGGCTGAGGAGATGCAAGCAGGATCTAAGAAATCTGTAAGAAACAAAACCTCATTTCCAGTGGCAGCAAACCCAATGGGTTTCATTTTTCAATGTTCACACTTGTATAAATATATTGAAATCATATTCACATTGAAATCATATTCACTTCACCCTTTTCTCTCATCCTACCCTCTACCACTGGTGATCATTTTCTACAGCACTTAATTTTAGATATGTCTTTCTTTTTGTTTTGTTTGTTTTGTCTAGATTATACATATTATCAAGATCATGGGACATAATCTTTTTCAATCTGGCTGATTTCACTTAATGTAATAATTTCCCATTAGATCTATCCTGCAAATGATATTATTTTTTCTTTATGTCTGAATAATCCTCAGTTGCATATGCATAACACATTTTCTTTACAAATTCCTAAGTAGGAGAACATCTCAACTGACACAGTCTGTCCTGAATGGTGCTGCTAGACACTTGAACTTGTAGGCATCTCTATAATAGGCAGACCTACATTCCTACATATAGAGGCCCAAGTGTGGCATATCAGGATCACATAGTAGTTCTCTTTCTGAATTTTTTTGCGAGTCCGGGGGGCTTGATCTCAGAGCCTGGGCTTTGTCCTTAGGATGTCTCAAAGCTAAACCCCAACTATTTCAGCCAGAGCTCTTCATAAATTTTTGATGACAGGAGTATTACCTCTAATTTGCATTTCCACTAACAGTCCTAAGGGTTCAATTCCCCTGGTATTCTTCACAGAAATAGTAGTTAGTTTTCTTTAATGATAGCCATTCTGACTGGTGTGAAATGGGATATCAGTGAGGTTTTGATCTGTTCCTTTTCTATGGATAAGGATGTTGAACATTTCTTTATGTATTTATTAGTCATTGGTACTCCTGAAAACTGTATTTTCAGTTATTTTTCCCATTTGCTATTTGGATTAACATTTATTGTTTAATTATTGAGCTCATTTTTTTATAGTGTAGGCATTTATCCTTTATCCTTTTAATGGCTGGTATGTATTTTCTCCCATCACAGGGGTTGTCTTTGACTTTGGTATATATTTGTTTGATAAATAAAAGAATTTTTACTTTCTTCTTTTTCTTTTTTTAATACCATCTTATTTAATAATTCTTCATTTTATGTTATGTACTATTGGAGCCTTGGTCAATAATATGTTAGATATGCCTGTATCTTTAAGAATTTTGTTTATGTTGTCCTCTAGTTGTTTCAAAGTTTCAGGCCATACCTTTCCAATTTGATCCATTTTGAATTAATTTATATAATTGAATTATGAGACATAGATTCCTTGCTTCAGTTGTCTACATAAGCATATAATTTTTTTTCAGAATCATTTGTTGCAAGGTCTATCTTTTTACCAGTGTATGTTTCTTATGTCTTTATTGAAACTGAGATGATTATTGTCAGGAGACTTTCTTATGAATCTCTAGATAATTATATTGACCTACATTTGTGTTTTGAAATCAGGACCACCCTGTCATCCACTATCTATCTATCTATCCATCCGTCTCATTAATTTGTTGTTGAGGTCCATCATTATGATAACTACCATCACTCTTTTAGCTCAGGATTGCTTGGGCAACTCAGGGTCTTATTGCTTCAATATGAATTTTTAAATTGAGAGATATATGGAAACGTTTTCCCAAAATGGAATTTTATAGGGGAAATTTGAAGCAGGTCAGGGCACTCTTAAGGAAATTGTGTCCCAAAGACAAAATGTAAACTTAAAAAAAGAAAGAATATATCACAAATATTAGAGGATTTATCAAGCATGTTCAAGGACTTGGAACTCAATCCTCAGTATTCCAGCAAAAAAATTCATACAATATTTAAATTCTGAAAGTAAAATATTTTTAAATAAAAAATAGGATCGTCTTAGAAAAATATGAATATATATTTTAAATGTATAGTTTAAAATATGAAAATATAAATTTTATATAGATTATATTTTAATTTATTATTGGTGTGAATTTAATGTGTTTGAAAACACAACTACTACAAATATTTTGATTAAAGTTTTATGGCTTATTACTTCATTTTTTGATTATAGAAGATTTCATAGGAAATCTTTTGGGTGAATTTATAACAAATTAATTGTTTTGACAAATGCACATAAACATAAAAGGCACTCAGATTTGTTAAAAATGAATTAAAATTAAATCATAATAGGGTATATGTGCTGATAGTAGTCAAATGCTAAACAAATGGAATGCTTATATTAGCAAAGGTATGAAAAATTGGAAACTCTAGAGCACTCTAAAATTTAGATTTAAAATTTGTTGCTCTATTTTTCAACTTGATTAACCTTTAAATGCATATAATCATTGAACTTTATATTTTATCTTTAAGATTCTATCCTAAGTTTCTAACACCAAAATTTGGTGTTAGAAAATATATTCTTTTTTTAATTAATTAAATTTTTACTGTAATGTATAGAGGGGTTCAGTCACATTCACCAGATAGTAGGTGCAATACTTCTCACACATTGATATCCCTTCTCATGTTTTGGTCCCCATTTCCCTCCTCCCAACCCCTTCCAGTCATCTGGTTTTTCCCCCTTCTCTTTCCTATTTCAAATAATCAAATAAACAATATATACAATATACCAGATAACAAAGTAAGATATAGTAACAAATTGAGGTTACCCAAAGGGCAAAAAAGAGAAGAAAAATGACAGTACATTAAGAACCACAATCACACAGATAAAGCTCTTGTTTCCATATCCTGGAGATCCTTTCATTTAGTCTCATCCTATATGACCTTATGTATCTAGCTTTTGAGCTATTATAGTCCTCTGCAAGGAGAGTCCTAGATGTGTATTAATTATTACAAATGAGGGAAACCATTGAGCCTATGTTCCTTTGGTTCTGGCTTACTTCACTTAATATCATTTAAAATCCCTATTAAATGACCTACAATAAAGTATATATATAAAGATTCTATATTTCCAATTTTTCTGCAAACATGTATAATTTTTGTCAATATTTTCTAGTACAAGATCATAATTACCTCTCTTCAGTCCATATTATTTTATAAAACTATTTTATAAAGCTGCAATAGTATGCCAGATTCGCATGATTAACTCCAAGTACTGGTATTAATATTACAGCACATTACACTTATAAGAATATATTTTCTTATAATCATATTAAGAAAATATAGAAGTAAATAAATCCACAAGTAGTATCAAAAAATCTCAATATTCCTGTATAGAATGAGAGGTTGTAGGGAGGAGAGAGGAAAAGAGATGTGGGGAGGAGAAAGAAAAAGAGATGAAGAGATTTGGAGGGAGAGGGGAGCAGGGTCTAAAAGAGGTCAAGTTTCAGTGAACTGAACAGAAAGAATTATAATTAGTAAAAATATTTCTGGACACATAGAAAACTCTCTTATCTCCATGGGGTAAAGCAGTGGATGAGCCCGTAGCTAGATGCTCATGCCAAAAATTCTTGCTACTCAGGAGGCTGAGATCTAATGATCAGGGTTCTAAGAGCCTGACTGACCAAGAATGTCTGAAAGATACTTATTGTAATTAACCACCAGGAAATTGGAAGTGATAAATCCCTAACCTTGAGCACGAAAGTTCTGGAACAGTGCTCAGTTCTTGAGTTCAAGCTTCACAAACAATAACAACAAAAACCAAATCAAATACAATTTTTTTAAAAAAGAAAAGAAAAAAAAAGATCTGCTAGACTATGTACTGTGTGTATTTACCTCACATCTTGTTCTATGCAGTCCCATCCACAAGTTCTGGGTTTTCACCAAAATGTAACACACAAATAAGTGTTTATAAATATACATATAATATGTAGCATGTTTCTGATATTCTCTTCCATGTACTGTGACTTTTTATTAAACTTCACAAAAATGCAGTTCAGGCTATATGAATGCAATTGTTGAAGGTAGAGTTAGAAATTGATTCTGAAATACTGGTGTTCTGCAGATCCTTAACCAATTCTGCCAGCACCACTCGTTCAAGAGGCTGTCTTTATTCCATTCTAATTTTTTTTGGCTCCTTTATCAAAAATTATGTGGCCATAGGTCTGTGGGTTGATATCTGGGTCCTCAGTTCTATCCCATTGTTCCCCAGGCCTGTTCTTGTGCTAATACCAAGCTGTTTTGGTCATTATAGCTTTGTAATAGAGTCTAAAGTTTGGTGTTGATAATCCTCCAGTGCTGTTATTTCTGCTAAGAATTGTTTTTTACTATATGGGGTCTTTTATTATTCCATATGAAATTTTGGATTGCTTCTTCTATTTCCTTAAAGAATGACATTGGGATGTTGATGGGTATTGCATTGAATTTGTAGATAGCCCTTGGTAGGATTGCCATTTTCACAATGTTAATTCTTCCAAACTAGGAGCATGGGAAGTTTTTTCCAATTCCTCAGTTCTGCTTTAATTTCCTTTTCCAGGATTTTAAAGTTTTCTTCATAAAGGTCCTTTACATTCTTAGTTAATTCCTAAGTACTTTATTTTCTTTGAGGCGCATACATGTATTTCTAAGCCAGTTCTGTTCTATGTAGTCATTATATGAATTCATGTGTGACCATAAACGCATATGCAAATATAACAACTGATATGCTCCATATACATATAGAAAGCATCTCACCCTGTACCAGGATTAATTCCCAATAGATCAAAGACCTTGAGGTAAAAGCTGATACCCTGAAAATTTTACAAGAAGGAACAGGAGATGCACTAGATCTCCTTGGCACAGGTCGATATTTTCTTTAAAAAGATCCAGAAACACAACAAATTAAAGAAAGTTTGGACAAATGGGACTGCATTAAACTGCAAAGCTTCTGTATGGCAAAGGACATAGCTCAGAGAATTTCAAGCTCTCCGATTTGACAAAATGTAAATTACATTCTCCATTTCCCTCCTGAATGTTTCATTTAGGCAATTTTTCTTTATTATTTATTATTATTTATTTTATTTTATTCAGTTCACTTTACCAGTGGTCAGGCTTGAACTCAGGGTCTTGGCTTTCCTGCTTAAGGCTGACACTGTACAACTTTAGCTGTGCCTATGTTTCAAGAATTTTTTTCTTTCCTTTGTGGTTGTTAGAGTTTAAAACTGTCTGTCCAAGCTGATCCCAGATCTCAGACTTCTAAGTAGTGAGAATTATAGGCATAAGCCACTCAGCTCCTGAGTTTTTTTTTAAACTATCTAAATTTCTATGTCTTTTAAGAACACAGAAGTAAGTACTGTCAGCAGAAAAAAATCATTCACAGATAATATGTATAGCCATTTATTCACAAACAAACCATTTGATGCAACTACTGTTTTATAGTGTCAGTATTAGATATAAATTGATCATCTGAAAAGCATACAACAATAGCAATTAGCAAAGTATGTGTGTCTGCTGTATATTCTGAAACAGCATGTGCAAGGTAGCATTTGGTATCCAGTCACCTTGTAAGAAAGGCTTGTTTTGTCTGGTCTTGCTTTGTTTTCTATTGATTAAATGGGTATGGAGGCAGAACTTCTGTGTCATTTTGCTAGAAATGGTGTGGAGAGCAACGGAGTGCATCATAAATTGATTCTACTCGGAGAAATGCTCACAACCAAAGTCAATATCAGGGTATAAAGTACCCACAACAGGAACCCAAATGAATAAACTTTGACAATTTTTTCTTCAAAAATAATGATTATAAAATGTACACAATATGGCTTTTGTTTCAGTATGTGAATTAATGCACCTTCTATCTGGCAAATATCATGTAACCTTTTTATTAATTACAATAAAAATATATAAAAAATGTACACAATAATGTGATGGTACACCGGATGTATTAGTTTAATTTTATTTCACAAGGTATATAAATGGAAGATATTTTGGAAAGTGAAAGAAAGTTGTACACTTGATTACAGTTCTTAAATTTCATTTTTATTTTAAGATGTATACAAATATGTAGCATGCTCAGACAGATATCCTATCAAATCACATCTAATTACATAGATTCCTATGCCTCATAACAGATGCTACTGATTTTTGAAACTTTTTATCAACTGCCACAAATTCTGTCTCTTAGTTATCAAATCTGTTTTGCACTATTTAAATTGTGGTATATTATTTTTCTAGTAGTACTCCATTAATTTGTTTTACAACAATTTGGTATATGTAAAAATCCTTAAACCGAACATCTTGCCATTTGGTTGTAATTTTTTATATATATTTTCAAAGCATCAAACAAACATTTGACTGAGAAATGAAAGTTTGGCATGAGAAAGGGACAATAATATAGTAATGTATTATTTTCTAGAAAAGAAGTTACTATTTTTAAACATTATTCCTTTTAATTATTCAATATTAGTCTTATGTGTAATAATAATCTTGAAGTGTAAAATTGTTTGGTTATTACAATTGATCTGATTATTTAAAATGTATAATTACAGTGAATCACTCATAAATTTAAGCCAAAATACGTAAAAGATACAAGAAAACTTTTTGTCAGTTTTGAATGTCTTTTCTTATAAAAATTTAATTACTTGAGATTTTGAATCTAAGCATACCTAATACATTTTAGGAGTAAAACTGTGTATATCATGCTTGCCCGGTAGGTGAATTACCATTTTAGCTACATCCTCAGCCTATTTTCGTTAGTTTAACTTTCTTTTCCTTTTTTCTGCATTTTCTTCTTTCCTTCCTTCCTTCCTTCCTTCCTCCTTCCTTCCTTCCTTCCTTCCTTCTCCTTCCTTCCTTCTTCCTTCCTTCCTTCTGTGCACCTTCCTGCCTGCTTACATTGTTTTTTCTTTCTCTTGTTTTTTGTTGCAGACATCTTTTCATTCTATTTTTGAATTCCAAGTAGTAGGGACTACAGGCTTGTGTTTTTACACATATACATCAATAATTATTTTGTTTTTTGTTTTTCTTTTTTTTTTTGCCAGTCCTTGGGGATGAACTCAGGCCCTTAGCACCGTCCTTGGGCTTTCCTCAAGGCTAGCAGTCTACCACTTAAGCCACAGCACCATTTCTAGCTTTTCTTTTTTAATTATTTTTTCTTCATATATTTTTATTGGTAATTAATAGAGCGGTTACAGTTATATTCACCAGGTAGTAGATGCATTACTTCACATACATTGATACCCCTTCTCATGTTTTGTCCCCATCTCCTTCCCCCCATCCCTTCCTCTCATCTTGTGTTCCCCCCTTCCATTTCCTATTTCAAATAAATAAACATATATACAATATACCAGAAAATAAGGTAAGATACTATAACAATAATTTAGCCTAGTGGTAGAATGCTTGCCTAGCATGCACGTAGTCCTGGGCTCAATTCTTCGGTACCACATACATAGAAAAAAAGGCAAAGATGATGTTGTGTCTCAAGTGGTAGATCTCTGACCTTAAGAAAGTCCAAGGACAGTGCTCAGGCCCTGAGCCCAAGCCCAAGGCTGGCACAAAAAAAGTCTATTCTCACTTCTAGCTTTTTTATGTATGTGGTACCAAGGAATTGAACCCAGGTCTTCATTCATATTGGGTAAGCCCTCTACAACTAGGCCAAACTGCTGGCTCTTAATAATTCTTATGTTAATTAAGACAGAGCTTTATATTTGACTTAAAATATTACTAATGCAACATACAGTATTAATATCTTGAGCTGAAAATAGTGAATACTATTGTTTCCATATTTAGAAGTTTATGAAGCTACTCGTATTTTTTGTGTTCTCCATGTTTCTGACCTTTAGATTTCTATTGTTGCGTTGGTTCTTTTATCAAAACTAATACCACACAACTATTATTTTTATTGTTTTCATATAAACAAGTAGCCATGAATGTATATTGACAAAAGGTTAGATTTCAAGTGCAATATAAAAAAGAACTGATGATAAACATTGATTTTTTCATTGTAACCAGGGAAGAATGTAAAGTCAGATTTGTAATAGCATTTAAAATGGCATTTACTCTTAGCCAATGCAGTTTTTATACTGCTTTCATAAAAGTAAATTTACCTAATTATTGCTAGACTTTAAGTCATTTTGGCAATGTAATTTCCATATCCAAGAGGACATTATAGACATATTTTCCCAAAATTAGGAAATTGCAAGAATATTCAAGTAAATCTACTAAATGACTCAATGCTTAGTATGTTTTAAGGAATGTTCCTGGATTGCTGTCCAGTTGAAATTCACAAGGCCATAGAGAAAAGAGGTGAAAGTGTCAATTCTGATCAGATTGAGCTTGTGAAGGAACTCAGATCGGATCATAAGTAAAAAGGCATGGAAACCAAGTGTTTTGCTTTAAATCTTACATGATCTTAGTTTCCTTTTGAAGTATATATGATGGTTAGTAAAGAAATTAATCTGTTGGAGCTAGATTAAGTGATCTAGGTATTAGCACTTTGAAGCTGGAGTTGAAACTGATGGGGCTGGGAGTTTTGCCTAGTGGTAGAGTGTTTGCCTAGCATGAATGATTCCTGGGTACCACATAAATAGTAAAAGCAGAAAATGGTAGAGCTCTAGCCTTGAGAAACCCAAGGACAGTGCTTTGGTGCCCTGAGTTCAAGCTCGGCAATTTCCAAAAAAACAGAAAAAATGAGGCTGAAGTTGAGCAAGGTACTGACAGTGAGGGAAACAAACATTTGGGACTTATAAAAATGCTGCTAGTAAGCAAACAAGTGGCATCACTATATGTGCACTATATTAATAGAGTATTCTAAACTTATGCAGAAAATGTTTTTAATGATATAAGGTGGAATTGATTCATGGTCATATTCTTTCAGGGCCTGAGCACTGTCCTTGGATTTTCTCAAGCCTAGAACTCTACCACTTGAGCCTCAGCACCACTTCCAGGTTTTTTTCTATGCATGTGACACCAAGGTATCAAACCCACGTCTTGGTGCATGCTAGTCAAGTACTCTACCACTAAGCCAAACTCCCAACCCCCATGGTCATATTTTTATTCAACTTCTTGTTATATTAAATCTTTCAGTACATCTTGTATAAAGTGATAAAAATGCACAGAATCAAAATAAAACATTTGCTCTTTTGTCCAATTGTGCATTAGTTAGTTTTGGCCAAAGTGCATTCATTTGAGACTTATTCCACCTTAATTCTAATTTTCTTTCTTCCTCTTACCAAAGACTTAAGAATGGCTTAGGATTTGACTCTATATTTATAAAAGCATGCACCCTGCCTTATTTAATATTTATCTAGTGAGTTTAATTGTTGCATGAGTACTATGATTTGGATAAATTTCTGATAGAATTTTTATTTTGGGGATGCCGTACTTATTTTTCTTTTTCTAATTCTTATGCCAATACACTGGCTTTCAACTGTAATAATAATTTGTGTTTTTTCTTAGGACTATGTTACTTCTTTACATGAGCTACATTGATCATTCTATCCTTGCAGCCTCAAAACATAGTTCTCTCTTATATTTCAAGTCAACCATGGAGTTTTCCTTCTTAATAAGTGATTCAAATTTTCCCCCAGCTCATTTCACAAATAGGCCATGAACAACTTTCTACTCAGATGACAAGTTGCATGACAGAAGTAGTTCCTTAACATGGATGAAAAGAACGTTTCCAGGCATGAAACTACATTTAGCCCAAAGACTAAGATTCTTTTCCTTGGGAAATATTTTTTAAACTAAATAATCGTAATAAAATAGAAAATTTTAAAATACTGGAATTGTTTCAAATATATTTAGAAACATAAACTGTTATCCATAGTAAATGATAAGTTGATGTAACATAAGAAACCTTTGCCATATCAAAGTAACAACTAAGGCAATAGAAGTTAAACTGCAGACACTTTTTTTCAGTTGGCAGGGTAACATATAGATGTTTAACAGTTACATTAGTCAGGGAGTGGGTGTATTACTTCTTCAACATTGATACCCCTTCTCATGTTTTTGTTGCCTTTTCCCTCTCCCCACCCTCCTCCCAATCATCTTGTTTCTCCCCTCCCTTCCCTATTTCAAATAAATAAAAATTTTTTATACAATACACCAGGTAATAAAGTCACATACAGTAACCACCTAAGATTAACCATAAGGGGAAAAAAGAAAATAAATAAGTATACATAGTCCCTTGAAAACAACAATTACAAAGACAGATCTTTTGCTTCCATATCCTAGAGTTCATTTTGTTTAGACTCATCCTGTATGACCACATGTACCTAGCTTTTGAGCTACTATAATCCTCCGCTAGAAGAGTCCTCCATGTCTACTAATTATTGCAAATGAGAGAAACCAGGGAGCCTATCTTCCTTTGGATCTGACTTACTTCACTTAAATTATTTTTCCATCTTTCAGTTTCTTTACGAATGGGGCAAGTCATTCTTTCTGATGGCAACATAGAATTCCATTGTGGATAAGTACCACATCTTGATCCATTCATTTATTGAGTGGTATCTGGTTTGGTTCCATATCTTTGCTATGGTAAATAGTGCTGCAATGAACACCATTGTGCTAGTAACTTTAATATGCACTTGGTTCTGGACAATAGGGTAAATGCCAAGCAGTGGGACTGCTGGGGCTCTATGTTCAGTCTTTTGAGAAATTGCGATATTGGTTTACAGAGTCGAAACACTCCCACCAACAGTATAGTATGGACACTTCTGGCTGAATCCCTGACAGCATCTGCTGTTACTAGAGTTCTTGATAATTGCCAGTCTAAGTCTAGCTGGAGTGAAGTGAAATTTCAAAGTTGTTTTGGTTTGCATTTCTTTTATGGCCAGAGATGTCGAGCATTTCTTCATGTGTCTATAGTCCATTCTTTTTTTTTTTTTTTTTTGCCAGTCCTAGTCTTGAGCTCAGAGCCTGAGCACTGTCCTTGGGCTTTCTCAAGGTTAGAGCACTACCACTTGAGCCTCAGCACCATTTCCAGCTTTATTTCTATATACCTGGCATCGAGGAACTGAACCCCGGTCTTCATTCATTCTAGGCAAGCACTCTACCACTAGGCCAAACTCCTGGTATAGGCCATTCTTATTTCCTCTTCAGAGAACACTTCTCATTATCACATGACCTCACATACCATTCTTGAGAATATACAGAAGGATTCAATGCAAGCATACAATAATGATTCCTGATTGCTCATTTTTTTTCAGAACTATGTACAAAATCCAAGTTATGGAATCAAGTTAGGTTTCTATTAATGGATGAATAAACTAAGTAATTATGTAATATATTCACTATGGAGTATCATTCCCTCTAAAGACAATAAAATTTTGCTTTTACAGGAAAATGAGTAAATTTGGGCATTATCACTTTAAGCAAAGTAATTCAGATACTATAAAACAAAATTACATGTTTTATCATTTATTTATTTATTTATAATTTATGTTTATTGTCAAAGTGATGCCAGATGGGTCACAGTTATATACATAAGGGAATAGGTACAGTTCTTGTTGATTTTTTTTTTCAGTTTTATTCTCATTTTGAAGGTACAGGCTTGAAATCGGGCCTGGGCAATATCCTTGAGGACTTTTGCTCAAGGCTAGCACTGAGCCACATTGCCCCCTGCCATTTCTGTTTCTGTGATCTCATGGAGATAAGAGTCTCACAGACTTTCCTTCTGGACTGCTTTTCAACCGCAATCTTCAGATCTCAGATGCCTGAGTACACAGGATCACAGACAGGCACCAGTGCTGCTCCAGCAATCCTTTCTACAGGACTGGAAGCTAGTAGTGGAACCACTTGGAAAGATGAAGCCTATTGGGAAAGGGACAAAAAAATCAACAGAGGGACAATATGTTCCCAGTGTATTGTGTGCATATATTAAAATATTATTGTGAAGCTCATTATTTTGAACAATTTTAATATATCATTAAAATAATATGAAGAAAATGGAAGTAATGTGGAGAGATATTTTAGGATTTGCCTATGTTTTCTTTGAAAAAAGTGAGAACACCAGATATGTAAAATGAAAGCAAAAACAAAAATTGCAGCTTTGTGCAAAGAAAGCAATAGTAATAGACTTTTTAACAATTTTTATTTACTAAGTGAAAACTAAAAATTATTCACTCAAAATTCTGCCTGAAAAATCCATTTCAAAATAAACTCCAGTATATTTTCAGTATGCAAATGAAAGCAAAATGAAGTTACTTATAAATTGTAAAATACTAGCAGAAACTACTCAGAGCAATAAATTTAAGCTATAAATTAATACAGTTAAGCATAAAGTAACTAATTTACTGTAAAGGAACAATAGTTGATTAATCTATTGAATGGTAAAAATGATAAAATGAATATGGAATACCTGACAGTGTAAAATAATGTAAAATGAATTCATTTACTAATGATGGAGTGTGGAAAATTTAAAATAAAATACAAAAGCTCAGTTATTTAATTCTCTATCACATCCTGCTTCCTAGGCATTTCTTAATTTAAAACATGCTTAAGTGAAGATATATGCTATAATTTTCTAGGAGAATTTGATTGATTTTGTTTTTTGAGTGAAAAAGATGCTACCATAAAATTTTTCCTGCTTTACATTTGTAATAGTAACCCTGCTAAGGATTTACTTGTAATTGTTATATTTTTGACTAGATCACTAAAATTCCATATGGAATAATTTCCAGAGCATCTTTGAGAAAATTGTCTTGAAATATCAACATTGAACTCCTTTTAAAGCTGATTTTATTGTTTCAAAACAGTTATGCTCCTGAAGCTGCTCCAGAAGAATGCAAAGACAAACTTTGGTACTATGTTATCTCTCATCGCTTTTGCTGTCCCTTGGTTATCTCATATTGTTACAGTATTTCACTTTGTTATCTGATATATTGGATTTATTTGTATTTGGTTATTTGAAATTGGATAGGGAAGGGGGAAAACCAAGATGGGGGGGGTAATGGGGACCAAGACATGGGAAAGGGTATCAATGTATGTGAATTAATGCACCCTCTATCTGGCAAATATCATGTAACCCTTTTATTAATTACAATAAAAAACATATTAAAAAAAAGAAAGAGTTTGAAGATGAATTCTCTTCTAGTTTTGACATCTAAGTACATACTAAGAACTCTCCATATGTGGCTAGCTGTATTCTTTTCTGCTAATAGACATCAGGTACTGCTTAGGCTAACAAGTACACCTCATTAAAAATGCCATAATCTCTCCTACATTTCTCCATATGAGATATGTCATAAAGAATCAGATTAAGGAAACACACTTTGGAACATCACTTTTTTAAATCTAAAAAAAACTATAAAGCAACTATCAGTTTGCTAAATAAATAAATTCAAAAAATTAAAAAATAGAAATTGCTAGAGCCGGGAGTTTGGCCTAGTGGTAGAGTGCCTGCTTAGCAGGCACGAAGACCCAAGTTGGATTCCTCAGTACCACATACATAGAAAAAGCAAGAAGTGGTACAATGGCTCCTGGTGGAACACCAGCCTTGAGGAAAGTCCAGGGACAGTGCACAGGCCCTGAACTCAAGCCCAGGACTGGCAAAAAAAAAAAATAGAAATTGCTTTAAAATACTTGCTTTACTCTAAAAAATAGACTTATGCTGACCAGCAATTCTTTGTTGACAGCTTTAAAAAGTAATGGGTGTATGAGTGTAATTACTCAGACCATTAAGTGATGAATACAATGATGACCTAAACCTCTGTACAAGGATCTTCTTAGGTCTTGAACTTGGGCCAGTAGTAATGGTGTAAACTGGAGTTATTTTAAAACTATTTGGTTGGCATTCTTTGCAGATTGGCCCATTACCTTTGGCATGTATTTCAACATTCTAGCATTGTCCTACAATTTTCTAGTGTTCATTTGTCACAGTGACAGAAACCAGTTTAAAATTTAAATCCATGTCCCTCCTGAATCCCATAAAAAAGTTTGGAGGCCAAAGCCCGAGCAATGACTGATGATGCTCTTGTCAGGTGCCAGTAGAAAGCAACAGAAATTCTCAACAAGTTTCTTAACAAGATAAACACTGAGGTAGATTACAGAAAAACAAATGGCTTATCAGAAGGTTGCTTCCACAGCATTCTTCATATTTGTCCCCTGAAGTCATCTCTACAAATAAAGAATTTCAAAAGCAAAATGCATTCCTCAAAATGGACTTGTATTTAGTTCTCGACCATCTCATTGAGTTTTTAGTATTTTTAAAGAAAGAATACACAGTTAAAAGGCATGATAAAAGTTTCTTAAGTAACACCTGAATTTCAATAACTATATTTCTATCCCAAAGATAGCCATTGAGTTTTGTGTCATCTTTACTATGGTTTATTCTGCATTATTTCTGTATTCCTTCTCTTTGTGACTTTCCAGTATCAAGACTAAGATGTTTATCCGTTAAGTCAGAAACTCTCAGCATGTAAACTCTGGAAGATTATGATTGTGTATTCTTTTCTTACCACAAGATTGAATTTGTAAACTATTCCAGCAAATTTTTATTTTTTTCTAATTTCATATATAAGCCTACAATAATAGCCACAAAATGTCTGCAACCAAGTAATAGTTATATTAACATTGTACTCCAGGCATATGAAATCCTAAAGATCACCATGTTCTCATGACAGAACTAATGCTGGCCCAGGTTAAGTCATTTCTGTCATAAAATTTACCTAATTGAAAGTGTCTGTTTTTTTTTTTAAAGATGTATGGGTTTACTGATGTGACCGACTGAAATATTGTGTGAGATTCCATAAAATTTACAGCTTACCACATACTCTTTCTATGTTCGTCTGTATAATGTATCCAGTAAAACACAATGACCAGAGACTAGGTGAGATAATACCAACTAGATTTTCTGGAACTAGTGAACTTCTAATATAACATGTGGACATGTATTTTTATATTGTTAACAGTTTTAAATGTCCTAGCTGATTAGCATGGATGGAATTGCTTTGAAACAAGGTGGATTTAAGATTATCTGTTTGTTTCTCAGTATAAACATATAGTTGTATAATTTGGAATGGTATGAAAGATTTGCATTTTGATGCGTATGCTTCATGGAAAATTTTATCCAAATGCACATGAAGAAATTATTTGATACTAACTTTATGTTGGTCATTAATTAAAATAACTATTGGTCATTAATTAAAAATAGAAGCACATATTCTCTGTATCCACAAAAATATATTCAAATTACACAAGAAGTAAAGCCCAAAATATAATTACATTGATTTATTAACATGCGAGTACAACCAATTCACTGGGCTCACCAGAGCCCACAATATATTACTTCTGATGGAATAAAGTTGAACTATAAGAAATGTATTTTAAGACAAAAATATATACTTTGGAAAATAAACTCAATAAGTATTACAAAGGTTTCCAAGGCCAAATGACTGTGAAGTTACGATGCCATCTTTGATGATGGTTAGTGTTCCTAAAACAATGCGGCATTTAGATGTACATAAAAAATTCACAAGGAAAGTATATCATGTTTGTCTGGGAGATCAAATGACACCAGAAAAAGTGCTTCATTAAAAGAATAAGATCAAAGGTAAAATAATTCTTCCAAAGGAAGAATTTAAGGGCCAAGAGGTTGGCCTAGTGGTATAGTGCTTGCCTAGCATGCACAAAGCCTTGGGTCCGATTCCTCAGTATCACATACACAGAAAAAGCTGGAAATGGTGCTGTGGCTCAACTGGTAGAGCTCTAGCTTTGAGAAAACCCAAAGACAGTTCCCAGGTCCTGAGTCAAGACCCAGAACTGGCAAGATAAAAAAAGAATGAACTTGGGGCCGGGAGTTTGGCCTAGTGATAGAGTGCTTGCCCAGCATGCACAAAGACCCGGGTTCGATTCCTCGGCACCACATACATAGAAAAAAAAAAGGCTGGAAGTGGTGCTGTGGTTCAAGGGTAGAGCTCTAGCCTTGAGAGAAGTCCAAGGACAGTGCTTAGGCCCTGAGTTCAAGCCCCAAAACCGGCACAAAAAAAAAAGAATGAACTTAAATAGGATTGTGTTTCCAATAGTCAAGACCACCAAATGTTCACATAATAACATTTAAGTATACTGTACAGTTCTACTTGCTTGTCTTTACCAGAATTCAAAGTGTAACATTTCTTACAGGAGTCATTATCTCTTCCCAATCAAAAACTGTCTTTTGAATTTAATTATAGTGAATTAAGACTTTTATTGTCCCTACCACTTAAGTCTTGTGATTTTGACCTTTCATAATTTCCACATTTCTAAACTCAAGCATCAGTTAATTCCTGCAAATGTCTCCAATTTCTGCAGCCATGCTTTTATTCCTTTCTTTCATATAATTATTCCTGAATGTGTGTATGGACTTTTAGCCAGGATATTACAATATTCTCTACTGCATTTCTTCAGTATCCAAGGGAATAAATTACAACTCCTTTGCTAGTGAAGTAATTAATATCAGATATGTTTGTAAACAAATTCTTAGCAAGAGAATATTACTCAAATGTTTCGATATAAACACTGAAGGAGCTCCATATCAGATCTAATGGAGTCTTGGCAAGAGCAAATTAAATCCCTAGCAACAAATGCCATTGGCTAATAGAAGGATTTGTCATGAACACTATTGAGAACTAAAGTAGCATAAACTATTCAAGTGTAGGTTTTTTCATTTCTGCTATATTTACTTTACTTTCCTGTCATACTATAATATATCTACATCAATGTGAGATATAGACTTTCCTTGGCCTAGAGGTTTCTTTTTACGAGAAAGGAAAAAAAATTGTTTGAGAGAATTGTCTGTCATTATCTATAAATAGTTTGAGATTATTAGAGAAACATTATTTGCTCAGGGTAATAGTGGAAATGAGTATAATTATTAATTTAAAGGTGATATTTGAAATGGAGTGACTTCTTAATTAAAATATCATAACTCATGGAACCCAGCATGAATATTTCCTTGAATAAAGAGCTTTCAGGGCAAAGGACACTAATATCTAGCCTTCAAGATGATTACATACAGCATGTCTTACAAGCCAGAAAGCATTTTCTGGGAATATATAGTGGTATTTTTCTGCAGTCATTTGCTTAATCCTGGGGATAGTGTATTGAGTTATTTATTAATTTGTAAGGCAATGAAAAAGCATTAGAGATCCTCTTATTAGCGCCCTCTTGCAATCTGTTTCCAGACAATAAGTATATGCATTCCAGAAGAAGAGCTGCTTATTTCACATGCCTTCAGGGGCTTAATCGTCTGATGTACAAAAACATTGCACAAGTTCCAGGTTCTATACTTCCAGTGCCTGTATCTTCTGGGCAATGCTTGCATAAACAAGAGACCTTTCACTCATGTTGTCACTTAGAGAAACACTAGGTGTATGCTTAGTTTGCTTTATAAATGCATAAAAGTCCGTTCTTTAAGGTGAGAAAGTGATATCTCAATCATTAAATATAGAAATACATACATATGGGTGTGTATTTAGAGACACATACTTTATATATGTATTTTTTATGCTCTGTACACATTTATACCATGTATATACATATATGGTTATATATGTAAATAACCATGTGTATTTTATGTATTTATGTATATGTAAATTAATGTATATACATTTTCATGTGAGCATAGATATGTATATAAACCTACCACATATCACATTATTTCAGATCTTACATAGTTCCTGAATTAATAAGTAGTTATCATCAATCCAACCATTTAAGATGCCTAAGAATAGTATCTGAGTACATAAACTATATAAATGTTTTAGTAAAACCTACTACAAGAAACAAGGGCCAGGGGTTGTTATCTAGTGTCTATAATCTTAAAAACACAGGAGACTGAGATCTGAGGGTCTCGATTCTAAACCAGCCAGGAAGTTTACCTATACTTTGAATTGCGAAGGTTGCATTTTATGTCTTTAGATGATGCCAATTCTATGGATTAATCTGGTCTTTATGCCATTTTTGAAGATGGTAGTTGGTACACTAGAGTGACTAAATTAAATGAACCAAATGTAGTGATTTAGGAAGATTAAAAAGGACTATAAGGAAAACATTTTAACATTTATATTCAAGTGAAGTGGATATAAAGGTTCTTATGTCAGTTCTGAATCATCAGTGCTGTTGTATTTTAAGTAATAGTTTCAGTGGTGGACACAGAATTCAATCTGCTATTGTGGTTCTGACTTTGATGTTATTAAAGTGCAAATCCAAGAAAAATCTTATTAGAACCACAGAGAGAAAGCATTCTAGGAATAGGTGCAACAAATGACTTGTAGAGGAGAAATGAGAGACAGATGTGCCTCTGACCTGATGTTTTAAACATGATGTGAATGCATATAGGGCCAGTCTCCTTTATGCTCCCATTGGTGAGTGTTGTGCCAGTTCTCTCTGGCTAACCTTGAGAATATATTCCCAGTGACAGAGAGAAAATTAATAACGTCCATAGGGTTTTTTTCATGTTTGAGCCACTGAGAACCTAAATTAGTTAGAAGACTTTCGCACCATATTTGACTTTCATATATGCATCTGGCAAACTAATGAGGTAGTTAAATAGAACAGAAATAACTGCCCTCTGCAATCCACTTTTGTCAACCATTTGTTTTCCATACTATGTGTATTGTGGATGCAATCAATCCCTGCTGTGTATCCTCTTTAATCCATGCCTCCACAATCATCTAAGATAGCATGGTCAGCAATTGCAAGATCCCCAAATTTGCATAATTAACACCAGTAGAGGTTAATTATAGCTACCCATAAAGCTTCATTAAAATCTAGCAGTGAATAAAACCAATCTTAACATCTTAATTATTGTATAAATTACAGTTACCAGTCAGCCCACTAGTCACTGTACAATAGTGATGGGCTCATCTTCTGAAATAGGACACTTGAAACAGTAATGTAGTTCACAAACAGACCACTTTAGCTTACAATGTAAACATCTGATAGCTTCATTGTTTCTTTCTGGAGCTGCTACTCCTGAGGCAGAGCCTCTATTCATTTCTACTGAGTAATGCCTGAGGAAGATTGCATAAAAGAAAGCAAGGGATACTTGATGAGTTGGGGGCTACTTAAAGTCTCAGCTAATCAGTCTAAATCCTTAATTTTCTTGAAGAGAGCAGGAACAGGAAATCTGTTTATGCATTGAGATCAACCAACTTTTCTAGTCTTCATCACTGTCAAACCAAGTCCTTCCATAGTTCAGTTACTTCTGTCAAAACTTTTGTCAATAATTTAGCAAATTATTCTATAGTGACATAGTAGGACCATATTATTTAATCTGAATATACAAGCTCAGCTGACAACAAAATACATTAAAGAAGATTTGTGTTATTCATGCTTACTCCAATGAAGATGCTAACCTATGAATATGTGGAAAAACAAAAAGGTTGCTACTTTAACAGACAAAATTTAGTGTACATATATATATGTATGTAATCATTGAGCTGTACCTAGCAGTTTATGAACATGCCTTTGATCAATGTCATGCCTTTCAATATTCTCACCCATCCCTCAAAACCTACCTCTTCTCTCATCTTTTAATTTTATAGGATATGTATTTTTGTCACATTCTCTCCCATTTTCTCTCCTCCTTTTGGTGAAGAAAGATTAAATTATCTATTACTGTGTGTGTGTGTGTGTAAATTATCTATTACTGTGTGTGTGTGTGTAAATTATCTATTACTCTGTGTGTGTGTGTGTGTGCATGTGTATGATACAAAAGAAAGTCCAGAAGTCCCCTTTTTGTCATTCTTCTTGTTTATTCGTGCCAATATAATCTGAGAGAGTTAATTTCTTGGTGTCTATATTCAACCTAGTTCAGAAAACTTCTACTTGGGGAAAGTAAATCAGAAGAACTTTCTGTGGTTTCTTTAGTTTTAGTGGAAATGATTGGAGGCATGAAGGCTTCAGGTACACTGTTAATTATCCACGAGATATTGCTACACATTGATGACATATGGAGCTTTGAAAAAGGTAAAACAAAACAAAACATAACCAAAACTTTCACCCTAAACCTGAGAAGAATACAGTGAAAATTCTCAGACTTTGCTAGAAGTTGAAAGCTCTACCAGACTCATAGGTGCCCTGGAAGCAGAGTTGAAACAAGACAGTTAGCCTTTACTCAAAGTAAAAGAACCTTGACAAACACAGTCCATTATTTCATTAAGGCCATGATCTCTTGACACTACCAACTTACACAAAGGGTTATTTTAGCCTTTCTGGTGGAAGATAAAGTAATAATTATCTACAATTTTTCTCTGATATAAGTTCAGTAAAAACCATCAAACTTAAAAAATAGCCTATTGATTGACAAACTATCAGTACTAAAACAAAAATAATGGAATAAGTGGATTCGATGTTTGAAATAATAGACTCAGCTTCTGAACATATTTCCAAACTGAAACACCAAATATCCTTCTCAACTCAGTGAGAGTCAGCTTTACATTTTCTACTTTCAAAAAATGATTATTTGTTTGTTGAACTGGAAGTCTACATGACCTTACTTTGTGGAAGGTTGTTTCTGAAATACAGACTTGTGTTTAGGAATGTTTCTCCTCCTCTATGTCTGATGCTATGATTTTGTAGATCTGTCAGGAAAAAATACTTCCTCATTGCACTCATAACATTTTTGAGAAAAATGTCTTCTTTTTTGAATCCAGACCTCAATTATCAGCATTCAGCCTTGATAGTTTCAGTGCCATGAACACAGTCTGACCTACAGTGTTACTAGGCTTTGCTAATTGAAATAAAAGTGAACATAAATGTACTCTTCATTAGGGTTTTGAATTTATGCAAAAGCTTTTGCTGTCTTGTAATTTAAATGAGAACTTGGCAATTCTATAGGTGCCTATCATTACTAAGTATATCGTAAGTATCCACCTAAGGTTATATCTTGCAGTCGAGTTGGCAGAAGTGAAAGATGATGGGAAACTTGAAGAAGGAAAGTTCAATGGGAGGTCGTAGGTCATTGGGATTGTTTCTTAGAATCCAGCCACCACCCATGTATGTCATGTATTTATCAAGATCTGATATAAAAAAATTAAACTGTGTCAAACTGCCATCTGCCTCCTCATAGGAGTCACTAGAACACAGACTATAGCCTCTGAGATGATGACTCATAATGAATCTTTCTTGTCTTTAAGTAGATTGTCTTGAATATTTTGAGAAGGTTGGGGAAAGCCGATCAACTAAGAGATCCTTAGGGGATTTTTTTTTAAAATAACTCACACAGCATAGGTTTGCTGTTTGGATGGGATTTCATCACTCTTAGAATTTGGGCTGACTACAACTGGAATCCACTTGTTTTCTCCCACATCTGCTATGCATCACTTGCCATCCTCTGCTGCTAGATCTGAATTATGTCAAATTAATAAGCCTGAATTGGACATGGAAAAATATCTCTCAGCTTCTTGGGCAAATTTAAAACCTGGTATTTTATGGCATTTTTGATATTACCATCATGCCTATGAGTTTAATTCAAAACATTAATCAATAGATATTTTTGTTAGTTTTGATAACTCAAGAAGGAGATACATATTCATGCATGTGCCTCGACTGAAGTGTACCTTTACTGATTGCAAGGAAATACACTTCATTCAGCAGGGGAATATTTTGGCCACATGATGACAGAGGTTATATAGTTCAAGTTCTTCTGAGACTTTGTTCCCACAAATATCACCAAGAATGTTATTCTCTAGATAACATCTCAAAAGCAATAGAAGCATATTTCTATAAATATAGAATTATCTATATCTTTGCTAAATCAGATTTCCATTTGTTTTTTTGTGATGCATTCATTTATTTTCTCAATTACTTATCCTCTAAATATCCACATTTGTTGTCTCCATTGATACTGAACTGTTAAAAATTAGTTTTGGCATTATGAATGGACAGGAATAAGAATAAACTAGTTCCAAATTCCAGTTTTAGGAGGAATTCTGTATTTATAAGTACCTTATGTGCCTTCACCATGGAGAATATGTCCTAGCTAAAGCCCTTGTCCAAGGATTATGAAAGACTTGAAGATCAGCCAGGGTTGTGCAGAACCATAGCATGTGCAGTCAGCCAAACCAACCTTATACATTCATGACACTAAGTTTCTATTATTTTGGACTACTCTTTCTTGGGGTAATTTTCACTTCTTAAGTGATTAAAAACAGATGAAGATCGGCGGAAGATGGGGGCGGTTCAATGTGAGTCTTTCTGAGCTCTCGCCAAGATACCAGCTCTGACATCATAGGGGAAAGTTCATATCCAAAGATCAATCCTAAATAAGCATTAGCACCACAGAGATCTCAGTCCGAGAGGAAAAAGGCAGAAAACCAGTGCAGGAAGACAGCTTGGAGCAGGGCCAGCCACTTGGAGCAGCCGCGGAGACAAAGCCTCTATTCTGAACCAAAACAGACAATGCTTCTCGGCAGCACAGAAACTGCCGGCTCCAGACAGAGCCAGACAGAGCCTGTGAGAGCCCAGAGCTGTCACCTGGCCATAGTGCAGACGTGCCAGCTTCAAGGAACCAGAGAATCCAGCAATTTGTGAGTACCTCTGAGGAGGAGTGTCCACTTCTGCTGGTGGAAAGGCAGTGGGAAGAAATCCCCTCTCCCACTGGCTGAGAGCAGCGCCATCTTGACTGCTGGCAAAGACCTGGCCAAACCAACTGGAGCCTGAGAAGAGGTGTTGGCAGCACCATCATTCAAAAGGGCAAAGGATTTCCCAGAGGCAGCTCCCAGCACTAGCTGAAGTCCATCCCCTCCACCGGGCCACAGTCCCAGTAAACAAAGCTTCTCTGTAACTGTTCCACTTTCTTTTTTTTTCTGCCCAATCAAGCAAACTGATCCAAAAAACCACAAAGACAAATCACAAGAGAAAAAGACTTTTTGAAGTGTTTGGCTCCCAGATTTAGAGGAGACACGAGTTTTCTATCCTGCCCTCCCCCAAAACAAACAAACTGAAGAATACCCTTTCTTTTTAATATTCCTTTTTTCTTTTTCTTCTCTTTCTACCATTTTTCATTTGCATTTTTATGTGTTCTTATTTTTATTTGCCATTTTACCTACACCTTTTCTTTTAATATTATGATTCTTTCCTTTTTTTCTTTTCTTTTCCTGCATTTCTTCTGTCATTGTGGTCGTTCCTAAACACATAGTGACAGCACTGGGTACAGACTGGATACAAATGATCTTTTTTATTGATACAGTCATCTGTTTTTAATCTGTTGGTTCTTAACCCTAGTATTTCTTGTCTAAGAACTCAGAATAGTGTGAGATCTCCCCCAAACTTTTTCTTTTTTTGTTTATTTTTACTTTTTAAAATTTTCATTATTGAACTCTCCTATATATACCTTCCTCTTTTCTCTATATATTCTTCTTATTACTCTTCTTCTTTTCATAAGTTTTATCTTATTTTTTCTAAACATTGTTCTCAACTATTTTACCTTTCTATCACCTTAAATCTGTTATCCTTACACTATCACTTTTCTTCATTACTATATTAATCTTACACTCCTACATTACTCTTTCCTTACCTCCCCTGTTGTCTTTCATACTATTTTTCTATCTCTGGTCCTCTGTTCATCCTTCAACTCTTATAATACATGACTCTACAGTTGATGGTTGTTGAGCAATACTGTATATCTAGGTGTTCAATTATACTCTAGGTCCAGAGGGACTTAAATACAAAAGAGATTGGTTTGAGGGGTTTATTGTTTTGGTCATAAAACAGTGATCAGTGGTAGTATTAGATTTGTCTGTAAGTGCACAAAATGAAAGAGAAAGTGATAATACCAATCTAAAATTGTGAACATATGTTGTCTGGACAGCTAAAGAGGTCTAGGTTGGTTACATCTTAAAAATTGTAATCTTGTTTAGTATTAATGTTGCTCCCATTTCCAAATGGAAGAACAAGAAACTCAAGAAAAATGGCAAAACAAGGAATAGCATCTCCCACCCAATATAAACAGGCAATGGAGCAGTCAATGGCAAAACTAGAGGAGAGCCCTCTAAGTGCTACACAAATGCAACTGATAAACATGACTAATGAAATGTTTGAAAACCTACAGAAAGAGATGTGGGAGTAAGTCATATCTAAACGAGATGATGCCATAAACAAGGTGATATGTGAAAAAGAAGAAGCCATAAAGGAGGCCATAATAAAGCATTTTCAAAGAAAAATGGATGAATTCATAGAATCCACAAACAAAAAGGTGACCGAACTAGACCAAATGTCCAAAGAGAATAAAGCTGCTGAGCTAACCACTCAAATGGAAATCAAGGAGTTAAAGAAATTCAAACATGATCTAAAACAAAAGATTCAAGGCATCAAAAATAAGCAATTAGAAGGCAGGGAAATGAAGTAGAGAGTTTTGATAGCATGTTAGACAATGCATAAGAGAATTTCTGGCATTGAAGATAATCTACTTGTTATAAATAAAGAAGAGAAAATGAGTCAAACCAAATCTAGGAAATATGAGAGAATGCTTCAGGAGGTCCAAGATACAATTAGGATGACTAATAAAAGGATAATTGGTATTGAGGAGGGCCTGGAGAAAGAGGTCAATGGTATTTGAAATATACTTCAGGCAATGATCTCAGAAGGGCAGGCCCACCCAGATACAAGAAGCTTTTAGAACCCCAAATAAACCTGACCAGAAAAGGACATCCCATTGCCACATTTAATCCATACAGGATCAACAGAGTCCAAAGAAAAGATCCTACAAGCAGCCAGGGAGAAGAGAACAATCACCTACAAATGAAACCAATCCGAATAACCACAGATTTCAAAGCAGAGACCATGCAAGCAAGAAAAGATTGGAAGCAATATGTCATGCCCTCAAGACAAATAACTACCAACCAAGAAGGGAGCATACTGAAATAAAATCACAGACGATAATGGTAATATCACAACAGAAATTACCAAGATCCAGAGCATCATGAGGGAATACCTTTCAAACATTTGTGCCAACAAATTTGAGAATCTAGAAGAAATGGATTAATTTCTAGCCAATACTAACATACCCACACTGAACCAAAAGACCGAATAGAAATAAACAGGCCTCTTTCAAGCACTGAAATAGAAATGGCAATAAGAAACCTTCCATACAAGAAAAGCCAAAGGCCAGATGGATTCACAGCTGATTTCTATAAGGTCTTCAAAGCAGAGCTCACACCAATACTCCTCGAGCTCTTCAACAAAATTGAAAAAGAAGGCTCTTTGCCAAACTCATTCTATGAAGCCAGTATAACCCTCAACCCCAAATCAGACAGAGATTCATCAAAGAAAGATAACTATTGACCCATTTCTTTGATGAACATTCATACAAAAGTTCTCAACAAAATACTGGCCAACCCTCTACAACAACTCATCAAAAAATTATACACTATGATCAAACAGGATTCATCACAGGGAGGCAAAGCTATTCCAACATACGCAAATCAATTACTATAATTCAACACATCAACAGGAGCAATGACAAAAATCACATGATTGTCTCAGTAGATGCAGAAAATTCATTTGACAAGATCCAACACCCCTTTATGCTAAAAAGCTCTGGAGAAACTAGGAATCCATGGAACATTTCTCATAATAATAAAGGCTGTGTATGAAAAACCCACAGCTAACATTGTACTTAATGGTGAAAAACTAAAGCCATTCCAAGTAAAATCAGGAACGAGACAGGGATGCCCACTCTCTCCACTCCTCTTTAACATATCATTACAATTCTTAGTCAGAGCAATAAGGCAAAAGCAAGCATAAAGGGGATCCAAATAGGGAAGGAGGAAGTGAAACTTTCTCTCTTTGCAGATGACATGATTCTGTACTTAAAGAACCCTATCGACTCCACTCCCAAGCTCCTTGAGCTGATACAAAATTTTGGCATGATCGTAGGATATAAAATCAACCCTCAAAAATCAACTGCCTTCCTATATGCCAACAGTGAGAGCAATGAGGCAACAATGAGGAAAGCAACTCCTTTTGCAATAGCCTCAAATAAAATAAAGTAACTAGGAATTAACTAAGAATGTAAAGGACCTTTTTGATGAAAACTTTAAAACCCTGAAAAAGGAAATTAAAGCACAATGGAGGAAATGGAAAAACCCCCGAAGCTCCTGGATTGGAAGAATCAACAACCCGAAAATTGTAATCTTGATATCTACAAATTCAACATGATACCCATCAATATCTCAATGTCATTCCTTAAAGAAATAGAAGAGGCAACCCAAAATTTCATATGGAACAATAAAAGACCCACTATTGCAAAAAAAACTTCTTAGCAGAAAGAATAGCACAGGAGGAATTTCAATACCAAACTTTAGACTCTATTACAGAGCTATAGTGACTAAAACAGCTTGGTACTGGCACAAGAACAGGCCTGAAGACCAATGGAATAGAACTGAAGACCCAGATATTAACCCACAGACCTATGGTCCTTTGATAAGGGAGCCAAAAAATTAGAATGGAAGAAAGAGAGCCTCTTCAACAAGTGGTACTGGCAGAACTGGTTAAGCGCCTGCAGAAATCTAAAATTGGACCCTTTTTTGTCACCCTGCACTAGGATTAACTCCAAATGGATTAAAGACCTCAAGGTAAAAGCCAATACTCTGAAACCTTTACAAGAAGTGATTGGAGATACGCTAGGTCTCCTTGGCACAGATAGAAACTTTCTTAATAAGCACCGAGAAACACAACAATGAGAGAAAGGCTGGATAAGTGGGACTGCATTAAACTGCAGAGCTTCTGTATGGCAAAGGACATAGCTAGCAAATTAACTAGAAAGCCTACAGAGTGGGAGAAAACCTTCACTAACCATTCAATGGACAAAGGCCTCATATCTAAAATATATCAGCAGCTCAAAAAATTGAATCACTTCCAAACTAATCTCCAAAGAAACAACCATCCCATTAAAAGATTGGCCAAAGACTAAAAGAGAGTCTTCTCTGAAGACAAAAAAAAAAGGCCTATAGACACATGAAGAAATGCTCAACATCTCTGGTCATAAAAGAAATGCATATCAAAACAACTCTAAGATTCCACCTAACTCCAGTTAGAATGGCCAGGATCAAGAAATCTAATAACAACAGATGCTGGAGGGGATGTGGCCAGGAGGGATCACTACTACACTGTGGGTGGGAGTGCAAACTCATCCAACCACTATGGAAAGCAGTATGGCAGTTCCTCAAAAGACTAAACATAGAGCTCCCCTATGACCCAGCAATTCCACTACTTGGCATTTACCCAATAGTCCAGAAACAAGGACATACTAAAGCCACTAGCACAATAATGTTCATTGCAGCACTATTTACCGTAGCAAAAATATGGAACCAACCCAGATGTCCCTCAGTTGATGAGTGGATCAACAAGATGTGGTATTTGTACACAATGGAATTCTATGCTGCTGTCAGAAAGAACAATATTGCTCCATTTGTAAAGAAATGGAAAGAGTTATAAAAAATCATATTAAGTGAAGTAAGCCAGACTCAAAGGAACATAGGCTCAATGGTTTTCCTCATTTTTCACAATCATTAGAAACCTTGGGCTCTCCTAGCAGGTGTTCATAATAGAACATAATCTAGATACCTAAGGCTATATAGTATAATGCTAAATGTAAGGACCCCTAGGATATGGAACAAGAACCATATAATGAGTGATTGTTTTCCTTAATGTACTCTGTTATTTCTCATCTCTCTTGCTGTCCCTAGGTTATCTCATATTGTTACAATATTTTACCTTGTTATCTGATAACATTGTATATATGCTTAATTGGTTATTTGTAATAGCAGAGGGAAAGGGGGAAATCAAGTTGTGAGGGGGAGGGGAGTGGGAAATGGGGACCATGATATGAGAATGGGTATGAATATTTGTGAAGTAATGTACCTTCTATCTGGTGAATATAATGCTACCCTCTATTAATTACAATAAAAATGTATGGAAAAATAGATTACAAAGGACTTCTAGGTTTATTTATATTGTATGACTGTAATTCAATACATTTCATTAGAGACTAAAGATGAAAGATACCAATTATGAAATACTGAATCCACACTTAAAATACCACCAAAATAAATGATATCTAAAAATCTTGATTGCTTCTGAGCATTAATTAAAAATAAAAATCACTATACGTCTTTTTTGTTTGTTTTTGTTTTTTTATTAAAGAATTTATTAACATTGATTTTATATCATATTTCAAATGACATGTTAAACAAACAAGTGTTCAAGAAGGGAATCTGCATATGCAATCACTGGCACTTAGTTTTTGGAACATAATCAAAATTAGGCTAATGGTTTGTATATTATAGATACATATTAATTTATGAAATAAAATATTATTTCTTTAATTCATAGATTTTTATGTCTATGTAGTTATGTTTATATTTCCAATACCATGTCCATAGCATTGGGTATGCAAATATTGTGTCCTCTCTCTCATACTGTTTGGATCTAATAGCCACATATTAAGGATACCATACTCAATTTGTTCCTTAGGTCTTGACTTGTCTCACTCAACATGATTCTCTCTAGATTCATCCACTTCCCTGCAAATGCCATTATTTTATCTTGTCTGTTGGTTATGTAGAATTCCATTGTATGTGTATATACTGTATATATATATATATACATGTCATATATATATGACATTTTCTGTATCCATTCATCTGCAGTAATGCATCTGGATTGTTTCCATTACCTGGCTATTGTGAATAGTGCAGAGATAAACATAGCTGAGCAGGTGTCCTTATCATATCTTGGGTTATGATGTTCTGGGTAGATGCCCAGAAGTGGTATGGCAGGATCGTGGAGAAGGTCAATTTTCAGTTCTTTAGGAAACCTCCACACTCCTTTCCAGAGTGGCTGAACTATTCTTGATGAAGTTATATCTGATCCACATAATAATACCAAATGTTGTGGTTCAGGCACCCAAAAATTTCTCAATTCTTGTTAAGGGCTCACATTTAACCACAAAAACATATTGTACTCGCACATGCAATTTGTTGTTGAATTAACAAGCTTTCTGTAATTGCCTTTAGGGAGACATGAACTTAATGAACTCTAAGATTTCTTTAGTAGGGCACTGTGGCTTATGCCTATAATCCAAGCTATTCAGGATGTTGAGATCTGAGGATTGAGGTTCAACCCAGCCCTGATACTTTTATCTCCAATTAACCACTAGAAAACTGGAAGTGATGCTACGGTTCAAAGATCTTAAAGCTTACAAGTATAGTAATAAAAACTGAATCTTTTTTTTATCCATCCACTTTTCAACCACAATTACATGACTAAGCCTTCAAGGTCATCTATCAGTAGAGACAATGTGCAGGTTCCCTACCAAAAGAAGGTAATTAGTATTATATTATTAAAATATAAATTGCTAAGAACAGTAGTAGAAGGGAGTATTTTGAGTATTACACTTTATTCATACTTTGTGTTTTCTATCTTATGCAACACACAGATAATTCAAAAGGAGAACCTGTATATGTTTCAGATTATTTAAATGCTTCAGGTAGATTTTATCTGCCCTTGAATGAAAAATTCAAAAATTCGGATACATTGGATATAACATTATTAGTTTTTCTATTCCATACCTCTTCTCAATGAAGAAATCATTGAAAAAGTTTTATGCATGTTGAGCCAATTTTTGTCAAATATTATTTTAAGATTTTCATTTGAAAATTGTCTTCTATATACTCTTAATTAACATTTTGTCTAATAATGTTATATCCAATGTATCTGAATTTTCAATTTTTCATTTAAGGGCAGATAAAATCTACCTGAAGCATTTAAATAATCTGAAACATATACAGGCTCTCCTTTTGAATTAAATTTTTAAATCAATTTTCTTCATCACATGTAGCAGAAATATTTTTTCATATATTTTTATTGTAATTAATAGAAGGGTTACATTACTAATATATTTCATTTTCACAAATAATCTTGAAAGAGTAGAAATGGAGTTTCATTGTAATGGGCTGATTTTGTTCATACAAGCATTTTTTCATTTACACTGTTATAAGATAAGCATAAGGCAGATTGCATCTAAAATACAGTTCTCTGTTTATTCATACTTTTCAGTCAAGAATAGTGATAACGAGGAAAATCAAACCTATTTCATTCTCCAAATTACATTTAATGTTTGCAGATTAAAACATGATAAACCAAGCTTTTGTAATATGTAGAAACAAATTGTCCTTCTTGGATGATAACAAACATAGAAACTTTTCCTTTTCACATCATTATCAGATGCAATCTCATCATATCACATCCTTTTACATCGCCTCGAACAGAAAATTGTGACTAGTGTAAGAAATCTGTAAAGGTGTATGCTTCCAATTTTGATAGCAATGTTTTCTTACGATGGATTCACAAGCAAATAACAGTGGTAACCAAATTTGTCAACTCAAGTGAGTTAGTGAATGCCAGCTCTGCTAATTCTATTTTCATGTCAATTTGTTGTCTGAAAAAGTTGTGGATGCTTGCAGCAACGCAATATTTTCCATGCAAAAACAAATAACCTAAGTTTTCCTACAATGCTCTGTATTACTATCTCACATCATAGGATTTACTGCTAGGATTCCTTTTGTCTAGCGCTTTCAATGTTTTGGGAACTTTTGGTTCATATGGTATTTATTGAAGTTCAATGTCAGTTCTATTTTTCTCTGATGTTTGCTTTTGACTTATTGTCAATACCCATTGTTACCTTTATTGGTCTATTTTTCCAGGTTTTTTTTATTGTCTAATGGACATTTAATTTTTTTAATCCTCAAATATAAGTTTTACGTTTTGGTTTCTACATTTTTTTCAAATTTTATTCTATTTTTTGGTAGTTTGGAAAATAGAAAGTTCTGTTGTTTTTGATTATTCTCCAATTATTTGCCATGGCAACATGTTTCCTTATCTGGTTTTCCTTTAGTTATCCCAAACTGTCATCCTTCATTTTATCATTTGTTTAAACATACAGATTATAGTCATTAATTTCTAAACTTTCATTATTTCCATTCTACACACTCACATGTGCTTGTGGCTTGGAGTCAAGAGGAATTTCTCCATGATAAACACATAGCAGTTTTATGTAAGAATGTTGTCACTTATCTCATTGGTCTATTGAGTGTTGGGATGGAAAAACTATAAACAGACTATTTTGGTGAATAAATGATGAGCTACCTCATGGGATAAAATGGAGTGAAATGATTTTGATGTTTCCTGAAAATTGAAAAGAGAAACTGTACTTCAAAATTTAAAGATGTTCATTGAATTGGTTCCCATTTAGTGGAGGTGAGTATACTGGTCATAGCTCACTGTTGAGAGGCTTGCCTTTAGTGCATGCATAGTATTGAAGATAACAAAATAAATCTTACAATTAAAAACTTCCAGAGAACCAAGGTTATCTAAGTCCTTTCATATTTCTTTTTAGGCCTGTCGGAAAGTCATTTAGATTATAGCCTCCTGTTTAAAATCACCTTTCCTAATTTGCATTTTATTTCACTTTGGCCATTCTGTTTTAGTACTTATCATCATAATTGCCTTTTTAGTGATTTTGGATGCCTAAGGAAGGAGAGGACAGAAGGTGTTAAGTGCAAACTCAGTCATAAATTCCACTAACAGTGCCATTTTCCATAGGTATGACTAAGACCATTTGAGGTGTTTATAAAGAATTTTTTCTTTTCAGAATCACCTTCACATACATTTGTATTTCTGATGAATATCAGAGTTACAAAAATTACAGAGAACTTTATTTCTGAAAGTTTTATCAGAATTTTCCCCTATTGAATGATTGAAACCATGGAAACAAATCTGTTGGGTATTTTTTTACTTTATTGATTTTGATAATTTTATGTGGTTGTATGAAAGTGTTGCCACTCAACAAAACAGTTTATGGAAACAGCACATCTTGATCAATATCTCTGCTTCCGGTACTGTGATCCACTCCTCCCATCCCACCCCTTCCCTTGCTTTTCTTAATGTTTGCATTATGTTTTGGCTATGTATAGAATTATTTCTGTTAATTTAATTAAATTAATTAATTATTTTTATTGTTAGGGTGATATATACAGGGGTTATAGTTACATTGTTCAGTTAGTGGGTACATTACTTTTTGAGCATGTTTTTTTTTCTTACTTCCCCTCCCCCACCCTCTCCCAATCATCTTGTTTTTCCCCTACCGTATTCCAAATAAACAAATATATACAAAATATCAGGTACCAAATGAGATATAGTTACAACATGAGATGAGCCATAAGGGTGGGAAAAAAAGAAAGATATAACCTCTCATAGGACATTGAGAACATCACTTTTTTCCACTTTGATAAGTAGTCTATGTGTCCAAGGCATCTTAACCTGTGTCACCACGTGAAAATTTTTCACACACCTTTGACTCAACCATTCACTTGTTTCTTCCCAGTTCTGTGGTATATACAATGAATTCTTCCCTGCATTCTCCCCCACCCTTTCCCCCATTCATTTTTCTACCCCTCTCCTTGGCCCACCCTCCCCTCATGCAAATACCCATTTCCAGATATTTATTTTGTTCAGCTTTGACTTAGTCTCAATCTCATGAAATCCAGAAGGAAGGAGGGTAAGTAAGTACTTACCTGATCTCATGTATTCCACGTTCTGGCTTTTGGAACTTCAAACTCTTTCAACACCCTTATCATTTTGTTGGACCAGAAATCTGCTTTTGCATTTGGTAGCAATTACTTCAATTTCTGTTGAAATGATAACCTCAAATATTTGTAGAAAACTATCAAAGACTTTTATTTAATCTCTAAAATAAACTTACTATTTTCCCTCAGTTACTAAATATTTGACATAATCTCAAAACACTACTAAATTTTATTCATCCTCTCAAACAAACCTGCGAGCACTCCCATTATGCTCCCAGTTTTCAGAATGGAATGTAATACAGAACTTCATATGACCCTCCTTAAGTAAATTATTCAGTATCTTACAGCATTATTATGTTTACTTTGGTAGATGTTTCCAGTCAGGCTCAATACATATTAACCTCTCACATGTAGAGCACATTCCCAAGTACAAATCCTATTGTTGAAAAATGTTTAATTTTACAGAAATTGTGAGTACATCATCAGTTATGACAGGATTTTTTAAGTGCATATACTAAAGTGGTTTCTAAGGAAAATACAGCATGGCATTTTAAACCAAAATATTATGGAGAGGAATATGTTTTCAATTGGAGCGTACTGGAGGAACTGAGGTAAAAATTATGAAATTACTCTATTCATAATATGAATCTACAATCTGAAACATTTTGCAAATAGAGATCATAATAACTTTTCCTTGAATTTTTTTGTGAAAAGTGTGACTACTTAGAGCCATTTGGTATAGACAAAAGAAAATTAGACTTAGATTTATGCATTCTAGATTCAAATTCTAATATATATTATTTACTCAAGAGCTACTAGAATGTGACTGAAATTCTAAGCCTTGCTTTCCTGAATATCCTCCAACACTGAGATGAGTTTCATTCTTACTCCAGTCCCTGAAATCACTTTGATCTGCATAGCTGTCATGACAGAAATGCTAACTCAAGCAACAGTATAGGCATAGCACATTTATTGTGCTATGTTGAAAGACATAGTTTTAGCATTTTAATAACTAAATTAAAGCAAGTCAGTAAAATTTAGATGTCCCATTCATGATTAATGTTTTGTATAGCTTTCTACATTTAAAAAAGCCCTAATTATCAAAGGAAGGAAACAGAAATTTTACTGTAGCCAAGAAACAGAAGGATTTCTGTCTTGGATTTCATTAAAATGGAATATCATATGTAAAGGTCAACAGGTCTCCCATTTATTCTTGTAAGTTTAATTGTTTCTTTGCAAACTAAGTGGTCTAAATGAAAGAGAAAGATGGTAACCAGGTATACATTCTCTGTTTCTTGGCATAAAAGATTACTTGGTTTATGGGAGTTTAAGTAGTCCTCATCTAAAACATGTCCTGATGCCTTGACACTTAATGTACTGGAAAATACACATGAGATATTAACACCATCACTATACTCTACTACTTAGAAGTGACATTGTATTAATCAGTCACCAAGACATCTTCTAATAGCTATATGATAGCATCCATTCTAGCTTATATTTTAAAATCAGAATTAATTTCTGCATAGAAGTCTTTAAGATTTGAATTTTCTACCTTAATTTCTTCTCTGATCATCTATGTCACAACCCAAATATTTTTTCAACAAAGTGTTTTTAAGGATTCAGCATCATATGAAAACAATCAGAGGTAAATCAGTAGAAATAAAAAAATAATGAATTTACAGATAGTAGCATGTTATCAATTTCAATTGGGCCCTACAGCTATATGTGGCAGTTATGTTTCTATGAATTTGATGGGATTCTGATAACTTCCCTTAGCTAGATGGTGCAATAACTAATTACTTTGCCTTCCCCTATCTTCGTTGAGGAGTGAAAAGCTAAAACCCAATTTGCTCAGTAATTACTACATTTGTGAAAAATAGCACCAAAGCCTTGGTATGTTTTACTTGTCTCCTGGGAAGACTCATGTCTAATTTTTTCACTGTTATGGTTCATAATATAGAAGAGTCCTCTGACTCTTCTATTTTGTCTTGCAATTACTGAGTTTTCTCATTCTATTGTGAATACTGCTCTGAACTAAGATTAGCCTAACTGAGCTTCCTTTTAAAATATGCCTACCCATCAAATGTGTCAGGACTAATGCATTCAGTGACCACTGAAAAAATCAATGAACAGCACACTTTTCTGCTCTTTACAATGATCAATAGGATTCACATAATGGTTGGGAAATTTTTAATCATTACAACTCAGAATCTTCTTAGCATAAATCTCCTTTGCATTATAACCTTCCATTTCCCACTTCTTGAATTTACAGACACTGAGTAATAGCAACATAGAAGATGCATTATGAAAGCAATACAATGAGAACTTCACACTTCAATGATAATGAGTTTAGATCTCAAAGGACTGTTTTCAGGGCAATGTGATATTTTCTCTATTTTGTATTTGAAATCTACAAATTGAAGTTTTGGTTAGAATGTGAGAATTATTTAAATGTAATTTTATTCAAATATTCAGATACAAGGAATAAGAAATTGCTTCTTTGATTCTTTAAAATTATCAAAACTTCTTTGCAGTTTTCAAAATTGAATTTTAAATGTTTTTTCCAAATTTATACATGCAAACACACACATATACATACATATATTATTCCTATATACATATGCATATATATCATGAAAAAGAAAGTAATTTTGGTAAATATCTTTTGGGAAAGATAGAGGAAAAACTCTACAAATTAGTAAAGACAAATCTTTGTTAACCGTTTAGGTCTTCTTTCAGTGTTTTTATTTTTTTATTGTTTTTGCTTGGTGCTAGTATTCTTATCTGGCAGTCATGGAGTCTTTTCATGCACTCTATCACTTATATTACAGCTTTAGCCAAAGAATTTTATTTTAGCATTCTATTTTTTATATTAGCAAGAGAATGTCCTTATTGCTATCATACCAATTAATTTGGTGATTGTGATATTTCCATGTACATCATTTGGATCAATTCATTTATTCTCAAAGAACAATTTCTTTGTGCATGACACATACTGAGTAAGGTAGTGGTGTGACATACTGAACAAATACAAGGTACAGTTGCCACTTTGGATCATTTTTAATAATTCATCCACATGTAAGTCTGGTTCTGTTTGTGCACTCATACATGTATGTGAAGCCCATACAAACAAGCTAAATAAAACATGGCTTTACAAGCCAGAAGATCTTCCTAGTGGGTTAGTAATCTAGTACTCGTATTCTTAACTTCATGGCTCTACTGTACCACCATGTTTGGTGCAATCACCTATTTTCTGGATGCCCCAATGTCTCCCCATGTTAGAGGAAAGTGAAATGAACAGTAGAGAAATTACATCATATAGTGATAGTCCCCATACACCAAAAGAAAATGTGAAGTATTAGTATTAATATAATTATCACCTGTGAGATTAATGTATTCTTAATTAATTATATTAAAAAACACTAACTGTTTGACCCTCAAACAAAAAAACTATAGCTTTAAATATACTTTACACTTTCAGCTGATTTGAAGAAAGACAGCAGTGGGGCCCATTAGTTGTGCTAGACATGGATGAAAGTTAACTAAACAACTCAAGGGCAGTGAGGGGAGGGAGGAAATGGCAGAGAAAAAAGAACAGCTGAAAATAAACAACAGGAAAGAAATGTACATATCACTTGATCAGGAATAAATAATTTTATCATTAATATTCGAAGAGTTAAACTTTTTTTTCCTATGTAGAACTTGAGGTCTTCATATATTTTTGTTAATCATAAACTTCGTTAATCAAAATGATGACCCATATAAGTGTGAAGGTAAACATGATTATAAATAAAGGAAAAATTAATAAAAATATTTTAGACTAAACTGAAAGAAAATTTGAATCATAATACTCTATTTGACCTTTACATATGAGTTGCATACTTTCTGAATAAATCTTTGGACTATATTTTAGCCCTTTGTGTACCCAGAATTTTCTATATAGGCAACATGCATGTGTGCACCACCTTTGGCTTGGTTGTTCCACATTGTTTCCTGTTATAAAAATTAGGTTTTTAGGGCCGGGAGTTTGGCCCAGTGGTAGAGTGCCTGCCTACCATGCACGAAGACCCGAGTTCGATTCCTTGGCACCACATACATAGAAAAAAAAGGCAGAAGTGGTGCTGAAGCTCAAGTGGTAGAGCTCTTGCCTTGAGGAAGTCCAAGGAGAGTTCTCAGACCCTGAGCTCAAGCCCAGGACTGGCAAAAATATAGGTTTTTATTATTTTTCAAGTAGTTTTAGCAGGGGGTTAAAATTCAGAATTTCAGTTTATAAGTACAATACATCTTGATTAATGTCATCCCTTCCATGATTCTCCATCATCCTCCAACCTCACCCATCTCTTCCATTTTCCTAGTTCTACAGGGTCTATGTTTCATTTGTTCCCTTTCCACTCTTCTTTTCAGCCACCACCACTTTATTCCATCTACCCTCAAATATGAGCTTTCTGATATTTATTTATTTTGAAAATCTATCTAAATTGCTCTAAGGTCATACTTTGCATTACCATGGCTTGTTCAGTCTATTTATCTGATTTTACATGGGTAATACATAGCTATTAATTTGTATGTATTTCATTGGTCATAATGCTTTATCCTATTTTCTTAAGAGAGAAAATAATCATTCCCAAATAACTAATATTTTTAATTACTATTAGTTAATATTTTAGTTTGCTTCTGATAACTGAAAATGTAAGAGCATTTTATGATGCTTCTTGTATTGTTGAAGTAACTAATTGTATTGCTATTCTTCCTAAGGTATAGTAAGTTTTAAAGTTATTTCTAGACTATTTTTATTACTATAAAATACCTACTGCCCTTATGTATATAAAGCAACTGGTAAACTACGCATATTTCATTTTCTGAGATACTTTAAATGAGCTGTTTTACCTATGTTTGTATGACAATGAAACAAATGTTTTTAGCATAATATGTTAGATGTGTTTAGCACAAATGTGTTTTGTTAATCACTTTGTTGCTGGCATGTGATATATTTTTGTACATATGTAAATTACAAGTATTTAGATTTCTATACATTTTGGCACCATTTATTGACATTAAATTTTTCAAGTTCTTTCACTGAGAGTAATGATCCACTTTCCTCAATGGCAGGGACACATTAAATAAGACTAATCAATTATTTTGTATAAATTTATCTTTTACCCCACTACAAATTTTGTTCTCTTTAAATACAAATACATTTAGGTACTCAGTTGTACAATTATCATATTATAATTCTATCTTTAGTCAGAATATATGATTTCGGAAAGAATGTCTATTTAAAAATATTAGATATTTTACTTTTTTCTTTCTCCTCTCATCTATTTAAAACAAAAACACTTTTTTATTAAAGAATCTATTAACATTAATTTCTTCCATCATATTTCAAATGACGTCTTCAACAAACAAGTATTCAAGAATGAAATCTCTGTATACAATGACTGGCACTTAGATTTTAGAACATAATTAAAATTAGGCTGAGGGTTTGTATGTCATAGATACATATTAATCTATGTAATAAAACATTATGTCTATAGAGTCATAAATTTTTATGTCTATGTAGATGTGTTTATAATTCTAATACCATGTCCATAGCATTGAGTACACAATATTGAGTCATCGCTCTTGTACTGTATGGATCTAATAGCCACTTTTCTGTGACAGAATTCATTGTCAATTTTATCAGGTGAAAGACTGCTGACAGTTCTATTTTTTTATACTACTGTGAAAACTGTTTAAATACAAAATTGTCAAATACCTAAGCCATGCGACTATTTTAAAATCAAGTCACTTTTCTAATAGGACTCCATGGGGATAATTCTTAAATACTTTATGCTGTTCTCTCCATCAAATGTAGAATGAATCAAAGATAGAGCATTACAAATTAAGTAGAATTTTGTCTTGTATATAGGAAGCAAGAACAAGCATCTAATCAAAACAAATCAAAGTGAAAACTCTCCTTAATATGGACCCTTCTGCTGTATGCCACCTCATTACCTCTTATCATTCCTACTGAGTAACTTTTATAGGATAGAGTTCATCAGAACTGTCTACCCAAAATCACATATGGTATTAATGTGATAAGCTATGTCCCAAGGAAGATACTGGCTTTTTGGTCTAAATTTTTAGTTTCATTTCTGTAGCATTACTATCTTTTAAATATATTTTCATTATCTCTAGCAAATCCATTCTTGATAGCAAGATTAAAGCATGTCTCCTTTTATAGACATAGCCACAGCTGGTTATACAGATCTTTGATAATTTTATATTTTCCATGAATTATAGAGCCATAGACCTCATTTTAGCCTTTTATTATGATGCATCTAATTCACTAATTCCCAAATCTAATACACACTACTATTATTTTTTATAATTTAATGAAGAAAAATTCAAGTACTTTCATGTGCTATTTTCTTTTGAGACGATGATAATGAATTTTAAACGTTGTTTAACACTGACCACGTGCCCTATTTTCTCAAATTTTGAATATTTGTATTTATCAAATTAGCAAATTTAAATAATTAATCTGTATTCCAATCTGGAATACATACATAGTCCTTTAACCAACTTCTGAAATAATGGATATATATATATATATATATATATATATATATATATATATATATATATATATATATCCTTGTGCTTGGAATGTTATTTTAGTAACCAAATAGTACATTTCCTCTCAACTCTTTACAAGTCTTGGTCCCCACTCTGTGTCTAGTCAGCTGGATTAACCTTCATTGTTACTTTTATAACTTGTGGGTTTTTTTCACTAATACTTCAGAGCTACTTGGAAAAGCTATGATTGAGACCTGAGGATTGCAATTCACAATCTGGGCAGAAAAGTCTGTGTGATTCTTATCCTCAGTCAACCATCAGTAAGCTAGAAACGGAATAGCGACTCCTGAATGAAAAAACTAAAAGACAATGCCTATCCCCCGAGTTCAAGCCCCAGTGGCCAAAACAAAAAGCAATCCAACAAATGTATGTGCTATATATAAGGAATTCTGAGAAATATACATACCCTATTTTTACACAAATGATACAATGATTGTGAGGATTCATCTTATAGAATGAATGAGAGAATTTAGTTTTCAAAATTATATGACCTAGGAGACTTATGTTTCTTTATTACTCATCAAAACAGATACAAATTTTTCTTACATGAATTTGCTACCTTATATTATAAGCACCCCTCTATTTAGTTAGTTATCTAGCAATCATCTGTACACCCATCCTTCTATCATATGTTTATCTATGCATCTATCTCCTGTTGCTTATTTTTTAAAAGGTATCTTTATTATCTTTAAGAGATTGGACAAAGGTGTTTCCATTTACCAAAGCAGTTTATGAACATAATGTATCTAGATCACTGTCACACCCCTTCAACACCCTCACTCATTCCTCTCAACCTACCCCTCCCTTTACTTATTTTAATTTTAGGTTATGTATTGGTCTGTCTCATTCCCACCTCCCCCTCCCAAGAAGCTATGTTATCATTTTGGTGAAAAACAGTTAACAAATTTCTAGACACAAATAGAAGAAATGCCAAAAAATTGTAGCTATGAATGAGAAGAAGACAATGGTTCAGACATATGTCCCTTTTTGCAAAATATGTGTATGACAATCACTGGATGTGCTGCAAAACAACTTATTTACACACATCATTTACTAGATATTTTTAATAGTGCCTTGCATGTACTGCTTAAAAGCAGATTTATTTTGCCGGCTTGAGCTCAGGGCATTAAACATTGTTCTTGAGCTTTCTCAAGGCTAGTGCTCTACCCCTTGAGCCACGGTTTGACTTCTGGCTTTTTCTGCGTATATAATACTGAGGAATCGAACCCAGGACTTCGTGCATGCTAGACAAGCATTCTAATTCTAGGCCACACTCTTAGCCCCAAAAGCAGCTATTTTGTCTACGCACAGAAAAGTTGTGGGAAAGATATAGATACTTATGGTTCAAAAACAAATGAAATACATACATACCTACATATATATCTAAACATACACATAAATATATTAATATAGAGATAAGTATTGGGGGGAAACATGTACAAAGAGCAGAAAACAATTCACCATTCTATTTATATGTAATGAAGAGTATTATTTTCCATCTGATGAATAAGTTATTATTTAGTCTTACAGAAATTTATCTTCCCACATGCATTTCAACACACATAAATAGTTCTATAGTAATAAGGATGTATATGTTTCATACTGATCAATTTAGTGAATGTTAATCCAATGAAAAACATAATTTCCTTGCTTGCAGAAATGTTTCCTGTGGATGTCTCATCTTCTAATGGCTGATTTTCTCTAACAGTTACATTTTCTACCATGTAAACCTCCACATGCCAATTCATAGATTTATTACAGCATAATTTAAAAAGTAATCTAATGCCATTACTTGAAGGAAATTTAAAATGTTTTGTGTCTATATCACATGACACTTCTAAGTACGTATTGTTAAACTTGTAGTATGTATTTCCCCTCAGAAAATGACAGCCAAACGGAATATGATGATCTGTGAGAAACTAAGAGGAACACACAACATAATTTAGTGAATGAGAAGCTATGACATATTTAATTATTTTCAGGTGCTAACCAATGAAAAAATAATATGTTACATCACTGGGACAATTATAACATAAAGCATTTTTAAAATGCTTCAAATACAGCTGTTAGGTTAATATTGATGTTGAACAAGTCTTGGAGGCCAAGTTATTCTCTAACATAACTTCAGGTAATTAGTAAACAAATAACCAGGACATGATAGAAATTAACATTACCAGGTATACATTTTGTACCTTGCAACACATACTTTGTTGCTATTCAGTTCAATGTTATGTATAGCATATGAATGTGTAAAAAGCTAGAATTTTGCTAGTACTAAACCAAGGAGAATATATGGATTAGTAATATAGGATAATTTAACTCTTAAATATATATTTTATAATTTCTCTACTATTAAATCTCTGCTGATTTTTGTTAAGATGTGCCTCCAATGAAATTTCTTAGCATATCTCTATCCAAATTTTCTAATCCACTAGGATCTTATAAGAATTGGCTTCTTTTGCTGTATGAATAAAATTTAAATTATAGAAAAGAGAGAGAAGAGGGACAGGAGCATAGCTTGGTGGTAGAGTGATTGTCTAGCATGCACAAAGCTCCAGATTCAATTCCTCAATACCACGTACTCAGAAATGGTGGTGCTATGGCTCAAGTGGCAGAGCACTAGCCTTGAACAAAAAGTGTGCAAGGACAGTACCTAGGCCCTGAGTTCAAGCTCCAGGACTGGCAAAAATAAAAGAGAGAATGAACAATTTTAAAGCCATATCACTTTCACCATTTTGTACAGAAATACAACAGATGGAAACTTTTTACATATGTATCAGCTATGAGGCTTACCCCTTACCAGGCAAAAGACAACAAAAAATAAGGACAAGGAAGCAATCTGATCTATCTTTAACCTGAATATTTACATATAGTAGCTTAAATACTGAAGCAAAATGTTGCAGCATAATGAAAAGATTTACCTTACTCATTTTAAGCTATGATGTATATATATTTATATATGTGCATTAAATAAAATATTGTAACACTAAGGAAGTTGGAATCAAGAAATAATACATCATAATACATGAAATTAGACTGTAGAAAAATAACTAAAATATGGTATATATAGAAAAGAATATTGCAAAATAACAAAGAAAATTAAAACCATTACTTTGTAAATAACGTATAGAAGATACACTACATGTGGAGGAGGGATATCTTTTAAAAATGTGCACTAATTTTATCATGTCCAAAGACCATAATTTTCAGGTATTAAACTAAAGAAAATGTTACTTAATGTTCATTAATTCAAAATATATATATATATGTCTAATCATTTACTCTGAGGATCTCTAATACATGCAGAATGTAGTACCTCATATTGAAGAGACACTTTCTGTGTATTGCTGTACCTTCTCTTCTTGTACATGTAGCTTCCAAACTCTCCCTCCTAACAGTTTGCCCATAAATTCTGTACCTTACTATAATTATACACATGCTAGTACCAATGGACTCATGTGTCTCTGTCTCCTCATATGTGCTCTATTAAATATTAATTATTTTTGTTATATATTTTGTATATATCAATGCAAAAAACTTTCATCCATCATGTGACCATGTAATAATTAGTAATTAAAAAAATTGGAGTACCTGTGGTCAGACAGCATAATATCTAAATCTGAAAATGCATACTTAGCATTTACCAAAATTTTGCTAACTTTATCATTCATTCTTGAAATCAACATTTTCCTAATTTTATCACCTATCTCTGTAAAATCCATTCATCTGAGGAAGAGACTGGGCACAGCCACGCTAAATGAAACTAGTGACAAAGAATCCTTCCATCATCTTTCTTCCCTGCATTGTTGAGGTACAAAGCTGGTTTAGCTATGATGGCTGTCTTAACAGTGTAATGGAACAAGACAGAGAAAGCCCCAGAGTTGGAGAATGATAGTGTGCCTACCTTGCCCTGGAGCTTATCTTTACAGACAGGCAGGTGTACTGTACATGTCATAACTACTGGTTTTTTTCTTAAAAGTTTCACCCTTCCTTTGATACAAGGCAGATATAATTCTTGTTTTTGCTATAGGAGCAGAATAATCAAATATCGTTGGTCTGACAAGGAGAAGGTAGGTCAAATATGATGAACAGACATACAACTAGTAGCTAGTGGAAGATGTAGAGACAGAAGTTTAATGCAAAGAACTTGTAGTGTACAAGTAATATCAGTGTTTAGTATTCTATGGCAGTTATAGAACACATTCAACATCTACATGAAATACTGTACAATTTCAAGTGTGAAAAAAATTCTTACATGTTAACCCAGTCAGAAATCACAGAATAGTCACACAAAAAAAGACTTTAAGCCTTTGCAAGTCTTTGACACATAAAGACACTGAGCAAAAAGTAATTAAGTCAAAATTATAGCATAGATTTGTAGTGAGAAACTGAAGAATATCGTCACTTTTAGGAACATACATATATATGTCATTCTCTATGGGAAAGGTGTAACACTAATAAATGAAATCTCATACATAACATTAGCTAAAAAAATCCTAATTCATAAAAGCCAGAAATGATTAATATCCACCTCCCCCAGATAAATAAATATAGAAGTATTAAAGAAAACAGACTCTCTTAATATTTGAAAAAATATATGTATATATTTTTGTCAGTCATGGGGCTTGAACTCTGGACCTGCATGCTGTGTGTCCCTGAGATCTTCAGCTCAGGGCTACCACTTGAGCCACAGAGCCACTTCTGCAAATATATTATTGAACAATATTTGATTGTTTATCTAAAGAAAATTTCAAATTTTCATTGGTTCATAAATCTAATATAGCCAAGAAACTAAAAATGTAGAGTATATGTTATAAGTTTTTGAAACTCAAATAAGTAGTAAAAGTTGATGCATATCTTTATGTTTAGAACAGAAAAGTTACAGCTAGATGGATTTCCTGTCATGAAGGATAACTGTCATCCAATTATTTTTATGGTTATAAAATATTTTTTGGCTTAAGATATTAATGATTTATGTTTGAAGTTTTTCTTCATTGATGAACTGTATGTTTTTATCTAGGTGTGAGTATATATTCAAATACCTGTGTCTAAGTAACTTATTCAGACTTCATGAACAAAAAACATGGACACAGTTTTGAAATAACATATTTTCTTGTGTTTCCACTATCAATTCATGATTAAAAATACATTTTTTAGAAATTTGTTGTATTCTGTTATTTTGCAGTCTCTTTGGTTGGTGATACTTTCATTTATACATTCAAGTTAAATGCATACATTATTGCATACATTTTTCAACTTACTCAAAGAAAACTATATCATTATTACTATTTGTGGTACTATATGAACTTGAAAGGTTATTTGTGGGATTTTAACGCAATAGTTTTTTTAAATAATCCTACATTCACTCATTTAGATATTTGCATTGCTATCAACAGAGCATTCCTTTAAATCTATGATTTTAAAATATCAATATATTTATTTCCAATCTCATGGGAACATATCAATTACTTTAATCCTATAAAAGCATAGTGCAAGCTGGACAGGGTGGCTCATGCCTGTAATCCTAGCTACTAAGGAGGCTGAGATCTAAGGATTGCAGTTCAAAGCCAGCCCAGGCCCTAAAGAATATAGGATTCTTACCTCCAATTAATCACCAGAAAATGGGAATTGGGGCTGTGACTCAAGGGTAGAGTGGTAGCCTTGAGCATAAGAGTTCAGTGAAAGCTCCTAGGCACAGAGTTCAAGCCAGATGACCCATAAATAATTAATAATAATAATAATAATAATAGGGTTTTCATATATTTGGCCATCTATATAATTCATTTTCTGTGATGTATTTTAATCTCCTGAGGTTTATAAGACATAATGTGAAGGCTTTGGAAACACAGTGATATTTCTGTCCTACATTCTTCTTGACATTAGGTCTCAGAGTAATGCTGTTCTGATCATTGAATGCAATGTGTAAAAGCAAGGAAAACTATAATTCTTTCTCATCTGACTTGAGATTTTCTCAAATTCAATAGTAATTCTTTTATTAAAAAAAGACAGGTCTTTTTTTTATTTCTTCTTCAGAGAAGACTCTCTTTAAGTCTTTGGCCCATTTTTTAATGGGATGGTTGCTTTTTTGGAGATTAGTTTTGGAGTGATTCAGTTTTTTGAGCTGTTGATATATTTTAGATATGAGGCCTTTGTCCGTTGTATAGTTAGTGAAGATCTCCCATTCCGTAGGCTTCCTAATTTACTAGCTATGTCCTATGCCATACAGAAGCTCTGCAGTTTAATGCAGTCCCACTTATCCAGCCTTTCTCTGATTTGTTGTGATTCTTGGTCCTTATTAAGAAAGTTTCGATCTGTGCCAAGGAGACCTAGTGTATCTCCTATTCCTTCTTGTAAAGTTTTCAATATGTTGGTTTTTACCTCGAGGTCTTTTATATCAATCTAAATTTTATGTCCTGGTGAAATTTTGATCTCATGGGATCAAGTTTCCAGCCAAGGTCATTCCCTCTAGTGTTCCACTAAAGGAAATTGATGTCTTAGTTGTGAGCTGAGAAGTATTACAGTTTTAAGATAATGTGGAGACTATTCGATCCCCATACAGATATAACATCTTCCAGATCCTACTTACAAAGCTGTCATACTTCTCAGCACATTCATCATATCTCTTTGTTTTTTCTTGGAAAAGAAAACCAGGAGAGTTTGGGACTGTACTTTAATGGTAGAATATTTGCTTATCCTGCATAAGTCCATGAGTTCTGGCTATCATTTGTAGCACTACAAAAGTGGAAATTAGACCTGTTACATAAAGAAGATTGTAGATTGTAAACAGCCTATCTCTATCTCAATATCTGTCTTTCTTTGTCTCTTTCACACACTCACACATTCACACTCACACACAAATACAAAAGCATATATCCATTATTTTGTTTCTTCTTAAGTTTATTTTCTGCTCTATTGATCTTCTAGAAGTAGTTATGCAAAGAAGTAGCCATTTAACAAAGCAGTTTATGAATTCAATGTCTCTTGATTAATTCCACTTCTTTCAATATTACATTTTGAGAAATACAATAAAGGCATCTTTAGAGAAGTTCTGTCAAACCCTGACTCATCTGTGGTTAGTTCAAAGGTGCACTATTCCTCAAAGTAACCCACAGACAATACCTGATCAAAAATGTAATATGAATGTCAGGATACCTTTGCCATCCTTAGAATAGATTTCAATGTCCTTTAAGCTTCAGAACTCTCACTGTTGCCTAGAATATTTGTTAGAATTCCATTACAGCTAAAATTCTCCCTGCTCAATCTGACACACAAGGATCATCAATAAGTATTTAGCATGACATTAATAGAAACTAATTGGCAGTATTCTTTTGTATTTTTTGGCCAGTACTGGGCTTAAACTCAGGGCCTGGGCACTGTCCTTGAGCTTTCTCCAGGCTTACACTTTACCACTTGAGCTACACTACTACTTATGACTTTTTCTATGTATGTGGTACCAAGGAATCAAATCCAGGGACTTGTGCTTGTTAGACAAGCATTCTTCCACTAGGCAACATTCCCTCTGCAGTTAATGCGGCTTGAGCTCTGAGCTTGTGTGTTGTCCTTGAGCTTTTCTGCTCAAGGCTACTCCCTACCACTTGAGCCACAGCACCACTTTCAGGTTTCTGGTGGTTAATTAGAGATAAGAGTCTCATGGACTTTGGTGCCTGGGCTGGCTTTGAACTTTTATCCTCAGATCTTTGCCTCCTGAATAGCTAGGATTATAGGCATGAGCCACCTCACCAAGGTTGCACTTTGCTTTTATATGTAACAACTTATTACTAATATCCTTTGGTGTTCAGGCTTTATCGGCTTGAAATTGTTGCTAAGTCTATTTATTTTAACTCAATAGTTAAAAACAAAATATATCATAAAATTACAGCAAAGAGAATTTATTTTGTTGTTTTACAGTTTCTTGTGTGGGAAGTATATAGAAAATTGAAGTATACCTAACCATGTCATTCTTTAAGAAAATAATCCTAATATATACTTGCCTCTACTAAATTTCAATGCAATGTTTCTGCTTTAGTATGTAACTTCCATTAGTTTTGGATATCCTGGGTCCTATATAGCTTCATCATATCATTGATTACATATCATTCGTTCAAAATGATATCTTCTGATTAGAAGATTCTAGCAATTTGTTATTTAAAATTTTAGCCTATAAACAGAGTATATTAGAAAAAATTATAGTTTTGGAGTTTCTCATTAAGACATATACCCTAAAATTATTTATTTGTAAAAAAAAATCAAATAAATCCCATAGTTCATACCAGAAATTTAGTATCTACTTAGGTACTTTTCCTAAGAGTTTACATATCCTCAAGTTCCTGGTTGATATTTCAATTCAGTTTAACTTAAAATTACTAAGTTTAAGTTAATAAGGACAGAGTTATGCAAGAAACACAATGTAACATTTTCAAATGATAGAAGATTTTTGAATTTCATGATGGATGACTTTATATAGAAATATGTTCTGTTGCAATTTTAAGTGTGATACTCTCCTCAATTTATAAGAATAAAAAGCCTTAAATTATAATACTGTCTCCTTCTTTAGCCGCTGAGATCAGTGAATACAAGCTTTACAGAATGTTCCTTCAAGAGTGCCTTCTCTTGTTGCTACATAAACTCTGTTTAACTTTCCTTTCAGTTGAAAACAGGCACAAAGTGATGAAAGCTGTTGGACTTATTATTAATCTCCATAAAATCTTTACTGAAAAAGTGCTGTTGATTTTTTAAAAAATGTGTGTTCACCAATATGGGTAAAGCACTTAATACAAGTGATTTTTTAAAGAAGTTATTAACATTGATTTTTACATCATATTTCAAATGACGTATTTAACAAATAAGTATTCAAGAAGGGAATCTCTATATACAATCACTGGCTCTTAGATTTTAGAACATAAATAAAATTAGGCTGAGGGTTTGTATGTCATAGATACATATTAATCTATGTAATAAAACATTATGTCTATCGAGTAATAGGTTTTTATATCTATGTAGTTGTATTCATATTTCCAATACCATGTCCATAGCATTGGGTTCGCAAATATCGAGTCCTCGCTCTAGTACTGTTTGGGTCTAATAGCCACATGTTAAGGATACCATACTGCCTTTGTTCCTTTGGACTTGACTTGGCTCACTCAACATGATTCACTCTAGATTCATCCACTTCCCTGCCAATGCCATTATTTTATCTTGTCTTTGGCTATGTAGAATTTCATTGTGTCATTGTGTGTGTGTGTGTGTGTGTGTGTGTGTGTGTCTATCACATTATTTTTTGTATCCATACATCTGCAGTAGGGCATCTGGATTGTTTCCATGGCCTGGCTATTGTGAACAGTGCAGAGATGAACATAGCTGAGCAGGTGTCCTTATCATATCTTGGCTTATGATGTTCAGGATAGATCCCAGGAGTGGTATGGCAGGTTCGTAAGGAAGGTCAATTTTCAGTTCTTTAAGAAACCTCCACACTGCTTTCCAGAGTGGTTGAACTAGCTTACAATACCACCAGTAGTGCAGTAGGGTTCCTTTTTCTCCACAACCCCACTAACATCTGTCATTGTCTGAATTCAAAATCTTGGCCATTCTTATTGGTGGTATCTTAGGGTTGTTTGTATTAGCATTTCCTTTATGCCCATGGGTGAACAGCATTTTCTCATATGCTTTTATGCCATTTTAACCACTTCTTTTGGACACGGAGAAGGCATTTGACAAAATACTACATCCAGTCATGTTGAAAGTACTAGAAAAAATAGGAATAAGGGGTACATTCCTTAAAATAATTAAAACCACATATGAAAAACCTACAGCCAGTATTATACTAAATGGAGAAAGACTGGAACCATTTACCTTAAAATCAGGAACTAGACAGGGATGCCCACTCTCTTCACTTCTCTACAATATATTGCTGGAAACCTTAGCCAGAGCAATAAGGCAAGAAAAGAATATCAAAGGGATCCACATAGGGAAAGAAGAAATTAAACTATCCCAATTCTCAGATGATGTGATCCTCTACTTGAGTGACCCTATAAGCTCCACTCCCAAACTCCTAGAATTAATAAACCACTTTAGCAAAGTGGCAGGATACAAAATTAACCTTCAGAAGTCAGTAGCTTTCTTGTACACCAACAATACACAAACAGAAAGCAATCAAGAAAATGATCCTATTTGCAATAGCCCCTAAAATAGCAGCCATGTGCAGAAAACTAAAAATTGATCCCAGCCTTTCACCATGCACAATCATTAACTCAAAAAAGATCATAGACCTCAATGTCAGACCAGAAACCTTGAAACTGCTACACAGTAGAGTTGGAGAGACACTGGAACTCGTAGGCACAGGCAAAAATTTCCTGAACAGAATCCCAGGGTCATATCAGATTGGAGAGAGTCTCAATAAATGGGACTACCTTAAAATAAAAAGGTTTTGCACAGATAAAAGCATAGCTACTAAAGTAGAAAGACAACTAACCAAGTGGGAAAATGTATTTACCTATAATGCAACAGAAATATGCATAATATCCATTATCTACAGGGAACTCCAGAAACTAATCCCCCCCCAAACCCACAAACCAAACTAAATGGGCAAGGGAAATACAAGTTAATTTTAAATTTTAAGGTATTTAAGTCTCAAATTATATTGGTAATAACAATCTTAATATAAATAAATGATGGACTAAGATATATATATATTGAAGTTATTACTCTGGATTTCCCATATTAATAGAGTTCTTGGTTCTATAACTGTGTGGATAAACACAACTATTGTTTCAGAAAGACCTGGATTCTTTATAAGAAGTGTAAAGTATTGGAAATTTATAGTGCCCAAAGCATCCATCAATGAGGAGGAGAAGATGTCTATGATGAGGTAAATAGTGTTCCTGGGAAGCATATATGATAAATATGGTGCCTCAATGCAACAATAACACCTAGGTGAACACTTAGAAGATACTAAACACTTTCATTGGGTTCCATAAGCAAAAACATGCCATCCCACTATATCCAATGACTTTTGTTCACTTCTCTTGAAGTTCTGTCATAATCCTAGATGCTGGAAAAGCAGATAGCAAGTAAAAAATAAAGTTCAGTTCAGCAGTATTTTTTAACTATCAGATATTAGAGGTGAGCATAATCATGGGGGCATTTGCCAACTTTAATTTATGATTCTTCAATGAAACATTTGTTTTATTGAATTGTTGCTTCAATGGCAGTCTGCCGGTCAGTTAACAAATGGAAGGTTCATGCTGGTAGTAATTAATTTTAAAACTTGGATCAAGACTGCCTGGTTATGAACCACATCTTAAGTACTGAATAACTGGGCCAAAATATTTGACTCCTAATTCCATTATTAGCTCATGTGTTACTGATAAGATATTTATGGACTGAATATCCACCCCTAAATTAATATGGCTAAATATTCTATTCTAATGTGATGATACATTGATAGTGATCCATGAGAAAAGAAAATGCACTCATGTAGATAAGGTCATGCAATGAAAATGTCTTTACACTAGATTTGTTTCCAAAAGCAACAGGGTATTTTGTGGCCTGCGCTGCTGTTCTAGGTGATACATTCAGCTGTTACACTAGCTATTTGGCTAGTGAGAAGTCAATATTATTGAGTTTATGAACAATCTCCCAATCTGCTACTAGGTCTCTTATATTCCTAAACTCAAAATGCATCCACTGAGTGGTCAAGAATAAAGATTGACTAACAACTTCTTGTAGGGTCTACCTGCTCTGTGAGGTATTTAGCACTTCTCTGAGGTATTTTCACTTTTGTGAGCAGTACTATTTACTATAAAATATACTAAATGTCTATGGGGATAGATCCATTTCCAGTCTTGGACTCAATTTTCCTTTCCTGTTTACTCAAACCCCACAACCTGCTCTGTGTCAGACATGATTGTTATTAACATCTTTATGCCTTTCTTGAGTAACTGTTCTTAACTCTACATTAAATGAAGACTGTGGAATAACATTCTGCACACTGATTAGTAGATTCTTTGGTGACCCTTTGTGGTTTTTTATTATTTTGATTAGTATTGTTCAAGAAAATTTTGGGGGGAAGTTGTGAGATGGAATTCCAGAAAGGTACATGACAACACTTTAATGGATTTTTTCTTTAATTGCTTAAAGTCTTTTCTTTTTTTATCTATATTTTTATTGTAATTAATAGAAGGGTTACATGATATTTGCCAGATAGATGGTGCATTAATTCCCATATTGTCTTGTATTTTGAGTCAAGGACCTTTTAGTAAATGACTCTTATTCTAGTTACTACTCATTAGTAGTAACTACTGTCCCCATTTTTCCTTTTGAATTTTCTGTCTTTTTTTTTAATACTCTGTGGTAGAAATCCCTGTCTTCAGTTAAAAAAATTGATCAATATTTATATTCTTTATTTTCTAATGGTCCTGTCTGTAGCTTTGAAACTCTGTATTTTCTTACCTCTTTCAATAAAATGTGTGTATTACATGTGCAGCATACTAATCTTTGGTTTGTGTGTGGTCTCAATTTGTTTTGTACTTGCAATCATGTTGAAGACATTCCTCAGTTCGGTTTTTTGTTTGTTTGTTTGTTTTGGTGTGCCTCATTCTTACGTAGTAAAAGGCTCACCAAACCTGATTGAACTTATTCGTATATATATGAACAACTTATTTTACAACGGAGAACTCTCTGAATTCTGTTGAGGTAGGATTTATGTATTCCACCTTGAAGTCACTGGACAGCTCAAGGGAACTGACTGGTGTGTGAAAATGTAGATACTGACTGCTGTTGTAGCCTAGCTAGTATGCTGAGAGAAACTTGAAGCACATAGAAAGTAGGCAAGGGGACTAGGAGTAGGAGAAATGAAGAATGAAATGAGATTCATTGTATCCATATTTATAATGAGTGTATAACACCTTTGTCTCATCTATAGAACTAGCTAGGGAATACTCTCTGTCCGGGAATGGGTGACTGTTGTTCTTATTTTAGATACTCTGTTATGTCAGGACTTTACGTCACTTTTTTGAACACTTTACCATTTCTTCTCTCTACTAGGTAATTATTTATTTTCATCTTGAGCTTCCTTTCTTTATTCTGCATGGTAAAAGAGAGATATGTTCATAAGTATGTATACAAAGCAGAAAATAGAAAGGACAGCTTGTCCCTAGAGCCTTAAGGAAAAGCTGACCCTTTAAAGATAGAGCTATCTTGAATTTCAGATCTCTTTATTTTCTAAAGTACTGACAAAAATTAACACATATTTCTTGGGCACATGGAAAACACTTGATAAATGTTTGAAACTCAGAATATGTTATTAACTGGTATTTTTTATTTTCTTTTAATTCAAAATGAGACTGTTAAAAGTAAGGGTTTGAGACTAAGAAATTCACTTGAATCTAAAGCTATTTATACAACATGAGTAAATTATTTTACCTATAAAATCATCATTTCTCACTATTACTACATTGAATTATTATGTTATGTAATATGATAATTTATGAAAAGCTTTTATCCAATAGAGCCTGGTCCAATAATAGCAGCTATCTGTTTTTAATTCAGTTTAAATTTAACAGAATGATTTTTAAATTTCTTTTTAACAAGGTCATATTGAGTTACCATCCAGCCTCGTATCCCCTTGTGTCCAGTTCTAAAATGGTTTTATAGTGAAGCACTCAGTATACCTACTGATGTTTTACTATACTATAACAGGTATATATTTTGAGTTTTTTCTTTATACATAGAGTTAAATTTCAATTGTTGTGCACCACTCCTATGCAATTGAGATGAAGAGGATCTCAGTTTGAGGGCAGCCCATCACAGAACATTTCTCAAAATGTTTTTGCAAGTTACATTTTGATGCAGTGGCATATACCTGAAATCCCAGAGAGAATAATACACTATGGATTTTGGTCTTCGGTCAACCTAGGCAGACATGTCTGTTAGATTCCATCTTGACAGAAGGAAGATGGATGAGGCAATGTGTTCCGGTGATTATAGCAACAATGGAAGTCTAAATTATTTTTGAATATTTAAAATTATTAGAAAATATCTGCAAGCTTACACTATCCTGGCACTGAACTGTTGATATTTCCATAGACAAATTTCCAGTGAAATCAACTTTACTGTTCATACTGACTCATCAAAGTAACAAATGGTTGTGTAGTATGTGCAGAAAAAAAGGCACATCTTCACTACTTCACAAATCTTAATAACTATCTCATTTATTATGCTTTTTTAACTCCTATCTGTTGCTTCTTCTAGTTCTTATATTAACTGAAAACCTCTAAAGCAACCCAGCCATTGTACTGTATTTATTTATTTATTTATTTATTTATTTTGTGGATCATGGATCTTGATCTTGGCCTGGGCCCTGTCCCTGAACTCTTCTGCTCAAGGCTACCGCGCTACACTTGGGCCAAGCCCCACTTTCCTTTTTCTAGATGTTAATTGGAAATAAAAGTCTCAAGTCCTGCGGGGAGAGGAGGGAGGGAAATGGGGACCATGACATGAGAAAGGGTATCAATATTTGTGAAGTAATGTACCTTCTATCTAATGAATATAATGTAACACTTCTATTAATTACAATAAAAAATATATGAAAAAACTAAGAAAAATCTTTCATTGCCAAGTAATGGTGGCTCATGCCTATAATCCTACTAACTTATCAGGCTGGGATCTAAGGATTGAAGTGCAAAGTCAGCTCTACCAGAAAAATGCCTGAGAAAGTCTTATCTCCAATTAACCACTCAAAACAAGAATTGAAACTAATGATCAAAATGGAAGAGTGCTAGCCTTGAGCAAAGAGCTCAGGAATTGTATCCAGGTCCTGATCTTAACCCCACCCAAAAAAAAGGAAAGAAAAAGAAAGAAAGAAAAATGAAAAACTTAAAACGTTCTTTCATGTTTAAACAAGATATTATTGAAAACATTGACTATTTGTGTGCATGCACATAAAATCTGAATAAAAAGCATATGAATTGAAAGCAATAGTTTTATAACTGGGCTCTTTTTTGAGTTAGAGGCCTGCAATGGGGCTTGACCTTAAGCCCTGCTGATATTCATCAACTACTATTCAGGGCTAGAATTCTAGAACTTGAAAGACAGTTCCACTTCTGGCATTTTGTGCAAATTTTCCTTTCCTGATCCTCAGATCTCAGCCTCTTGAACAGTAAGGATTACAGGTGTGAGCCATGGGTTCGAAGGCCAGGGGCTTCTAAATTGTCTGTTGTTTTTAATCTACATAAAAAACTGCATTATAAATCATTTATAAATATCTACTCTTACTCAAATGACCCTTTGTGTTGGTTATATCTCTTCGAAGCCAGTTCAAGCTATAAAAATAAATTTTAAAAAATAACAAAAAATGTCTCAAGTCCTTTAGTGCCAGGCTGACTGAACCTTGATCCTTATATCTCAGCCTCCTGGATAGCTAGGATTACAGATGAGAGCCACCATGCCTGTCTCAACGTATTTTATTTATAAGTTGAAATTAAGTGATAATGCTTTGCTATTTTTCTAGTGCTTATTAAATCTTAATTACCATTTTGATTTCTGTTTCTTTTTCCAATATACTAATGGCAGTGGAAACCTTTCTTGCATGTGTAGGCAACACATGCTAAATCTGGCACAAATTTACTGTGCAGAAAGTCAATGTCAGGATGGCAAGATGAATGTGTGGAGTGTTCTGTCCTACATTGCTGCAGGAATCTTTTTATAGATACTCTCTAAATTGTGGAACTCTAAAACAGATTTTTTTTCATGGTATTTTCACCCTCTTAAAATTATTTAACATAATTAACGATATTTAGTAACTTAGCCAAGTGTTGCAGCTTTTCTATGTAGGTCTTGTCTTTTTGCCAAATAAATATGGTAAGGTGTGGAAGTCCTTAATTCTTCAGAAAGATGCCTTTCAAAGACAACAATGTGTCAATTAACCTTAATTGCTCTTTAGGTTTCCATGTCTCTAAAGTATATATCATATTTGACAGATTACATTTCTGAATAAACTCTAGCAATGATAAACCTGTCTCCTTCTTTCTCCTATTAATGATAAATAAAAATATGAAGCCAAGTGGAAGATGGTGCCTAGACAATAGGCACGCTGCCTAGCTCTCTTTCACAAAAAGAGAGAACCAGGAAGTCCCACAAGTCAATTACCTTAAGAAATCCACAACAACAAACTCAAGAAGCAACGGAGAAGGACTCAAACTGGAAAAGAAATCCAGATAAAGCTCACATCCAACTTGCTCAAAGAACTCAGAATGCTAGGATCCCCCCCCCAACCCCTTGCCACCGGCTCTGAACCGCGAAAAGCTGTGGTGGAGGGCACCGGGCCGGGCAGCCCCAACCGCTGCAGAAACCAGCATAGGACCGGGCCAGCGAGCCGCAGAATCAGCGGAACCCAGACGCGGAACCAGAACAGCAAGCAGTGGAACCCAGACACGGAACACAGGTGGTGGCAGAAACCCGAGGGGAGTGAAGGATTCTCCAAGATAAAACAAGAGCTGGAACAGAGAATCGCCACCTTGGAAAAATCAGTCAGAATCTACCAGAGAGAGATCCAGGAACTGGCGGATGCAGCAAAGAAGCCTAATCTTTGTATAATAGGGATTGAGGAGGGGGCCGAATTCCAGGACAAAGGTATGCAACCTTTATTCACCAAAATCATAGCAGAGAACTTCCCCAACTTCAAAAGGGAAAATACTCACATTATTGAAGGTTTCAGGACTCCAAACAGGCAAGATCCTAGAAGGAACTCATCTAGACATATCATAGTAAAGACACTAGACCTGAATACCAAGGAATTGATCTTAAATGCCACAAAAACAAAGAAGGAACTATATTATAATGGGAAGAAAATTCAAATTATAGCAGATCTCTCCATGCAAACCCTAAATGCAAGAAAAGCTTGGAGAAACATCATTGATGTCCTGAAGACCAACAACTGCCAACCTAGTTTGATATATCCAGCAAAACTAGCATTTACATTTGAGGGAGAAACAAGAATATTTCACTCCAAAGAGAAGCTTTATGAATATGTGCACACTAAACCAGCATTACAAAGAATACTAATTAATCGAGAACAAATTGTAGAACATCAAGAACTCCCATCAAGAAGCAAACAGCTATAATTCACTAAATACAAAAGGGGAAAAAAGAGAGAGAAAGAAACTTAGAAGTAAAAATAAATAACGACAATGGACACTGACCACTTCTCCATAATCTCCCTAATTGTGAACGGGCTGAACAATCCAATCAAAAGACACAGAACAGCAGACTGGATTAAGAAACACCACCCATCCATATGTTGCCTCCAAGAGACCCACCTCACTGCCAAAGACAGAAACAAATTCCAAGTGAAAGGATGGAAACGAATTTTCCACTCCAATGCACCATGCAAAAAAGCAGGAGTAGCAATCTTAATCTCCGACAAAATTAACTTCTCAGTAAAATCAGTACATAAAGATAGAGATGGCCATTATATATTAGTAAAGGGTACAATCCATACCCGTAATACTACAGTTATAAACATTTACTCCCCAACATGGGAGCACCCAAATTCATCAAACAAACTCTCTTAGAATTACAGAACAAGATAGACTCAAACACAATCATAGTGGGAGACCTCAACACAGCACTCTCAACAAATGACAGATAAACTCAACAAAAGTTAAGCAAAGACACCATCGACATAAATGACACCATAGCCCAGCTGGGCCTAACAGATATACACAGAGTCTTCTACCCAATGGCAAAACTTTTTACATTTTTCTCAGCAGCACATTGAACACACTCCAAAATAGATCATATAATAGTTCATACAGAAAACTTAAGCAGATACAAGAGTTCTGATACAATCCCATGCATCCTATCAGACCACAGTGGAGTCAGACTAATTCTGAACAATGCAGTCAAAGTCAAAAGCATTCAGTCACATGGAAACTGAACAACACACTTCTGAATAACTCCTGGGTAACAGATCAGATCAGAAATTAAATTAAAAATTTCCTTGAATGTAATGACAATCAAGAAATATCATAAAGGAACTTATGGGACACAGCAAAGGCAGTTCTAAGAGGCAAATTTATCGTACTAGGAGTGCATATTAAAAAGTCAGAAGAAGAGCACGTAAATAACCTTTAAAAAAACCTGAAACACCTAGAGGAGCAAGAAAAAGTTAATTCTAAAACAGCTAGAAGGACAGAAATAACAAAAATAAAATCAGAAATTTCAGAGATTGAAATAAGATCTACTATGCACAAAATTGATAAATCAAAAAGTTGGTTCTTTGAGTCAACAGAACCTTTGCAAGATTAATGAAAAATAGGAAAAAGGAGACTCAAATGAACAAGATTAGAGACCCCACGGGAACAATCACAACTGATTCCCAAGAAATCCAGTCCATAATGAATAGGTACTCCCAGGGCCTATATTCACAGAAACAAGAAAATCTAGTAGAAATGGATGATTTCTTAAATAAATATAGGCTACCCACACTGAACAACAATGAGGTAAACAAATTGAACAGACCAATTTCTTACAACAAAATTGTGGAACCAGGGAAATGCCAACCAAAAACAGCCCAGATCCAGATGGATTCACTGCGGAATACTACAAGACATTTAAAGATGAAATATCACCTATACTCTTGACACTCTTCTGAGAAATAGAAACAGAAGGAGCAATGCCAAACTCATTTTATGAAGCTAATATTACTCTCATCCCCAAACCAGGGGAAGACCCAACAAAAAAAGAAAACTACAGACCTATCTCTCTAATGAACACAGACACAAAACTCCTCAATAAAATATTAGCCAACAGAATCCAGAAACAAATTAAACATCATACACTATGATCAAGTGGGCTTCATCCCACAAATGCAAGGCTGGTTTAACATTTGCAAATCAATCAATGTAATACATCATATTAATAGAGTAAAGGATAAGGATCATATGATAATTTCTCTGCACCTGGAGAAGGCATTTGACAAAAATACAACATCCATTCATGTTGAAAGCACTAGAAAAAATAGGAATAAGAGGTACATTCCTCAAAATAGTGAAAGCCATATATGAAAAACCTACAGCCAGTATTATACTAAGTGCTGAAAGACTGGAACCATTCACCTTAAAATCAGGAACTAGACAGGGATGCCCACTCTCTCCACTTCTCTTCAATATAGTGCTGGAACACTTAGCCAGAGCAATAAGGCAAGAAAAGGATCCACATAGGGAAAGAAGAAATTAAACTATCCTTATTCGCAGACGACATGATCCTCTACGTGAGTGACCCAACAAACTCCACTCCCAAACTTCTAGAATTAATAAACCACTTTAGCAAAGTGGCAGGATCCAAAATCAACCTTCAGAAGTCAGTAGCCTTCTTGTACACCAACAATACACAAACAGAAGGCCAAATCAAGAAAATGATCCCATTCGCAATAGCCTCCAAAAGAATAAAATACTTAGGAATATACTTAACCAAAGATGTAAAGGAATTATTCAATGAAAACTATAAAAGCCTAATGAAAGAAATTAAACAGGACACTACAAAATGGAAAGACATCCCATGCTCATGTCTAGGGAGAATCAACATAGTGAAAATGGTTATACTGCCAAAATTGATATACAAATTCAATGCAATCCCCATGAAAATCCCAAAGACATTCTTTACGGAAATTGAAGATATAATCGAAAGATTCATATGGAACAAGAAAAGACCTAGAATAGCCAAAACAATTCTAGGCAAAAAGAGCAATGCTGGTGGTATTACAATATCAGACTTCAAACTCTACTATAGAGCCATAATAACAAAAACTGCTTGGTACTGGCACAAAAGCAAACCAGAAGATCAGTGGAACAGTATAGAAGACCCAGAAATAGAACCACATACATATAGGGAACTTGTATTTGACAAAGGAGCCAAAGATATACAATGGAACAAACACAGTCTATTCAATTATTGCTGCTGGCAAAACTGGGCAGCCTCATGCAGAAAACTAAAAATTGACCCTAGGCTTTCGCCCATGCACAAGCATTAACTCAAAGTGGATCAAAGACCTCAATGACAGACCGGAAACCGTGAAACTGCTACATGATAAAGTAGGAGAGACACTGGAACTCATAGGCACAGGCAATAGATTCCTGAACAGAATCCCAGAGTCACAACAGATTGGAGAGAGACTCGATAAATGGGACTACCTAAAAAATAAAAAGTTTCTGTACAGATAAAAACATAGTTGCAAAAGTAGAGAGAGAGACAACCAACTGGGAAAAGATATTCACCCACAATATATCTGAAAAATGCTTAATATCTAGTATCTACAGGGAACTCAAGAAACTAATCCCCCCAAAACCCAATAAATCATTCACTAAATGGGCAAGGGAACTAAAGAGAGACCTGTCAGAAGAAGAGATTAAAATGGCAGAAAAACATATGAGAAAATGTTCATCATCTATGATCATAAAGGAAATGCAAATAAAAACAACCCTAAGATACCACCTTACCCCATCAAGAATGGCCAAGATTTTGAACTCAGACAATGACAGTTGCTGGCAGGATTGTGGAGAAAAAGGAACCCTACTACACTGCTGGTGGGATTGTAAACTAGTTCAGCCACTCTGGAAAGCAGTGTGGAGGTTCCTTAAAGAACTGAAAATAGACCTTCCCTATTATCCCACCATACCACTTCTGGGCATCTATCCTGAACATCATGACCCAGGATATTATAAAGACACCTGGTCAGCTATGTTCATCTTTACACTATTCACAATAGCCAGGCAATGGAAACAATCCAGATGCCCTACTGCAGATGAATGGATACAGAAAATGTGGTATATATACACAATGGAATTCTACATAGCCAACAGACAAGATAAAATAATGGCATTCACAGGGAAGTGGATGAATCTAGAGCGAATCATGTTGAGTGAGACAAGTCAAGACCTAAGGAACAAAAGGCGCATGGTATCCTTAATATGCGGTTATTAAATCCAAAGAGTACAAGAGCGAGGACTCTATAACTGCATACCCAAAGCTATGGACATGGTAATGGAAATACAAACATAACTATATAGACATAAAAACCTATGACTCTATAGACATAATGTTTTATTTCATAAATTGATATGTTTCTATGACATACAAACCCTTAGCCTAATTTTGATTAAGTTCTAAATACTAAGTCCCAGAGATTGTAATTAGAGATTCCCTCCTTGAACATTTTTTGTCAAACTTGTCATTTAAAATATGATGTAAACATAAGCCATATAATGAATGATTGTTGTTCTTAAGGTACTATGTTATCTCTCATCGCTTTTGCTGTCCCTTGGTTATCTCATATTGTTACCTGATATATAGGATACATTTGTATTTGGTTATCTGAAATTGGATAGGGAATGGGGGAAAACAAGATGAGGGGTGGGGGTCGGAGTGAGGGAAATGGGGACCAAGACATGTGAAAGGGTATCAATGTATGGGAATTAATGCACCATCTATCTGGCAAATATCATGTAACCCTTCTATTAATTACAATAAAAAATATATGAAAAAAATGAAGCCAATTTACACCAAGTGGTGTGTATTTCACTTTGTGTGTGCATGTGGTTCTTTTTGCTGTAAGAACTTTTCCTCATCTCTTCTAAATAAAAGTTTATTATTAGAGAAGAACAGGAATTTTTCAAAAATGAAATTAATGAAAAATTCAAAATCTTCCAACCCTAGAGCTTCATCAACTACCTCTAACATGAAAAGTAAATGTCAAAATTTTATATATTAGAATAATTGTGGATGTGTTACAAAATGAAGTTCTTTTCATTAGGATTAAGGAAAAAGCTTCTACGAAGAGAACGTCATAAATCATGCACATTATAAAGCATAATGTGGTGAATAATACTTAATTTTTGTCAGATCAGTAAGACATAATAAAAATGAATCTTTTCTGTTCATTTTGTTGGAATTTTTTCTCTTCAGGGTAACAATACTTTAATCCCCAAATTTTGAATAAAACAAACAGAAAACTGTCAGTGAAAAATTACATAAGAAAAAAGTGTAAGAGAAAACAAACTCTCCTGTGTGTGTGTGTGTGTGTGTGTGTGTGTGTGTTCTTGTTGCTATTAGGGTTTAAATTTATGCCTTCCGCTTGATAGAGAGTCATTTTAACACTTGAGCAATACTTCCAGTCCTTTTTCTTAAGATATAGTTGTAAAAGGGTCTCACACATGTACCTGATCTGAGTCAGACTTTGATTCTTCTTTTTATATTATTGTTTAGCTAGGATGACAGGTACACTAAACATATCCAGCTTTTTGTTGATTGAGATGGTGTCACCTGGCCTTAAAGATGACCCTCATAATCCCTAAATCCATGTACCTAGCATTACAGCTGTGAGGCATGACATGTAGGCCATACTTGTGTTTTTTATTAGTAAGTAAAATACTACACATTTTGTAGCATAATACTTGCTCACAGCAAGACAAGTTTTCTAGTTGATGTAATACAAATTCCTTTCCCTTAGTATTTTTCCATTGTGTGTGTGTGTGTGTGTGTGTGTGTGTATGTGTCTGTGTCTGTGCCTGTGTGTGCACATGCACACATGTGCTAATATTGGAATTGAATTCAGGCCTCAATCTCTTGCATGTCTTTCTCGTTCAAGCCAGGCATCTATCAATTGAGCCAGGCCTACAGTTCCAGATGTTTCATTTGATTAGATTTAAGATTTTTGTAGATTACTTGTTTGGGATTGACTTCAAATGTCAGTTCTCTGATCCCATTATAGGCCTTCCCCTCAATACAGTTTGTTACTTGAATTCAGACCCTGTTACTTCTCCCCGGCTGTTATTTAAGTCATAGTCTCAAGTGAGCCTCCTGCCTCAGCTTCACAAGTGATTAGCCAATCAATTTATGCCCCCAAGACCAGCTTCTTTGCACTATGTTTCTATCACCCTTGGTCTCAACATCATAATATTTTTCACAGTTGAGCTATATCTCTATTTTCTTTAGGGAAATGTGTATGTGAGCTGAAAAATATTTTGCAGATAAACAACCTGTGGCTGGTTTGTTTACATTTTTAAAGCTATTCCTTGTTCTTCGGGCTTATGTGTAAATGCTATTCACTTCAGTGGGAATAAATTGGAATAAATGAAAATTTTAAGGTATACACTGACAGCCATTTCAGGCTTTACAGAAATGTCTGTAGCTTTGTGAACCATTTTGTGCTCTGCAGGGCAAAGTATAATATCTACCACAGGAAGATTCGTGAAGGGAAATAATATAGATTTATTCACAACAATGTAGTAGCTACCATTTATGGAAAGTTTAATTCACACTTCACTAAATATGTAGATCATTTTACACATAGTTACTTCATTAATCTTCAAGAACATCTAGTGAAGTAAAACTGTTCTCCCTTTCTCAGATGATTAAACCAGAGCATAAAAATGATAAATCATTTACCCAATATCATATGGAAAGTAAGACTCAAACTGAGGTTCCGTACCACACCTGCCTGACTCCAAACTTGCAAATCCCAATACTATTTATTATATTTCTACCTGATTTGCTTAGGAACAAGTAATTAATTCCTCTTAAGCAATTATATCATTTTGCTTGAGAATTAGGAAATCATTCATCTTAAGTTTTGCTCAAGTATAAACACTTAAATATGTGAAAGTTAATGTTAACCTCTAATTTTTACATAAATAAATAGAATGATCTAATTGCTTCTCAACTCAGGTTGATTTTTGCTTAAATTACATTAATTTCTTTGCCATGTCTTCTCAGCTCAGGCTTCTAATATACAGCATGATCACTAGCTTCAATATTTCCACCAACTCAAACTACTAAATATAACCAATTAATTATATGTAGTTACTATTTCAAGGGGCGAGAGTAAGTAAATAGTACATTATTAAAATGTCTCATGTCCATAATAAATATTTTAGCTACTACATTAATACACTCCATGTTTGTCTCAACTCTGGATTATACAACATGTACATTATTTGTAAAAGTATTCACAATTTTAAATCATTTTCTTGTGATATTTGCTATGTATGAACAATGCTTGTTTGTCCACAAGAGTCTTCTTCAAATCTTATGGTACATTAATGGATTTTTTAAACTAGAATATTTTAAATAAACATTTTGTTACAATTAAAACAATTTCAAATACTTTCCCATAATGCTTATAAACTGCAAAAATTTTGTAATTGTTTCAGACAATATTTAGAAAGCACAATAAAGAAAGAAGGAAAATTTTTTCCATTTTCCATGGACTTTAGTACAGAAAAATATTTTTTCTGCTCAAAGTCATATCTGAAATTTATAGGAGAATAAATGATACAGCTTTATTTTACTGACAGACTAAAGTATCACTGAGTGGCTGACAGTATAATACATTATACTTTCCCAAGATTTTAGTTCTTTAAAGTTGCTTCAAAAACCTCTTTAACAGCTGAGTTTAGGAAATAGCTTTAAAGTGAAATAGGGCAAGTTTGATTGTGACTGCTGCATTTTTATTGTGTGAGAAATGCTGAATGAAATGATACTAGAGGATGCAGGCTGTTTTTGAAGATGTATTTCTGTGAGGGGATGAATTTGCATCAAGAGTCCATTCTTGGAAAGAACTGCGGAAGTTGCACATGATTTAGACATGTTCAGATGCAAAAACAAACAAACAAAGGAACAAAAACCCTCCATTGTGGGCAGTAAGTGATGAGCTGGAAGTCTACAGAAATTCACAACGGGACATAGAAGGGAGGCTGAATTTCACTTGCCTTAAGCAGGACTCACAAAACATGTAACCAAAGAGGAAATTTACATTTTATTAGGACACATTCAACTGGAAGATTTATTATAGAATTGAGACAGCAAAACTGTAAATCAATTCCTTCACTTTTCTATGACTTAAATTTGGGGTATAGAAGACTGATAAGAATAGGGGACTAAAATGGTTCCCAGAAATAATTGACTTTGTTTGATAGAAGACTTAACAGAGAAAGAAGCATAAGATCTGTTTTAGTCAACTGGACAATGGTCTTGCTATGAGGAAGGAGTGGAGAAGAAATGGATTTGGACAGGAAACAGAGTTTCTCAACATTGTTTTTTTTTTAAAAAAAAGAAGATGTTTATTCAGGAAATATTTCTCAAAAATCTCAAAACAAAATGAATGTGATTACTTTTAATCCCAGTCACTAGTAAGGTAGATATAGGGAGGCTCTGACAGCAAGTCCACTCCAGACAAACATACAGCATTTCTACCAAAATTCAGGCATGGTGTTTCTCATATCTAAATGAAACTATGTGGGGGGGGGTCTAGAAAAAAGATTGGGTCAAAGGTTAGGAAAAACATGAGAGATTATGAGAAATAATAAGTAGAACAGAAAAGTGCTAGGGGCATGCTTCAAGCTTTATAAAGAACACAGACCAGTGAATATAAGGCATTGAATACAATCTTTAGTGCCACTCTTCACCTGAAAATGACATGAAAAGAGGAAAAGTAAAAGAAAAAAATTCAGATTCATCAAAACTCTAAAAGAATTATATCTTTAAAGGATGAAGGGTCCTTTTTAATTATTCCATTTGACGGGATTAAAGTAAATAAAATTTTGGTGCTCAGTATTTACTAATAATTTGTTTTAAATGAAAGTATGCACAAATTTCTTATTGTCACTCTACCATATCTTCTGAATATTTCCTTCTAATAAAATAATTTGAATATATGTTTTCTCTCCTTTTAAAAATTAGTTTACTTCTGAGCACTTTGTGTTAATGGGAAAATGCAAAAGTTAACTTTTATTTTTTTTTTTGGAAGATACCTTCCCAAAGAACTTTGTGTTTAAGCAGGAATGATCCCTAAAGCTATGTTCTCAAACTTACTATCCTAGCATAATTCAAGTTAATATAATCTCCAGGCATCAATTGGAGAAAAATGGAGAATACAGGAAAAGTTAAGAAAAGCAAATACTTAAAGATATATTAGATTCATTAGAATACACTAAAGGTGTCAGAGAAGCAGACACGAGATTTTGCAGGACAGCAAAGGAGAGTTGAACCAAGAATGACAGTAGCAAATTGCAATAAGAAGTATTACAGGGAGATGGGTGGAAGATGGAAGCGGTTCAGTGTGAGTCTTTCTGAGCTCTCACCAAGATACCAGTTCTAGCATCGTAGGGTAAAGTTCATACCCAAAGATTATCCTAAGAAAGCATTAGCACCACAGAGACTTCAGTCAAAGAGGAAAAAGGCAGAAAACCTGCGCAAGGAGACAGCTTGGAGCAGAGCCAGACACTCAGAGCCGCTGCAGAGACAAAGTCTCCCTCTGGCACCTGAGCAGACGGCACTTTTCGGCAGTGCTGACCTGTCAGCTCCGGACAGATCCAAACAGAGCATGCGTGAGCCCAGAGCCATCACCCGGCTGTGGCGCTGACCTGCCAGCTTCACGGAACCAGAAAACCCTGCAGTGTGTTAGTACCTATGTGGACGTTTCCATTTCTGCTCACAGAACGGCACTGGGAAGGAAACCCCACCCCCATCTGCAGAGAGCAGCGCCATCTTGACTGATGGCAAAGACTCTACCAAACCAACTGTAGCCTGAGAAGTATTGCTGGCAGCGCCATCATTCAAAAGGGCAAAGTTTTTCCCAGAGGCAGCTTAGCCAGACGTCTGCCCCCTGGGCAGGGCCCCATTCCAGGTAAACAAAGCTGCTGGGGCAGCTTCACTTACTTTTATTTTTTTCTGCCCAATCAAGCAAACTGATCAGAAAAACCACAAAGCAAAATCGTAAAAGACAAAAAACATTTTGAAGTGTTTGGATCCTCAATTTAGTGGAGACACAAGTTTCCTATGCCATTTCCCCTCCCCCAGAGGACAAACTGAAGAATACCCCCTTTTTTTCCTTTTTTTTCTACCTCATTTCATTTGCATTTTTATGTGTTTTTTTTGCCATTTTACCATCACCTTTTTTTATGTTATGATTATTTCCTTCCCCCACCCCCACCCCCAATTTCCTTCTGTAATTGTGGTCTTTTCAAGAAACATAGTGACAGCACTGGGTACAGACTATATACAAATGATATTTTTATTGATACAGTGACCTGTTTTTTAATCTATTGGTTCTTAACCCTAGTATTTCTTGTCTGAGAACTCACAATTGTGTGGGCTCTCCCCACAATTTTTGTCTTGTTTTTCTTTTTCTTTTTTTTTGTTTATTTTTACTTCTTAATTTTTTATCATTGAACTCTTGTATACATACCTTCCTCTTTTCTCTCTTCCTATTAGTCTTCTTATGTTCATAAGTTTTATCTTAATTTTTCTAAATTTTGTACTCAATTATTTTACCTTTCTATCACATTAGGTCAGTTATTTTTATGCTATCCCTTTTCTTCATTACTATATTTATCTTATACTCCTACATTACTCTTTTCTTACCTCCCCTCTTGTCTTTCAAACTGTTTTTAATCTCTTGTCCTTTGTTCATCCTTCAGCTTTTATAATGCATGGATCTACAGTGGATGTTTGTTGAGCAATATTGTGTATCTAGGTACTCAATTATACTCTAAATCCAGAGGCACTTAAACGCAATAGAGATTGGATTGAGGGGTTTATTATTTTGGTCATAAAATGGTGATCAGTGGTGGTATTAGATTTGTCTTTAAATACAAAAAAGAGAAAGAGAGTAATAATACCAACATAAAATTGTGATCATCTATTGTCTGGCCAGCTAAGGAGGTCTAGGATGGTTATATCTTAAAAAATGTAATCTTGTGCAGTATTAATCTTGCTCTCATTTCAAATGGGCAGAACAAGAAACTCAAGAAAAATGGCAAATCAAGGAATAGCATCTCCCACCCAATATGTACAGGCAATGGAGCAGTCAATGGCAAAACTAGAGGAGAGTCCTGTAAGTGCTACACAAATGCAATTGATGACCATGATCAATGAAAAGTTTGAAAACATACAGAAAGAGATACATGAAGCCATATTTAAACAAGTTGAAACCATAAATAAGATGATACATGAAAGATATGAAGCCATAATGAAGGATTTACAAAGAAAAATGGACAAATTCACAGAATCCACAAACAAAAAGCTGACCGAGCTCCAACAAATGTCCAATAAGAGTAAAACTGCTGAGCTAACCACTCAAATGGAAACCAAGGAGTTAAAGAAGTCCATACACAACCTAAAAGAAGAGAGGAAAGGCATCAAAAATGAGCAATTAGAAGGCAGGGAAATGAAGAATAAAGTTGCAAGTTTTGATAGCAGGTTAGACAATGCATAAGAGAGAATTTCCGGCATTGAAGATAGTCTAATTCTTATAAATAAAGAACAGAAAATGAGTCAAACCAAACCTAGGAAATATGAGAGAACGTTTCAGGAGGTCCAAGATACAATTAGGATGCCTAATTTAAGGATAATTGGTATTTAAGAGGGCCTTGAGTAAGAGGTCAATAGTATTGGAAATATACTTCAGGGAATCATCTCAGAGAACTTCCCAAACATCCAGAAGGGTAGGCCCATCCAGATACAAGAAGCTTTTAGAACCCCAAACAGAGCTGACCAGAAAAGAACATCCCACCGCAACATTATAATCCATACAGGATCAATAGAGACCAAAGAAAGGATCCTAAATGCAGCCAGGGAGAAGAGAACAATCTCCTTCAAAGGAAAACCAATCAGAATAACCACAGATTTCTCAAAAGAGACCATGCGAGCAAGAAGATATTGGAAGCATATATATTAGGTCCTTAAGAAAAATAACTACCAACCAAGAATACTGTAACCAGCTAAGTTCTAATTCATAACTGAGGGAGCAATAAAAACCTTCCATTCCAAGAAAAAGTTGCAACATTGCATAGTAACCAAACCAGCATTATAGAAAATTCTCAAAGATGTTCTACACATTGAAAACCAACACAAATGGGATACTGACAAAGAAATGGCACCTAAAAATCATATCAGCTAAGTACCACAAGAACTGTCAAGACAGAGGCCCTAATGAAAGCTTTTAAAAATGACAGGAACTTGTAAATATTTTTCAATCCGAACTCTCAATATCAATGGACTTAACTCCAATTAAACGACGTAGACTGTCTCATTGGATCAAAAAGCAAGATCCATCATTCTGCTGTCTTCAAGAAACACATCTTGCCCAACAAAACAAACATTTTTTGAAAGTGAGAGGTTGGAATAAAATTTATCTAGCTAACAGCCCCCATAAACAGGCTGGTGTTGCTATCCACATATCAAATAAAATAGACTTCAAACTAAAATTAGTGAGAAAAGACAAAGAAGGTTATTATATACTAATAAAGGGATCTTTCCTCCAGGAGGGCATAACCATCCTAATATCTACAAACCTTTTCCAAGAGCACCGAACTTCATCAAGCAAGCTTTACTTTCACTAAAACCACACATAGATCGAAACACAGTGATTGTTGGTGACTTTAACACACCACTCTCACCAATAACAGATCAAACAAGGAAAAACTCAACAGAGAAATCTCAGAATTGAACATCTGTATAGACCAACTAGATCTAGCATATATCTGCAGATTATTCCACCCAGCAACAACACAATATAGAGTTTTTTTTTTCAAAATAGACCACATTTTATAGCATAAAATAAACCTGTATAGATTAGGAAACACTGAAATTATTCCCTGCATTCTCTCAGACCAAAAGGACATCAAATTGGAACTGAACAACAAACTCCTCCAACGAAAACCCTGTAACTCATGGAGATTGAACAATACATTGTTGAATCACCAATGGGTCATCGAGGAGATCAGAACAGAAAGACAACAGTTTAGGAAATTTAATAAAAGAGCAAACAAAATACCAGCTCCTTTGCTACACAGCAAGGGCATTACTGAGAGGAAAATATATAGCTCTGAATGTCTACATTGACAAAGTGAAAAAAATCACAAGCCAACAACTTAATGTTGCACCTTAAGCTCTTGGAAAAAGAGCAACAAACCTAGCCTAATCCCAGTAGAAGGAAGCAAATTATTAAAAATCAAAGCAGAATTAAATGAATTGGAGTCAGAAAAAACTATAGAAAGAATTAACAAAACAAAGAGATGGTTCTTTGAAAAATTAACAAAATTGACAGACCCTCAGCAAATCTTACTAAAAAAGAGAAGGGAGCACACCAAAATAAGCAAAATCACAGATGAGAATGGTAATATCATGACAGAAATTACCAAGATCCAGAGCATCATGAGGGAATACTTTTCAAACCTTTATGGCAACAAATTTGGAAATCTAGAGGGATGGATGGATTTCTAGCCAATATTAACATACCCACACTGAACTAAAAAGACCTAATCCAACTACACAGACTTATTTCAAGAACTGAAATAGAAATGGCAATAAGAGAGCTTCCATCCAAGAAAAGCCCAGGGCCAGATGGATTCACGGCTGAATTCTATAAGGTCTTCAAAGCAGAGCTCACACCAATACTCCTCAAGCTCTTCAAAGAAATTGAAAATGAAGGCTCTTTGCCAAACTCATCCTACGAAGCCAGTATAACCCTCATCCCCAAACCAGACAAAGATTCATCAAAGAAAGATAACTATAGACCCATTTCTTTGATGAATGTTCATACAAAAGTTCTCAACAAATTACTCAGCAACTCATCAAAAAATTGTACACTATGGACAAACAGGATTCATCACAGGAATGCAAAGCTGGTTCAACATATGCAAATCAATTAATATAATTGAACACATCAACAGGATCAAGGACAAAAATCGCATGGTTGTCTCAATAGATGCAGAAAATTCATTTGACATGATCCAACACCCCTTTATGCTAAAAGCACTGGAGAAACTAGGAATCCATTGAACATTCCTCAGTATAATAAAGGCCATGTATAACAAACCCACAGGTAGCATTAAACTTAATGGCGAAAAGCTACAGCTCATTCCCTCTAAAATCAAGAATGAGACAAGGATTCCCACATTCTCCACTCTTATTTAACATAGAATTAAAATTCCTAGCCAGAGCAATAAGGCAAGAAGCAAGCATAAAGGGGGTAGAAATAGGGAAAGAGGAAGTGAAACTTTCCCTCTTTGCAGATGACATGATTCTGTATTTAAAGAACCCTATGGACTCCACTCCACTCCCAAGCTGCTTAAGCTGATTCATTACTTTGGCATGGTCGCCGGTATAAAATTAACCCTCAAAATCGAGTGCCTTCCTATATGACAAGAATGAGAGGAACGGGGCAACAATTAGGAAAGCAACTCCTTTTGCAATAGCCTCAAAGAAAACAAAGTACCTAGGAATTACCTTAACTAAGAATGTAAAGGACCTTTTTAATGAAAACTTTAAAACCCTGAAAAAACAAATTAGCAGAACTGAGGAAATGGAAAAACCTCCTATGCTCCTGGATTGGAAGAATTAACATCGTGAAAATGGCAATCATGCCAATGGCTATCTACAAATTCAATGCAAAACCCATCAACATCGCAATGTCATTCTTTAAAGAAATAGATGAGACAATCCAAAATTTCATATGGAATAATAAAAGACTATATATAGCAAAAACACTCCTTAGTAGAAAGAATAGCGCAGGAAGAATTTCAATACCAAACTTTAGGCTCTATTACAGAGTTATAGTGGCCAAAACAACTTGGTACTGGCACAAGAACAGGCCTGAAGACCAATGGAATAGAACTGCGGACCTAGATATTAAACCACAGACCTATGGCCACCTAATCTTTGATAAGGCAGCCAAAAAAATAGAATGGAAGAAAGACAGCCTCTTCAACAAGTGGTACTGGCAGAACTGGTTAAGCACCTGCAGAAAACTAAATTTGGATCCTTCTTTGTCACCCTGCGCCAGGATTAACTCCAAATGGATCAAAGACCTAGAGGTAAAAGAAGATACACTGAAAATTTTACAAGAAGGAATAGGTGATAACGTAGGTCTCCTTGGCATGGGTTGAAACTTTCTTAATAAAGAGCAAGAAACACAACAAATCAGAGAAAGTTTGGTTACACTCTACCACTTGAGCTACAGCATTCCTTGAGGCTTTTCTGTGTATTTGGTACTGTGGAATCAAATGCAGGTCTTTGTGTAGGTAGGCAAGCACTCTACCACTATGCCATGCTCCAGGCACCATAAACAATTTTTTTATAGGAGTATCATAACAAATCTACTTTTGCAGTAATTCTTAAATTATCTCAAAATAAATTCTAAAAGCATATACTGATTGATTGAAAAAAATAAGATAAATTTTAAATAAACAAAAAGAAATCACTCTATAGCTATGTAAAAAATGTGGGAGTATCCTAAATAAATATTGGTAGGAAGCAAGGCTGTAAAGCTATATGGTATTCAAAGACAAGTACATTGCATCATGGGGAAAGCAAAAATGAAAAATGGCATTGTTTGCTGGGAGAAGAAATGGAAAGATGGATTAATGAGCGGAGATGGAACTAAGCTTACTGAGTTATTCGCTCAGTGTGGAAGTATCAATCCCCATTTATCAGTATTCTTAGTACATACCACCAAGCACTGAGTGAGCTTCTATGGGTTCTGTAAATTTTTCCTATTCGTAACATATTAACTCATTATATATAATGATAAGTTTACACTGATAAAAATATTAGTAATTGTATAAAATGAAATAGAATAGTGATGGAACATAGAATTTGCTAATATCTGTCTATTATTCTGTAAATGTAAAACTATCCAAAACATAAAGGTCATAAATATAAAAGATCTAATAGAAAATGCAAAATGCATGAACATACAATATTTTATAATAAAATTACATTCTGAAGATATCTGTGACCAAATTTAATAAAGTAACCTTATAGTTCTACTAGAACATAACAGTTTGATTTTGATATGGTACTGTACCTGTTAGATGTCAGTTAGTTTAAAGATGAAAAGAAACATCAGTGCCAAAATTTATTTTCAGGAATAGGTCTTTATAATTAACCTGAGCATCCATGCCTTACTCACTTTGAATGAAATGAGATATCTCTATATTATTTTTGAATTTCTGCAGGCTGCTGAATGTAATAAAAACCAATATCAATGGATATTTTAATAGGATTAAATAATATGAAAGTTCTCTCAAATATTTATTTTCTTCTTTGGTATCTGATCATGGTAAACACCTTATTTTGAAGTATTTAGTGCCAGAAGGAGATTTAATAAGCATTTTATAATTCTCTATTTCCATGGTTATAAGAAAAAGGAAATGAAGCCAGGTTTTCAAAATTGTTTCTAATATCAGTATTAAAAATAAATCTTTACTTGTTTTTAACTCATATTTACAATATATATATAGTATATTCAGAAAATGAATCATAGATATTGTTTTATGATGTTTAATATTCAGAAAAATGATTCCAATCTGGTTAAATGAAGTTAAGAGTCTCAAGGAGTTTCTTGCTTCATGTGGCTTTGACCCCAATAGCATCCTCAGATCCCAGCCTCCTGAGTAGGTAGGATTACAGGTGTGACTGACAACAGGCTGCCTCTTTATTTTTTTCATATATTTTTATTGCAATTAATAGAAGGGTTACAATATATTCACCAGATAGAAGGTGCATTACTTCACAAACATTGATACCTTTTCTCATGTCTTGGTCCCCATTTTCCTCTCCCCACCCCGCTCCTCATCTTGTTTTCCCCTTTCCCTATCCCATTTCAAATAACCAAATAAACATATATACAATATATCAGATAACAAATTAAAATACTGTAACAATATGAGATAACAAGGGACAGGAAAAGAGATGAGAGATAACATTATTTCTTTATAAAATTGTTACAACTCAGTTTGGTCTGCTTTTTGGAGGAATTAATGATGAACAGAAAAGAGTAAAAGGATACTCAGAAATAATAATAGTCTGTCAGAAACTGAATAATACCTTAACTACTTGCCAATAGTATCAACTGAGCTCATAATAATTACTGAGAAATTAAACAAAAGTAGTATAAATTTAGTTTAAATTTTAATTGGGCAAAATGGGTTAAAATAAGGAATTAATAGTCACCTACTTGTAGGAATTGTATCAATACTGAGAAATCAACAACATACACACAGAAATTACCAATATCAATGGTATTGTATTGCATTGTGTTGATGATGTGCCAGATCTTATTTCTCTGGAAGATGTTGTTGGTCTGGTCTGCAGGGGAGCTTCCCGCCTGTTCCTTCTTTTCATCTCTGTCCTGAGCGCTGCTCTTCATTTATATTTCCTTTATAAGCCTATATGAAGCTCCACACGAGGGGCAGGCTTACTATCTATGGTCATGACAACCAAACTTTATACAGAAACTGTGGACTTAAATAGAGCTCTAAACATCTCCTAGTAAAGGATAACAGTAGAGCAAAACCTAGGTACATAAGGTCATATAGGATGAGACTAAGTAAAAGGATCTCTAGGACATGGCAACAATAGCTTTATCTTGAGTGATTGTTGTTCTTAATGTACTATGTTATTTCTCTTTTGTTAATCTCATATTGCTACTGTATCTCACTTTGTTACCTGGTATATTGTATATATGCTTATCTTGTTTATTTGAAATAGGAAAGGGAAAAGGGGGTAAGACAAGATGATTGGAAGGGGGTAGAGGGTGGGAAATGGGGACAAAAACCTGAGAAGGGGTATCAATGTGTGAGAAAGAATGCACCTACTAACCGGCGAATGCAACTGCAACTCCTCTATACATTACCCCCCAAATAAAAAAAAATAGATCTAGCTGCTGTCACTAGCACCATCTGCTAAGATCCCCAGATAACAACCCTGCCTAACTTGCCCCAATATTGATCTTGAAAGTAGATCTGAAAGTAGCCTTGTATTACAATTGCAATCCTTTTCAGTATTGTACCAGGAGTAACACTTTCTACTCAAAGGCTTGACAGGAGACATACTTACAATGACAGATATAAAGATTTTGCTTGAACCATGAACTTAACTAAGCCTTATATCCTGATTCCAGTCCTTTTCAATAAATTGTTAGGGAAGAGTCTTGTCCTTCTGAGACTGTACCCAATTAATTAGGATGCATATCCTTCCACACATTTGAAAATAGGTCTTCCAACTACAGACTTAGAGCAAACTCTCAAGTAACACTTATCTCAACCTAGACTTTATTGACAAAAGTAAAGAACTAACAACCAAGCAGACAGAAATTGAAGTTTATATGAAAATTTGAAACCATTAAAGAATAAAACAGTCTTGAACCAATTTATAAAATGTCAGATCTGAAAAATCCAATGGGGTGCTTTTAATATTGTTATGTTTTACTTTTATTTTAATGTCAGAGTGATGTATCGAGGGGTTAAAGTTTCATTCATAAAGTAGTGAATACATTGTTTCTTGAACATTGCTATCCCATCCCATGTTTTTCTCAAAAGAACTTGCTTATTCAGTAGAAACAGTTATCTTGAAATAAGATTAGTGAAAAAAATACCTAGTTGGGGCACTATCTATAACAATAATAAAGGAATGAAATGAAAATGAGAAAGTATGTAGGAGTTCTAGGGTGATACCAAATAAATGATTGTCCTACTGCAACAATCTGAAGAAAAGAAGGAATAAAAGGTGTCCCTAGGTTTATTTGAAGAAATATTGAACATAGTTGTACTTGTAGCTTTAGTGTGGCCTTGTTTCTGCTCATTTGGGTATATGTCCGGGAGTGGTATTGCTGGATCACATATGTTTAGCCATTTAAACATCTTCCATAATGCTTTCCAGAGTGGTTGAACTAGTTTATAATCCCACCAATAGGGTAGCAGTGTTCCCTTCTGGGCATATCCCCAATGACATCTATGATTGTTAGTTTTCTTGATAATGAAGATTCTAATTGGGGTGAGCTGGAAAGTCAATGTTTTTATTTATATTTCTTTCATGGCAACATATATTGAACATTAATTCATGTGTCCATTGAACACTCTTATTTCCTCTTCAGGAAAATCTCTCTTTAACTCTTTAGCCCACTTAGCAATGGGATTGTTTTTTCTTGAGCATTGATTTGGGCAGGATTTAGTTTTTTAAATTCCAATTATATTTTAGATATAGACCCTAGTTTGTTTTATAGCTAGTGAAGATCTTGTTTCAATCTGTGGGTTTCTATTTATCATTCTTCCTGTGTTTATTACAGCATTACTTAACAAATCCAAGGTATGGAAGTAACCCAGATGCTCCTCAGTGGATGAGTGGGTCAAGAAAATGTAATATATGTATATATATATATATATGCACAATGGAATTCTATGCTTCCATAGAATTAATAAGGAAATGGAAAGACTTGGCAAAAATCATAAAGTAAGCCAGACCCACAGAAACATAGATTCATAGTACATTAATAACAACAATGTACCTGGTTATTTCTCTTCTCTTTTTTGCCCTTTGGTTAATCTCATATTGTTACAGTATCTGACTTTGTTACCTGGCAAATTGTACATACGATTATTTGTTTATTGGAAAAAGGAATTAGAAGGGGGAAACAAGATGGTTGGGAAGGGGTGGGGAGCGAAATGGGGACGAAAAGATGGGAAGAGGTATCAGTGTGTGCGAAGTAATGTACCTACTATCTGGCAAATGTGACTGTAACCCCTCTATACATTAAGATTAAAAAATGAAACAGATTCCTTGATTTCCCTCATTTGTAATAACTAGCATATATCTAGGATTGTTCTAGCAGAGGATCATAATAGCTTAATAGCTATGTACAGATGACCTTATACAATGATACTAATTGAACTGGAAGATATGGAAATAAGGTTATTATTTTCTTTTGGTTTTGTTGTCCTGTATGCAGTTATTTTCTATCCTCCACATCATTTGGTTTTACCCCTGTTATCACTGTTCCTGATTTTGGGACACTTTGTCTTGCATATACATTTATCTGATTTGGGGATGGAAAGGGGAATCAAACAAATAGACAAAAAGTTAACCAATTCACCAGCTATCCTCACTAGACCTGTGTTGGATACAAAATTTACAATTTGGAGGGAAGTGGAGTAGGGGGAGAGAGAAAGCGGAGAAAACAAATGAGGCGCCTGCATGGGCAAGGTGGCTCACGTCTAGGAATCCTAGTTACTCAGGAGGCTAATATCTGAGGATCAGGTTTAAAAACCAGCCCAGGAAAAAAGAACTTAAGACTTTTTTTTCTTACAAAAGTATCGCTCTTTTATTCAGTATTGTAATATTCATAAAACGTCTATAATCACAACATTGGGAAAAATTCAGACTGTAGCTTGTACAATTTCAGCCTGTAAATCATTTACCTAGTAAACTTACCTTTTTGAAGCTGTGACTTTGGCTTTTTTATGAGAGGCCAAAAATATATGATTTTGCCCTTACCTTAAATGCCTTTTTAAAATATTTCTTCCCTTTTGCTTTTCCTGATTAACTTTTACATTTATTTTAACAAGAGAAAACTGCGTTTCAATTTTAAAGCTGTTAAGAGTTTCCTGTGGCAACAGTTGATAACTTTGGCTTTTTCATTGTCACTCATCTTGGGCTGTAGGCTGTGCTTACACCTAATCTGCGCATTCTTTTTCCTTTCCTCCATGCTCCTCTAAAGGTAGGTAAGGAGGAATAGCAAGAGAAGCTACTCCAAGAGTGGCTGGATTGCTGCGTGAAGGAGGGTGGTGTCCTGGTCGCCATGCAGAAAAGCTCTGGGCGGCGGGGGCCACGCCCTGGTCACGCAGATGGTAGAGAAGTTACTACAGACAGATTCAGCCATGCACAGGACCTACGACTCTTAACTCTAACTAACTTTGTAAAACGGGAAGTGGGGCTTGACTCAAGGATAGGGTTTTAGCCTTAAGCTGAAGAGCTCAGGGACAATGCCCAGGCTGAGTTCAAGGCCCATGACACACCCCCTCCACCCCCCAAAAAAAAGAAAAGAAAAAGAAGGGTAACAATTTTGGACAAGAATTGTACTTATTTCCTTACTTATGTAATTCCTCTGTACATCACCCTTATAAATAAAACAGAATAAAATATATGAATATAAAAATGAAAAGCAAAAAGAAGAAATATTAATCCAAAAAGCAGTGGCTGTAATTCCAGCTGTTCAGGAGAATGAAATCTGGAGGATCATAGTATGTGACTAACAAGGGCAGAAAAGTTCTCCATGAGTTATTTTCAAAATAACTCAAAAAGTTAAGCTGCAGACACACTCAAGAAGTACAAGGCCATCCTAGAAACTATGAGGCTGTGAGTTCAAACCTCAATATTACCAACATAAATGAAAAAAGAGAAATAATGACTTATGAATTATGTCCAGTTTAGAAACTCAATAGCATATGAGCAATATCAATCCCATAAAGATTATCATGAGTACCATTGTAATCTAATTTTCAAAAGTAAAAGATAATCAGTGTGTTTCTGATTAGTAACAATGTACTCATTAGAAATCCTATAGGCACATAGGGTAACAATACCTTAAAAATTTTGTATCTAGCAAACTATTTCAGAAATTAAAAAGGTAGTAGGGTATTCTAAGATAACTAAAACTTGAAGAAATTCATGAAGAAGTTCATGATCAATAGACATGACTTCTAGGCAACACTAAAGAGAGTAGAAAAGAAACAAAACAATTCAAAAACTAGTATACAGTCTCTGGAAAACTAAAGCTGTATTCAAATTTAGAGTCCTAGTAATACAATGGAATATTCTAATAATTTTATCTCTTGTAGAAACATTACAAGATATAATCAGTACAATCATTAAAGTTTCAATAATTTTTAATAAATTCACAACACAAAATATGAAAATCATGTCTAGGCACTGATGGCTTATGTGAATAATCCTAGTTACTCAGGAAGCTGAACTCTAAGGTCCATGATTTCAAGCCAGCCCATATAAGTGAGGCTGTGGCTCAACTGATAGAGTACTAGTCATGAGAGAGAGAAAAAAAAATGTTAAGGATCTTGCCAAGGCTTTGAGTTTGAACCTCAGGATTATATATAAATATATATATGTATATGTATATGTGTGTATATACATATACACTTATACATATGCATATATATCTGTATATATAACCACAATTAGGTAATTAGGCATGCACACACAAATACACTTGAAATAATGATCTGTTGTTTGTGTATGCATGAATGGAGAAATACATGATAATTTTGTACCTATCACATTTGTTTTTGCAAGCATGTGTTACTTTAAATTAACAATTATTATTTTCCATGCAAGACTAATGACTATGAAATAATTTGTTATTTACACACTGACCTATATTCCTGTATATAACATTTATTTTTCTTTTCTATATGATATTTGTATTTTCTTGGTTTAGTCTGAGTTCATGATTTCTTTCATTTTTAATGAATGATAATATACTTATACATCATATTTGTAATTCATTATGAAGGTCCCACTTCTCTTAGAGGAGGAGAATTAATGAAGCATTCAGTCACTGCCTAGGATGCTTGCAACTACAGATACAAGGTACGAGGTTCAAAGTGTGGCCACAAAGCATTTTTCTATAAAGTATAAGGTGCCTTGTGTTTATTTGTTTTGTGTTTTTTTACTACCAAAACAAAAAAGGAGTCTTTGACATGAGAAGTATTTCATTTCCTTTTTTTTATATGTGCAATGGCAGGGTTTTATTGCTTAGCAAGGGTTTTTGATACTATTTTTAAGCAATGAAAGTATTAGTCTGACCTCTAAAATGCCATGCTTTAAGGAGAAAATGTCATTTGCGATGTGTTTTAATGAAAGTGATTCACTGTGGGAAAGGCCAGCAGCTGTCAAATGTCCTATCATGGACACTTTGATCAGAGCTCCCAGAAATGGTGGCACATCCAGTTAAAAAGGTAGAAAAGGAATTTGGTGAGAATGTTTCCTTAAATTACCCTTACCTTACATGAAACTAGGAAATTTGGAATGATTCTCTGAATGTTTAACACTTTCCAATTTTATATTAAATTGTCCCCAATTTCTGAGGCATAAACCCAGCAAAAGGCTTAACAGCACTCATTAAATATTTTAATTACATTATGGACAGAGGCACAATTCTTACCTTTTATTTAAAACTTACAATCATTCTAATGTGCATATATTAAGTGCATTGTTTGTCACATAAAAATTTTATATAACCTATCGTCCCCTCATTGTCTTTTCAGCATAGAAAGGAACACGGAATACTAATACATAAGATAGTTTGTGTACAGGAAGTTTTGGCAAATGACCTGGGTCTAGGTCCAAATTCTTGTCTACAATAAGAAAAAGTGGCAGAATATACAGAGAAGTGGAAAAATAAAGTTGTCCAAAATTGGTAAGAAAAAAAAACCGTCTTTACATACCTTGTTCATATTCATATCACAACTTACAGAAAATATAAAAACAATCCTAGAACTGTGCATATGTAGATAGTTTTCCCCTCCTGATATCAAGGCTCCTATCTTTCCCCTTCCTCATGACAAACATGAAATTTTCCTAGGGGAGATCTGATTCCTGCTCCTGTTTCTCTGCTTCACCCATTCAATTGGGTGATATAAAGTGTGTTTCCAGACAGTATTTTTACATTTTTTTTCCCAGTCCTGAGCCTTGAACTCAGGGCCTGAGCTCTGTCCTTGAGGTTTCTCAAGGTCAGAGTTCTACTATTTAAGCCACAGAACCACTTCAGTCTTTGTGTATGTGGTACTAAAGAATCGGACCTAGATCTTCATGCATGCTATGCAAGCACTCCATCATTAAGTCAAACTCCTGGTCCTACCGTGGGTTTTATTTTCAGAATACGGGCAAAAATTGCAATGCCATTTTTTTTTTAAATTTATTCTTGTTTTCATTGGAGAGAGTTTGCAACTGAGAAAGATGCATGGGTCAGTAATGCAAAGTAGACAGTTCCTTATTTCCTACATAAAATTTTTGTCTCCTTTTGAAAATCAAAGAACAAAATTTATAAGGATTCATTTTAAAACAGAGTAAAAATGACAACAGACGTTTTTGGTTGCACAAAGGCCAAATTTCCAAAGGTCAGTTACAATGTTGCAGTGCACAATTAGAAGAACTTAGTCTACCCTATTTGAAAAACTAAGTTTATAAGGAATCCCTCTACTTTTAAAGTTTCAGTTTCTCTTATAAATAATGATATACATAAAACAAAATTAAAATGTCATATGTGCATAGGTGATATGCAACTTTAGCTTCACAGGAGTTCAGGAAGGCACCTGGGTCCCAATCTGTAGAAAGGCTCATCGCATGATGTAGCTATGTTTACTCCATCATCTCAAGAAAAATAATGCTCATTATGTATCTTTGTCCTTTAATAGTTTTGGATGGTAGTGATGCTGATAAAGTTCTATGTACTGAGCATACTAGTATAACTGCCAAGAAGGACGAGATAGCACAAAGCAATGTTAGTACTATGGTAGTAAACAAATGATGACTTGTTTAATATTTTAATACTCTATTTTTATATTATCTTCATCAGCATGTGTATAAAATCCAGCTATTAGAAAACACTGTAAGATCAAAAAATGATGAATAGATCTAATTATAAGTCAATGATGCATTGGAACTGCTTAAAAGGGGGGTAAATAGAGCAACAAATGGCAATTATAAACACTTAGGCTTACTATGCTACTTTTTAGTTTATACTTGGCAAAAAATAATGTTTGGTAAACTATATCTAAGTTCCTTCAAATATATACTTTGAATATAAAGTTATAATCAGCATAAAACACTTACATAAAATTTGTATTAAAATCTTTTTATATTCACCAGGAAGGTACAAAGATAGTATAGAGAACAACATTCTACATGACTTTAATTTTTTTGGCAATATGTATATTTCTGTTCACATGGTACAATTATTTCTTTTTTTTTTTTTTTTTTTTGGCCCCTTTCTCTTTCTGGCCCCGCTCGCTCCGGCCCTGCTCGCTCCAGCCCGGCTAGGCCCCCTTTCTAGCTCCGGCCCCGCTCGCTCCGGCCCCGCTCGCTCCGGCCCCGCTCGCTCCGGCCCGCTCGCTCTGGCCCCGCTTGCTACCGCCAGGCTCGACATGGTACAATTATTTCAAATAAGGGTTTTCCATTATTATTAATTTGCTTGTTTAGTTTCACTTTTTCATTTTTTCTAATTGTTTTCTGATTAAGAACATTTATTCTATTGGGCTTCAGATTCATTTTGATATTACTAGACTTCAACAGTGTCCCAGATAATTCCTATCCTAAGAATTTATGATATTACTGATTAAGCAGATTGTAAATGTCATTCAATTTTGGATTGTCTGAAGTTTTACCCATGACTAAATGCTAATCACAGATATTGAGAAGAATACTTTAGAATTACTATTCTCATCTCATAATACAAAGGTAAATATTTGCATTGTTATTTAATTAATGCATTGTACTTGGTTTTATTATAGATATATATTTGTTGAGTTTCTCCAAAATTGCATCAATTTCCCCAACTGATGATATTTTCCCCTGTTCCTCTCATTTTAAGCTTTAGAAGAAGATTTACTTACTCTCCTTGTGCCATCATTATCCCCATATATCACTGTTATCCTTCATGTTTTATTTATAATAATAATATATTTATATCAATTAAGACTCATGAATATTTGTTTATATGTGAGGTAATAATAGTACATGACTTATTGTTGCTCAGGTTGTAAAAGTTTTCTTCCTGGGTCTTTTCATTTGTTCCAATGTTAGTTTGACAAGCCCTCATGTTTCATGAGTACTTCTCTATTTGGCACCAGATGATACTCATATCTTAATTGTGTATTCAGAAATTATCCTTAGAATTATTCATAAGTATGTTTTACTGGAAAGTCATATTGGAAGACAATATTTGGAACTAGGAATTATTCATCTTTATCTTTCAAATATCTCTTCTTACTTTGATATAATTGTCTCAAAAATAAATGATTAATCATAATCTTCATAGCCTATTTATTCTCATATATAATATGAAGATAGAAATAAATAATAATAAAAGTAGAGATTATCCAAAGATTCAGTAAGTTAAAGAGAATGTTTGTGTATGCCTAGACGAAGCATGTGTCTGTGTGTATATGTGTGTGTGTATGTGTTTGTGTATATTGGGGCTTAACTTTGAGGTCTAACATGCTCACTGGGTTTTTTTTCCCCCTCAATATTGGGTATTTTACCATTTAGATCACAACTCTATTTAGGACATTTTTCTGATAATTGGAGATAAGGATCTAACTGGGATAGTTTAGAACCACTATCTTCAGATCTCTGCTTCTTATTTAGCTAGGCACATTTGGCTTAAGGAAAATATAATTTGGTATAAATTCAGTGGAAGAAAATTCATGAGCTATTAAGACTTCAGGGCCTGCACATGTTCATCTTTTGTTCCTGCCCATTTATGGATTCTTGATAATGAGCAAGTCTTGATGCTGGATGCTACAGAATCAAGAAATAAGCATGTTATCTCAGCTCCATAATTATGAAATTAGACTGCTCAATATTATCCTACCATTCCCTACATATTATAACTTAACAACTTTCTAGTTTATTCCTTTCTCTCCTTTACCATTTTATCTCTTCCTAGACTTTTTGGTTCTCTATCACGCGCTATCCCTGTCCCACAAGGAAGACGCGCAACACAATCCTAGCTTAAGCAGGATCCTTTATTCTTCTTCTCCTCTCCTCTCCGAGGCCTCTCCTCCCCCTTCCTCCTCTCCTGAGGCTATATACAGGCAGTGGGCCAATCAACTCATGCCAGCTCGCTCATGCCCTCCAATCATGGCTTCACACGCTCCAGTCATGCACCCTTCATGCATCCGGCCACGCAGAGACCAGGCTTCCACTAACAATGGCAGCACTCCCCAAAATGGATGCCGGCCTTCATCCGGTCATGAGGAGGATATCCCTGAGTCACGCAGCCACCAACACCGCAGGCGACCCCACAGTGAAAGGGGGATGCGCGCCTCCAGGTCCCGAGGGGCTGGGCTCCCCACAGTTCTCCACAAATATAAGGTATCACAGTCACCAAGTTGCCTTTTAAAATTCCATTAATCTTTGGAGCCACAGATTTAATTTATAATCATTTGTTTTAGACAAACAGAAACTACAATTCATACTTAATTTTAATAAATTAAAAATCAATATAATTTGTAAACCGAGCCAATATAATAAAAATCTAAATGCTCTCAATGTCAGCCTTATGACTAAGTAAATGACAGGAAATTACTAAAAGTAATTAAGCATTTCTATTGAAATACTAGAAAGCACTGTTGGAATGTAAACTAGTATAACTACTCTGGACAGAAAACTGGAAGTTCCTCAACAAATTAACCAAATCTTCCCTACAATCAGGCCATATCACTCCTGGGTATTTAATCTGAACATTATAAGCAGGGGATGATAAAGACAACTACCCATCCAAGCTCACTGTCACATTATTCACAAGAGCCAAGATTTGAAAAGAGCCCAATTGCCCCTCAATAGATGAGAAGATCCAAAACATGTGGTGCTAATGCACAATAAAATATTATAGAACCATTAGAGAGAATAATATTATGTCATTTGCAGGGAAATGGATCGAACTACAACAAATCATTTTAAGCAAGTTAAATCAAGATCAGAGAATCAAGCAGCATATATTGACTCTAATGTGAAGAAATTAGATCTAAAATGCACTGGCATATGATAAATTATGCAGCATTCTAGGCATTCACACACAGTGAAATCAAAAGAGGATACTCATGGAAGAGAAATACAAACTGCAATCTCTACCTGATTCTTTGTATGTGTAATATATATATATATATACATATATATGTATATATAGAGAGAGTAAGAGGGGGAGAAAAACAAGAGCTCTCTCTTTCAAAAATAGTTTTTGAAGATTCTGCCTTCTTTTCTTTATATGCGATGTATTCTCATATATCTGAAGATGTATATCATCTTCAGGAGGAGGAGGAGGCAGAGGGTAGAAATGGGAAAGGGTGGAACAATGCAGTAGTGGAATCCACTGAACACTGATAAAAGCAGAATATACAACTCTTGGATAGAGATGGGAGGGAGGGGTTGGGATAGTGTGAGGGCACAGAAGACACTGCACAAAAACAAATGTACTCATTATCTGACATGTAAAATTGTAATCCCTTTATGTACCACTTTTATAGTAAAAGGAAAGAAAATTTAAAAAAGAAATTCCAGAACACAAGAAAATATGAACACTGCCTGTTCTAATGCTTCAGTTTCACCCTATTATCCTCAATCATGTAAGCAAGAAGAAAGTCAAACATAGTTTATCTAATTCCAGGTAAGAATAACTTGGCTTCTATCACTTTTTTTTTATCATTCTAATAAGTAGAGAAAATAAAAACTTCCCTGACTATTTCACAATAAGATATTTATCAGAACTAATTAGGTATGCAAAATTCACTGAAAATGATTCATTTTATGAATGTGATTCATTTTCTTAAATTCAATCTGCTTCTAAGTTAATGGGGACTAATCTCTCTAGTCTACAGTGGGTGAGTATATGGTGGAAAATATTTGCAAAGCAATTTATGCTTTTTTTTTATTTTTTTGCCAGTCCTGGGCTTGAGCTCACGGCCTGAGCACTGTCCTTGGACTTTCTCAAGGCTAAATCTCTACCACTTGAGCCTCAGCACCACTTCTGGCTTTTTTCTATTTATGTGGTACTGAGGAATCGAACCCGGGTCTTCGTGCATACTAGGCAAGCACTCTACCACTAGACCAAACTCCCAACCCAATTTATGCTATTTTTGAAAAAAATTATTAAACAATTTTACCTTAATAAGATAGGTTTAATTACAAAGGATTTACTATCATTTCTTCTTTGGTTTAGGTTATCTTTTCTTTTGTTTATTTTATTGTATCATAATTCTTTGAAAACAAATTAGGAATATACTTTCTTAACACTGAATTCTTATTGAAAGTTGTTGAAGAAAATCAGCGTTGCTATAACTTTGTTGTTTCTGTGAGACTATTGGTAATTAAGTCCTACTAAACATTTGTTTAAGACCAAATTATCCTCTAAATGTAACATAGTTCAGAAAACCTAGTATACTCCAGAAGGTTCTAAACCAGTTAAAAATATTTTACATTAGACATTTCACTATTCACAACAGTTAGTATATAAGAACAGCCCAGATGCTCTTCAACGGAGTAACAGATCAAGAAAATATTGGATAGATAGATAGATAGATAGATATAAAAATCATAAAAAATCAATCAGAAAACAATGTCCTTCCAATGGAGATGGATGAATTTTGAGAGGCAACATATTGAATAAAATAAAGCAGGCTTAATGATAAAAGGCATATGCTTTCACATGTTGAGTCTGGATCTAAAATAAGAAAATATATGTAAATACATAAAAGTTATGTGAATATGTAAATCATCAAACTGATTAAAATATGGTACCTCATGAACAAGATTCTATGCTTCAATCCCATTGAATAATCAAATGACAGTTCAATCACATGAACATCAGGAAGCTGAAACATGGCTTGGCTTGGGAAGAGAGGCTAATGAGACAGGGGATGGATGATTGGAAAGAGGAATGGTAGCTGAGTACAGTCACAAGGTCCCATGTGCATACATGAAAATGCAACTAAGCATCTTGATGAGACTAGTAATGGAAGAAATAGGTGGGAGGAATAATGATGGATAGGGTAATGACAAGATGCACTAACCACATAGACATGTTATACTGAAACACTTTGTACAACTATTGAAAATAGCAATAAATATATATTAAAGTGTATATACAGTATACCAGTATACAAATTCAGGTACAGTAACCTCATGAGATTAACCGTAAGTGGAAAAAAAAGATAAAATAAATAACTTCACATAGTACATTAAGAACAGCAAATAGGGAAGGAAAGGGGGAAAACAAGATGCCTGGGAGGGGAGGGGTGTGGCAAATGGGGACAAAAACCTGAGAAGGAGTGTCAAGGTTCAAGAAGTAATGTACCTACTACCTGAGGAATATAACTGTAACCCTTCTATACATTATCGCAGCAATAAAATACCATAAAAATAAACATATATATTAAAGTATCTATTAATATCTGGTAGCGAGTCCAGTATCCATTGATGTTGCTTTCTAAAATTGCTTGTGACCAGAAAAGAATACAGACTTTTCACCCATGTTCTGGCCCTAATTGCCTAATGTCTTTCTGCTGATTCCGTATAGAATTGCATTTGTTTTTCTTATTTCATTGAATCTGTTCTCTGAGGACAGAGACTAAGCCAAAAAGGTTAAATTTTTCATTTTATTTCCAGTGCCAAGCAGAAGGACCTACTGCTGGTTGAATAAGTGAATAAATTTCCTCATCATTTTATTTTCTTTATTGCTCAAAATGTAATTCTGTGTGCATGTGTCCTTATACACTGGAGGGTTTTGATGATTTAGACAACCTGCAAATGCTTAAAAATTAATGATGGAATGAAATAGATGCCAGATGTTTCTTCCATTTGGCAACTGTCTGGACCTGAATAAAATCTTTTAATATTAGCTTTTGTGGTTCCTTACTCCATAGTTATACTTTCTTAACTTCTATTCAAGAAATTGTTCTGTAAAAGATCATGATCAATCCCAGAAGGATGAGTCTTAAACTGGATTAAAAGTTAATGAAATATTTTACTACTGCATTTTTACCAGAATTTGCAAGTGGTCTCTGAGTATCCCAAAATTTTAAACCCACACTCATCTCAATCAGTGAGAAGCTATGAAAAAGTTTTCATTTTATGTTCCAGAAATTCTTATGTAAAAGAAGAAAAATTAGATCATAAAATGAAGGCACTGTATAACTTACCAAATATCCTATAATCTGCTAAAAGGTACAGCTGCAGTAGGCTGTTTAACAGGTGTTATGATTATGAAGCATATCAAACATGTTAGGCTTTGTAGTGCATTTAATACCTTATAAACAATTGAGCTAATTTGGACAGAGCTAATGGACTCATTCAAATGACACTCTTGTAAAAGGTCTGTGATTATGGTGTACAAATTTGACTAAAATTCTAAGCTTAACAATGTATTCAGTTTTTCAATGCTAGAAAACTATTTTAGTTACAAACAATGAAGTACTTTGGAATGGCCATGGTCCACACATAAAACCAATGTCAGATTGGAGAGCATTCCTTTGGCTCTCTATAATACCCTGTCCATTTCATGATAACATCTTAAAGCATATATATGATTTAAAGTGTTTTGCCAACCTGTTAAGCATGTATATGTACTATTTAACTATTAAGAGTTTCTGTAATGATTTAATGACATCATTAATTATGAAAAAGCTTCTGAAATGAACCAATAAATGCCAACATACTGGAAACAGGTTGGTAGATAGCATGTCAGTTATAAAAAAGAAAAGAGAGAAACAAAAATAGAAGAAAGGAAGGAGAGAAGTAGAAAGAAAGAACAAAGACAGGGTATGTTTGTATGGGGGGTGTTGTGTAGAGGGAAGAAAGGAAAGAAGGAAGAAATGAATAAAACAAGATAGATGATTGTTTTCATTAATGTGCTATATTATCTCTCATCTTTTGCTGTCCCTTTGTTATCTCCTATTGTGACAGTATTTTACCTTGCTATTTTATATATTGTATATATTTGTATATATGTTTATTTGGTTATTTAAAATAGGATAGGGAAGGGGGGAAACAATATGAGGGTTGGGGGTGATTGGAGGGAAATGGGGACCAAAACATGAGAAAGGGTATCCATGTTTGTGAAGTAATGCACCTTCTATCTGGTGAATATAATGTAACCCTTCTATTAATTACAATAAAAATATATGAAAAAACAAGATAGAGGAGAAAAGAGATAGCAAACTGAGAGAAGGGAAGGGGAGAAGATATAAATAACAAAATGTCATATATAACACACAAATCAAAAACAAGAACTACTAAAGTCACTAAAGGACATAAATGAGTCACCTAGGGAAAGAAAAATAATCTTGACATGAGTAAAGATTTAATATTGAGGTAAATGACAGTTCTGATTAATGTAATGAGTCTCAACACAAAAGATAGTGCCTACCAAGCGAAAAAGTTTACATGCCAATGGCAAATATATTTGAATTATGTCTGTGGATAAATTATTAAAAATAAATGCTTCATATGGTCCTGGTGGTTCATACCTGTAATCCTAACTACTATCTCCCAATTCCAGTTAGTTGCTGCAAAAGTGCTTTTCTAGATCACACATTTTTCCTTATGTTCATATACTTAATGACAAATGAAAGCTTTTTTCAGTTGTGAGACTTGAACTCAGAGTCTAAATGCTGTCCTACATATTTTATGCTCAAGGCTAGCACTCTACCACTTGGAGCTACAGAGACAGTTCCTGTTTTCTGGTGCTTAATTTGAGTTCAGAATCTCATGGACTTTCCTGTCCAGGTTGGATTTGAACCATGATCCTCAGACCTCAAGCCTTCTGAGTAGCTATGATGCCAGGCTTAAGTCAGCAATGCCCAGTGGAAAATAATGTTTATTTCTCATTATTTACTTTTATGTAGTTGACATGCTGCTACCTGTATTACCTCATTGAAGAATGTCAACAATACCAATAAAAAACAAATTTCTTTTGGGGACTGCAGCTTCCACAGTAAATCCCAAACTGCAGTAGCATTTCAAACATACTAGATCTCTCCTGAAGTGTTTCTCAAAGTGCTCTGATGACAAAATTGGTCTTGATTTTTTTTTTCTGTAATGTACTTAAATAGTAGATGAGCAAGTCACAAAGATCATTCAGCATTCACTCTGCAATGTGGCTTGCTTCATCACCATGATGCCTCATTAATGCTGTTACAAGTATTAACATTTGTCTTAAACTTAAAAAAATCATTGCTTTATGTGGATTTTTATTTCATTATATCTTTAGTTAGCAGAAATCACTACAGCCTTTAATGTGCTGATGATCATAGCTAGTCTTTCTAGAAAAGACTACCTGCTGACATCTCTCTTTACAGGTGAAATGCAGAACAATTTGAAATGATTTTTTGGTATTATACTCCCTCCTTTATTTCAAACGAAAATTTCATGGGACTTTAACCCACTTAGGGTAGACATAAACAATTCATTAGAGTACCCCGAGGCTCTATTAGCTGTTATTAGAGTTGTAGAATGCAGAATCCATACTTGACCATTTAAGAAAAATAAAAAAGTAGTATTTTAGAATATGGATCAGAGATTGAGCTGTTGAGTCATGTTTCTCTTTTTGCCTACAAGTCTCACCCACTGGAAGAATCCATTAAACGTATCTCCTAGAAGATCCTAAATCTATGGAGTTAGGAAATAAAGTTTCGTTTGTTCATTTTAACTTACTAGCTTCCCAAGTACATGTAATCTACTTAGAAAAGCAATGGAATAAAGACTTGGAGAAAAACATGTTTTCTCAGATGTGGTTGGAACTTCTAAGCTTTCTAATATTACTTGAATGCAAATAAACTGCCTTGTAAAAAATAAAAGACCATGGTGGGGAAGATGTGATTAATGACCTAACATTTCAGTTTAACAGATAAAGCACTTCCTCCCTCAGATTGCCTCTAGATAGTATTTGGTATTCATTTCCTAACACAGTTGGAACTAAATTATATCAAATACAAAAACATACACATCTAAAATAGTATGAAATATGTATGATCCATTAAAGAGCCCAAGAAAACCCTTGAGAAGATAAACTCATTCTACAATGAATGATGAATTTCATGCACAATTTTACACTGCATTTTATTTAAAAATAAATTCTTAAAACGTTCTCAATGGCCTAAAACAAAAATTTATAATCTTCCATTCATTCATCTATCAGTATAAGAGAGTTGGTAATGACTTAGGTCATAGAAGTATACATTCTTTAGGGCTGTGATGTCTTGGAGCAATATTAATAATGAGCTAATTTTTTGAATGTGATAAAAATTAGTTAAAAAATCTCACACTATTTCTGTTACACTGCTGTGTCACTTACATTACTTTTTGTACAACTCTTGAAAAGATTTATACTAAATCAATTCTAATTGTCTGAAGATGATAAAGCATTGATAATAAAGCCCACTCCCCCATACTTGTGAATTTCCAGAGTGCAAAAAGACATGGGTTAATGTCAGAGCCAAAGATTAATTTCACAACGTTTAGGCTCTCATACCCATTGAATACATAGAAATGCAAAGATGAATAAGTAAATGGCTGGCATATATTTGGGGAAAATTGCTGGTATGTGTTGACTATATCTCCTTTTTGAAAGCTATAACAAAAGATAATGCTTTCACATATTTTTAAACAAGAAATTTTTTCATATATTTTTATTGTAATTAATAAAAGGGTTACATGATATTTGCCAGATAGATGGTGCATTAATTCTCTTACATTGACACCCTTTCACATGTCTTGGTCTCCATTTCCCTCCCCCCCACCCCCACCCCTCATCTTGTTTCCCCCCCTTCCCTATCCAATTTCAAATAACCAAATACAAATATATTGGATATATCAGGTAACAAAGTGAGATACTGTAACAATATGAGATATCCAAGGGACAGCAACAAGAAATTTTGAACAGTTAACCAAGACAACTTTGCTTAAACATCTTCAGGAAAAGCAAAGAAAATTCTGGTTCTATTCCCATGACCACAATGCCCTTGAAATCTTTTTCTTATAATTAATAGAAGGGATATAGTTATATTTGCCAGATAGAAGGGGCATTATTTCACACACATTGATACCCCTCTCATGTTTTTGTCCCCATTTCCCTTCCCCCACTCCCACCCCTCATCTTGTTTTCCCCCCTTCCCTCTCCTATTTCTAATAAAAAATCGTATATACAATATACCAAATAACAAAGTAAGATACTGAAGCAATATGAGAATAACTAAGGGACAACAAAAGAGATGAGAACTGACATAGTACATGAAGAACAGTTTAATGCAGTCCCACTTATCCAGACTTTCTTTGATTTGTTGTTTCTGGTTCCTTATTAAGAAAGTTTCAACCTGGGCCAAGGAGACCTAGTGTATCTCCTATTGCTTCTTGTAAAGTTTTCAGTGTATCTGCTTTTATCTCAAGGTCTTTGATCCATTTGGAGTTAATCCTGATACAGGGTGACAAAAGAGGATCCAACTCTAGTTTTCTAGAGGTGTTTAACCAGTTCTGCCAGACCACTTGTTGATGAGGCTGTCTTTCTTCCATTCTATTTTTTTTTTACTCTCTTATCAAAGATGAGTTGGCCAGAGCTCTGTGGGGTAATATCTGGGTCCTCAGTTCTATTCCATTTGTCCTCAGGCCTGTTGTTGTGACAATACCAAGCTGTTTTGGTCACTATAGCTCTGTAATAGAGTCTAAAGTTTGGTATTGAAATTTCTCCTGCACTGATGAGTATTATTTTAAAGATAGTATATTCTGATGTTATAAAGTAAAATTGTCAATATTAATGATTACTTTGATCACATACAGCCAGCAATAGATTCAGAACTCCTATATCCCAGGGATGAATCTGAATACTCACCATGTTTTTCCTTTGGTGATAGTTCTATATAATAATTAAGTAGTTGATAAGGACAGGTGGATGGACAGAAAAAGAATAAGCATAAAGTTTAAGTAAGAAAGTGAAAACCATACACCATATTGCTTTGAACAGGAGACATAGCTTCATAAATTCTATTTACGTACTTCACGTTTTATTTGACATTGACATACCCACGTATTTTAGTGTCCCATGTGATAGAACTTTGTTAACCATCATTAAATAACTAGAACCAACTAAATATAGCATATTTTCAGTTCTATCATATGTTACTTATAAACAGATGCACTACAAGACATCTTTTAGAAATAGATTTTTTTAGCTGATCCACTGCTTTAAAAATCTCTAAGCACTTAGTGCTTCATAATAAGCAAAATATATGGATCCAAGAAATCTGTTTCTTCTACAAATCAATAATGTTTTTTTAAAAAGCCAACGCCATGACTTATGGAGGTGACTGAAGCAATGCAGGCCACGGCCCTCAAAGCCACATTAAGTATTTGTATTTCACAATTGCATACAAATCATTGCGATTCGACAGCAGATTCTTATTGAATGTTCATCTGCAAGGATTGTATTACCATCTTTTCTGCTCCAGCAATACCCAAGAGATGTTCTTACATTTCCTGGAAAGGATTATACATACATAAGTAACTCTTTAAAAGAAATCATTGAGAAAGCACACCTTAGGATTTAATTGTATATTGATGTACTCATGTTGAAAAATGATAAAATACAAAATTAATACAACAACAAGTAACACTGCTAGTGTTTTTAAAGATTAGAGTAAGTCTTTGAGGAATATACAAGTATTTTGTGACCGATATGCTACCTGAAAATGAAGAGAAATTATTATTAAAATGAATAGTGATTTCACGATTTCTAGAAGTTAAGGGGAAAACCAAATGATTGGGAGGGGTTGGGGGAGGTAAACAGGGACAAAAACATGAGAAAGGGAGTCAACGTATGAGAATTAATGCACCTACTACCTAATGAATGTAACTGTAACTGTAACCCCTCTATACATTATCCAGATAATAAAATAAAATAGAAAAAATCAATAAATTGATTTGAAATTTTAAAGAAATCAAATAAGTTATTTCTTTTTTATAGAATTCTTTCCTGGAAAATAATTTTTGAAATTAAACAGAAACAAATGAAGACTTGATTTTATAAATATAATAAAAATGTCAAATATGTATCTGAGCAAATAAATCTTTAAGGTTATCTCAGATAACCTTTGCAAAGAATAATTTGCTCAGGCAAATTTGCTACAGTAGACAGGCTGCAAGTCAAGCCCCAATTATTATTAAATATAAAATATTAAGTAATAAATTTCTGTGCATGGGTAAAGAAATATGAACTAACAATTATTGAGATACAGTATTATCCCAAAATTTAAAATACAATTTATTAATTAAAGAGAAAAGATTTAAAACTGTACATTTACCTTACTGCATAAAACAATCTCTAACTATCATTGATAGTTTTCTATCATATCAGCCTTCAATTTCTGTGAAATGAATTATTTAAGCAAGGCTCACCACTGTCTGAGAAAAAAGAGCATAGTAGTTGATAATTAGTTTTAGAGAGCCAGAATATCATAGCATCATTCACTTGCTAATTATAAATGAGGAAATCATAACTCTAGAGTACCAAACTCCAGTTTTCTAGTAGTTGGGTGAGTAAAACAATAAACATATGCATAAGACAAAAGGGTATAGAATACAAAAAAGGTGAACAAGAAGAAAAACAAAACCTCATTTCTGATTCATAGCATTCCTTTTAATAAACATTATTCCATGTGAGTATATGCATAAATCTATTGGACCTTTGTCATCCTCTCCTAAATGTATCCTCCTTTGGTATCATGTGAATATGTAGAGGCCTATATTACTTATCATGTCCAACTATATTTTTTACTTTTAACATTTGGTGTGTAGGCATATTCTAGTTATAGCAAATGAGGTAAATAATGACACTTCTGTTCCTTTAGGTTAGTTTTATCCACTTAATATAATTTTTTCAAGTCTTTCCATTTATTTATGAATGATACAATATCATTCCTTCTGATGGAACTATAGAATTTCATTATGATCTGATACCACATTTTCTTTATTCGTTCATCCACTGAGGGGCATCTCACTATGGTAAACTATGCTTAAGAAACATGGCTGTGTTGGTAGCTTTAATGTGGCTTTGTTTTGTGTGTTCTTTGGGATAAATGTCCAGGAGTAGTACTGGTGAGTTATAGGGAACCTCTTTGTTTAGTTTTTCTGAGGAAACACTATACTGCTTTCCAAGATGGTTGAAGAAGTTTATATTCCCACCAAGAATGTATTGGACTTCTCTCTTGGCCATATTCCTACTAACATCTGTTCTAGTTAGTTTTCATAATGGACAATCTATCTGGGGTGAGGCGAAATCTCATTGTTTTGATTTGCATTTCTTTTATTGCTGAAGATGTTAAACATGTTTATATGTAACTTTTGGCCATTGCTACTTCTTCTTGGAAGTCTCTCTAAGTATTTAGCCCATGTATTAATTGGGTAGTTGTAAAACTATTATTTCATCTACTAATTAAATATTTTGATATTTAATTAAGAGAATTTCAATGAAGAAATACAGGGTCTGTGTATCATAAACTCAAGAAGAATATTTATTTTTCCAGTAGGTCTAGTGTGATATAGAATTAACATTTAAACCCATGCATAATATAACATATCAGTAATCATGCTGTTTATGCGTGTGTGTCTGTGTGTGATGTGTGTGACAGGAAGAGAATAAGAAGACATAACTAGAAGAGATACAAGATAATATCTGTGAGTTTACACTTACTCAAAAAGAGCATGAATGTAGAAGGAAAAGAAATAGTTCAAGTCAGTAAAACCTAATTGGTATTGCCAAACATCCTAAGAAACATTTGTTAAAAGATATATGACCAAGATGATTAAGGCAGGGCATTGATCCTATGCAGCTCAGAGTGATTCTTAGACTATGTTGCACATCATATTTATTATAAGGTGAAATTGGATTTTAAAAAATCAAGTAAATTTGTCTTTTTATACTTCTACTTTGAGGTCTTTTGACTTTGCCAACATTGAAGTTACTGCCCCTTCTAGGATTAGCTAACTCCTAGCGAGAGTAAAAAAGTCATCTAAGAGATCATCTTCTCAATGTAAACTAAACCAATCCAAGGCCCACAATTTCATTTACTATTTTTTAAACAGGCTTTCATAGAGCTTCCAAACTAGGGGCCACTATTTTCCTTCCCTTATTGTCACTTACCATTACTGTCCTGGAGACATGTCCCACATAAGACAGAAATACTTAAAAGTATCATTCAAAGTGCTCCATCCTAAATCTGAATGTTATACTGATCCTGCCTTGGTCATTATTCTGTTCAAAAACAGAACAGGATTCTTCACGTTTCTCTTTCATTCTTTTCATTTTCCCAATGACTCTGGTGCATCTGCTGTATAATACCTATTACTATTAGTCTGAGAAGTAATGAGGAATACAATAGCTTTTCAATGGCATCTATCTTGGTCCATTGCCTCACCATACATAAGTATCAAGAAAACCTGCATTTTGATACAGATTCTTGAATAACAATAAAAGAATACCAGTAATGCACAGTGGGAAACAAAATAGTTGTTTAGCTATTAGTATAGTACGGGTTTCAGTTTTGTTTTTGCTTGGACCATTTGCCATTCTCTTGACCATTTAAATGAGGAAACATTAATAAAAGTGCGCTCAGTATTTCTCTGAAGTTTGTTTGAAACTATTGTATATTAGAGAAATTATTTCAAAATATTTTCAAATTATTCAAATTGAAAACAACTTATGTTATCAAGGCCAGAGTAGAGATGTGTAAAAAAGAAGTCACTATAACTAAAGGAGAGTTATTTATTAAGTTGATTTTATGGAGCATGGATTTGATTCAAGTAATACTTATATATACTGCTGTCTATAAAGACTTAGTTTCCCAACTGCCACATTACACAGCTATAATTTGTGTAATATATAGTTTTATTGGATCTAAGGAATATATCTTGGCTGTTTTGACTTCCTTTCTTCCTCTTAGAAAATATGTGGATATATTTACTGCTATATCCACTCTGGAAATGCAGACAACTTTCCTGGTAGCCTGTTCTGGGCTAGCAGCCTTGTTGAACAAATATGTGTTTATTATTTAAAAGGTAATATATTTTATGTCTTTTTATATTTATTTTTTATTAGATTTCTAAATTTTCATATAAGACATACACTAGCTCTTTTATATCCAAATCAATGTAGAAAAAAAATGAGAAGAGATGGTCTTAAGAATTAAGTCCAATTTTTCCATACCCATCTATATTGGGCTTTATAAAGTTTCCTAAAATCCTTCCTAATAGTTAAGCAACTATTTTGTTTCCCACTGTGCATTACTGGTATGCTTTTGTTGTCTGTCCTTCCTTCCTTCCTTCCTTCCTTCCTTCCTTCCTTCCTTCCTTCCTTCCTTCCTTCTTTCTTCCTTCCTTCCTTGCTTCTTTCTGGTAGAACTAAGATTTGAGCTTAAATCCCTGTGCCTAGGAGGCAAATGTTCTTCCATTTTAGCCTCATCTCCAGCCCTAGTAAATCATTTAAGTAAAACCTTGAACAGTGTCTTGTAATGTGCATTCATTCTGGCAATATTTTTTGTTATCCAAATTCAGTATGAAAATGTGCATTCATGGTCCACTCCAGAGGAAGGAAAAGAAGGAAGTTGTTTTACACTTCATAAAAAGAGAAAGTTTTCTGTTTTCACCAGCTACATGTTGAACTAGAGTGAATAGAGTACCAATACAGTTTGGAGAGGAAGTGTAGCAATGTGGAAAGAAAAATATATGATGCACATTTCGCTTTTACTGTTTTGACAATTAAGACTCAGTTATAGGGATAATTATTGATTAACTATAAAAACTAGCCATTTTAGGTAGATTTCAAGTCTAGAAATGAGAATAATTGTACTAATATTCCTATCCCACCTTTCTATTACCCATATGGTTACATATTTGTTGCATATTTGTCTGGATAATTTCTTTTATGTAACTAGTACAGTGTTATTAAGAAAGGGTAAGAACCATTGTTAATTTTTAAAGTTTACATATAAAAAATTTAGAAAGTAATGTATAATATTTCTTTAGTTATTGAGTTCAAAATGTAAGCCAAGTCTTCCCTCTGCAGAGAAGAATGTCTGGCTTTCAGAGATAAAGTACTTGCTTATCTGTGCTGGACAGAAACTTGTAGCATAGCCCTGCCAACTAATGCACTGTAGCAAGCAAGTCAGCATCTTATTTGATTTTAGGATTTATTTTATTTCATCCAATATGCTGCTAAATGTTTGTATACTGGGAAAGCAAATACTTACACAAGTAATATTTCTCACATGGGTTATATTTGTACTAACTTCCCTTCCCTTAAGTAGAATTAAAGTCTTAAACAGTTTTTTGAAAAGGCAATTTGTATAAGACATAATCATTCAGATTTATTTCATAGAGTACACAGGCAGTACTTCAGTTTGAAAATAGTTATGTAATGTTCAACAGATGAATTTACTGAACAATCTAAGCAGAAAAATTTCTTAGGAAATGGATAAATTAGAATTTTATTTCCAAAAGCATGGTCATGTCTGCTTTCTATAACATTGCTTATCTTTATTGACTTGTCGCTACAGTTGTAATTTGAATTATATTTTTCCAAATTAAGTCAAATGATTCTTCTCTATTGTAACTTCTTCAGTATATCTCATTTTGTAAGTAATATGTTGAATCTAATTGTTCTACCCAGAACTATCTAAAATGGCACTTCAGTTATTATCCACCTGATAAACTAGCTATATTGACTTAGCAAAATCTTGCATTGTTTTGATTGCACCATGTACTTTTCTCCAATAAATTTGTATCTTAAAATATTTATACTCACTCTGTAATTATTATTTTTTTCTTTTTTCATATTTTTTATTGTAATTAATAGAAGGGTTACATGATATTTGCCACATAGATGGTGCATTAATTCCCATACATTGATACCCTTTCACATGTCTTGGTCTCCATTTCCCTCCCCCCCAACCCCCACCTCTCATCTTGTTTTGCCCCCTTCCCTATCCAATTTCAAATAACCAAATACAAATATATCTGATATATCAGGTAACAAAGTGAGATACTGTAACAATATGATATAACCAAGGGAAAGCAAAAGAGATGAGAGATAACATAGTACCTTAAGAACAACAATCATTCATTATATGGCTTATATCTCTATATCCTAGAGATCCTTTCATTTAGCGTCCTACTATATGGCCTTTTGTATCAAGGTTTTGCTCTATTGCAAATCTCGGCTAGGAGAGCCCAAGATTTCTACTGATTATGACAAATGAGGGAAACCATTGAGCCTAAGTTCCTTTGAGTCTGGCTTACTTCACTTAATATGATCTTTTCTAAGTCTTTCCATTTCCTAACAAATGGGGCAATATCATTCTTTCTGACAGCAGCATAGAATTCCATTGTGTACAAATACCACATCTTGTTGATCCACTAGTTAACCTTTGTCTACCACCCCAGATTATCACCTCAATTATGTTCATGAATATAGTTTCATAGATACTTTTATCTCTAGTGTCCTACATTATGCCAACTATATGTTTTCATTTTTTCTTTAATAATGCTAGGTGTGGGGAGCCCGGCCCCTCCCGCAAGGTGGTGGGACCTGGAGGCGCGCGTCCCCCTTTCACTGTGGGCCGCCTGCGGTGCTGGTGGCTGTGTGACTCAGGGATAGCCTCCTCATGACCGGATGAAGGCCGGCATCCATTTTGGGGAGTGCTGCCATTGTTAACGGAAGCCTGGTCTCTGCGTGGCCGGATGCATGAAGGGTGCATGACTGGAGCGTGTGAAGCCGTGATTGGAGGGCCTGAGCGAGCTGGCATGAGTTGATTGGCCCACTGCCTGTATATAGCCTCAGGAGAGGAGGAAGGGGGAGGAGAGGCCTCAGAGAGAAGAAGAAGAAGAGAGAGAAGAATAAAGGATCCTGCTTTAGCTGTAACCTGTGTGTCGTGCGTTCTTTCTTGCTGGACAAGAAGTGCGCGCGATAGCTAGGGATTGAACTCAGGGTTTCACACTTGCTAGGTAAATGCTGTATAGCAGAGCACCATGTTAAGTTACAAAAATATCATTGAAAAATATACTACGTGATTATGACTCTTGGCAAGTTATTTCAAATGTGAGGTGAAAATTTCTATTGTAGGAGTCTTTTTTTCAAATGTGTTTTATTGTGGGGGTGATGTAAAGAAAGGTTATAGTTACATTCGCCAGGTAGTGGGTACATTACTTCTTGAACATTGATACACATTCCATGTTTTTCTCCCATTTTCCCTCCTCTCATCCCTCACAATCATCTTGTTTTTCCCCTTCCCTCCCTATTTAAATTAAACATGAAATAAGTCATGAGAGAAACCAAACCAAACCAAAATGAAACAAACAAAAAATGAGAGAGAGAGAGAGAGAGAGAGAGAGAGAGAGAGAGAGAATAACCTCACATAATAAGTTGAGAACAACAAACACAAAAATCAAGCTGTTGTTTCCATATCCTGGAATCATTTTGCTTATCCTCATCCTAAGTGACCATATCCACATAGCTATTGAGCTATTGTGGTCCTCTGCAACAAGAATCCTAAATGTGTACTACTTATTGCAAATGAGGGAAATGATGAAGGATATTTTCTTTGGGTCTGGCTTACTTCACTTAATGTATTTTTTCCCCAGTCTTTCCATTTTCTTACAAATGGGGTGATGTCATTCTTTCTGATGGCAGCACAGAATTCCATGAGGTGCAATTTTTATTGAGAAAAATCATCAACCCTGCCTCACAGCCAGCACAAAAGTTTAGCCAGAATGAGAATTCAGCCTCTCTATCTGATTGATCCTAATAAGAAAATGGAAGCAAAGTGACGTAGGAAGAGTGATAGAGAAGAGACTCACTGGACGTCAATGGACAAATCTGGCAATTTAACTTTATTAGTAACGTAAGCTAATTTTTAAAAAGCAACTGACCAGCACATTGCTATCTGTGAGACAGAGAAACAGAGAGACAGAGAGAGAGAGAGAGAGACAGAGAGAGAGAGAGACAGAGAAAGAGACGGACAGACAGACAGACAGACACAGAGAGACAGAGAACACAAAAAACACTCCATGCATGAGTAGCAGTAAACACGTGTTGTCCTTAGTATTTCTTATATGTTTCACATCTAAGTGTGTATTTCACAGACTATATATTACTCTTTAGCATAAATTCAGATGATTAAAATTCTGACACCTATTTAGTTGATTATATTTAATGTTATTTTCTAGTTGATCCAGCTGAAACCTTGATCAATTTTACATTCAATGCTTAAGTCAGTAATTTTATGATCTATATTATATTAGTACTGAAAAGCAATAATGGAATTAATAAATATTAAAGTCATTGTATTTGTTAGAAATTATTTAATATAATATTATATAACTGTTGGCTTGGAATTCAGACTAAATAAAATTGAGCTGCAAAATAGTCTCTCCATAATTCACCATTATTTCTTCTATATTACCTAAACAGAAGCAGCATATTTTGTTTTAGTTTGTCTGTTTGCTAAGAGATTCTCACTATATAATACAGACTAGTCTCAACTTTTCAGTCACTCTATAGTAACTTCCAAGAGCTTAGATTACAAGTATGTACCACCATGCTTAGTAAAACAGTTGTGCTTCAATCATTTCTGTTTCAAGATTTTTATGTCTTTATATTTAATTCTATTATTCTCATTTAAATTCAGTCTGTTCTTCTAGTTTTACTTTTACTTTTTGCTTAGAAACAGCACTTAATATACATGAACGCCAAATCTTCATTATTAATAGAGTAAAATGTCTCTATGTCTGGTTATTCTTCATCTAATATATTATGATGAAATTTTTACATATACTTAGCATTTATTTGGTATATGGTCATAAAAACAGCAAACTAAGATGAGTAGGCAGATCATAATCATTACTTAAATTATACCAAATATTTCTAATGCATAATGCCAATAATATATTTGCCAAATATCTGCATCCAAAATAAAATTGTAATAAAGTTCACTTCAATATATGTTTTGGTCTTCCTTTATGTAGGTAGAAAATAGTTTTTTCCTATATGAATCATATCTCTTGCTTCATCTAAAAGTTAATCTGCTCTAACGCCCTCATATCTGTCAGTTTTCAAGTGGTTGAGGCCTACTTAGCCTTCCTACACCAACAGATTTTTTGCTAATGCTTTGTGAGTCATTCTAGAATGTGTATTGCTTATTTTTCTAATTATAGGCATTGTAATAATTGTGTTCCCTAATAAACTCCTTTGCTTTGAGGGAAAAACAAAGCAATGACTTTCTCTTACACAGCCACAAATTAGAGACCAAGAATAACCTTTCACATATTCTAGGCACTGCCATCTAATTTGCAACCAGGGTTCATGAATCATCTAATCAGACAGGCTTCATCTGCAATGACAAGCTCCACACAGCATTCACAATGCAGAGGCTGCCCATGCAGGTTCGCAGGTCAATTGATTTTCCTCTGTTGCTATTGTTATGTCTGTCAGTGGATTTTTAGATTTAGAAAAGAAAACATGAGTGGTTCTATCCCTATAATGCTGTTGCTAATCATATATTTTTATCTATATTCCAAATTAAAGCCTTGTAGAATTATTTCCATGGCAGTTGAAATGCATGGAGAAGAAGGAACATAAATGCCAACACACTTCTGATTGTTCTTGGAGATTTGCTTCTTTGCTTTTAGTTTTCTTTTCCTTCTTTCCTTCCTTATTTTCTCCCTGCCTTCCTTCCTTCTTGCCTCATTTCCTTTCTTTCTTCCCTGCCTTTTCTTATTTTGAGTCTTCCCTACTCCCTCCCTCTTTCCTTCTGTCCTTCCACACTTTCTTGCTTGCTTGCTTCCTCCCTTCCCTTCCTGATTTCCCCTCCCCCTAAATGTTCTGTTCTTCAGTCAACAGTTGTTAATTCTTGTACTCCCATTAATGTTGGATCTGGTAAATTGACTTTATTCCTGTAAATGTCGTCAACATCAGAATTTTAACATTATCCTCATTTAATCAGTATGGACTCTTGATTCTAAAATTGTCCTTTGCTTATTTAATGAGAATCTTGGCCCATAAATTGTAGTAAATTCCTAAAATTTAAATTTTTCCAGTCTCTTTTTGCTACATTTTTGTAGGTTAATCTGAAGGTGAGAATTAAAGGGTTAGTACGTCATAAAGAACTTTTGTTTCTTTCGGCATTTTTATCTGTTCTACCAACATAATTCCTACTAAAGGGCATCATTATAAAGTATCAGGGAGAAGAGAGATCAGGACAGGGTAAAGACCATGATTTCTTACAACCAGCTCACACCAAATTTCCTAATCTCTTAAATTTATGTGTAGCTCAAGAAGTGGGAACATTACTTTCCCTCTTCCAAACCCTCCCAATCATTTTGTGTCCTCCTTCCCCTTGCTGTTTTTTTAAATTACATTTTATTTTTTCTTTTGCCAGTCCTGAGGACTGAACAATCCAGGGACTGAGTACTGTCCTTGGGCTTTCCTTGTCCTTGAACCTCAGCACCACTTCCCGCTCTTCCATGTATGTGGTACACCAAGGAATTGAACCAAGGTTTTGGTAGGCAAGCACTCTACCACTAGGCCAAATTCCCAATCCCTAAAATTATATTTAAGTAGTTGTACAAAAGAATTGTCATTTAAGAAATATGTTATGAAGACAAAAAATTTAATCAATGTTGTCATTTTCAACATTGTCACATTTTCCTCTTCTACACACCCATTGCCTTACTTTTCTAAATTTTGTAGGCTATATATTGAATTCCTGACTGAATTTTCTTCCCTTTATCCTTTTTGTTTGTTTTGTGGTTGCTATTTTTAATATACTATGTAAAGTTACTATGTAAAGTCTTGGCTCTTTTTTTCTCCTTATAGTTTATCTCCTCTTTATTTACCCCTTTCCCTTTAGCACCATTCAACCACTTTCAGTATTCAGTTTTTGGTGTTTATTTTGTTTAGTTTTTGTTGCCTTTTTAAGGGATTAAAATACTTGTGATCACCTTCAAATCTTTTCAATTTCTTTCTTTCTTTTTTTTTTTTTTTTTGCCAGTCCTGGGCTTGAGCTCAGGGCCTGAGCACTGTCCTTGGATTTTCTCAAGGCTAGAGCTCTACCACTTGAGCCTCAGCACCACTTCCGGCTTTTTTCTATGTATGTGGTACCGAGGAATCGAACCCGGGTCTTCATGCATGCTAGGCAAGCACTTTAACCACTAGGCCAAACTCCCGGTCCCGAATCTTTTCAATTTCAATTAATACATTTGTATAACCACCATCACATTTACTTATAATTTTATAACCTAAATCTAGCATCCATATGTAAGGGAACATATGCATCCTTTTGTCTCTCTAGGCCATACTTTATTTAATGTATTTTGCCAAGATTTTCCATGTTTTTTTTTTTTACAAATTATGAAATATCAAGCTTTCTAATGTATTAATAAAATTCCAATGGATGGATATATGTATGTATTTATATACATGCTTATATATACATATACATATTTACATTTACATTTATATATATATATATATAATTTGCTTGATCCATTCATCAATTGAGTGATACCTGGGCTGATTCTACACATTGTCTATGGTGAATAGTACTGCAGTGAACATGGTTGTGCTGTTGGCTTCACTATTTGCTGCTTAATAATTTTTGGGATAAATGTACAATAATGAAATAGCTTAGATATATGTAGATCTACACTTAGATTTCTGAGAAAACTTTATTTTTTAATTTAAATTTTATTTTAAAGTTGATGTATAGAGAGGTTACATAAGTCATTGCATGTTAACAATGAGAAGAAAGAGACTGAAATCAGGAAGGCAATTTGTTTTGCCTTAACCTCAAAACAAAACAAAACAAAAAAACCCTAGGATTAATTTAACCAAAAATATGAAGGATTTCTATAATGAAAACTTAAAAACCTAAAAAAGGGCACTTTTTTCATATTTTTTTTTGAGGATTTGTTTTGGGAAAATTTGTTTTCTAAGTATATTTCAGATATGTGGCTGTTGTCTGATGCATAGCTCTTAAATATCCACAAAATCTATTTTAATTTCTTGAATTTTGGTTTTCTAATTTTATTTAATACACAATAAAAATATGTACTGACTTGTGATTGGATTTTTTTCTTTTTTACCATAGCAGATAGTCTTTAATTTTTCTTTTTATGTGTCATACATTGCTTTGTATGAATAAATAATATTCCATTCATGGATATATACCATACCATCAATGGATTAAAATTAGTGTTTTTCTCTGTTGGAATTATCACAAATAACTTGCTAGGAATATTTGTGCACAAATTTTGGGCAGACACACATATAGTTTTCTTCTGGATGCAAATCTGCAATTCCAAGTTGCTGTAAACCCTGTTAATTCAGTGTATAATATTTTAAGCCAAATAATTTTTTAAATTGATCAACTGTATTATATTGGCAGTGAAATATTTGAAATATTCCATTTTTGCATTTCCTTGAGGACATTTTATTATCATTTAATCATCTACTGGGTATATGTAATATTTATACTATGCTATGAAATTCTCTTCTTTAGTGACCAAAATCCATGAATATATTTACAAGTGATTCTAGGGCAATTATTTATAACCTTTACTAAAAAAAATCCTATTAAAATAATTTATTTCTAACTTTAGTTATCTCATTTTATCATTTAATTTTATTTATATATAGAGAGAGAATTTTCTTATGAGATACATGATTGACAAGTATTCCTTTCTATTGTATTTATTTTATTTGTGTTCTTGGCAATTGAATTTGTGAAAGCAGACCCAATATAACTGTATTCTAATTTCTTTTTCATCAGTTGTATTATTTTACTCACTTCTTTTAGATATATCTATACTTCTTTTAGCATTTCCCATTTTAGCTATGACTTCATGTTCTATGATGCAACTTTCACTTCATTTTGCATGTTATGTGTTAAAGACTGAAATTTATATTTTACTTTTTCTGTACTGAAATTTTTAAATAAGAAAGAACTGATCAGATTAAGTGTCATAATATTTAACTTCCTCGTTTGTGAATATGAACAACTGTACAATGGAGTCTAGAACATTCTCTATGAATATTTTCTTTTTCCTAAATTGACAAAAATACAAATAACTTCTGTGTATGAATCTTAGTTGATCTTCATTCCTGGTCACCATGTCATGCACTATGCTAGAAGATGAGATACATGCTACATTTGATTAAACATGCACATGAAATTAATAATTGTCAGCATTATGAAAATATGTCAAAGAAGTATTTATTTCTTCTGGATGAAAGGAGAGGTAAAGGAGAGAGGCGGCAGAAGATGGCGGTGGTTCAGTTTGAGTCTTTCTGAGCTCTCACCAGGATACCAGTTTTGGCATCGTAGGGGACAGTACATACCTCAAATCGATCCTAAATAAGCTTTAGCGATACAGAGACCTCAGTCACAGAGGAAAAAGGCAGAAATCCAGCACAAAGAAGACAGCGGGGACTGATGCCAGCTGCTTGGAGCAGCTGTGGAGACAAAGCTGCCCTTCTGAATCTGAGCAGCAGTGCTTCTCGGTGCCGGAACCGGCCAGCTGCAGACAGAGCCACACAGACCCTGCGTGAGCCCAGAGCCAACACCTGGCCATGGACGGACCTGCCAGCTTCACGGAACAGGAGAATCCAGCAATTTGTAAGTACCTCCGAGGAGAAGTTTCCACTTCTGCTCGCTGAACAGCATTGGGAGGGAGCCCCTCCCCCACAAGCTGAGAGCAGCACCATCTTGACTGCTAGCAAAGACCTGGCAATTGGAGCCTGAGAGGTGTTGCTGACAGCGCCATCATTCTATAGGGCAAAGGATTTCCCAGAGATCCTTTAGCTGGAAATCCAGCCCCAGCGTTCCTGAATTCCTTCCCCAGCACCAGGCCACAAGCCTGGTAAACAAAACCCACCCGTGGATCTTTCAGCTTCGTTTTCCCAAACAAGCAATCAGATCCAAAAAACCTCAAAGCCAAATCACAAGAGAAGAAGACTTTCTGAAGTGTTTGGATCTCGAATTTAGTGGAGACACAAGTTTCCTATCCTGCCCTGCCCCTCCCCCCCAAAAAACCCCTGAAGAATACCCTTTTTTGTTGTTGTTGTTCTTTTTCTTTGTTTTGTTTTTTTTTTTCTTTCTTTCTTTTTCCACCCCTTTTGTAATTGCACTTTTAGGTGTTCTTATTTTCTCTTTACCATCCTACCTACACTTTTTTTTTCTTTCCATTCCTGCATCCCTCTGTCACTGTGGTTGTTCCTGGAAACATAGTGACAGCTCTGGGTATAGTCTGAATAGAAATGATATCTATATTGATACAGACACCTGCTTTTTAATCTCATGTTCTCAACCCTAGTATTTCTTAGGTAAGAGCTCACAATAGTGAGGAATCTCCCCCCCACCTTTTTCTTTTTCTTTTCTTTTTATTTGTTTTTGTTGTTGTTTTTGTTTTTTTGTTTTTATTTTTTCTTTCTGTTTTTCGTTCTGTATTGTTTTTTTGTTTTTTGTTGTTGTTGCTATTTTTGTCTTACTTCGCTTTTTTTTCTTTCTTTCTTTTTAAAATTTTTCATCTTTGAAATCACCTATATCTACCTCCCTCTTTTTTCGATATATTCTTTTTATTACCCTTCTTACTTTCATAAGTTTTATCTAATCCTTTCCAAACTTTGTACTCAAATACGCTATCTGCTTATCAACTTAGGTCAGTTATCCTTACGCTATACTTTTTTCCATTACTATAATAATCGTACACTCATATGTTATTCTTTTTGTACCTCCCCTGTTCGCTCTCATACTATTTTTCTATCTCTGGTCCTCTGTACATCTTTCAACTCTGTTAATGCATGGATCTACATTGGAAGGTTGTTGAGCAATACTGTATATCTAGTTGTTCAATTATACTCTAGGTCCTGAGGGACTTAAATACAATAGAGATTGGATTGAGGGGCTTATTGTTTTGGTCATAAATCGGTCATCAGTGGTTGTATTAGATTGGACTCTAAGTGCACAAAAAGAAAGAGAAAGTGATAATACCAATCAAAAATTGTGAATATCTAGTGTCTGCCAGCAAAAGAGGTCTAGTTTGGTTATATCTGAAAACTTATAATCTTGTTTAGTATTAATCTTGCTCCCATTTTCAAAAGGGCAGAATAAGAAACTCAAGAAAAATGTCAAATCAAGGAATAACATCCCCCACCCAATATAAACAGACAATGGAACAGTCACTGACAAACCTAGAGGAGAGGCTTCCAAGTGCTATACAAATGCAATTGATAAACATCATTAATGAAAAGTATGAAAATATAAAGAAAGAGATGAGGGAGGAAGCCATAGCTAAACAAGAGGAAACCATAAACAAGGTGATATGTGAAAAAGGGGAAGCCATAAAGAAGGCCATATAAAGGTTTTTCAAAGAAAAAAGGATGAATTCATAGAATCCACAAACAAAAAGTTGACCTAACTTCAGCAAATGTCCAAAGAGAAAAAGCTAATGATTTAACCACTGAAATAGAAATCAAGGAATTAAAGAAATCCATACATGATCTAAAACAAGAGATGCAAGGCATCACAAATGAGCAATTAGAAGCAAGGGAGATGAAGAATAAAGTAGATAGCTTTGATAGCAGGTTAGACAATGCAGAAGAGAGAATTTCCAGGGCTGAAGATAATTTAATTTTTATACAGAAAGAACAGAAAATGAGTCAATCCAAATCTAGGAAATATGAGAGAGCGCTTCAGGAGGTCCAAGATATAATTAGGAAGCCTAATTCAAGACTAACTGGTATTGAGGAGGATCTGGAGAAAGAGGTCAATGGTATTGGAAATATACTTCAGGGAATCATCTCAGAGAATTTCCCATATCCAGAAGGGCAGGCCTATCCAGATGCAAGAAGCTTTTAGAACCGCAAACAGACCTGACCAGAAAAGAACATCCCACCCCAACATTATAACCCAAACTGGATCAATAGAGACCAAAGAAAGGATCCTAAACGCAGCCAGGGAGAAGGGATCAATCACCTATAAAGGCAAACCAATCAGAATAACCCCAGATTTCTCAGCAGAGACCATGCAAGCAAGAAGAGATTGGAAGTATATATGTCATGCCCTTAAGTCTAATAACTACCAACCAAGAATACTGTACCGAGCTAAGCTCTCATTCATAACTGAGGGAACAATAAAAACATTCCATTCCAGGGAAAAGCTGCAAAATTATGTAGCAACCAAACCAACATTACAGAAAATTCTCAAAGAGGTTCTACACATAGAAAACCAACACAAATGTAATACAGACAAAGAAATGACACCTAAACATCATTCCATCTAAGTACCACAAGAACTGTCAAGACACAGGCCCTAATGAAAGCTTTTAAAAATGGTTGGAAGTAATAAATATTTCTCAATCCTGACTCTCAATATCAATGGACTTAACTCTCCAATTAAATGGCATAGACTGTCTAGTTGGATCAAAAAGCAAGATCCATTATTCTGCTGTCTTCAAGACACACATCCTACCCAAAAATGAAACATTTTTTGAAAGTGAGAGGTTGGAATAAACTCTATCAAGTTAATGGCCACCATAAACAGGCTGGAGTTGCCATCCTCATATCTGATAAAATAGACTTCAAACTAAAATTAATGAGAAAAGACAAAGAAGGTTACTACATACTACTAAAGGGATCTTTCCTCCAGGAAGACATAACCATTCTAAATATCTACACACTTAATCCCAGAGCTCCGAACTTCATCAAGCAATCTTTACTTTCACTGAAACCATACATAGATCAAAACACAGTGATTGTTGGTGACTTTAACACACCACTCTCACCTATGGACAGATCAACAAGGCGAAAACTCAACAAAGAAACCTTAGAATTGAACAAGTTTATAGACCAACTAGATCTAACAGATATCTGTAGAATATTCCACCCAGCAACAACACAATATACATTGTTTTTCAGCAGCACATGGAACATTTTCCAAAATAGACCACATTTTAGGCCATAAAACAAACCTGGACAGATTCAGAAACACTGAAATTATTCCATGCACACTCTCAGACCACAAGGGTAACAAATTGCAACTGAACACCCATCTTCACCAACTAAAACCCTGTAACTCATGGAGATTGAACAACACATTGTTGAATCACCAATGGGTCATCGAAGAGATCAGAACAGAAATCCAACAGTTTATGAAATTTAACAATAAGAAGCACACAAAAATACCGGAAGTATCAGAGGAAAATTTATAGCTCTGAGTGTCTACAATAACAAATTGGAAAAATCGTAAACCAACAATTTAATGTGTCACCTTAAGCTCATGGAAAAAGAGCACAAACCAGCCCTAATCCCAGTAGAAGGAAGCAAATTATTAAAATCAAAGCAGAATTAAATGAATTGGAATCCAAAAAAAACTATAGTAAGAATCAACAAAACAAGGAGTTGGTTCTTTGAAAGAATTAACAAAATTGAAAAACCCTTAGCAAATCTTACCAAAAAAAAAGAAGAGAGTGTATCGAAATAAACAAAATCAGAGATGAAAATGGTAATATCATGACAGAAATTACCAAGATCCAGAGTATCATGAGGGAATACTTCTCAAACCTTTATGGCAACAAAATTGAGAATCTAGAAGAAATGGATGAATTACTAGCCAATACTAACATACCCACACTGAACCAAGAAGAACTAATCCAACTAAACAGGCCTATTTCAAGCACTGACATAGAAAAGCAATAAAAGAACTTCCACCTAAGAAAAGCCCAGGGCCAGATGGATTCACAGCTGAATTCTATAAGGTCTTCAAAGCAGAGCTCACACCAATACTCCTCAAGCTCTTCAACGAAATTGAAAATGAAGGTTCTTTACCAAACTCATTCTATGAAGCCAGTATAACCCTGATCCCCAAACCAGACAGAGATTCATCAAAGAAAGAGAACTATAGACCTATATCTTTGATGAACATCAATGCAAAACTTCTCAACAAAATACTGGCCAACGATCTGCAACAACTTATCAAAAAATTATACACTATGATGAAACAGGATCAATTACAGGGAGGCAAAGCTGGTTCAACATACGCAAATCAATTAATATAATTTAACACATCAACAGGAGTAAGGACAAAAATCACATGATTGTCTCAATAGATGCAGAAAAGGCCTTTGACAAGATCAAACACCCCTTTATGTTACAAGCTCTGGAGAAACTAGGAATCCATGGAACTTTCCTCAATATAATAAAGGCTGTGTATGACAAACCTACAGCTAGTATTATACTTAATGGCGAAAAGTTAACGCCATTCCCTCTAAAATGAGAAACGGGACAAGGATGCCCATTCCTTCCACTCCTCTTTAACATAATATTAGAATTCCTAGCCAGTGCAATAAGGCAAGAAGCAAGCATAAAGGGGATCCAAGTAGGGAAAGAGGAAGTAAAACTTTCCCTCTTTGCAGAAGACATGATTCTGTATTGAAACAATCCTATAGACTCTACTCTCAAAACTCTGGAAGGGTAGCAGGGTATAAAATTAAGCCTCAAAAATCAACTGCCTTCCTCTACACCAACAGTGAGAGGAACAAGGCAACAGTCAGGAAAGCAACTCCTATTGCAATAGCCTCAAAGAAAATAAAGTACCTAGGAATTATCTTAACTAAGAATGTAAAGGACCTTTTGATGAGAACATTAAAACCCTCAAAAGGGAAATTAAAGCAGAACTGAGGAAATGGAAAAACCTCCCATGCTCTTGATTGGAAGAATCAACATCATGAAAATGACAATCTTGCCAAGGGCTATCTACAAATTCAATGCAAGACCCATCAATATTCCAATGTCATTCTTTAAAGAAATAGAAGAGGCAATCCAAAATTTAATATGGAATAATAAAAGACCCCGTATAGCAAAAACACTTCTTAGCAGAAAGAACAGCGCAGGAGGATTTTCAATACCAAACTTTAGACTCTATTACAGAGCTATAATTATCAAAACAGCTTGGTACTGGCACAAGAACAGGCCTGAAGACCAGTGGAATAGAACTGAAGACCCAGATATTAACCACAGACCTATGGCCACCTAATCTTTGACAAAGGAGCCAAAAAAATAGAATGGAAGAAAGACAGCCTCTTCAACAAGTGGTGCTGGCAGAACTGGTTAAGCACATGCAGAAAACTAAAGTTGTATCCTTCTTTGTCACCCTGTACTAGAATTAACTCCAAATGGATCAAAGACATCGAGGTAAAAGCCAACACTCTGAAAACTTTACAAGAAGGAATAGGAGATACACTAGGCCTCCTTGGCACAGGTCGAAACTTTCTTAATAAGGATCAAGAATCACAACAAATCAGAGAAAGGCTGGATAAGTGGGACTGAATTAAACTGCAGAGCTTCTGTATGGCAAAGGACATAGCTAGTAAATTAATTAAGAAGCCTACAGAATGGGAGATTTTCACCATCCATCCAACAAACAAGGCCTCATATCTAAAATATATCAACAGTTCAAAAACTTGAATCACTACAAAACTAATCTCCAAAGTAACAACCATCCCATTAAAAAATGGGCCAAAGACTTAAAGAGAGTCTTCTCTGAAGAAGAAACAAAAATGGCCTATAGACACATGAAGAAATGCTCAACATCTCTGGTCATAAAAGAAATGCAAATCATAACAACGCTAAGATTCCACCTCACTCCAGTTAGAAAGGCCAGGATCAGGAAAACTAATAACAACAGATGCTGGAGGGGATGTGGCCAGGAGGGATCACTACTACACTGTTGGTGGGAGTACAAACTCATTCAACCACTATGGAAAGCAGTATGGCAGTGCCTCAAAAGACTAAACATAGAGCTCCCCTATGACCCAGCAATTCTACTACTTGGCATTTACCCACTCATCCAGAAACAAGGACATACTATATCCACTAGCACAACAATGTTCATTGCTGCTCTCTTTACCATAGCAAAGATATGGAGCCAACCTAGATGTCCCTCAGTTGATCAGTGGGTCAACAAGATGTGGTATTTGTACACAATGGAATTCTATGGTGCTGGCCGAAAGAACGACATCGCCCCATTTTTTAGGAAGTTGAAAGACTTAGAAAAGATCATATTAAGTGAAGTAAGCCAGACTCAAAGGAACTTAGGCTCAATGGTTTCCCTCATTTGTCATAATCGGTAGAAATCTTGGGCTCTCCTAGCAGAGATTTGCAATAGAGCAAAACGTTGATACCAAAGGCCATATAGTATGATACTAATTGAAAGGATTTCTAGGATATAGAAACAAAATCCGTATAATGAATGATTGTTGTCCTTAAGATACTATGTTATCTCTCAGCTCTTTTGCTGCCCTTTGGTTATCTCATATTGTTACAGTATCTCACCTTGTGGTCTGATATGTCAGATATATTTATATTTGGCTATTTGAAATTGGATAGGGAAGGGGGAAAACAAGATGAGGGGTGGGGGTTGGGCAGGAGGGAAATGGGGACCAAGACATGTGAAAGGGTATCCATGTATGTGAATTAATGCACCTTTTATCTGGCAAATATCATGTAACCCTCTATTAATTATAATAAAAAATATATGAAAAATAAAATAAAATCCAATAAAAAATAATGGGGAAACATCCCTATAATTTCTTTAAAAATAAGAAAGAAGAGATAAAGTTTATGAAAATAATAAATTGTAAATAATTGTAAAAAATAATTTTTTAGTAAAAAAGGCAAAAGTAAAAATAATTATACATAATTATCATAATTATACTTTAGGAAATAATGATGATGGTATAGCTCTGAACAGTCAATGGGGAAGCTGTTTAGTTTAATTTGAAAAATGTGATTGAATACACATTTGGATTAAAGATAGTTGCCTTTACGTTCATGAAATTGGGTCAGTTAATTGCAAACATTATTAAGATTCCAGTGTTGTATTGAAGTATAAACTATAAAACTGGTTTCAATGAAAGCCCTGGTTTTACTTCCTATTAAAAATTCACAACTATCTGTGAAAAAGAGTAAAAATTAGCCAGGAGTTGTGGTTCAAGCCTGTAATCCTACCTATTCTGGAGGCTGAGATCTGGGGATCGTGTTTCAAAGCCAGCCTGGAACTAAGGAATGTGAGACTCTTATTTCCAATTAATCAGTATAAAAAGGGGAAGTGGGACTGGGGTTCAGGGGTAGGACAGTAGCATTGAGTTTTCAAGGACAGTGACCCAAACCCAGAGTTCAAGCCCCATGACCAACCTCCAACCACACCCACACATACACACATATACTCACAAGCAAAAATTATTTTTTTCTTCAAAGTATTGAAACAATGTAATGGCATTACAAGCTGTTGCTTAGAATTAATGCCACAAAATTTGTTCTATTCTTGATGTTTTATCCTACTTTGAGGTCTGATAGAATAAGCTAATGATTGGAAAATATTTACAGGTATAACAAATATTCTGAACTTAAGAATATACCAAATATTCAGGACCATTTGAATATATTCTATGGAGTGTGAAAGAAAAATTACAAAATTTCAAGTACAGTTTTATTCAATTTTCTCAAACTTAACACCTTGAACAAAAATTTTGATGTGGTTCTAAATGCCTCTTTATCCATGATATTTTAATGTGTAGATATAATTGCTGGACACATTGAATAAGTGGGTAGTCTTTTAATCTTTCACTGGATTTTAATAGATTTTTAAGAATAGACAAGTAACTGAAAAATTCTACATAGTATATCCATCTATAGCACTGTGGTAACTAACACTCTCAAACAATTGCAGAAAGAGGTGAGACACATTTCTCACAGGAGACACTTCATCATTCCTATAAGGAATTCTTTTCAACTGGAAGACAGTATGGTTGTTGTGTGTGGTTAATATTTTACTTTTGCACAAGGTTATGATGAGGCATTATGGGGATGGGGAATTATTTTTCTTCTTTGTTAACAGAAAACACAGGCACCGCACTCAGTATAAACACTGACTTCTTGTTTTACTTTTGCCTATCTTCCCTAATATTGTCTATCTCTGTGGTGGTCTTCTTCTTATTATATTCACTTTACACTTGTCAAATGTCTTCAAGTCATTTTGTATTCATTTTTATGCCTCATCTGATTTAGCAAACCATACGAATTTTGAAACGAAGTTAGGATACCTGAACTTACTTGTCTGAATCAGTATTCAATTGTTTCTATAAATGTATTCACAACATCAGTAAAGACTGCTTAACATCCTTTTTCATCTACTTTAAGTTATTGCCATCACAATCACTAATTGACTTAAAATGTATTGTATCACACGTATTTTAAGCAAATTTGGTAGCCTTTGTGGTGTCTAATGCTATAGCTTTTTGTAATGAAAATAGCACTACAAATATTTTTCATTTTCTTATTTCATTATTGGAAAGTTACATAAGTAAACAAATAAAGTATTCTGACAAGTTAATGAAGTCAAGCTTTTGTGTACTGATTATGTTTTTCTAGACATAAAACAGATAGTCTTACATCAAGATTGATGAGTCTACTTTTAAAAGAACATTTTGTACATATCAGAGCACAAAGATGTACTGCAAATTCATAGCTTTTCCCCTCTTTCTATATACACACAAAGCTCAAACTCAAAAGTCCAGAAGTTATTTAATTGGCAACTTGTTTTACTGAAACTGTTAAGTGGAGCTGGGATAAGGACCTAGATTAAGGGGAAAAGGTTGCTATTGAATATTATTTAGCAAAAACTAAAACAGTTGGAAGAGTGTGAAGGCCATTTCTGAACCCTTACAAAAATTCTTTAAAAGGTCCAGTGGCTCATGCCTTCATCCTAGCTACTCAAAAGTTTGAGAATTGAAGATCACTATTCATAGCCAGCCACGTCAGGAAAGTCTGTAAGACTATTACCTCCAATAAACTCAAAATGCCAATGCTGTAGCATTGAGCAAAAGAACTTGGGGACAGAGCCCTCTCTGACAAATAAAAATAATAAAAATCTTCATTCCTGACCTTTACGATAGGAACAAAATATATATCCATTAGAGAAACGTATCAGCCTCTTCAACAAATGGTTATGGCAACGTGAATTAGCTAGTTGCAAGATACTAAAATGTTCACCCTGTTCAAAAGTCAATGTCAAATGGGTCAAAGATACCAATTTTAGATCAAAACTCTAGAAAGCAACAAAGTGGAAATTATCAGGGCATGAAACTATTTTTTTTTTTGCCAGTCTTGGGGTTGAGCTCAGGGCCTGAGCACTGTCCTTGGACTTTCTTCAGCACCACTTCCGGCTTTTTTCTACGTATGTGGTACAAGGAATTGAACCTGGGTCTTCGTGCATGCTAAGGAAGCACTCTACCACTAGAGCCAGGACATGTAACTATTTTCTGAATAGGACTCCAAGTATCTGAAAACCAAGAGTAAGAAATGAAAAATATGATATGTCTATGAAGTTTGAAAGTTTCTATAAAATAAAAGGAACAGTGAGAAAACCAACAAATAACTCTAAGCACATAATTTTAGTCACTTATTAGAAAGAAAATGACTTACAATTCAGATTACATAAAGAATTCAGAATATTAAACAGAAGGTACACATATCTCAATTAAAACTGGACATGCACATTTTAAAAGGTAATTCTCAGAGAAAATACAAATGATCAGCAAAAGGTTTTAAACTAAATTTAAGAGTAGTAAAACATTCTTAAACGACAGAAGTAGTATCATTGCTTCGAATTTGGTAAAGGAGAGTAAACTAGAATTATATGGACGTTCTATGGATACTAAATCTTTGAATGAAGCACATTTAGTATTAGTAAAAATTGTTATCAACATTTAACTATGAAGCAGATATTAAAAATTGAAATTGGGGGCCGGGAGTGTAGCCTAATGGTAGAGTTCTCACCCAGCGTTCACAAAGCCCTGGGTTCGCGCTTCCTCGGTACCACATACACAGAAAAAGCTGAAAGTGGCGCTAGGGCTCAGGGGGCAAAGCAATAACCTTGACCAAAAAGTGTCCAAGGATAGTGCCCAGGCCCTGAATTCAACTCCCGGACCAGCCCTAAAAAAGGAAAAAAAAATTTAAATTGACTCATAAAAATGAATATTTGTGCCAGGCTCAGTGTCTCACACCTGTAATCCTAGCTACTCAGAAGGCTGAGATCTCAGAATCGCAGTTCAAAACCAGCCTGGACACTAAAGACTGTGAGACACTTAATCTTCAAGTAACCTCCAGGAAACTGGAAGTGGCGCTGTGGCTCAAGGGGTAGGGTGATATCCTTTAGCTGAAGAGCTCAGTGACAATGTCCAAGTCCAGAGTTCAAGCCTCACGGCCAAAAAAGAAAAAAAAGAAGAAGTTTGGTATTGAAATTCCTCCTGTCTGTTCTTTCTGCTTTGTTGTCCCTTGGTTATCTCATATTGTTACAGTATCTTACCTTTTTATCCGGTTTTGTATATATGTTTATTTTATTATTTGAAATCGGATAGGGAAGGGGGAAAACAAGATGAAGGCATCTTGTAGGGGGAGGGAAATGAAGACAAGGATCTCAAAGTTTGTGAATTAATGCACCTTCTATCTGGCGAATATAATGCAACCCTTTTATTAATTACAATATATTTTTTAAAGAATATTTACATTTTCTCCATCATTTTTAAATTTAAAGGCTATCAAGGTTTCTCAACAGTAGAACAATTGTCTAATATGATTGGAGCCTGGGTTTGACTCTCAGCTACTCAGAAATCAAAATAATACAATGTGATTCTATGCTGAGTTTAGAGACAATGGTATCACCCCATTCATAAGGAAATGGAAAGACTTGGAAAAATATATTAAGTGAAGTAAGCTAGTACCCAAATAAACATAGGTTCTTTGGTTACCCTCATTTACATCTAGGATTTTCCTGGGAGAGGATCAGAGCAGCTCAACATTTATGTGCATATATCCTCATAGGATGATGCTAAGCAAAATGAACTCCAGGATATGGAAACAAGATTATCTTTGTGGTTGTTGTTTGTAATTTACTAATGTTTATTTTTTCCTCTTTTATTCACATTTTTCCTTTTTTCTCCTTATGGTTTATCTCGTTACTGTGTCTGACATTGGTATCTGGTGTATTGTATATACATTTACCTGAATTAGAGAAGGGAAGGGGAAAAACACGATGATAAGACAAAAAAAAATTGAAGGATTAACCAATGTAACAGCAACATTCATAAGGCAATATGATGGAAATAAAATGTACAACTTTGGAGGGGGTGGGTAGAAGGGTGATCAGAGAAAAACATGGGAATCTTTTACATCCTCCTTTGTGATTGCTTGGCAATGTTCTCACAATAATGACACATTTTTTGTTTTTTGTTTTGGAAAAAGTACAAAACAGACATAAACAGGTACCTCCTCAGTTTTGCTTTGGTATCCAATTTGCCCTTTTTACATAGGACAAAGCAAAACAAAGAAAAGCACAAAAACCAAGATGTCCTGAAAAAAACTGAGAAATAAGGTCCTTTAAAAATAAATCGCACTGTTACCTGTGCCTAAAGGAGAAATGAAAAATTTCAACATATAATATCAGTTGAAATGTGACAATATAGTCCTATTCTGAAAAAAAAAGCAAATTGAAAAACCTATGCATTATTAGGAAAAAGTAACAGAATTGACTCCTGTAAATATGTACAGACATACATGTGTATATGTCTGTATACACATATATACACATATACATACATATATTCATATTTATATACACACATATATGTTTGAATATATATTGCATATTATGTATATATGTATAATATATACATATGAAGGACCAGGAATGTAGCCTAGTGGTTGAGTGCTTGCTTAGCATGCACAAAACTCTAGGTTTGATTCCTCAGTACTACATACACAGAAAAAGACAAAAAAAGCCCTGTGGCATAAGTGGCAGAGCACTAGCCTTGAGGAAACCCAAGGACAATACCCAGGCACTGAGTTCAAGTCCCAGGACTGGAAATTTTAAAAAAGCAATGCAGCCTGGGAGTTTGGCCTAGTGGTAGAATTCTTGCCTAGCATGCACAAAGACCCAGGTTCGATTCCTCAGTACCACATACACAGAAAAAAGCCAGAAATGGTGCTGAGGCTCAAGTGGTAGAGCTTTAGCCGTGAGAAAGTCCAAGGACAGTGCTCAGGCCATGAGCTCAAGCATAGGACTTACAAAATAAAAGCCATGCCTAACAGAATGAAAAAACTTTAATATATACATGAATTATGCACACATAAAATTAATATTATCATGTATAATACATGTATGTGTATTATATCATACCTATATGCATGTCATACATACAGTTATAGTATACATGCCTAATATTTGTGCAGTATATTTATACAGAGCATACATTTATACCTGTACATATCTCATATATAATTATCTAGATGTATGTAATGCATGAATATATATTGTAAATACCCAATGTTGAAGTAAAATGGCTAAAAGTAGAAGTACACTTGGATTTTTCTTAGTAGCATGTCAGTTTGTGCAGAAAGCCGGGAAGAATGGATGAACTAGGAAAATAAAGCATTATGGAGCTCTAGAGAATTCTTTCAGTCATCTAGGAAAGGTGACTTGGTTTTATTTGGCTGCCTTTTATTGGCCATTTTTAGGAAGAATAATGCTTACAAGCATAAACCCTATACTTTTGTGTGCTTTCAAAAGCAGATTCAATCTCACCAGGGTTTGCCCACTCACATCACCCTCCTGTCAAGGCTTCTCATAGCTCTGTGTAATAGACAGCCCAATAAAGACTACTTTATATTCCAGACTTTTTCTCTGGTCTTTACTTTCATCAGGAAATCTAAACTTCATCAATCTTAATAGTTTCAAAATTAATCTACTAAGAGAAGCAATATAAGTGGTCACTTAGAACTTTCTCCAACAGAAGAAAACTTATATGACTTAATGAATGCTCTTAAGATATTTTGATCTCTAATTTCCATTTGTAGAGACTGCCTTCTGAATGAGGTTTTTTTCCATGACGTATTTTTTTCAAGGCCCTCAACTCATTTGCCTTTTTTCTATTTCTTCCCCATTCCTCCTAAACAATGAAAATGTAAAATAGATCCACAAATTTGTAAGTACCTTGATTTTATACTTTATTATTACATCTCCAAATTTCAAAGCTTTATTATATCAAAGTTTTTAATGATGAGATGGGCCAGACATTATTTACTGATAATCTTCATATTTTATAATTCTCTAAGAATAAAACAAATTAGTGCCATGTGGTACCCATCTGGCCCTAGATCTTTTATTTTTCTGTTTTATTTTATTGTATTGAACTCAAAGTATCATACTTGTTAGACAAGTGCTTTACCATTTGATTAAGAAAGCAATTAATGCACATTAGGATATATATAGAAAATTTAGGATTCATTACTATGAAAAGACATTTAGCTTATATATATATTCACATTCGGTTTTGTATTTTTGGAATAGCTAAGAAGAATTTAGTTCTGTTTGTTTATAGAAAAGAATATTTTAAAATTCCAGAAAATGCAGAATGTTTTGAACATGATCATCAAGCTCTACTTAAATTTGATCAGGAAGTAAATATTACCATAAGCACAGATTGCTAGGTCTATGAATTGCTAGATCTTTGAATTGATTGTGAAAAATGAATGAAAATCAAAATAATAGAAACATAGTAGGTTAGAATCTTCGTATAACCATGGTTATTGTGTTATATATAGTGAAATGGGAAGTGTAAACCAAGAACTTTATCAAGGAAGCAAAGAGCATATTTTGTAATTAAACTGTTGTAACTTAATCCTTTGAGAGTTGTAAATAATATATAAAAATGATTTCTTGTGTATAAAATTTTTCTATATATATCAAGTCTGTATATAGAAAAACAAAGTGATAAACATAATTCATTCAAATTTCATATCCCCCAATACCAAGTTTCATGTTCATGACAACTAATCAATGACTATCATGGTATATATAGTAAGTCATTGCCTCATAAAACTACTATATGGATGCTGGTATATAACCTTCTTTTTTATACCCTCATGCTATTATCTCTATCTCTTAAGAAATGTAGAAATTTTTTGCTTTAATTTTAGAATTATTTCAGATACCTTGTATAACATGTGTTTTTCTATTGAAACTTTGCTATCAAATATATCAAGAATTAACTAAGATATGAATCTGTTATCAATGTATATCATAACAGAGAGGCATAGAGCTGTGACAAATAATTCTTGAACAGCTGAAAAATAAGTGGACATTTGATCATTTAAAAATGCCCAAGTCCTTACATAGGAGTATTCAGTATGTATATTATTGATATGATACATCTGGAATCCCCAGCAAAACAGAATAAAAAGACAAGAATGCTTTTAAGTGTAGTGATGGCAGAGTGCTTACCTTCACATAGCATTGATGAACCTTCATCCATATCCTGCTTTGATGGTGGGGTGAAGTGAGGACCAGATACGTTAGCACAGGTTTCAAGAACTGGAAAACTGTTCCCTGTGTGAACAAGCGAGATCTTTATTCTACAGTCAAACTCCTGACTCCTGACCCAAACTTATGAGAAACAAAGAAGATACAGTATTAAGGGGCACATAAGGATATTTTCTCAGAGTCAGAAACACCTATACTCAAAATGGGAATGTAGATATGTTACCTCTTTATCTTAACCTAGTGAGTCTGTCCCCTATTCCAAATAAATCTGACTATATTATAAATACTAATGCTTGCTCTTGAAAAAGTAATTCAATGACTAAAGTAGATGTGTCATGAGAGGTATCATACTCCTTGATAAATTTGAGTGTTGAGTCAAATAATACTAGGTTAATAATTTCCTTTTGGAATTTTATGTCAATTAAAAACACAAATGTTCATAATTCTATTATTTGTGGTTTGAAGATCAATAGTTGACTTTGTTCAAATTACTATTAATACAATTAAGTAAAATATACTTTTTCTGAAAATTAAATACTATTTCTGTCTTCAGCAAAACATCTTCATAATTCTTGCATTATTTTCACAGTCACATTACATAAGTTCATCAGATTCTAATAAGACAAACCAAACTTCAAAATAAAAATCTATCTCCCAGTATAAACTATAAAATAGCACCCTTTTCAATTTTTAAAAATATAATCATCACTCACATAATTATCTTCTACAGTTCCATTAATTTAAAATCAATTGATGTTAAATTCCACTTTAGATATACAGTTAGGTGCCAATAAACCACAGTAAGAACATACCTCTTTCAAAAAAAAGGTTTCTATTTTCTATTTCAATTTAGAATAATTCAAACAGAAAATGAAATAAAGTTAAAAGGACCGGTGAACTAGGAGAATATATAAAATATTTTCTAGTGTTGCTTTTAATAGCATATGTTCATAATGTACAATGATGCATTTGATTTTATTGATTGTACTAATTACATAAACTATGTTAGAGATCTACTTTTATTAAATTTTTATCATGATATCTTAGCAAAAACATTGTTTCAAGGCACCTTTAAATCTGTAAGGCACAGGAAATTTATTTTATTTCATTCTGCTTCAGGTAAAAAAATAAAGTGATAGCTTTCCCCAAAACTCACAAGGATTTATAAAATAAACGAAGAATAATGGGAAGGAATACCAAATTGTACACAAATGAGGTAAAGGAACAGTTTGAGGGAAAACAGTGGTAAGAAAGTCTTGTTTTCTCTCAAGTTTTATAAAACATTTAGAAAATATTTTTGGAAACAAAATGAGCTAAATGAAATAATTACAAAATAAATATTTTGTTAGAAGTTCTCTGTTGCTCTCTGGCAACACAGGAATGAGAGGGACACCCAGGGCCAGCCTGTGGACCCAAGGAGCGGATGGAGAGGTAAGAGACGGCAGCTCAGTCCATCACCCAACCACCGGAAAATAAACTGAGCCCGGAGCTGTGTCGGCTGGGAAATCACAGCAGATCTCAAGTTTATTGCAACAGGCACATAGTTAAATACTTTGGGGAAAAGCGGGAGTACGAAAGAGGAAGACGAGAGGGCCAATAGAAAATAACTACTACATTGTTACCAAGGGCCAAGGCAAGTCTCAGGTTAAGTCGCTGGGTAGGGCCAAGCTAGCTGGAAAGCCCATGCGGGCCAAGCTGGAAAGCACACACGGAAGAACCCAGTTATGCCACATGAAACAGCACATGAGGCGATCCCCACCAACGCCCAATAATGGCTGCAAACCCGAAAGAGGTGAAAATGTCCTAACATTTGTATATTTTTGTTTGATTTTTATTTTGTCCTGTTTAAAACAAGGTCTCACTAGTTAGCCCAGGCTGTCTTTAAACTCTCAAAATAGCCCAGGGTATTTTCAAGTCATGGTTCTGTTGCCTTGGACTTGCATAATCAAGAGTTACAGGCAGAGGTCACTATTCCCAGCCAAGACATAATCTTAAATCCCAGAACTTTTTTTTTCATATATTTTTTATTGTAATTAATAGAAGGGTTACATGATATTTGCCAGATAGATGGTGCATTCATTCCCATACACTGATACCCTTTCACATGGTCCCCATTTCCCTCCCCCCCAAACCTCATCTGGTTTTCCCCCCTTCCCTATCCAATTTCAAATAAGCAAATACAAATATACCTGATAAATCAGGTGACAAAGTGAGACACTGTAATAATATGAGATAACCAAGGGACAACAAAAGAGATGAGAGATAACATAGTACCTTAAGAACCACAGTCATTCATTATATGGCTTATGTTTCTATATCCTAGAGATCCTTTCATTTAGCGTCCTACTATATGGCCTTTTGTATCAAGGTTTTGCTCTGTTGCAAATCTCTAATAGGAGAGACCAAGGTTTCTACTGATTATGACAAATGAGGGAAACCATTGAGCCTAAGTTCCTTTGAGTCTGGCTTACTTCACTTAATATGATCTTTTCTAAGTCTTTCCATTTCCTAATAAATGGGGTGATGTCATTCTTTCTGACAGCAGCATAGAATTCCATTGTGTACAAATACCACATCTTGATGATCCACTCATCAACTGAGGGACATCTAGGTTGGTTCCATATCTTTGCTATGGTAAATAGTGCTGCAGTGAACATTGTTGTGCTGGTGGATTTAGTATGTCTTTGTTTCTGGATGATTGGGTAAATGCCAAGTAGTGGAATTGCTGGGTCATAGGGGAGCTCTATGTTTAGTCTTTTGAGGAACTGCCATACTGCTTTCCATAGTGGTTGAACGAGTTTGCACTCCCACCAACAGTGTAGTTAGTGATCCCTCCTAGCCACATCCCCTCCAGCATCTGTTGTTATTAGTTTTCTTGATCCTGGCCATTCTAACTGGAGTGAGGTAGCATCTTAGAGTTGTTTTAATTTGTATTTCTTTTATGACCAGAGATGTTGAGCAGTTCTTCACGTGTCTATAGGCCATTTTTGTTTCTTCTTCAGAGAAGACTCTCTTTAAGTCTTTGGCCCATTTTTTAATGGGATGGTTGTTACTTTGGGGATTAGTTTTGGATTGATTCAATTTTTTTAGCTGTAGATATATTATGAGATATTTTAGATATTGAGGAATGTTCCATGGAATCCCAGAACTTTTGCAAGGTGCTATCACAGTATTAAAATAAAATCTAAGGGTATTCCACATAAACCTTGGTGTTTCAGACTTAATCTCTAAACTCAAAAATTTATCCTTTGGGTTATTCTTATAATTTTCTTTTCTCTTTTTATTTATTCAGTTTAAATGGGCTTTAAAAAATCATAGTCATTACCAGCTGTGATTTTACTTCGTATAATAATCATAGAATGTACTGCTATAGAAATGTGAAATGATATTGTTTTCTTCTCATACTGCTGCCCTGTCAACCACTTACAATTTTGAGGCAACATTAACATAAAAGAGAAAGAAACAGCTGCTTAATTTACCTTAATTGTTAGGCAATATCTCATTTTATCAAAATAGCAAGTTCAGCAGATTCTTGAGAGCATATGTTTATTGTTCTTCTCATGCTCTCAGCAAATCTGCTCTATGTTTTACTCGTATGAGAAAAAATTCCAGAAAATAATTCCTAGTAACAAACAAAGTAAAATCATACCTACACAATATTTCTTTCTTAGTTTTAGTCATTTATCACGTTATATTATGAAAAATGTCCTGGATACAGTCAATTTGAAATGAGAAACTTCTAGTTGACCTTGTAAGTATTGCTGCTTTAATGTGGAGTCAAGATTTAAACAGCAATAAGGAAACCTGATCACATTCTGGCTTTTCAGAATGTTTCTCTCACATTTGTTGATCTGTGTCTGTGAGACACTGCCCCTAGTGAGACTGAGAATGTACTAAGCTTTAAAATTCTCCAAAATGATTAAAAAACAGTATTGGAAAATGTAGCAAAGGCAATCTCTTAGACATATTTCATAAGTCCCTTTACTCTTCCCTTGTAGTAGGTACAAAAAGATGTAGTAATGCAAGATTGTTTTTATTGTTTTATAATGTTGTGGTTACATTTTGGGTAGAGTTTCTTCTGTGTTCATAGGTAATTTTGCACTATGTTATCCTGGTGTTTTTGTTGGTTTTGGACTTATCATAATTTCTTTCATAATTATTTATTCACAGTTTCTTAGCTTACTCTGTTAAATCAAGTCACTCAAAACATCACTGTGAAAGGTTTAGTGAACTATTTTTTGAAGCTAGCAGAAATGGATTAGTCATAGGAAAAGATTCACTACCAATGAGTCTGAATCGTGGCTATTCACCAGATCTAAAAGTCAAGAATATTTTTTTGAAAAATAAAAATATGGTAAGGAAAAGCGTTCATTATGGGTATTGGACCCACCATGTGACAAAAAAGAAAAGTGGAATGTCAAGAACTGAAGGTGGCTCACACCTGTAATCCTAGCCACTCAGGAGGCTGAGATCTGTGGATTGCGGTTCAAAGTCAGCCTGGGCACTAAAATCCATGAGACTAGTTCAAAGCCAGCCTGGGTACTACAATCCATGAGACTCTTATCTCCAATTAATCACTGAAAAAGGGGAAGTGGTGCTGTGGTTCAAAGGGTAAGACAGTAGCCTTGAGCTGAAGAGCTCAGGAACAGCACCCAGGCCCAGAGTTAAAAAAAAAAAGAATGGAGGAGCTTGGGAGTAGGACAGTCCACAAAGAGAAGCATTTGTTACTTTGAACTACTCATATCTGATAGTCTAGAGAGGCTTTATAAAGGCAGATTGCCTCTTTGGTCAGTCTCATGGGGTAAATGACAGGATTTCAACATGAATTCATAAATGAAAAATAGTTTATTATTGGTTGGGCTCTTAGTTATGTACCAACTTTTCTGTCAGTTTTATTTAACTGTAGTTTTTCTTTTTTGTCTTTTCATTTTTGGTACTGGGGATCAAACCCAGGATGTTGCACTTGCTAGGCAAGCACTTTGCCACTGAGCTATATCCCAGCCCTCTGCCTGGCAGTTTTTATGCTTGTAATTGAATTTAGAATGCTGGAATTGTATTTTGTCAGCACTTAAGACCAGATATGTTAATACTCTTTTGAATCATCTTCAGAAATACTGTTTCAAAGAGTAACGAACAAATTGGGCAATTATATCACTTATTTTTCTCTGACACATTTTATATTTTCTCTAGCATTTATTTCAAATGAAAATTTCATTAATTCTGTCTCTACCTTTCTCTTGTGATACCACCCCACACACATACACACAATTATTTGTTGATTTAAAGATTTAAGGTGCTGGGAACATGGCCTAGTGGTAGAGTGTTTGCCTACTATGCATTAAGCCCTAGGAGCCATTCCTCAGCAGGACATACAGAGAAAATAAATAAATAAATCAAGCAAGCAAGCAAGCAAGCCAGAAGTTGTGCTGTGGTTCAAGTAGTAGCACACTACCTTTTAGAAAGCCCATGAGAGTGCACAGGCCCCGAGTTCAATCCCCAAGACTGGCAAAAAAAGAAAAAACAATTTAAATAATTAAAAGTGATTATTGAGGGGTTACAGTTACATTCATAAGGCAGTGAGTATATTCTCAAAACTTGTTATTCCTTTCCATGTTTTTCTTTGACTTTCCCTTCTCCCACCCCCTTCCAAATTGTAAACTTCATTTCTAATATATTGTCTATTGTCTTGTGAATATCACTGTTACATTGGTTCATCCTTTGTCCTTTGTCTCATCATGTTGGTTTTCCCCTTCCTAATGTATCAGTGTAATAATAAAATATAAAAGAGAAAATGATATTAATTGAAATTATCTCCTAATGGGGACCAAGACATGTGGAAGGGTATCAATGTATGTGAATTAATGTACCTTCTATCTGGCAAATATCATGTAATCCTTTTATTAAATACAATAAAACATATTTAAAAAAGACATTATCTCCAAGAAAATGATATTAATTGAAATTATCTCCAAGAAATGGAAACAAGAGGTTTTTGTATTTTTGTATTTTTTGTGTTGTTTTTCCCTCAAGTATGGCTGTTTTTGTTTTCTGTACTTTTTGTCTTGTATGGAAGTTTATATGTTTGAAGAAGGTAAGAGGGAGTACAGATCTCTACCACTTGTGCCAAATAAAAATCATTTCCAGCTGTTTCTATGTATGTGGTACCAAGTGCATGCTAGGCAAGTACTCTACCACTAGGCCAACCACTCTGCTCCTGGAGTAGTATTACTATAAAGTAAAAGCTATTAAGTTATTTCAAGATTCCTCCTACTAACTGCATATCTAAGTCTCCTCCACCCCTAGACTCCCTCAAAGAGACTCCAATGGACTATTTATAATGGGAATGGAGTTTTCTATGTTTAGTGTTATATAACCAAATGGTTTTCAAGGTGAACCAGTTGCTTTTATTTTTTTTTTCAATTGCTCTGGAGATTTGAGCCAACCTGAGTTAACACAATAAGTGTGTCTTTTCTGCTTTAACCCTGTAAGGAAAATAAAATTGTATTGACCAGTCTGCTTTTGTTCATCTGGTCATCGAAGTTATTTTGTGCTTTGCACTTTATAAAGTCAGATGTTTTCCTGTTTATAAAGCAAGACTCTTAGCCAGGTGCAGGTGGTTCATGTATATAATCCTAACATCAGGAAACTGAGATGTGAGTATTGTGGTTCAAAAACATTATGGGCAGGAAAGTCCACGAGACTCTGAGTTCCAGTTAACTTACAGGAAACTAGAAGTGGAGTTGTAACTCAAAGCCTTGAGAACAAAAGCTTAGAGACAGAGCCTAAACCCTGAATTCAAGTCCCAGGCCTGATAATAAGTAAGTAAATAAATAAATGAATAAATAAATAAGTAAATGAAGCAACCCAACATTTTCTACTTTACTCTTTGGGACACTAATTCAGTATTATGCAATGAGATCTTCCTTTGTTCTGGAATAATAAAAATTAGTGAAACAAATTAAATTGATTAAATACTATCTTAAACATTCCCCATACTTTACAAAGTAATGGTTGTTCTAGGAAAATAATTAGTCATTGGCACTAAAAGCATACGCTGATGTGTAAGACTGACCTAAGGTGAGACAAACAGGAGCTTCTTATGAATGAATCTTTTTACATAGGTAATATTTTTAAAGAATTTTTTAAAGTCCAATACACAAAAGTTAATATAAAAATAATTTTTACCTCAATAACGCTTCAATGGACAATTTACAGTCATTGGTAATGGTTCTCAAGTTTTATCATAGCCCAGATTAATATGATTTAACCATGGATGAAAACTTTATACCCTGAAAAAGGAAATTAAAGCAGAACTGAGGAAATGGAAAAGCCTCCCATGCTCCTGGATTGGAAGAATCAATATCGTGAAAATGAAAATCTTGCCAAGGGCTATCTACAAATTCAAAGCAATACCCATCAATATCCCAATGTCATTCTTTAAAGAAATAGAAGAGGCAATCCAAAATTTCATATGGAATAATAAAAGACCCCATATAGCAAAAACACTTCTTAGCAGAAAGAACAGTGCTGGAGGATTTTCAATACCAAACTTTAGACTCTATTACAGAGCTATAATTATCAAAACAGCTTGGTAGTGACACAAGAATAGACCTGAAGACCAATGGAATAGAACTGAAGACCCAGATATTAAACCACAGACCTATGGCCACCTAATCTTTGACAAGGGAGCCAAAAAAATAGAATGGAAGAAAGATAGCCTCTTCAACAAGTGGTGCTGGAAGAACTGGTTAAGCACCTGCAGAAAACTAAAGTTGTATCCTTCTTTGTCACCCTGCACTAGAATTAACTCCAAATGGATCAAAGACGTTGAGGTAAAAGCCAGCCGACACACTGAAAACTTTACAAGCAGGAATAGGAGATACACTAGGTCTCCTTGGCACAGTTAGAAACTTTCTTAATAAGGACCAAGAATCACAGCAAATCAGCGAAAGGCTGGATAAGTTGGACAGCATTAAACTGCAGAGCTTCTGTATGGTAAGGGACATAGCTAACAAATTAACTGGAAAGCCTGCAGAGTGGGAGAAGGTCTTCACTAACCATATCATGGACAAAGGCCTCATATCTAAATTATATCAACAGCTCAAAAAATGAAATCACTCCAAACCTAATCTCCAAAGAAACAACCATCCCATTAAAAGATGGATCAAAGACGAAAAGAATGTCTTCTCTGCAGAAGAAATAAGAATGGCCTATAGACACATGAAGAAATGCTCAACATCTTGTCCCTAAAAGAAATGCAAATCATAATAACTCTAAGATTCCGTCTCCAGTTAGAATGGCCAGGATCAGGAAAACTAATAACAACAGATGTTGGAGGGGATGTGGCCAGGAGGGATCACTATGACACTTCTGGTGGGACTGCAAACTATTATGGAAAGTAGCATGTCAGTTCCTCAAAAAACTAAATATAGAACTTCCCTATGACACAGCAATTCTACTACTTGGCATTTACCCAATCGTCCAGAAACAAGGACAATCTAAACTCACTCTCTCAAGATGTACATTGCAGCACTATACACAATAGCAATGAGATGGAACCAACCCAGATATCCCTCAGTTGATGAGTGGATCAACAAGATGTGGTATTCATACACAATGGAATTCTATGCTGCTGTCAAAAAGAACGACATTGCCACATTTGTAAGGAAATGGAAAGGCTTATAAAAAATCATAGTAAGTGATGTAAGCCAGACTCAAAGGAACATAGGCTCAATGGTTTCCCTCATTTGTCATAACCTGTAGAAATCCTGGGCTCTCCTAGCAGAGATTTGCAATGGAGCAAAACCTTGATACATAAGGCCATATAGTATGATGCTAAATGAAAGGACCTCCAGGATATAGAAAAAAAACATATAATGAGTGATTGTGTCCTTAATGTACTATGTTATCTCTCATCTCTTTTGCTGTCCCTTGGCTATCTCATATTGTTACCGTATTTCATCTGGTTATCTGATATATTTTATACACACATATTTGTTTATTTGAAATCAGATAGGGAAAGGTGGAAACAATATAAGTGCCGGGGATTGGGGGAGAGAAATGAGGACTAAGACTTGAGAAAGTGTATTAATTATTAATGTATTGATGTAATGAATCTTCTATCTGGTGAATATAATGTAACCCTTCTATTAATTACAATAAAAATATATGGGGGAAGAAGAACATAAGCTGTTAGATGCAGACCCACATTTGCAGTTAGGATCAGGTGGTGTTTGGAACAGACGAAAATGAAACTGAAAATTAATGGTTAGTGTTTAAAATAATCTGTGTTTTATATTAGTTTCAGCTGAGGAAAAAAAACAGTAAATATTTAGCATTTTATTTTTTGTATGTTAAGTGAAGGTAAAGGGAAATCACACAAAGCAAACATTAATTTGTGATTCACAGACACACACATGCACACACAGACCTCCATGTATCAGTACTCTAATAAACCTCATTAGAAATATTAATGTGTATGTTAAAAAGTTCCTGGTAATCAAATGGCAGTGAATTTGATCACAATATTATTAAAAGCTATATTTACATAAACATTAATGATTTTTATCTAAACGCCAAGCTAGTCACTAAAGTGTTTTATATTATATTTTAGTTGCTTTTTCTTCCTTTGTTATTGGATATAAAAAATCAGAGGCATTTCTGTTTCATTTTTATATCTTAAGACAAAAGAAGAAATAACATTCACATTACAATGTGTAAAACTTAGAAGAATTCATATGTAGAAATAAATAATATGATAGAATGATTTCTATAACCTTGGAGCACTCATTTGTATACTTCATTTATAGGCTGATTTTATATTTGTGACTGTATAAGTATGTCCTTGTATATATTTATTATTTGATTATTAAGTCATGTCAGGGGAAAATGGCTTTTAATTTTCAATAAGTATTAAAATAACTGAAGATTCTTAGTTCCAATGTAAATATTTAGGTGCTGGCCTAAAATTTTAAGATTTGAGTACCACATACATAATCTTTAAAAATATAAATAAATAAGTCTCATTACTTTCACTTGCTTTCAATTATAGATTTCATTTTGGTAGAAGAAGACTCATAATCCTTCCTCTGGAAAGATTTATCTGCATAGTAGGAAGAGTGAATTTTACTTTATTTATATTATTTCATATATGAACTAACTTATCATTAATGCAATTTGTTTTTTATTTTGTCTTCCATATCCTACAGCAAATGTGAGAAAATGAAGAGATTTACATCATAAAATCTTTGGCATGATAGTTTTGTTTTGATATAAAGCTTTCATACCTAAGGACTCTTTAAACTGGGTCTTCAGGGTTGCCAGGAGTTTGATAAAGAGAGAAGAAAAAAGTGACAGTGAGGGAGAGAAAGAGAGAGAAAAGGTAAAAGAGAACAAATTATTTTATTTCAGAGTATCATCTTTGGGAGAAGATGCAGAAAATGTGAAGTGGAAAGTGCATGAAATGAGTGTCTAATATCTGGTAATTTCTAGAAAACAATCTATGTCCCTCTTGTCAGAAAATATGAACCAGATTTTGTTTAGAAAGATATTTCAAACATGAGCAGGTGTAGCAATGATGGTTAAGGCATGCACCTCTATCTGATGAATATAATAGAACCCTTCTATCAATTACAACAAAAAATTAATGAAAAAGAAAGATACTTCATGCAGGTATTCATGTATATACATATTCATATATATACATATGTATTCATATATACATATATATTCAATATGGAATTAGGTCAAATAAAAATGCTTTAATATTTTGTTGAAAGGACCAATTAATTTTACTAAGGCCTATGTAAATTCAGTTGTGAATATTTTAGAATTTAATGACTTCCTGATTCAGAATAAATTCTGCAATAAAAGCTAATTAGGAAGGAAATGGATGCCCCAAATATTCCTCATGTGCATAAAGGAAAAGTGTAAAGGTTATTAATTGAAATTAAAAATTAACAGTGTACTAATGCAGCATAACATAAAATTCCATCTGTTCTCCAGCATCAAGGAAACAAAAGATGTGTGGGGAATACTTAATTCTTCCTGTACTGTTGCTAGTTAATTTCTGGTTTGTAACACTGTATTCATGTACAAAAAATCTTGATAGGAAGGATTTCAATAAATAAGGTAGTGGAATTTCTTCTTCCTTCAGAAGCTCATTTCCTCGTGACAAAAAGAAATTAGTTAATAAAGAGTGAAAAAAATGCCGCTTTGCAAAAGTGATTAAATGAAATCTTAATATCAGAATATATATACCAGACTGATTATGGAGAGCACATAAGTGTTTGAATAACATGTATCTACATACATATTTATATAATTTATGCTTATAAGCATGAATAGCAAAATTAAAAAATAAAATGGTAAACTGAATACTATTCTCTACATATTTGTAGACTGAGTCATTTCTAACCAACATTTCTGTAATTTTAAGCTATAAAGTGTTACTTGAACATTACTATTTGCATTTAATATGTGACTCTATAATGTAACATTTTGATTTGTTTGATTAAAAGTGTGACTGAGCAGCTGACTAAATATTATATCTGTGTATATATATATCAATGAAAGAAAAGCAACTGTAACTGGAATAAATATGAAAATCTATGACTTCAAATATTACCATGAAACACTCATAATTACTTAACTATTTAAGGAGGAAGTATAAATTTCACTATATACTAGAAATTTATAAGCATCAAATATTTTATACTTTTACCCTAATAACAGAACTATTTTTGTGCTTCCAGCTCACCAATTCTAAACTTCAAATAAATAACCTAATTTTACTTTTTAAAAAATTTCATAAAAGTTTGTGTTCTGAATAAACTTGATTCTCTACTGAGGTTGATGAAGTTTGTGTATTTGGAGCAAAAATTAGCTATTGCATACAGGAATCAATCTGAGGCTGTAAGTCACTATTTTCTACCAACATCTATCACAAAGTGTGCATCAGTGTTTAATAATTCTCCAGTAAGTAACTGTTAGAGTTAATAGTATAGATTTTTCTAGTTTTTTTTTATTTTTTAATGTCTGGGTAATGTATAGAAGGGTTACAGTTACATTCACTGGGCAGAAGGTGCATTATTTCTCACACAATATAGATTTTAACTGTGATTTTAGTGTGTACTAAAATCTGAAACTCCTTTAATCTATGAAATCAATAAAGCCCATGGAATATTTAATGTTCAAAAATTAATTTAATCGAGAAAATTTCAGATATATGATTGTGAGCAGAAACTTCTTGCATATTACAATGGAGATGGCCATTGTTTGGTGCTCAACTTAGTTATCAGAGGTTCAAATACTGTCATTAGCTTATTCATACTTTTATGCGTCAAATACTAGAGCACTGTAAGATTACCACTGAAAGACCTCAAAAACAGTCAAGGTTCAGCTGATGACATTAGTTGTTATATCCAAAATATAATTTTCAGGAACAATATCACCAGGTTTACCCATCTGTTTTCTTCAGTTTAATGGTTTTTAGGGTTTAAATCAATGATCAGTAATAAGTAAATGGTAAATCATAGATCAATAATCCATTTTAAGATTGTTTTGGCAAATGGTGTAAAATAAAGGACTCATTACATTCTATAAAAAAAAAAAGGAGTCAGCAGACAGACAACCAATGAGTATCAAAAGACAACTTAATACTACAGATGGGTTTCAGGAAAACCATCTGAGATCTCAACAACTTAAAAGGATGCAAATTTTCCTAAATACTTTTGTTTTAGGCACTCATTTTTATTATATTTTATTTTCAGAGTGATATGTAAAGGGGTTACAGTTACATTCATCAGGTAATGGGTACATTACTTCTTGAACACTGATACCCCTTTCTCATGTTTTTCTTCCACTTTTCTTCCCCCACCCTCTACCAAACATCTTGTTTTTTCCCTTCTCTTCCCTATTTCAAATTTTTAAAAATGAATGTATATAAAATATACCAGGTACCAAGGTCAGATACAGTAACCAAATGAGATTAACCTTAAGGGGGGAAAATTTGGAAAAGAAATAACTTCACATAGTACATTAAGAACAACAATGATAATGATAATCCTCTTGTTTACATATTCTAGAGTTCATTTTGCTTAGCCTCAACCCATATGGTCATATGTACCTAACTTTTGAGGTGTGATCCTCTGCTGGGAGAATCCAAGATGTGTACTAATTATTACAAATGAGGAAAACCATTGACCCAATATTCCTTTGGGTCTGGCTTAATTTACTTAATATGATTTTTTTCCATGTCTTTCCACCTCCTTATGAATGGGACTATGTCATTCTTTCTGATGGCAGCATAGAATTCCACTGTGTATAAATATCACATCTTCTTGATCCAATCATCTACTTAGGGATATCTGGGTTGGTTCCATATCTTAGCTATGGTAAATAATGCTTTAATAAACATGGCGAGAGCAACCTATCATGTATCATTTTTATAATATGGAATAACTATAGAGTTATTACATTTACATAACAACATTACATAGGATTTATTACCTATGCTTATTGTTGCACTACAGAAATGATAAGCAAAGGTCTACTGTCTAATTTTATTATCTTTTAGAATCCTTCTATGATAATTTACACCCAAGAAAACCATGAAATGTGTGTAAATGCATGGTAAAATATTACCAACAAATAAAAATTAAAGAAGATTTATGAAAGTGATGAGCAATACGTATTATGCATTCTGGAATGGAGAGAATGAGCACTAGAATAGCAGACAGTGTGTAAACAAGAAGTGTGTGTTGTCAAGTTAGTACTTACTTGTTTTGAGGAGTCAAATGTTACTACTCTCTATTTCCTTGCTTCATTGCATTGACCTTGGTTAAGTTGAAATTGGGTTATTTATCTAAATACCTACTTAATATTCAACTAAAATACAGTTTGAATTTGGACTCCCAAGTAATGCAACTCTGTTTTAAATAAATACTATACAAAATAAATTCTACTTTACTAGGTCTTACTAAGGCTTTCATTTCTTCAGCATAATATAAATCTTTAATATTAAATATATCACTAGTATCTTTAATACTATATATCTTTAATTATAATTAATAATGTACATCTTTAATGCTAATTACAACTCTGTAGCACAATCTTGATATCCATTTCAGCAATTTTAATTCTTTTTAATATTTCACTGATAGATTTTTTTCCTAAAGATTTATCTAATTTTAACTCCACCATATTAAAAATTGCCTAGTGCTTTGTACTTTATAATTTTTTCTATACATTTCTTTTTCACTTTTCCCATTAGTTAGCAAGCCTGATTTTTTTTCATGCAGAACATAGACATTCTCTAAAGCTTTATGCTAAAAGGAATTGCTCTTGGCTATAGTGTAGAGTACTGCAGTTATTTTAAAGGGGACTATAAAGTCTTAGCATGAGCTGTAAGAACAGAATTATCTACATTGTAACATGCTAACCCACATTTATTTTCAGAGCAAAGAACTTAGGAAGAATCTAGGACTATGTAAGTAAAGCTGCAAGGACAGTCATTATCACTGTTAATCGCCTAGAGCAAGAAGTTCATATTCAGACTATGCCTCATACCAACTGGTACCAAACCACTTGACATCTTGGAATCTCAGTTTCTCCATCATTTTAATGAGGGGTTTGGCCCTAATAATCAGTAAAGTCCCTTCTATTATGGTGCAGACATAAGGAGAGGTGATTGTATATTTTGAAAACAGAAGCTTGAATCCTGGTTGCTTCATTTTTATTGCTATTTGACCTTGCATAATGGTTTTTCAACACTGAGCCTCAGTTTTGTCAGCAGTGGAATAGATCAAAAGGTTGCTACAACAATCATATGAAGAAAAATGAATAGCAAAGAGGTAGAAGCAGTAGCTATCTATATTTCAAATAACCTTTTGATTAGAAAAAAATAGTACCATTTCAGAATCTCCTGTGCATATATTCATGTGTAATGATCAACAGAAAACAAGATAAGTTAACTAAATAAAAAACTATATTTTTAAAAAGTCAATAGAAACAGAAGAGTAATTTTATTAAACTATCAATTTCTAAAATCTTTGTATTTTGTATTGTTTGGAACTCTTAAGAAGACAAATACTTAATCTAGTATTTTCAATATTTGCAATTTTAAAGTGCTATATGATTTAGTAAAAGAGCTATAGTTACAAGATTATAGGTGCAAATTTTTAAGGAAAAAGCTCACCCTAATTTTAAGAGATAATTCTGTAGCAATAGAAGTATAAGTTTTAGAATGAATAGATTATCACATGTTAATGCATCTTAAATTGTATCTTTTTATTGGGAAGTCACTTGTTACTAAAAATAAGCAAACAAGAGAAAAAAGAGAAACTATTAGGTAGCTTAGAAAAATAGGCAATATACACATTTCTCTTAGTATTAGAAGTAAATGAATTTCAGAAAAGTCTTCTGCAAAAAATGGTTTGGAGTGAGCAAAGTCCCTTAGGTTGTTTGCTTTTTCTCTTCAGCAAACTCTTCCTGAAAAGCTACCCTCAGTGAAAGCAGAAATATATGGAAACCAGCTCTATTGCTTGTTTCCTAGTTACTAGAAAACAGCGGGTTTTGCCTGGCGACATTAATGTACCTTCAGTCTCCAGCGGACAAATACAGTATTTGAAAATCTCTGTTTAGCTTTGTGTGGTAAAGAACATAGAGGAACTTAAACTATCATCTTAGTTATCTTAAAAGTATTTTTTTCATCTGCTCAATTGCTTTAATTGTGATCACATCATTTTTAGAATGGTGTGGCTGGAGTTCTGGTAGTGGATATGAAATTGAATTACGAAAAGTCACAAGTGGTAAAGTAACTTTTAATAAAAATATGGAACAATAAGACATGCATGCTAAAGAATCTCTTATCTTAGGCTCTCTAAAGAATTCTATTTAAGTTCTCCATAGGATCTATTATATTTCTCTTAATTCATTTGTAATTGCTTGCATATCACCCAGTATGTGTTTACTTATAGGAACTTTCTAGTGACCACAAATGAGGGAAATCAGGCACCCTTTGTTTCTCTGGGTCTGGCTTAATTCATTTAATATAATTTTTCCAAGTCTTTCCTATTTTTCATAAATGGCACAATGTCATTCCTTGTAACAGATGAGTATAATTCCATCATATATACATACCATATTTTCTTGATCCATTTATTCACTCAGTATCATTTGGACTGATTCCATATCTTGGCTACGTTAAATGATGTTGCAATAAGCACGGTTGTTGCAGTGGTTTTAATGTATTAATGTGTGCACACATTTGGATAAATTGCTAGAAGTGGACTTGCTGGGTCTTAAGGCAGTTCTAATTCAGATAAGGACCTAGTATTGAAAATTCACTTAAAGCTCAAAAAAATTAAAACTTCAAAATGAAACTACCAAAGAACCAACCATTTGATTAACAAATGAGCTAATGATTAAAAAGAGACTTCTCAGAAGTATAAAAAAATAACCAGCAGATACATAAAGAAATATTCAGTATCTCTGGCTCTAAATGCAAATCAAAGCAACACTGGATTCTACCACACCCCAGTTAAAATGGCCATTATCAAGAATAGCAAATGCCTAACAAAAAACACATGCTGTGGAGAATGTAGTCAAAAGTGAACTCTGTTATACAGTAAGTGGAAATGTAAGCTTGAAAAGTAGTATGGAAGATCCTCAAAAGTCTAAATAGAAAACTACTTTAAGATTATTTTTGATATAAGTTTCTCTGTTTCAAAATCTTTATAATGAAGTGTTGTATGAGAATTAGTAAAAGCATTAAATCAGTCATTTACATAGATGTCACTTTTATTTAGTAAATAGTAATACAGTAAATAATAGCTTCTTCACCATTACAATAAAATTTTTGAATACCTTCTCTGGTGTCGTAACTCATATTGCAGATGCTCAAGATAAAAAGAAATACATGCCTTACCTATTTTGAAATGGTACTTAAAGATAAATAGGAATGAATATTACTTAATCTTGATCAAACATGAAGGAGCAGTCTTTAACTGATTAAAATTACCCAAATATTGTGATACATTGCATATATTTTTCTTAGAAATTCTATTGTACACATAGGGAATAGATAAGAATATGAATTGCCTTGACTACTAGGGATATTGTTTTATTAATCAATTCAATTTGCTAATCAGAATAACTTATTTACAAAGAATATAGTTACACTATTATTAGTAATGCTCATTTTATTATGATTTTGCAAGCTGCATTAAGTAACTATCATAATCTGCACTCATTAATGTAGGTATACGTACTTAACTGCATTGATTCATTAGCTTTATATTAAGTACTAATTTAGTATGAAGAACCACATTAGATATTAAAGGAAATACAGAAACTTTACAAGCTATTGTCCCCTTAACTGTGTATTTTAAATTTTAATTGAGTATAAGTACTTTTATACTTGAACCTTAAAATCCATAGAGGTTGAAATTATTTAACTTATTTTACTTTCCTTTCAATTATTTTAAGTGTGAAGTGTATAATTTAGAAGAATGATAATGTCTTGAGGTGGTCAAAATACTAGCCAATAATATATGATGGCTTCCTCATAATTTTTTTACTAGTCTTCTGCCTTGTATATTCTAGTTTCAGAACATTGCCATTCATATCATACTCTAATTTATTTCATTTCTCCCTCGATTTTTATCTTGAATTCCCAGTAATTCCCTGGCTAAGGTTTTCAAAAGTCTTTCAAATTTCAGTAATAGAACTTACATACCTATCTTTTTTTTTGCACTAAATCATCTTTGGCCTCAGATCTTGCAGTGATGGTTGCAATGTCTAACTGGTTATCCTGTCACCTATTTCTCCCCACTCCAAGCTATCATACTTTCCGTGGCCTAAACTCCAGCTTAGTGGAGAAGACCTCTCCATAAAAACCGTTTCCTAAGTGAAGTTAATGGTTCTTCATTGACTAGCAAGTTTAAACAGGATTCCAGTTTATTCTTCTCTTCATAAATTCCAACTAAAGGAATTAATTTCACTGTATTAATAATCAGCACAAATAATAAACTAAACATGTTGCCTTTATATTTTCAAACTGTTGTCCTTTGATCACAAATATATATACTTCTTCTAAGAAAAATCTCATTAGTAAGACATATCTTGCTTGAAGCTTGTTCTGTAAATTTATTCTTTTACCCACTTACTTTGTGTATATTCTCTTGACTGCAATATAACATAAATGCTGTTATATTATTTATCTTACTCCTCTTTAAGTACCTGTAACACTTTTCCTTTGTTTGTGAAGCCCTTGTTTTAATTCTTCAGGCAATTTCTATTTTCTTTCAATCAGTTTCTCTTGTGATAATAAATCTGAATTTTCTTAATTTTAATTATAATATTTTAGTCAAATTGTGAATATCTGTAGATTTTTCTTTCTTTCATTAAGAATCAACTTGCTTATCTGTAAAATTTTCAAATACAAATTAGCCTAGTCAATATCATTCTCTAAACACTGGCTGGGTCAGTCAGTATTCACCCACCCCTGTCTGCAGATCTAGGTAGCAGACAATGAAGAAAAAATTCTATGCTTCCATGCCTGCTGAAATGATTTTAACATAGCCAATGTAAATTTTCCTAACCATTTCTTTTCTTCTTTCCTGCAGGAAACCACCACAAGGCTGTTTCCAATTTCTCCCAATTCCTTCTAAATGGTGACAGAACTAAATGCTTGTCTGTGAGAAATTTTTCAGGAATGGCACAACTCTTTCTTTTGAAATTCTGAGTACAAAAGAGTATTTAAAGTGATAATGATAATCTAATCTATTGTCTTACTGTACCTTATTGTTTTTCTTTGATAATTTGCTATTTTTAAAGCAATAAATCCATAACTTTTTACTAATTCTGATGAATGGCTATAAAAATGTGATTTGAGACTCTCTGTTCTCATGTTTATCTGATAAATTGATAGCGAGTCTCAAAATCTTACGCTTCTTCTGGCTTAAATTTAAGACCTTGAGTAACATTTGTTTAGCTTTTGCCCTCTGACATTTTCCTGTATACCCTCTGTATTTTTCAATTAAAAGTGGTTAACTGGGAGTAAACCATATTCCTGTCTTCTGGGAGCCTATTAGAAAGAAAGAATATCAGGCTAAGGATCAAAAATAACATTTTAACAAGAGGCCAAGATTATTCCTATGCACATTAAATTTTGATCAGCAAGCAGTGCTTTAGGATTGTAATACCTTTATCCTATTCTTTTCAAGTAAGGTGACCTGAGGTTCTAAAACTACACTGAGCTTCAAAAGTTGATTGCTTTCCTTCTGTAGCTCTACATGCAGCTATTACTGTTAGGTGAATCTTTGTATCATCTTCTTTTCATTCTTTTACAGTTTTTATTTGATTGCAAGATTAATACTTAGACTAACCCTATGTTCCCTGGACTGGCATAGGTTTCCTTTAAAAGATCCAAAAAAGACTTTTTTTTCTATTCACATTCTCGATTATAAGGCTTTTTTATTCATACTATATTTGCTATTCTATTTTGGAATAATTTATTTAATAAGCTTCGCAATGTTTCAAGTATATATGCATATATATTTAAGTATTTCATATATGGATACATTTTCCTAATTGCTATAAAACTATCCATGATTTTTATTCCTTGGTCATTAACAACTAGTAGAGTTTGTCATTCAGTGAACAAACAACTTCAGTCAAAATAAAGTTCTGACTGTACAATGATTGTATCACATCTTTATACTGGTATGAAATAAGTTTCTTGCATTTTCACATTTAAATGCTTAACTAGAAATGCAATCTAAGAGGAGAGAAGGGTATTGTTTCTAATTTAAGACTGTGGAGAACTCAGATAAATTCTTAAATGCAGTCTCACTAAACATAGAATACATTTGGGTAAATGTCTTTTTAAAACTAGAGGTTAGAAATTATGTCCTGAAGCTAAGTGTTCACCTGGGTACTTTTTCCTCTCAGAATGTAACTCAGAGCATAACTACACAGATTGATGATGGTCATTAATGTGTATCTGCATTTGCCTAACAGGCTGTTGATTGCACAGAACTGCAAATGGAACAAGTCTCAGGGAAAGGGATAGAGATTATTCCGGAAAGATTTTATTCTCAAATTAAAAAATGACAACAAAACAAAACAAAGCATAAAATTATTTCTTCCTTAAGAATACTGATCTACAAGATTAAAATATCACAGATTTTCTTCAAAGCTTTCTTCTTGATTTAGGACTTATATAAAACTCGCAGCATGCAAAATTATCTCCAACAAGTTTTTTCTGGTCTGTTAATAAACCCAATATTCTTCATGTTCCATTTACAGTTTAGTTGTTATAGTACAAATGTTCTAGGTATCATTACATGAGAAAATTTATTTCTAAGTGATTTTTTTCTACTATTTGTAGGTTCCTTTAATTATCTAAACTTCCTAATTGGTGACACGTGTAGGACAATTTTTAGTCAGCTTAAACCAGAAACAGCCAGTTTTAACATTCACTCAGAGTTCACATTTATATACACATGCCATTTCATTTATATATAATTTTGCAACAGTTTTTGAATAAAAGTGACAGAGCTGAGTACTTGCCGTTAAGAACTTTGCTAAAGAAAACAAAAATTACTTTCTTTCCCTTTATGGAAAATATTTGCTAATATGTGCACCATGCATGAAATTTGAAATAAATGACCACTATACATGTACAACTTTAATGATTTATTTGCTTGTTTATTATCTTTTGTCTAACAAAGACACTTCAATTCAGCATGTCAGTTTATGTGTATGATGCATCTTGATCAATGGTACCTCTTTTGTGATTCTACACACTCTCTACAAATTCCACTCTTACTGTCAATTGTCCTAGTTTATTTTCACATATATTCATTGAGTAAGATGACTGCATTCTCCCATTCCTCTTCTCTTCATTCATCTAGCCATTCCCCTTGACTCTGCTTCCCCTACTTCCATCTCTAGTGCCTCGTTAATGGTATTCTTGTTAAGCAGTAAGTTGTTCAAGAGTTTAGAGCATTAAAATTCTCCCCTGCTTATATCATAGGAGAAAACATGTGCCCCTTTTAGTCTAGGTCTGTCTTATTTCACCTAGTATAATATGCAGAACTAGATCAAGAAAAACATATGTATATGAACATATATGCATACATATGCATTCATACAACATGCATATACATATATACATAGAAATGTATAATTACACACATATTAGTCTTTAAACTAATTAAAATTGAAGTAAATTAAAATTTATCAATTACATTGTCTTTCAATTGATCAAATTCGTCATGTACCCTGAATAGATAGATAGAGAGATAGAAAGATAGAGAGATTGAGAGAGATAGATAGATAGATAAGATAGAACATTTCCATTGCCTTCAAAACTTCCTTTGGCTAGTGACTGATTTAAGCCTACCAATTTTAAATCTCCTCAGGAAGCAATATTAATACTTTCCAATATTGTCAGAAGATAAAGAACTGACCACGGGTCACTTAGGCCACACAAAATCTTTGTCCTTTTAGAAGTAAATTAAAGTGTTTACCTCATCATAGAACTTCATGGTTAATTTGATCCAGTAGGCTAACCTTCTTTTCAAGGAAACAAGGATTAAAAGTGTTTTCTACTCTTGAGAAGTTTTAATGTGTGCGCTGTATTTGAAACCATCAACAGAAAACTTAGCTCTAACTTTGAAGGTTTAAATTAATTAGAATATTCCCTACGTTAATAAGAGATTAAAAACTCTACAACTGGCACTTTGCTTGCTCATGAATTTAGTTAATAAACTTAAAGTCATTGTGAATTGCATATCTCACTATTTTGCTTTTTAATTGGTTTATTTTTCTGACAGCAAGCAGTGAAGGAAAGTTTACCTGTGCTTTAATTAAGTGGTCATACAGTAAGGGCAGGAATGAGGATCATCAGAAATGAAAGCCTAACGTGATGTCTTATAAACTGAATTTAAGAATAAAAACTGTTCCAGTCAATTTTTCTTCATGCAATATTAACCTTTAAAAAATAATCATACATAATTATTAACATACATTTACTACTGGATATTCAGGACCTATATCAGAGGGAAAATAACTGCAAAAGATATGATTACATTTTTCTTTGATTTCCTAAGCAATATTCTCCCTAGAACTACAAAAAAGTTCTCTAATAAAAATGAAATACAGGGGCTGGGAGTTTGGCCTAGTGGCAGAGTGCTTGCCTAGCATGCACAAAGACCCAGGTTCGATTCCTTAGTACCACATACACAGAAAAAAGCTAGAAATGGTGCTGTGGCTCAAGTGGTAGTAGCGCTAGCCTTGAGAAATCCCAAGGACAGTGCTCAGGCCCGGAGCTCAAGCCCAGGATGGGCAAAAAAAAAAAAAAAAAAAAAGAAAACAATCAAATCACCACAAACTGGATGGCCTCAGTTAACAAAATGTATAGCCAGTATTTTGGAGTCTGTAAATTCCAGCTGAAGTCAGTACTATACTGTGTGTGTCTGAATTCATTGCACCTCTTTGTAGAGAGACACATGTGAAGGAAGGATAGCCCAGTGGCAAAATGTATGTTTAGCCTGTACAAGGTACAGGACTGAACACATATGAACAAAAAAGAAAAAAAATATCCAGTGACTGCATTTTGGGTGCCTATAGACAATGCATGATAATCTATTCTCAATAATCTAATCTAATAATATAGTGTGGTCATGGAAAATAATATTCACAGGTTTGAGTGATATATATGTATCTGCTTATCTGGCTAACCTTCAACGTATGACCATTTTTTTTTACATTTTATTACTATATTTTTGCCTTCTTATGAATCTTTAAGTAAATCTCTCTTCTAACTTATGAGTGCTTCTCACTCTGGATCTTTTCATTGACTAATATTTTGTCTCTCTCATTCTAGTTATTAGAGGTACAACATTGTCTAAGTAGCGTGCAAGAAGCTATTGGAGTTGAGGCTGTCATTGGAGGCATTTACTGCATTCCTCTGTCAACAGTAAATGTCTTTGTTCAGGCAAGCAGCATAAATTGCTTTTAGACAAGTTAAATATTTCCCACTTTTTGTTATTCGCATTACTATTTTGGCATCAGAATTAATTTTCAGTTTCTATAGAATGGATTTAGAATGATTTAACTTTAGGGCAATTTAATCTTTTCTTTAGATTTCAGATGACTGGCTTCCTAATAATGACTCTAGATATCCTCTGATTGTTCGGATTTAGCTTCTTAATGAAAGCTCTTAGGATTGTTCTGCTTCTAGACACAGTTTTTCTTATTTCTTTTTCAAAATACACTTTTTTAGTCAGTTGTAGGGCTTGAATTCTGGGTCTGGGCCCTGTCCCTGAGATCTTCAGATCAACCACTTTACCTCTTGAGCCACAGAGCTACATCAAGATTTTTAGCTTTTTTTTTTTATTGCATCCCCTTTAATTCATTCATAAAAAGTTAGAAAATTTACTTTCCATGTTGAAAGAAACAAATTATTTTTAGTATGTTACTCCAATTTTCTTTCTTATAATGAGGAGAGAATATTTTAGAATAAAAAGTTCCTAAATTTCTCAAGATACTAGGATTCGGTTACTATCCTTAGATAACTGGGTAAAATATTAAACACTAGAAAGCTATTAGCAGCAAGTCCACAATTAGTGGAGACAGAAGAAAACAAGGAGAATAAATGCTGATGTCTTATTTCTTCCTTTTTTTTTCTTAATAGCTATCAAAGTATGGTGCAAATTAGTGGATTGGATTCCAAGAAGAACAAGCCAATGATGAAATTCAGTATGAACTTAGATTAATTTGTATTTAATTTTACTTGACAAGTTTTATATATTGAATGGCATGATTTGAATATTTGTTGATAGTCTTCAAACATCAAGATTTTTAGTTTTATATAGATAATATAGGTAAATGATGGTTTCAAAATGGGTTTACAAATGATAAAAATTAGGAAAGTGACAACATGAAAGAACCTTTTTCCTGCTTCCCTCCCCTCCCCTCCCCTCCCCACCCCTCCCCTCCCTTCCCTCCCCTCCCCTCCCCTCCCCCTCCTCCTCCCTTCCCTTCCCTTCCTTTTCCTTTCCTTTCTTCACTCCTTCCACTTTCTTCTTTTTTCTTCTTTCTAGGACTTCTCTTATGCTAGGTAAGTCCTCTGCCACTAACATAGCATCCCAGCTGAAGGGAACTGTTTTAAAATTAGAAGCAATATTCATTTAATTACTCATTTCTTTTAGTTGGTTATACCATGGAAGACTCTTAACTATAGTACATATTAATCTCAGAGGCCTAAGCTATTCTTTGTAAGTCATTGAGAGAATAAAGTATTTTCTTCAAAAAGTATAATCTCCTAACTCAGTTTGCTTGAATTTATCTGAGACTATGGAATAAACTCCTGCTGGGGTTTGGATAAAAAAGCATTTGGAAATGGAAATACACAGTCACAGGAATTTTTAAGTTCTTGGTTATGCTGTCTGGGCACATTTAATCTGAATAATATTACTGTGTGGAAGAAATGGGTAAAACAGAAATTAAAGAGATGTACTTTGTTTCTTATTGAAATAAAATTCACAGGGACACAATGAAGTAAACAGAACTCAGAAATAGCATATTCCTTAAATATATTTAGGTAATCTGTCATTGAAGATATTCAGACTTACATCAATTTGTATAAATGTAGTGTAATGAAGTAGTTATTAAAAAGCAATTCTAACATAAAAAGCATGTGCAAGTGTCAGTCATATTTTCTATGGCTGAATAGTACCCCAGCATATATGCATATGCACAATTTTGTATTTCTGTATACAATATGCAATTTAATATATATGTGAAATATTAAGGCATATATGTATATATGTGCATAAAGATGTGTGTGTAATTTTTTTAGTTGTCTATCTAAGTTACTCAGGAGATAACAATCAGCTCAGACAAAAAATTAGGGACACTATACCTTATAGTGGCTCATACTTATATTTTAAGGTACATGAGAGACTTAAATGATTATTTTAATCCAAGGCATCAATGTGAGGCTCTATTAAAAAAACAACTGCAGCAAGTTAACTGACGTATAGCTCATGTGTTATAGTGCCTGCTTAGCAAGTATAAGATACTGTAAGTATAAGTATCACACACTCCCTCCAGTTTTAGTTTCCATGTTTACATTTAAGTCCTGTTGTATTCTGTATTCCATGTTAATTAATTTTCTGATCGTTAACTAATCACAGGCAAGTCTCCACACTTTGAAACTGTCACATTTTATGAAATAAATAGCTACTAGGTATTGGTATTCTTCCTAGTAAAATGCTGTATTATGATTATGAGTAAAGATTAACACTTAAATTTTTCTTAAATTTTAACACCATATTTATTTTGTATCTATGATTTTTAAAATTTGCAATCAATTAAATATAATGAAAGCTTCAATTAAAGTTCAGTTTAGCCACATTGATTTATTATAATCACTTATATTTATTAAAATCACAGATTTTGAATTAAACATAGAAATATACAAATATATTACTTTTATCAATATATTTCTAGGCAATATGGTTATACTTAAATCATTAACAAGCAAGTCATTTTTTTCAGTGTGCAATTATAGCAGCTTATGTAAACAAATCCTTGAGATGCAGTTGTTTAGTCCCTATACAGAAAGTTTTGTAAATAATATCATGCTTCTATGATTTTCCTTTACAATGCAAGTATCTATGTGAATATGGCTGTAATTTCTGTATTTAAAAAGTATGCATAATTATATTGCTTTTCTTTATCACACACAATGCAAGTTTCTTTATAAGAGAAAGTAGTAACTTTCCTATAGTTTAGATGTGAAATATCTGCAGAGACCTATGTGTCAAAGTCAACTCTCAGATTGGTGTTATCAAGAGGCGATACGAATCATAAGATGTGGCCTATTGGGAGGTATTCCAGCAATTGGGAATAGCAGAAGGAAGCAGGAAGCTTTTCTCTTACTTGACTCTTTTTTCTTCCTGATTATCATGAGAAGTAGCTAAATCTACTTTACTCTACAAATCATGATAAATAGCCTAAATCCAAAAAACAACAGGGTTATATTACTAGAGGCTGAAACCTCCGAACCTATGATTCAAAATAACTTTTTAAGTGATAATTGATTATCTCAGAAAAATTTTCCTGTAATGAAAATCTGACTATCACAGTGTATTCATGGTATATTTGTATGCTTAAATTCATAACTGTTCACTTTGCAAATCTGTCCTAATTAAAACTATACCATATTTCACAATATGTTTCCTGCCTTGGACTTTCTGGTTTATTTAATGGCAGAATAATTTCTAGCCATCAGAGAGAAAAATACGATGGTCATTCCATTTTTCACATAACTTGTTTTTTTATTTAATTTTATTGTCAGGGTGATGTACAGGGGAAGTGAATACAGTTCTTCTGAGAAACGTTTACCCCCTCCCACATTTTTCTACCACTTCCCTCTCCTCCAACCCCCAACCACCCTCCTCACCAAATTTTAAAGTTCAGTCCCAACATATGATTTTAAACATAAATGTGAATTTAGGCACTTTGACATGAAAAATATATGGCACCACTTTTGTACAAAGTATGTGCACAAGAGGATTGCATAGTGTTTACAAATGGCTGAATATTTCCATAGGAGAATCACTGAATTGTTAAGACAATGGAGAATTAAAGACAGCAATGCACTGAATAATGACAAGTTTAGAGGAGATATGACCTATATTAGCATTTCTTATTTTGCACTTCAACACTCCCAATTTGCAAATCTAAATACGGATGAAACTGAAATCATTTATCATGTTGACTTGGAAATGACCTCAGATCCTTTTGGGTTAATGTTTGAAGCTTGCCTTTTTGCCATTTTTTAAGATCAATTAATGCAAGCATCAGAACTGTGGTTAGAATATTTTTGAATTATTAAATTGATTTTAGCTTATTCTGCCCAGTGCATTTGTGGCTTATTAGAAACGCAGAAGGTTGTAATAGAAAAAGCTTCCAGATCTATGCACTATGAAGACTTCAGTAATCATTTAGCACTCAATATCAATTAATCTCATTTTGCTGTTGATGTCAAATTTCCTGTTATTTTAAATGTATTTTTGAATTGTAGAGAAATCATTATTGTGTAGAGAAGTAAGACTTTCCAGTAAGTTCTACTCCACAGAAGATAACTTGGGTTGACTTATTCACCCTTGTTAATCCAAAAATGCCTCCACAGCAAAGAAAAATCACTCCATAGCAGATGTTTGCTGAGAGTTTTACAAAGGTGTTATTTACTGCTTAAGCTAAACAATGACTTTATTATTTCCTTTAGATTGTATCCCAACCAAACCTAAACTCTTGATATATAAAGTTGGATGAACCTTAAAGCTAAAATGTTTGAAAAAATATTTTGGTATTTGATTATTTAAATCTACTTTAATCTGAGTTCAAACCCCATAATGGACCTTCCCCCCAAACATATTACAGTAAATCCACTTTAAGCAATCATCACATTGATTTGTTTTATTTTGAGACTTAAATACATATAGAGAAACAATTCAGCCTTCATATCTACTTAACTATTCCTTTTCACCTGTCTTACTTTTTAAATTTATTTAAAAATTTGGATATACAAACATATTAAAAGTACATCATATAAGTCCTCAATGGAAGTTTGAGTTCCTCATACCCATTTTCTCTCTATTCACAATTCACAATATGTGTTGCATTTACTAGATTTAATATTTTGGTAACAGCATGTTATTATTAAATCATTTTTGTCTATCTGATACGTTTTTATTTTACTCCTGAATCCCATCCAGGATACCGCATTGCATTTATTTGTCTTAGTATTTCAGCTCCAGTAGGCGGTGATGGTTTTCCAGGCTTTTTAAATTTCTTATGAACCGGAAATCCTTGAAAATAGGAAGTTAATGATACAAAAATTAGACAGTTTGTTCCAGATCCTCAGAAGTGAAGTAGAGATGGAATAGACAAAATGCACTTGTGTGTATGTGCTTCTGTAAATACATACTAAATAATAATGCAGTGATAACTACATTATTTGTGCATCTAAAAATATTCAGAGATTTTTGTTTTGGTTATAGATTGTGGGGCTTGAACTCAGGGCCTGGGCACTGTCCCTGAGCCTCTTTTTGCTCAAGGTTCTCGCTCTACTAGAGTCACAGCACCAATTCCAGTTTATGAGAGGTTGATTGGAGATAAAAGTCTCATGGGGATTTTTCTGACTTCGAACTGCTATACTCAGATGTCAGCAACCTGAATAGGAACTATTATAATTGTGAGACACCAGCGCTCAGCTTTCAGAGATGTTTAATAGAGAAGAGCATAATGCATCAATATTCTAGGAACAATCAGTAAGTTAAGGGAATTCTAGCTATATCAAGAAAGCTAAGAGACATTTTAAATGTTTTGCATAACTCCATTAGATGAAATGTATTCCATCTTGGGTTACAATACATGTGTATATATATATATATATATATTAGATTTGTTAACCGAAAAGCAAAGAAGTAGGTCATTACCATATGTGTGTATATGTATGTGTACATATAAACCATATTCACATATCTATATCGACCTATCTATGATAATAAAACATCAGAACTGAAAACAAATTATAAAAAAATCATCAGGACTCCTTGAGGAAATTGTAATTCTAGAGGTATGGTCAGTTGTTTACAAGGTAAGCTAGTCATGCTAGAGTATGACTAGCTGCTCAAAACTCAAGATCAAAAACACATCCAAGGGAGACATATGCCATCAGAAAGAATCCCAGTAAACAAAATGGAAACTATTTAATCAAGTAAAAAGATCAACAGAATTATACAAACAAATGAATGGATAAAATTGGATTAGAACTCTAAACCTGAAATAAATACAAATAACTCCATGAAGATAAAAAATAAGTGAAGGAATATAACAAATACAAGGAAGATATCTGTTCTTATTTTCAAATCATTAGTGTACACTGGGCCTCCACAATGTCAAGTTAAATACATTTAAATAGCTTTGCCAAACTTTGATTAGATGCATACAAGAATCAAAAGTAGGTTGACCATTGTATTCTTCTGAAGCTAACGTCACTGCTATGTTGTAAACAATAAATTTCTTTATCTGTTTCCTGATTATCATAAAAGCTGTTAGCACAAAATGATAAAACTACTTTTAAATATATGAAAACTCTACTATACTCTGCACAATTACTTACACAATTGTATTTCCATATTTCTGATAATGGAAAGGATTTTGTACGAGATATTTCTCTGCAAAGAGCAGAAGGAATATGACTGCAATTCCTGGCTATGTTGAAAATTTATGTTCACACACTGAGCTCATTTTCTAATATTGCTTTTGTATGACAGCAAAAGTGAGACAGGGTTCACCTAAATCTGCTTGAGAGATAAGCAATTGTGGACAGATCATTCAAATAATTGCACCCTCTCATATTTTCTTTTACGATCTACCTGAGAGCACACAGATATACAAAAGATGATTCAAATTAGCCGCCTTCCTAATTGTTTAAAGGATAAAAGGGACATAAAATATTTTATTCTTTGGGTAACATACATTTACAATATATGGGAGATTTATTCTACCGTTATAATGTTTAATCATTTTTACTATAATAAAGTACTAATGTCTTTACCAGCAGAGGAATTGAGGTCCTTTGAAATAAAGCCTATTGTTTATTTTAGACAGCCAGAAGTATTTCTATCTATGTGTTTTTAAAACAAATTCGTATTTTCTGTTAATTCTTTATTCATAGTCAGTAGCCACAACAAACAAATGTCTACCAATATCCAGACACCTATGGCTCATATTTGTAATCCTCAGGAAGCTGAGATCTGAGAATCAAAACTGAAACCCAAATTCTGGTAGGACAGTCCATGAGACTCTTTTATCTTTACTAGGATATTAAAATGAAAGAGAGAGAGAGAGAGAAGAGAGAGAGAGAGAGAGAGAGAGAGAGAGAGAGAGAGAGAGAGAGAGAGAGAGAGAGAGAGAGAGAGAGAGAGGAACACTCAGAAGTAGAGGTAAGATTCAACTATAGAACACTAGTCTGGAAAAGAGAATCTCAGGTACAGTGTCCTATCCCCTTAGTTCAAACTTCACGAAAGACAAAATAAAATGAAAAAGAGATTACATCATTTGTATGTTAATAAAACCTCAGAGAATAAAATGGTATTTTTCTTCAATTATTTTTAGTAATGCCTAAAATCAATTGTTCAATTGTAAAAGTTATGAAATGAGGGGAACTAAAAAGTTTTTTTTCTATTTCTTGCTTCTTCCTTTGTGAATATACTTCATTCTTCACTTATTTTCATTCCTCTTTACAATTTCTATTCATTATAACTTATCTTGTTACTGAAAGTAAAAGCGTATGTATGTAGTATGTTCCCTCATAAAACTAACCATCTTGTTAAGAAAAAAAATTTCTTTCCAATATTTTGCAAATATTTTGCTGCTCATAATTAATGTAAATAAAATACAGTATAACTATAGTCATTTGGTACTGGTTCATAAATGTGTAGTAGAGACATGTAACAGAAAGTAGAAACCAAGAAGAGTTACATGAATATATACTAAATTAAATTAAAAGTGACATACAAAATCATGGCAAAAATATACATAGCTAAATTTAGTAAAATTTTCTAATATTTATATTCAGATTGTATTATAAAATAAAATCATACATAAATTAGATATAACAGAGATGTGCATAAAGAACACATAAAGTTCATAAATGTGTGTGTGTGTGTGTGTGTGTGTGTGTGTACTAGTACTGCAGCTTAGGGTTTGAACTCATGGCCTGGATGCTGTCCTTGAGTTTTTTTAGTCAAGGCTAGCACTCTTCTACTTGAACAATAGCTACACTTCCAGCCTACTTTTGATAAATGGAGATAAAAATCTAAGAAGCTATTTTTTCCTCTTAGCTGGCTTTCAGCCTCTATCAGATCACAGCCACCAATTCAAAGATTAAAATCTCACAATTTCAAATATTTGTATAATAAATACAAATGTGTTTGTAGTTTGTAAATAGTCATAATATTGAGAAAATAATTACAGTAAAAGCCCAGACAAATTGGTATCAGTAACAAAACAAAATTCTGGAGAGACAGAGAAAAGATCAATAAAAAAGACAGTCACTAGTTGAATATAGATAAAATTTGGAAACAAGACATAAGAAAGACACCTGAATAACAAACCAATATGTTTATTCTCAGCTTTTCAACTACTCCAAATATAGTAAGCATATTCAATGGTTAAGTACCAGTTGAAAAAAACATCAGGCAAGTTTAGAGCCTTAGGTTAAATCCTAAGAGAGAAAATAGAATAACATTTGTATTCTATGAATGGAAATATAAATTGTATCAATTCACCAGGGAAATAATTGAAAATTATCTAGTAAAACTGAGGAATCACATATTCATTTACTCTAATTATACTTTTATGTGTAGTATGCAGAAAAATTATTGGGCACACAAAGAAGAGAAGAATGACTGAATGCAGTAATATTCAATATGTGTGTGCAGATTACTTGACATGGATGGAATTGGGAGAGATTTGAAGAGAATGATGAATTGACTGTCATGGATACAGAGGCATTTTACACATAAAATAATATGTATTGAAACTCCGTTGTACAACTATTTAAAGGTAATAAAAATGAAATTATGGAGCCAGGAGTGTGGCCTAGTGCTCATTTAGCATGCACGAAACCCGGGCCTCGATTCCTTGGAACATACACAGAAAAGCTGAAAGGGTTGTGCCTTGCAGTTTGGCCTAGTGGTAAGAGTGCTTGCCTACCAAGCATGCAGATCATACGTAAAAAAGCCAGAAGTGAGTGTTGTAGCTCAAGTGGTAGAGCTCTAGCCTTGAGTAAGCTCAAGAACACTGCCCAAGCCCCAGGACTAGCCAAAAAACAAAACAAAAAACTAAATTATAATGAAAGTACAAACTATGGACATTTTTACACAAGTATTTGCTCTTAGAATGAAAAGTGCTTTTAACCAACAAAGATAAATGTCACTGTCTCTCTTCCTAGATATACTGAGCTTTATTGTAGATGTCTGGTCTCTGTAAGAGTCAGTTCTGGAATTTTGTAGTTTCTTTTATAAAGATAACACTTCTTTACATCCCTGTAGCAAGTTATGATAAAAGTATAAAACTCAGAGTACTAAGTAGGAGTAGAATCAGTCCTTAGATCCTAAAAATGTACATTGGAACGTAAATCAATTTGATTATCCAGAACATATGATTTTCAAATTGTGATTATTGGATTCTTGTAAGGCTCCATATAGAAGAATGGATGATACACATATTTCAAAGTATCATTGCTTTCCAATGTTTCATATAGCCATATAAATTAACATATTAAAGAAAGAGAAATGTTATATAATTGGATCACTTTTTATTTCTTTGTTCACAAATTCCACGAGCCTAGACAATACAATTCAGTCACTCTATTTGCTCTAGGAACTCAATTTAGAGACTGAATATGTACCATATGAATTAGGTTTCTGCTGCTGGTACAACACACACACATACACACACACACACACACACACACACAGAGCAAATTGTTTACTGTTACCTTTTGCAATTTTAGGAATACAATCTAAAATGATTATTAAAATGACAGTATAGTAAATACATATAGGAATAGATATGTAGTTTCTTATGTCACTGAACGCTCTATGCTGAACACCGTTGAATTACTGTCTTTTTTCATTACTCTCAGAGCAGGTTTGTTTATACCAGCATGACAGTTGACACAGAATTTACATGTCCTATAACATTTTGGTGGATATAACACAGATTGACTAGCAGAAATCTTTCAGCTTTATTGTAATTTTGTGGAATCAATGCCATTCAAGAATTCCATTACTGATTAAAATTTTTATACAGCATATGACAGACTGTGAATCTCATGTTGCTTAAAAGGCTATTGAATAAAACTTTAAATCCCTGCCTTCACTGTAGTTACTTCTAGAGTTTGTGAGTAAACAGACAACGTGATATAAATAAAAAGTAAAATCAGTACATTTTGTTTCATTGTAGAAACAATTGGGACTGGAATCATATAATACAACATGTAGTTGAGGGCTTTAGGACTGCCAAATTTTAGAAACAAAAACTCTGGAAAAGAAAGATATGTGACCTTTATATGATTGTCATGACTAAGATATTCTAGAATTATTTTAAATCCCCAAGAAAAATTAAACTAAAAATGGAAAGACACTCCTATCTATCATGTATGTTCAAGTGAGAAGACTAGTTTTTGTTCATGATCCATTGACCACCAGTCCAATAATTCCTCTCTATCCACTGTGGCCATAGATATGATGGTGAATACATAGGAATGTAAATTTTGGCAGGTGTATTTTCCAGAAACAAAATATACTTTGATTGCCAAATCGTGTCTTAAGATTCTAGCACACCCAAAGAGAATTCTGCATGAGCTTGATGGAAGGGTTACATTAAGTAAATTTTGTACTCAGTGTTCAAACCTCTTGAGTAATCTTTCTGAGATACTCGACCTTACTAACCATATAACAGACGATTTAAAGACACAGTCTTCTAAATAGTTCTTTATATTCTTAAACAAGCTTGTTCTGTTTGTTACTTGATTACTCAGGAATTCCAAAACTATGTAGAAAAAAATGCCTAAGTAATTTAATGTGGCTTTCAAAGTCACTCATGGAAAATAACTTCACCAAAAAAATAGTATTAATAGTTAGCATGAAAACTTTGTTCCTACTCTTGTTTCTTTAGATAAATCTTACACTTGTCCATTTGTCTACTGAGGCCCTTTTTCTCTTTCTGTCTATACAAACTCTCCAGATGGACCTCTGACTCAATCTCTTTCTTCTGTTTCTGTACTTCATACTTGAATAGTTACTCATCTGACACACTTTTACCTTCTCTTACTTTACTACTTCTATATACTACCACACGTAATATTGAAGTTCATAACTAGTGATAGCAGTTATAGTGTCAGTTAATGTTAGAGTCTCATTTATTTAATGAGTACTTACATATTCTCTAACCATTTGTGAATAAATTTAAATTGAATGAACCTTTTGTGAAACTCTACTTAGTTTTAATCGACAAACTTAAGTGTACTTCATCTAAACATTTTTTATTGTCAGGATAATGTATAGAGGGGTTACAGTTATATGGGCCAGGTAGTAGGTGCATTACTTTTCACACACTAATATCCCTTCTCTTGTTTTGTTCCCCATTCCCCTCTCCCACCCCCTCTCAATCATCTTGTTTTCCCCACTTCCCCTTCCTTTTTCAAACAAACAAATAAATGTATATACAAATACCAGGTAACAATGTCAGATACAGTAATCACATGAGATTAACCATAAGGGCAAAAAAGAGAAGATAAATAACAGTAAAGAGAAGCTAAATAACACAAGATAAAGCTCTTATTTCTATATCCTAGAGATCCTTTCATTTAATTTCATCCTGCCTGACCTTACATACTTATGTTTTGAGCTATTGTAATCCTCTACTAGGAGAATAATAGATGTGTACTAATTATTACAAATGAGAGAAACCATTGAGCCTATGTTCCTTTGGGTCCGGCTTACTTCACTTAATATGATTTTTCCAAGTCTTTCCATTTCCTTATGAATGGGGCAATGTCATTCTTTCTGATGGCAGCATAAAATACCACTGTGTATAAATACCACACTTTCTTGATCCATTCATCTATTGAGGGGCATCTTGGTTATGGTAAATAATGATACAATGAATATCATTGTTCTATTGGCTTTAGTGTATCCTTGTTTCTGGACATTTTGGTAAATGCCAAGGAGTGGGATTGCTGGGTCTTAGGGGAGCTCTACGTTTAGTCTTTTGAGGAACCACCATACTGTATTACATAGTGGTTGAATGAGTTTACACTACCACCAACAGTGTAGTAGTGATCCCTCCTGGCCATATTTGTTATTATTAGATTTCTTGATCCTGGCTATTCTAACTGGAGTGAGGTGGAATCTCAGGGTTGTTTTGATTTGCATTTCTTTTATGGCCCAGAGATGTGGAGCATTTCTTCATGTGTCTATAGGCCATTCTTATTTCTTCTTCAGAGAAGTCTCTCTTTAAGTCTTTTAGCCCATTCTTTAATGGGATGGTTGTTTCTTTGAAGATTTGTTTTGAAGATATTCAGTTCTTTAGCTGTAGTTATATTTTAAATATGAGGCCTTTTTTTGTTGTATTGTTAATGAAGATCTCCTCCCACTCTGTGGGCTTTCTATTTAACTTGCTAGCTATGTCCTTTGCCATGCAGAGCTTCTGTCCCATTTGTCCAAACTTTCTTTAATTTGTTGTGTTTCTGGTCTGGGTCTTTACTAAATTTTCGACCTGTACCAAGGAGACCTAGTGTAGCTCTTGTTCCTTCTTGTAAGGTTTTCAGGTTATCTGCTTTTACCTCAAGGTCTGTGATTCATTTGGAATTAATTCTTGTGCAGAGTGACATAGAAGTATCCAAATTTAGTTTTCTGCAAGTGCTTATCCAACATCATTTGTTGAAGAGGTTCATCTAACTATTTTCCAGAACTAGTTGATACCCACAATAATAATTTGCAAAAGGTAGTTATTTTTATTTTCAACTTTAATTTCTCTAAGAATCATTAGAGTTTCAGAATACTTAAATGTGGCTGTAAAACTCAAATTAATAAGATCTAATTAGATACAAATATAGAAAACCTCTCAATCTGCGGAACCACTGAAGTTCACTGAAGATGAATAGACAATTCAATAATATGAAGCAATTATCAACTTATTTTAAACATAATCCATATAAATAACTTGAATTCTTATCTATTAACATGATGGTTTGGTTCATTAACCTACCACACTGACTACACAAATCTCCTGGTGATGAAGCTCACTGGGGAGAATTACACTGTAATGTGTATTATAATGATTTGCTGTCCAGCAAATGGAATATTTTCTCAATTTCAGTTATGAAACCATGCTGAATTACCACACATGGGTTCTCCTCTACAATTTTCAACCTGAAATAAACATGAGGGCAACTCCCATAAAAATGATTTATTTTCTTTCATAAAGAGCATACTTATCATTAGTCAGCATATGATAGCATGTCAAAGAGGAAGCATGGGTTTCATTTCCAGTAAAAATGGGATAATGCAACTGGTCTGTTATATTTATGTTAAGCTTGGTAGAAACTATAAGAGGGTATTGTTGTGATCATATCAACAGCAGGAGATACAAAAGTGAAGAGAATGACACATGGACATCTAGAATGTTATGCTTTAGTACCTGTGAGTTCTCTAGCCTCTTGTGCTTCTTCTGAAAAGCAAAGTCAATTGTTTCATATAAGTTGCTCTGATAGTCAATCTAATATTGAAAAATTGTCATTCATTCTTATGATAATCACTAGGTACAATATATGCAGCTGATGTTTTTAGTTAAATAAAAAAAAGCAAACAAGTAAAAATGGGATCCTTAAAACTCACTATAAATGTTAAACTTGACATTCACCTCCTTTGATTTTAACATGAACTTTGTAAACAGATCAGAATATTCTCTAGTTGCTTAATGTTGACAAAACCTCATACTTGATGACTACTGAATAAAAAATTCCGTCAATTATTAGGATGGAAATTTTCCCTATATACTGACACAGAATTATCATGTGTATATATGTCACATTCTTGTGTAGTAATACTAATTATTCTCAGATGCTAAAAAAATGAAGTATATTGAAAACTTTCTACATATATGTTTAAAAGCAAATTTCAATGTTCTACACTTTCTTGAAATTGTATATTTTATTATCTTTAAGTAGGTGTATGAAGAAGTTAGCATTTAACAAACCAGTCTAGAAAAACAATGCATTTGGATCCATGTCACTGCTTTCATGGTTCTTTTCCATCCCTGAAAACCCAACCTCTCCTCTCAGTTTTGTAAGTTTTTTAGGATACACATTCAATATTAGGATTGTATTTCCTAACCCCTTCCTCTCTTGATTTGTATATCTCTCTTCCCTGAATCTTCCCCACTTGTCTTTCCATTTCATTTTTGTATTCATTTTGTTGAACTGTAAATTATGTTTTCCTAAGAATTAGAGTATTTTAATTCTTTCCTATAAATACTGTACTGTTGCCAATAAAGTTTACATATTTACATAAAATCTTATGTGTTTGTACTGTACATGTAGCTGCTTGTTTGATAAGAAGGTGTCAACCTTTGTTTCTTAATCTCTGATTTCCGTGACCATCATTATTGTCCCATTGTCATCACACCCAACAATTGCACAATTTTTACTTTCAGTGGCTGAGAATCTTGAAATGCATGTTAAGCTAAATTTCTCAGGGACCATGAAAGCCATTCCTGGCTCTGCTTATATTCAATATATTTGGTACTTGTTTGTTTGTTTGTTTATTGCCGGTCCTGGGCTTAAATCCAAGGCCTGAGCACTATCCTTGGGTTTTCTCAAGGCTAGAGCTCTACCACTTGAACCACAGCACCACTTCTGGCTTTTTTCTATGTATGTGGTACCAAGGAATCAAACTTGGATTTTCATGTATGCTAGGCAAGCACTTTACCATTAGGCCAAATTTCTGGCCCTATTTGGCACTTTTTGCAATAGAGTTTAGTTCCCATTAGCTTCTATCTCAAGTTGGGCTGAATAATAGGAATTATTTAATGGTAAACTGTTTGCTTGTTTTTTTAATGGATTGTGGGGATTGAACTAGGCCTGGGCGCTGTCCCCTAGCTCTTCAGCTCAAGGCTACCACCCTACCCTTGAGCCAAGCTCCACTTCCCATCTTCTAGAGGTTAATTGGAGCTAAGAGTCTCAGATTCTTTTCTGCTGGGGCTGGCTTTGAGCCTTGATTCTCAGATCTCAGTCTCCAGAGAAGCTAGGATTACAGGCGGGAGCCACTGCAGCTTGGCTTTGTTAATCCGTTTTTAGGCTTCAAGGTGCTAGCATGTCATACTTTCCCCAAAACCTGCAGAGGACTTGTTCTACTTAACTGCTGGTATTTTGCTAGAAATCATGGGCATGTATAATTCGCAGCTGAATACATTTTATTTCTGTTTTCATTAACACAGTAGGTCTCTTTGTGTTTTGCTGTGATTCCACAGTCATGTTCTTAAAACACTAATGGTACTGAAGTACTGCTCAGTTTACTTAAGTGTAGTTTGTATGACCTAATTTCATTTGCAAGTATCCTATTATTTCCAAATAAATTACAAGCATTCTATGCATTATGATATATACATAGTAGTGCACACAATTCAATCAATACCAAATAATAAATTAATCATGTCTAGTCATAATTTCATTTTCTATGGAAAAGAAATAACTGTTACAACTTTAGAAAGATCAATAGAGTTAACAATCATAGTTTACATCACACAAGTAGGATTATCTTCAGAAACAACAAATCCAAGCAGTTTGGAAGATGCTTTGGGTTATTTGTTATTCTCAAAATAATTCAATGATAATTATAATTACATGCACATAGAATTGGAAAATGATGAACCTGAAACAGGTTTTTTTTTTCCAGAAATTAGGTGTAGAAGACCTGGAAATTTTTAAGAATATTATCTTTATAATTTTTATTTATGAGCTATAATGACAATATAATGTCAATATATATATCTATCTATACTTATGAATACATTCTGCTGATAATGTACATCCTTTACTTGCATAGATATTTTGAAATGGCTCTAAGAGTGAACTGGTAAACAAATAAAAATTAAAAGTATGCATTAAGTAATAAGTAAAGTGCAAACAAAAACCAAAGTATGTTCAATTACTTTGCATACATTTAACTGTATTTTAAACTAAATTGACTCTGAAATCCAAGCATTACAGTATTCTTATAATATTTAAAACATTGTGAAATATACTTAGCATTCCAAATGGGTGGAATCAGATTATTCCAAGTGTTATTTAATGATTTGTTCCCAAACATATAGTAGGCCCACATTTCGCAGATTAATAGATGGCCATACGAGCTTAATACTGGAATTGATTTTGCTTCATTGCACACTACATCATTCAGTAAAACATAGCCTCAAGTAATTAGTTACTTATAGATCAAATCTATAAAATTCTGTGCCAAAAATATACCCTTCCTTCCTTTATGCTTGTTTTGTTGAATTATTGTCATACTGACTGAGAGTCTAACAAATATTTCAAAACACATGATATATATAAAGAAAGCATTGAATGTGTGTGTCCACTCACAAAATGATCAGAGTTTAATAGTAGTTAAAGAAATTATAGGATTAAGTTGTATAGTATACAGTAAAGTGATTGAAGATAACTAAAATTCCAAAAGATGTTAATGTACCTATCTATTTTTCATTCATTTATCTATATGCAGCATATGTTGTGTGTAAGCTCATTTATATTTATGTAGGTATTATTTCTATATGATTATCATGTATCATAATTCTTAAATTTCCTTAAATTATATCATAATCTCATCTTGTATATGCAGTTGTCTTTCTTTTTAAGTGGCAGTTGATCTATATTTTATTTGATTAATTTGAGGGTTTGTATACTTGACTATTTTTTAAAGCTGAATCAATAAGCATTTATTTTATAGTCTTTAAAAGTCCTTAGACTAGAAAATTCAATTATTAATAAAATTTGGTAAATGACTTTGATGATGAGAAAATGTTACTCTCAAGATTAATAAGTAATTAAAAGCATCATTGAAGACTTTATTTGCCTTGTAAATGATTTCACAGTAGGAGAATATTCTTAAGAAAAAGACACAGGATATCTGTGGATAGTTTGAAATTTCAAATAATTACTTCTTTTTGATTTCATAAAATATTTAATAATAAATTAATAGACACTTAGAAGATTTTTATGAAAAGTATTTGAAAACTTCTTATAAGCACTGATAGGCAATTATTCTCAGAAAATATTTTGTAATTTTAATCTATTTAAATGCATTTGCATTGAAATTGCATTCAAATATATACATATGCACTTGTCCAAGAAATATGTATAACTATTTTTCATTATTTTTCTCTCACTCTTATACAGATATTAAACCATAATTTGAAATAAAGCTTTGAACTTTGTTCACATATTCTGCAAGTAGTTTTGTTTATAAAAAGGATAATATAAACACATATTCATATTAATCTGTAGGAAAGATTCTATAACTCACAATATTTAGAATGAAATACAATATAATAAAATTTTTCTCTATATTTGTCATTTTGTTATCTTTTTGTTAGTTTAACTATAGAACTCATTTACCCAACATATATATCCAGTGAAGTTTGAAAGATTAAATAATATTGTAACATTTGATGTGAATGCTTGTCAGATTTATATACAAAGCGATAAGAAAATACATTTAATCTATCAACTCAAGATACATACCCATCTTGAGCATATTGGTCAATTTGCTCCATGATGGTTAACATTAATGTACTTATACCTGCCTTTAAAAAAACACAGCTTTATAATTGTAGGAGCTAAAAAATGAACAGAGTTTTTCAACTTCTTCACATGAAATATTTCTGCAAGCTGTTGTTTCACATTAATTACTACATAAACATGTATGATGTTCTGAGTTTATTTACTGAAAAAGAATGAGTAGGAGAGCAGGTATCTTTCAGTAAAGGCATGCAAAGTTGGTGATTGTAAGGCCTGAATTAAGTTATAGCTGACAAGAAATCTGTGCTAGTTATAGTCAGATATTTTTTTGCTGTTGCCTAACAAATAATTCAAATGAGTTTTTTTCAAAAAGGATAATGTAACAATGCAAAATCTAATGTTATTGGAATCTACCGCCAAACTGTAAAATATTTGGAGCAATGAGTTGTCAATACTATTAGTAAGAGATAAAAGAGGAAAACAATACTTCTCTTAGAGGACCAATCTTGGCTAGTAATATTCTGAAATACAGAAGAATATGAACTCTTTTCACAAAAAGAATTAAGGTTGTTTTCAAACAACAAAAGGTATTTGATGCTCAGGATACCATGTTAATTGTTGAAGAATATGAAATTTTGTTTGAAGTGAAATATCTCATTCCACTATAATTGACTATTTCATATTATAAGATGGATTGATTCCAAACATATAAGTTAACAGCAGGTGAGCTTAAATACAAGCTTTACATGATTTTCTTTGAGGTGATCAAATATGCTTCTCACTCTCAACACTCAGTCAGAAAGTCAGAAAGTGCTTAGAAGATGCTGTAACATTTACTAATAGTATCTTTAACAAATCTCTGCTATCTTTGTTTTGTTGTCTTTGGGAATTGGTGTATGGCTTAGAGATATTGCTAGGTGTGACTTACCACCATATCCTTGAGCCAAGCCCCACTTCCCGTTTTCTAGAGGTTAATTGGAGATAAGAGTCCCAGGTCCTTTTGTGATCAGGTTGGCCTTGAACCTTGAACCTCAAATGTCAGCCTCCTGAATAGCTAGGATTGTAGGCAGGAGCCACCTCACTAGACAAAGCCGAGACTTCTTTTTTTTTCATATATTTTTTTATTGTAGTTAGTAGAAGGGTTATATTATATTTGCCAGATAGGAGGTACATTACTTCACATACATTGATAGCCTTTCTCATGTTTTGGTCCCCATTTCCCTCCCCCCAACTCCCACCCCTCATCGTGTTTTTCCCCCTTCCCTATCCAATTTCAAATAACCAAATACACATATATCCAATATGTCAGATAACAAAGTGAAATACTGTAACAATATGAGATAACCAAGGGACAGCAAAAGAGATGAGAGATAACATTATATTAAGGACAAAAATCACTTATTATATGAGTTTTGTTTCTATATCCTGGAGGTCCTTTCATTTAGCATCATACTGTATGGCGTTATGTATCTAGGTTTTGCTCTATTGGAAATCTCTGCTAGGAGAGCCCAAGGTTTCTATTGATTATGACAAATGAGGGAAACCATTAAGCCTATGTTCCTTTGAGTCTAAGCCGAGACTTCTTTAACCACTGCAAACTTGCTGACTTTGTCCCTTAGTGGAAAGAATTCATCTGAAATTAAAATACTCCTTAGAACATCTGGAGTGTTAAAACATGACCCTAAAATTGCAATGCTGCTTATTCTTCATTTACATGTGTTTTCAGTATGAAATGATTGGAGGATGGGTATCTATTCCTTAAATTTACTTGCAATTTTTCTCTTGTCTGTTTTTATATCTTTGGGAGCTTGAGGGAAGGCACAGAGGGACAAATGGTGAATGAAATTCAGCAGGCTTTATGTTTAAAATGAACTGCATAATATGTGATTGGGGATGAGAGGGACAAATGGATAGAGAGCAGGGAAAAGAGTGACATTTCTAAAAAAGAAGAAATGCACTCTTGATTGGACTTATGTAACTAACCTTATGTAATCACTTTTCAATAACAATCAAAACTGAAAAATGAATTTGTTCACAATGCTTCAGAAATGGACACCAACATAAAGGTTCACTTTCATTGAGACACTATGTTATTTTAAAAACTAAGAATTCATTTTTCTGAGAAAAGTGATATACATTGTTTTTCAATTACAATGATATATAGATTTATTTAAGAATAGAGGCAAGAGCCGGGAGTTTGGCCTAGTGGTTAAAGTGCTTGCCTACATTGCATGAAGACCTGGGTTCGATTCCTTGGTACTACATATATAGAAAAAGCCAGAAGTGGTGCTGAGGCTCAAGTGGTAGAGTTCTAGCCTTGAGAAAGTCCAAGGACAGTGCTCAGGCCCTGAGCTCAAGCCCAGGACTGGCAATAAATAAATAAATAAATAAATAAATAAGAATAGAGGCAAGAAAATAAAACATTTTTACAAAATAGCCTGACAATGACCTAACATATTGAGTGAAGGCATGATATTTCACCATTTATAAGCTATAATAACTTAACTTTTGCTTATACATTGCCACTGAGATATAGTTTATATGTTGATATAAATTAGTTCAAACAATAACTACTCCCATAAAATAAACTAGATATTTCATGATAATGTTATCCTTTTTTGACTTGATTAAATACCTTTATAACATCACCAATTTATACACTTAAGTTATTGTATCTTTCACTCTTCATTTCTATCTTGCTTTTTGTTACTCAGTCATGAAGACTTTCTCATAGATGTGTTAAAGTAAATCTTTATTGTCAATCAGGCATTCATATCATTTGCTAGCTTTGGTATGCCATACGCCATGCAAAATAAACCTAAGTCATTTATTGACCAGATTATGATCCTAGCACTGAAATATGTCAACATCTGATAAACTCAGTTCTTCAGGTGAGCCCCTTTGTAATTACTGGAATTGTTTTGATATAAGACTATAAAATATTTCCAAGGATTACATTAAAATTTTAAAGCATGATCCTTGCTAACATTATAAAATATACAACATTTTTTTCTGTCTTCTATTGTTTGATGGATTGAACATACTAATGGAACTTCAGGATCGTATGATTTATTAAGAATCTGAATCAGTTGTGGTACAGAGACAGAATAAATACAGTTATAAATGCAAATACAAACGAAAATACAATGCAGTATTAGTTACTGAGAACACAGGACTACACTGATACTAGCTCGAGAACTGTAGCAATTACATCAGCTCTTATTTTAATTCTGATATTAATAGATAAATACTTTTAATCCAGATAAACTCCTGAAATCTGTTTTTGAGTCAATATTATACATATTTATTGGGCTTCACATAATGAACCTTTGCTGAAGCAAATTACTTTTGTTATAGAAGTACTCTGCTGAATTAATATTTAGTATCTATTAGAAGTTTTTCATTAATTAAAATATAACTAAACCAGGTGCCATAGTCTCAAACATACAACCTTAAATACTTGGCATTCTGAGAAGAGAATGATCATGGCTCAAAGACAGTTTAGAGGGAATAGCTTATGTGTCACTTTCCCAAACTACAGCTGGCCTGGATTGACTTTGGCCTGTGATGCTCAAATCTCAGCCTCCCATATTGCTGAGATTGTAGGCATGAGCTATCTGTGCAAGGCTAAAAGTATTTTCTTTATGAAATTCCAAATTAATCATGACAGAAGAATACCTGTTGTATGATAATTTGATTCTTTTCTTTTAGTATATTCCAAGGAGTAGTATAGTTGGATCTTAAATAGTTGTGCTTTAAGGTTTTTTCAAGGACTCTCCTCCAAACAGCTTTCCTTAGTAACTGTATTATTCTCCATGACTACTTAACAGGTAGGTTTTCTTATATTTCTGCCAGTAGGTGCTGTGGTTTTGCTTTCTTGATGATAGCTGTACTGAACGGAATAAAGTAAAACATTAATGTAATTTTGATTTGCATTTTCCAATTGGGTAAGGACATCGAATGTTTTAACTTAATGCAATTTTATTGGTTTTCTTTTTTATCAGTCATTTTTCCTTATTTTGGGAGCTGGCTCTACATTTAACTTGCCCATTTTTTAATTGACTCTTCTGTTCTTGTAATTTTATTTTCTCAGTCTTTCTATTCACTCCACTTAGATATATAACTGGCAAAAATTGTCTCCAATTCTGTAGGTAGTCAATTCCCTGAGGTACTTGCTTTGTTTGCTGTTTGCAACCTAGAACTCTCTCCCTTTCCCTCTCCCTCAACCTCTGCCTCTCCATCCCTCCCTCTGCCCCCCCCCTCTCTGCGTGTGTGTGTGTGTGTGTGTGTGTGTGTGTGTGTGTGTGTGTGTGTATTCAGCAGTCCTGATGCTTGGACTCAGGGCCTGGAAACTATCCCTCAGATTTTTTGTGCTCTTGGCTAGCTTTCTATCCATTTCAGCTACAGCTCTGCTTCTCGGTTTCTGGTGGTTCATTGGAAATGAGTTTCACAGACTTTCCTACCTCTGCTAGCTTCAAACCATGATCTTCAGATCTCAGAATCCTAACTAGGATTACTGTCATGATCCACCAGCACCCAGCTTGTTTAGAACTTAGAAAAAGATACAATGCCTTTTTTATTTCTTAGTATTATTTCCAGTGCCTCATGAACTACTTTCTGTAGTAGCTCTTTTATTTCAGGGATTGTCTCAAGAATATACTTTGTATGGGAAGAGTGATACTTATGTACAAAGGTATGTAAGGATTTGGATGCTAAGTTTTCCATCACTACTTATTAAAGTAGATGTGTCTGGCATATGTTTTGTTGTGCCTTTTTGTTTAGATAGATGTAGGCAATTTGCTCTTGTAGGTGAGTGTCTTCTGAGCAAGGGTCAAGTTTTTGTTTATTATAAAATTTTCTTAAATATTAACTGTGTGTTTCTTAATGTTAACTGTAACTATTTGACCAGTTTTCAAAAACACAATCAAATATATTTGACTTTTCAAATGATGCATGTAGAATCATTGTGGTACATAATTCCCAAAAATTAAGAATGCTTGATTTGATTTGAGTTAATTGCTTCGACTAAATCAAAGCATGCTATAATTATAAGAATATAATATGGCTGTAGCTTCACTAGAAATGCTCTCTTTTCATATACATAAAGTTGATTTCAAAGGTATAAATAGCAATTTGATTTAAAATTGTGTTTATAATGTGAAATTGTTAGAAGTCTCTGTATTTTGTATATATAACGTAAATCCACACTCTTTGGTTAGGTGTTATAGTACCAGTCCTTTATAATAATTAGGCTAATTTAGGAAATAAATATAATATTCATAGAATAAATTCACTTAATGTATTATTTTGCCTAGCTTTAACTTCATATGAAAGCAACAGCATTTCAGGTTTGGATCTTTTATTTGCTAGTCTAATCTTGAATTTTTCACAGACTGAATGTTTCAGAGCAGTGATTGTCCAAATTACTAAGTCCTCTTATACTTGCAAAGACTAGAGACCTAAAATGATCAATTTTTCCCTTCTTGAAATTTTTTCCTGATTCCTATATTTGTAATTTTGCAAAGGAAGTTCCATAGAACTTCCTATTTCATAGAAATTAATATTCTGAAATTAGATGAATATATATATTTACTGAACTATACATACATTTACTGAAATATACATATACCAGTACAAAATATATATATGTATGTATGCATAGTTTTCAAGGACATAACACAAACATACACAATGAAAAGTAAATACAATAAATCCTATCAGTGTTGTCATTTATTTACTACTCTGTATAAAAATGATGTCCACATTTCAAGATATGTTCACACTAGTGGAAAGTGCTCAGCACTTAAAGGTGGATAGGACTTACTTTATATTAAATGGAAAAATGTACAAACTTGTGAGAGTAACAGTATATAAAAAGGCCAGGAGGGCTGGGAGTTTGGCCTAGTGGTAGAGTGCTTGCTTAGCATACACAAAGACCTGGGTTTGATTCCTCGGTACCACATACATAGAAAAAAGCCGGAAGTGGTGCTGAGGCCCAAGTGATAGAGCTCTAGCTTTGAGAAAGTCCAAGGACAGTGCTCAGGCCCTGAGCTCAACCCCAAGACTGGCAATAAATAAATAAATAAATTAATTAATTAAATTAAAAAAAATAAAAAGGCCAGGTTAAGATTTACCTTGTGAGAACTTCATCAGTTGTCTTCAAGGGAGATGCCAGTGACTTACTGAATAATTTTCATGTTGCTTTTTGAAATATGTATGTTTAAAATGTATGTATTCTTAGTTCATGTTAATATTCTATATATTTTTATTATATGGAATGAACTGCATTGAAAGCTAATAGATAATACTTTCAAAATTAGTGAATGATGCATTTTTGTCAGCTTGGCATGTATGGTGATTTTCCTTAACAAAAATTATATTTTTTTCTCATTTGCATTACCTTTTCTCCTAATCATGAAATATTGTTCAAATGGGGCAGAACCCATGCTTAGCAACTGCTTTAGACCACAGCCCATACATTCTTAGAAAATGAAAACAACTCATCACACTGTCTAGACTGGCCAGATATTGATGCCTCAATGATAACCAGGCTTTTTAAAAAAAATTCATTGTTCTCTAGTACATAGAATACAGGAATCCTCTCTTTATATTGCCAGGGTAACGTGGGATATTCCAAAAACATTTTGATAACTCATGGGAAAGCCTGGGTGACAAAAAAGAAGGCCAGAAAATAAGACAGATAGAAGATAGTGTGATCTGTGATTAATCTCCTGGGTAACATATCCCGCAAAGACTCATATATAATTACCATCAGCACCACAGTGATTAGAGGCTTTGAGCATTTTCAAAAGTAACCTGTATGTGGGGGCCGGGAATTTGGCCTAGTGGTAGAGTGCTTGCCTAGCATACATGAAGACTTGGGTATGTATGTACCACATACATAGAAAAAAAGCTGGAAGTCGTGCAGAGGTTCAAGTGGTAGAGTTCTGGACTTGAGAAAATCCAAGAAAAATGCTCAAGCCCTGGGCTTAAGCCCAGGATGGCCAAAAATAAATAAATAAATAAAAATAAAAAGTAACCCGTGTCTAAAAACAACTGACACTGATGGCTCATGTCTCTAATCCCAATTATTTAGGAGGCTAAGATCTGAGAATCTTAGTTCAAAATCAGCTCAGGCAGAAAAGTCCTTGAGACTCTTCTTTCCAATTAACCACTAGAAGACTGAAAATGTTGCTATGGCTCAAGGTGATAGAGTGCTAGCCTTGAGCTAAAAAGTACAACAGTGTCAAGGCCACGAGGTCAAGCACCATGACCAAACAATAATGATGATGATGACAATGATGATGATGATGATGATGATGATGATGATGATGATGAAAACAATTAGAGATAATTAACATGAATTCCAAATATTAGATATTTGTTTGATATGCAAAGAATACAGAAAGAATTTCATCAGTGATGTATTTCTAGTTATTCATCAATCCTTCTAACAAAGAAATCAAAATTCATAGGATATATTTGGAACAATCCCACATTTACTAAAACAAAAATGGAGAGATGATAAATAGCTGATCTAGCCTTCAGAATTTGGTCTTTAAGAAAAATGTTAATGAAGGATTATGGCTGGATTTCTGAATATTGTAGCTAAGGATGTTTCATTTCAAATAAATAAAATTATCAGTATTTTTAAGAAAAAAAGGCAGGACATGATGGCTCATGCCTGCAACTCAGGAGGCTGAGATCTGAGGATCTTGGTTCAAAGCCAGCCTGAGTACTAAAGACGGTAACACTCTTATCTTCAATTAACCACTTGAAAACCAGAAGGGATAGGGTAGTAGCCTTGAGCTAGAGCACATGACTACGCCCAGGCCCAGGGATAGGGCAGTACCCTTGAGCTGAAGAGTTCAGAGACAGTGCCCACACCCAGACTTCAAGTCCCACACCGGAACAACAACAACAACAAAATACTATAGGTGTTTCAATAAAAAAAATCAAAGAAAAAGTTACTCCCTTAATGATCATGGTTAAAGAAGGATTGAAAACAAAAGCAAAATCTAGCATCTAACCTTACAGGGATTTCTGATAATCACATATTGTAACACATCACAGAAGCAAAGGGAGCAAGTTCTTGGAGGCAATAATAAAACAAATTCACGATCCAGTCCTTTTGGAACTAGCTATGACAAAAATCCTTCCAAATTCCATCACACTTATAAAGTTAATTTTATTTCTGGAGTTTCACATGATGAAAAGATTAAAAATCAATCATTCTACTCCAGTTTAAAAACAAGTGAGAATTTTGTTGCTAAGTATGAAATTTTTACCTTGAAGGAAACAATGGAATTAAAAAACAAAACTCAAAACTACTGTTTTCAAAGGAATTGGAGTGTTTCAGACAAGGAAACTTGAAGTGATTCAAAAGACAAAAGTACTTTTCATATATAAGTATAAATAATAGCTATATTTTCTTGGGTTTTTTCCTATACTCTGTAAAAAGATAACTGTTTGAAGGAATCACAGTAACTAGCATTGAAGTATATAGTATGCTCAATGTATTGGGATACTAATATATATAAATGTATATATACATATATGTGTGTGTTTGTCAAATGATTATTATACTGTGTAGAGTTTCATAACAGCAACCACTAAAAGGAATAATTGTATAACTAAACATGATGATTAATCCAAAAGATCAAGAAGATAAAATGGCAGAATAAAATTGCTTCACTATGTTTTTTTCTTTTTGCTTGAGTATATTTTTTGCAAATATAACATGTGAAACAGGTTTTTGTGTTACTATATTTCATCAACCTTTCTTTGAGTTAAAAATAATGGTCACAAGCTGGGGTTTTGGCCTAGTGGTACAGTGCTTCCCTAGCATACAAGAAAACCCAGGTTTGGTTCCTTGGTACTACATACAATGCAAAAGTCAGAAGGGGTATTGTGGCTCAAGTGATAGAGTGTTAGCCCTGAGAAAGTCCAAGGACAGTGCTCAGGTCCTGAGTTCAAGCCCTAGGATGGGCAAAAAAAATAACGGTCACAAAACATCCACAATTTAAAAATACATTCAAACTGCACCTTTCATTCAATTATTTAAAATACATTTTTATTGTGGCTGTTGTTCTGTTCCTGGGCCTAGAACTAAGAGCCTGGACCCTGTCCCTGAGCTGTTTGTGATTATATACTTTTGAGACAAAACAACAATTTCTGAAAATGAAGCTCATATTCACATAGCAATAAAGGTAATGAATTTGAAAAGAGATATATCTTCTGTTACTGAATTAAAGTAACTAACAATCATGAAACTCTGTTTTTTATAAAACAAAATAAAAATATTGGTATATTGAATTCATCACAATACATATGTATTAATGTATTAATGTATACTAATATATTAATCACATGTCTATCTCTGCAGTTCATAACTTAAAGTGGACTTGGTCCTAGACCTGATTGTTTTTCTTTGTACTTGTCTTTAAAACTTCATAGTTCAGCTATTCTTTTTTTTTTTTTGCCAGTCCTGGCCTTGAGGTCGGGCCTGAGCACTGTCCTTGGATTTTCTCAAGGCTAGAGCTCTATCACTTGAGCCTCAGCACCACCTCTGGCTTTTTTCTATGTATGTGGCACCCAGGAATTGAACCTGGGTCTTTGTGCATGCTAGGCAAGCACTCAACAACTAGGCCAAACTCCAGGCCCCCTATTCTTTATCTATTTAACGCTTCCCAGTGAACTTATTTCCTTTTTAAATAATGTTCATTGGCCCATTAATCCTATTACTCCAGCTAGATTATATTTTCTCTAAAGAATGGACATTGACACAAGCAAGCAAGATTCTATCAATATTGATAGGACCAGCTTCTAAATCTTAACATACTTATTTGGCTTAGAAACTAAAACTTGAGTTAGTTACACATGACAATATTTAGTAAAGTTAGAAGATGAGGTATAATGACAGGACAGTTGTTATTATTTTCAAATAAAATAATATGTAAATATGTAGATATATATCAGTTTGATCATTTGATATATAATTTTCTTAGATATAATGCTATAATAACATGTGTGCTGTGTTGAGATTTCTCTAACATAGAGTCTGGAATCCTGACAAAAAATTCCCACTGTAGATTTTTTTCATATATTTTTATTGTAATTATTAGAAGGGTTACATTATATTCACCAGATAGAAGATGCATTACTTCACATACATTGATACCCTTTCTCATGTCTTGGTCCCCATTTCTCTCCCCACAACCCTGCCCCTCATCTTGTTTTCCTCCCTTCCTTATCCAACTTAAAATTACCAAATATGCATAAATCCAATATATCAGATAACCAGGTGAAATACTGTAACAATATAACCAAGGGACAACAAAAGAGATGAGAGATAACAGTACATTAAGTACAATGACTCATTATATGGCTTTTGTTTCTATATCCTGGAGATCCTTTCATTTAGCATCATTCTATATGGCTGTATGTATCTAGGTTTTGTTCTATTGTAAATCTCTGCTAGGAGAGCCCAAGGTTTCTACTGGTTATGACAAATGAGGGAAACCATTGAGCCTATATTCCTTTGAGTCTGGCTTACTTCAATTAATATGATTTTTTCTAAGTCTTTTCATTTCCTTGCCAGTGGGCGATGTCATTCTTTCTGACAGCAGCATAGAATTCCATTGTGTATAAACACCACATCTTGTTGATCCACTCATCAACTGAGGGACATCTAGGTTGGTTCCATATCTTTGCTATGGTAAATAGAGCTGCAATGAACTTTGTTGTGCTAGTGGATTTAGTATGCCCTTGCTTCTGGATGGTTGGGTAAATGCCAACGAGTGGAAGTGCTGGGTCATAGGGGAGCTCTATGTTTAGTCTTTTGAGGAACTGCCATACTGCTTTCCATAGCGGTTAAACGAGTTTGCACTCCCACCAACAGTGTAGTCCCACTGTAGATTTTAATAAGCTTCTGCACTCTGTAGCATTTTCCCCTTTTCTAAATTCTGCTGTTAATGTAAGCAAGAAATTCTTTCATTCGTTGTTCTCATTGTAGTTCAAATTTTCTTAATTATGTCTAATTTATGGTGAAATTAGTCTAGATTAAATGCTTTCTAGAAAAATCTACTAAATATATTATAGTACTTCTGGCTATTTAAATAGCATTCTATAAAAAAATCTTACAAAGAAAGACAAATTATTTTACAGACACTTGGTTAGCAGCATTATGCAGACTTTGCCTTAGAGCCAGAAACACAAAAAACTGCAATCTACTTGATAGTAGTGGCAGTAGCTTCTTGGAATTTACTTGTTGAAAGTTACCTCATCATGAAATAAACAACAATGAAAGCACTGTAAGAATTTGCCCCATGATTCAGATTAAGACAATAGTCTCTTCAACAAAAGATGCTGGCAGAATTGCCTAATGTGCATGTAGAAAACTGAATTTGGACTCTTGTATATCATCTTGGACATGAAACAACTCCAAAAGGATCAAAGACCTCAATGTAAAATCGGATACCCTGGAAATACCACAGAAAGGAAGAAGGGAAACACTCAGGCTCTTTGGCAAAGGATGAAACTTTCTTAATAAAGACAGAAGCACAAAAAAAAATCAAAGATTAGATAAATGGGATTGCATTGAACTTCAGAGCTTCTGCATGCAATGGCCAAAGTTAGCAAGATAAATAGAAAACAAATTGGGAGAAGATCTTCATTAGCCATACAACAGACAAGGGTCTTATACATAAAATATAATAAGAGCCAAAAACTTAACTCCCGCAAACAAATCCTAAAAAAAAACAACCACCTCACAAATGAGTGGTCTAAAGACTCAAGTAGTGACTACTCTGAAGAGAAAATAAGAATGGCCAATAAACACACGGAGAAATGATCCAGACATCGCTGGCCAGCAAAGAATTGCAAATCAAAACTGTATTGAGATTCTACCTCACCCCAGCTAGTATGAATATTTACTTTTCTTTTCTTTTCTCTTTCTTTCGTTTATTTTATTTTTGTTGTTGTTTTGTTTGTTTTTTGCTTTTTGTTTTTGTTTTCATTTTTTTGTGGATCATGGGCTTGAACTTGGCCTGGGCGATGTCCCTGAGCTCTTCAGCTCAAGGCTACTGCCCTACCCTTGAGCCAAGATCCAGTTCTCATTTTCTAAAGGTTAATTGGTGATAAGAGTCTCAGGTCCTTTTGTGGCCAGGCTCACTTTGAACCTTGACACTCATACCACAGCCTCCTGAGTAGCTCCTGATTACTGGCGGAGCCACCGTTCCCGGCTTAGTATGGACATTTTCAATAAAATAATAGAAGCTGGCAGGGACATGGCCAAAAGGGAATACCACTGGTAGGTAAAATTGTTCAACCATTCTGTAAAGTAGTATGGCGGTGTCTCCAAAGGCTAAATGCAGAGCTCCCTCATGTCTCAACAAATCTACTCCTGGGCATTTACTAAATGACCACAAACAAAGCCACACCAAAGCTTCCAGCACAACCATGTTTACCGCATCATAATTTGCCACAGGAAAGACCTGGAATTAACCCAGATGCCTCTCAGTAGATGAATAGATCAAGAAAATAGGAAATATATGCAGAATGGAATTCTATGTTTCCATCAGAAAAAATGGCAACACCCATTCATAAAGAAATGGAAAGACTTGAAAAAAATTGTATTAAGTGAAATAAGCCAGACTCAAATAAACAGAGGCTGCATGGTTTCTATCATTTGTAATAATTAGTGTATGTCTAGCATAGGCCTAGCAGATGATAACAATCTTACATGGCATATGGCCATGTAAGATGATGCTAATAGAAATGAACTCCAAGAAATGGAAACAAAAGCTTTTGTTTCTTAGTGTACTACATGCAGCTATTTGTTTTTACTTTAGTGTATCCCCCTGTGCTTTGTTTTTTGTTTGTTTGTTTTTTGTTTTTTGTTTTTTGCCAGTCCTGGGCTTTAGCTCAGGGCCTGAGCACTGGCCTTGGACTTTCTCAAGGCTAGAGCTCCACCCGTTGAGCCTCAGCACCACTTCTGGCTTTTTTCTATGTATGTGGTACCAAGGAATTGAACCTGGGTCTTTGTGCATGCTAGGCAAGCACTCTACTGCTAGGCCAAACTCCCGGGCCTGTTATTGGTTTGTTTTTTGTTTTTTGTTTTTTGTTTTTTTTTATCTCAGCACCCTTTGTATGTAAATTTTAACTGATATGGGGATAGGAAGGGGAATTATAGAACTACTAAAACAAAAAACAAAGGGTAAACCAATGCAACAGTAATCCTTACAATACACTATGTTGGAAATGAACTTTAAAACGTATGGGGAGGGAAGTTCAGCGAGAGGAATAGTAGGAGGAAATGAGGGAGGGGGCAGCAAAGTTTGGCTAGAATGATACTCATTTCCTCATATATGTAACTGTCACTCTTTTTATACCACATTTACAATAAAATAATAAAGATGATGAGAGACAGAAAAGACTATAACTCAAACCTAAACTATGATGAAAAGTTGTATTGTACTTTGTGGGGGCATATTGTTTCTTCATAACTGGTCATCCACAATGAAGAAACTTCTGTATATGTTTCTTAACTCCAGTTCTTTCAATCGGGCGTTTCCCTCTCCCTCTCCCTCTCCCCGCCCTCTCCCTCTCCCCTCCCTCTCTCTCCCTCTCTCTCTCTCTCTCTCTCTCTCTCTCTCTCTCTCTCTCTCTCTCTCTCTCTCTCTCTCCCTCTCTTTCTCTCTCTCTTTCTCTCTCTCTTCCTTCTTTTTCACACACTATCTGTAATTTTCTCTTCCTGTCCTTGCTTTTGCCATACATTGATTTATATTGGAAAATTCAATGTATGGTCTGGTGTATTTTCTTAAATTCTCTATTTTGAAGTCAGTAATTATCAGATTAGGCCAGCACTATTTTAATAATAAATATATCTAAATAATAGCATTAAATAGATGTGCCTTCCACATCAATTCCTAAAAATGTACCTTAAACCCTCAATTTGAAATTCTTTGTTGGTAAGTTCTTTGTGATGTATGTACAGCTAGCAGGGTAATGAAGGTCTAGCCTTTTAAAGGAGATAACCTTAGGCTGCCTTCCTCTCAAACATATAAGAATATTGGAAAGATGACTGTCTGCAAGCTAGGATAAGAGCCACATCAAGAACCTGATTGCTGGCATTGTGATCTTGGGCTTTCAGCCTACAGAAGTATGGCAAAATAGATGGCTATGCTTTGAACAACCCCATCTGCTTTATGAACACAACCTGAAAAGAGTAAGACACATAATTATAGTATTGACAATAAGAATCACTTGTAGTAAATATTTGTTATTTAGGAAATTTCTGAAAATTAATGAGACTTCAGTAAAATGTTTTTAATTTCTGAAAATCACTAAATTAGGTGGAATTATATATATGTATGTATGTAAGTATATACGTACATATGCATATAATTAACAGATATTTTTAAATGAATTTCTATTCTTTTGACAAATTATGTGAAGAAGTTAACATATCAACATATTCATTGTTGATTTTGACATTTGAATAACCAAATATGTCATTTTGTCATTTGCTTAATCAAATGTGTTACTTTAACACATTTTTGCTGGGCACGGTGGCTCACACCTATAATCCTAGCTAATCAGGAGGCTAAGATTTGAGGACTGCTGTTCAAAGCCAGCCTCGGCACTAAAGACCATGAGACTCTTATCTCCAATTAGCCACTAGAAAAATGGAATAGCACTGTATGTAACTCAAGGAGAAGGGTAGTAGCCTTGAGCTGAAGAGCTCAGGGACAGCGCCCAGGCCGAGTTCAAGCCGCATGAATGACGAAAAATAAATAAATAAAAATAAATAGACTCCCTTTTATCTTCGGCATTTTTAGTTTTAAGAAATTCCTTAATATATAATTATGTTAATTTGCTTATTAGCCTGAGTTTTGTTATTACGATAAGAATAGAAAATATTTTTATGATCACTGCCATATTTTAGAATCAGCACAATGTAAACTAAAGTGGTAATCTAGTAAATAAACTACTGAAGAAAAACTTATTGTTGATTCTTCATTCTGAGTAGTCATGTGAATGAGATTAATTTTAAATGAATATGGGATATGTATCTGTCTATCTTTATTTGCCAAAATTCCTTTCTTTCTCATGCATATGTAATTGTATTTATTATATAAGTGATAAATCATGATACATTGAAATTTTAATTATTTCAAATATTTTAGAATAAATTGACTAGTTTTTTTTCATGTTCTTTTTTTATTGTATTTAATAAAAGGGTAACATGATATTTGCCAGATAGAAGGTGCATTAATTCACATACAAAACAATTACTATTTGTTTCATAGGAGAAAAATAAATTTTGATTTTATATTTATGTATTTTTTTAAATATTCATTCATAATTTGCACAAACTTTAAAATCTTAAGCTGTTTCTATAGAATTTAGTTTTTGTTTATATTTTATTGGATATTTAGCTAGACCTTTCAAATGTGTTCTGCATACTGAGGCATCACTTCTAACTATATTTTAGTAATCTCTACTGTGTGTTCTCCTAGGACAATATTCCATTATACTTATTGTTGTTAACCAGTCTTTTTTCTCTGTTTCTGGCCAGATCCTAAACTAGGAAAAAGCAATACTTTTCTATACATGAAACTCTCTTCATTATCTTTGCTGTTGTGTTTTCAATGGTTTCATTGTTATTATTACATCTCACAGACAAAAAACAATATTAGTCTTCCTAGTCTAAGGTCAGAGATAGGATTTCGTTATTTTCATCCTAAATTCAATCTAGGAAATTAATTCTGTTTCTCTTCAAGGAAGAATTTCTCCAAATGTCTTTCTGAAATTATATTCTATAAAAAGCCAAACATTCAGTGGCTTTTAAAAAAGCATAGCTCCTTACTGAAATAAAAAAATTAAAACTCTAAAAAGTACTAGGGTATAAAATTAATCCTCAGCAATCAATAGCTTTTAAAATACCCCTCAGTAGATGAATGGGGAAAAAAAAGATGTAGTATTTATACATAATGAAATTCTACGCTGTCATTAGAAAGAATGATACTGCCCCATTCCTAAAGAAATGGAAAGGCTTGGGAAAAATATTAAAGGAAATAAGCCAGACCCAAAGAAACTTAAGTTCCATTATTTCTCTCATTTGTAATATTTAGTGCATGTCGAGGATTCTCCTAGTAGAGGATCACAATAGCTCAAAAGTTATGTACATAGAGTCATATAGGATGAGTCTAAGCAAAATGAATTCTAGGATATGGAAACAAGAGGTTTATCTTTGTGATTGCTGTTTTTAATGTACTATGTGAAGTTATTTCTTTTCTCTTAATCCCTCCCCCTTATGATTTATCTCATGTTGTCACTATATCTGACTTTGGTACCTGGTATATTGTATATTCATTTATTTGCTTATTTGAGTTACGGAAGGGAAAGTGAAAACAAGATGTTGAGACAAAGGACAAAGAGTGAGACAATTTAGCAGTGATATTCACAAGACAAATAAGTTGAAAATGAACCTTACAACTTGGGAGGGGCTGAAAAGAGGGAAATGGGACAGAAACATGGGAAGGAGACACAATGTTGAAGAAGTAATGCACTCATTACCTTAAAAATGTAACTGTAACCCCTCTATACATCACACTGACAATAAAATAAAATTTAAGAAAGGAAAAAAATAAAAGAAAGAATGTAAAGATGAGCATTTATTTGAAATGACAAAAGTTTCTATATTAAGGCAACAAGAGTCATACATTTCCAATATATTTAGAAGCTCTTAACATCCTTTGAAAATGTCATTGAATGAATGAGTTCTGAATCCAAGTAGTTATTACTGAGTCCCTATCTCATGACTGGTGTTGTAATAACAATTTGAAAGAAATAAACTAATAAATAAAACTTTTACCATCAAACAGAGTTGAGTCTAGATTAGAAAAGTAGCAGTAAAACAAATGATTTTTCCGTGTTCTAGGAAGTAAAAATCTTTTTAACTGGTATTATCATTCTAGCACATTTTGTATGGATAAATGAGATGCATAAGCAATTTTATTTCAACATGTATGTACATTATACCTTGGTCAGACTCGTTTCCATGATCAATCTTCCTCACATCTCTTCTAGTTTCAACAAGTTTCCATGTTGTATTTTCACATGTGTATATACAATTTTTTGATCATACCCATAGCTTTTTGCCCATCTCATTCCCACTTTCCCTTCTCATTTTCCTAAACAAAGAACTGTTTTACTTTCCTATCTTTAGTGCATATTGATTTTTCAAAGAGTTTTTGTTTTTGTTTTTGCCAGTCCTGGCCCTTGGACTCAGTGCCAGAGCACTATCCTGGAGCTTTCTCAAGGCTAGAGATCTACCACTTGAGCCACAACACCACTTCTGGCTTTTTCTGTGAATATGGTACCAAGGAATCAAATCCGGGTCTTTGTGCATTCTAGGCAAGCTCTCTAGCACTAGGCCAAACTCCCAGCCTCAAAGAGTTTTAATCATGGTATTTTACACATAACTCTAAGATAAACTTTTCCTCCTTACCCTTCTAATTTCTTCAGAGTCCTACAATTATAAACATGTAAAACACTATGGACACATATATGACTGTATATGTACATGCTCCTATATGTACATATGCTCCTTATCTGTTTATATATATGTATATAGGTGTAATAGCATTATAAAATGTTTTTTTTGCTACAATAGTTGCTCTTACACTTGCCTAGCACCTAGAAAAACTCAGGCAGGCACTAGCAGCCTCTAATGCAGGCATAGAAATGAACTTCAAATTGATTGTAAGAGACTGAAAAAAATCTGACAAAATAAAGGAGAGGGAAAGATAGGGAGACAAAGGTGGTGGAAGTGTTTATTGAAATATATTATCATGGGACCAGGAGATTTGCCAAGTAGTATAGTGCTTGCTTAGCATACACAAATATGGGGATCAAATTCCTTGACACCACATAATAGAAAAAGTAGAAATGATGCTTTGGCTCAAGTGGTAGGGTTCTAGCCTCAAGAAAGCCCAAGGGCACTGCTCAGGCCCTGAGCTCAAGCCCAGGATTGGCAAAAATATTGTGAAATATTAAGAAGTCTTAAAGTGAACAGTGGTCTCTGATGGGGAGTAGGAGATATTTGAGAACAGGAGTAATCTGGCTATGAAAATAAGGAAGATAGGGAATAGCAGAATGTCTCTCAGAACTGCAAATTGGTATATAAGCATAAATAACATACATTATTAATATTAATAAATACTACACAAAGCATAGGCAAGAATAGGAATGTTAGGAATTATTGTAAATCATTTTTATTGTTTACAAAGACTTATAGGATGCATAAGGAACTATACTCATCATGTACACAAATTGGAAAATTTCAGTATATTACATCCATAGAGTTTATCACCATATTAAATAAATATAAAATCCAGAAGAAGAAAAATCTCTACATTTCAGAAAGTACTCCAAAGCAGGTTTCCCAACTCACCCTTTACTCAGTTTTCTTTTGTTATTATTGTAATGAATTGAGGGGTTACAGTTACATTCACCAGATAGTAGATGCATTACTTCTCATACATTGATACCCCTTCTCATGTTTTTGCTCCCATTTCCCTCCCTAACCCCTTCCCAATTATCTTGTTTCCCCCATCCCTTTCCTACTTCAAATAAACAAATATACAATATACCAGGTAACAAAGTCAAATACAGTAACAATATGAGATTAAACAAAGAGAAACAAAAGAGAAGAGAAATAATAGTACTTAAAGAACTACAATCACACAAGATAAAGCTTTTATCTTGTGATAAATAAACAATACGATCATTTCTTGAAAAAACAGATTAGTACAACATACTCATTGATGAATTTATTTCAGCATATATAGCCAATATATAAAAACATAATTACTATTTTACAATTGCTTCACTTCTTAATTTGTGATTTCATGGTATTCTAATGAATGTTACAGACATATCTGTCAATGAGTGAGTCTTCAGTGACTGTGATGAAGCAGGTGTCATGCCTTTAAAAGTTTTTCTGAGTCATGCCAAACAACAAAGCATTCACCTGAGAGAGTTCAGTGCGTAACTATCCAGATGCTCACTGTTTGTAAACTACTCCCCAGGTTTAAGGAAAGTACTTTGGCAATGTGTCAATGTGTTAATAAGCATTATTCTGTTTTATATACTTTCATGTCTTTGAAGTATTAAAGAGTAATCATTTCAGCACACCTTGATCATAATCATCACTACATAATCAACATGCAAATCCTCTTATGGTGCTAACTTCCATGCTGAGTTCATTAACACCTTTGGAAATTGAGAATTAATTGATCATGATAATGATTTCATATTTTATGTAATAGCAGAGTCACTCTATATCTTACTTTGCTTTTACTGTATGGGTAAATGTCGCATTCATCAACCTAGATAACAATGTAAACAATATATACTCTAAATTCCTTTTAAGAATAAATTCATACCATGTTACACAATTTTTCAAAACTACTAATTTTTAATGCACAGAATATGTTCTTGGCAATTTCAAGTACATTTTACACTAATTAATTTTTATAATTCTTTTTTTACATATGTATCTATATTACAACATGTACAAATAGAATTCTTGGAGTTTTCCACCAATAAAATTTTGATTTAGAAGGGATGAAATTCTCTAACCACATTGCACTGCTTACTTTTATCAAACTTTCATAGTCAATTACATATCAAATTAGAATTAACATTAAATCTGTAGATATATAAAAAGTTTAGGACAAAGCTAAATTCAGTATAAAGTAATTAAAAGTAAATTAAAATAAAAATAAGGAAAACAAAAAAAAATAACTTTTAAATTCAATAATAATTTTAATAATAAAAATATTGCAGATCATATCTTGTAAACAGAGAAGTCACATTACTTATTATAACCACAATCTATTTTCATAGCAATGCAAAATTTGTGTCTCTGTAACTTTCCTATTCAGTGGATGTTCTCTCTGTTGACTTTTAGCAATCATACATGTGCATTGTTTTGATTGAAATAATTATTTTAAAAAGCAATAATTTACATTACAATTAGTGCAAAACAAACATTAATAAGCACATTTCAATTGTTGAATGATCAACATAATTAAATATCCAATTCTATTTTTTCTTTTTGGTTGGTAGTGGGACTTGAACTCTGGGCTTGGACATTGTCCTGAGCGCCTCAGTTCAAGGCTATTGCCCTACTCCTGGAGCCATAGCTCCACTTCTGGTTTTCTAGTGGTTAGTTTGAAATGAGAGTCTCACAAACTTCAAGGCCAGGGATGGCTTTGAACCTCAATCTTCAGATCTCAGCCTTTGGAGTCTCTAGGATTATAGGCGTGAGCCACAGCACTTGGCTTACAATTCTATTTTTAAAATCAAACTTTAAACTATTTTCAAACAATAGGTTGAAAATAAAGCTGTAGAAAATCCATTAGCCATCAGTGAATATTGGATTTCATTATATAAAATGAAAAAAGTAACAGGAAAATGTTTGGAAACAAAAATACATGCTTTGTTGCACACTTTATATATGAGCTAACAGTGAATCAAGCAGGAAATTAAGAAATAAATATTTTTATTATGAAAACACAAAATATAGACCTATTCAAGAAGTCAACAGTAATGAGAATTTCATGACAATCAATCTGCACAGTTTTATAAACAAATCAAAATACTTTCATATATATGATCTTTACCTTTATCCCCAAAAACATGACAACAAAGAACAAATAAGAAAATTAGTTTTTAAAAATTTTTTCCACATACTTTTATTGTAATTAATAGAAGGGTTACATTATATTCACCAGATAGAAAGTACATTATTTCACAAATCTTGATACCCTTTCTCATATGTCATGGTCCCCTTTTCCCTCCCTCCTCCTCCTGCTCATCTTGATCCCCCCTTCCCTCTCCTATTTCAAATAACCAATTAAGCATATATGAAATGTATCAGAAAACAAGGTGAAATATTGTAACAATATGAGATAACCAAGGGACAGCAAAATAGATGAGAGATAATAGATGAGCACATTAAGGACAACAATCACTCACTATATGGCTTTTGTTTCCTTATCCTGGAGGTGCTCCATTATACTATATGGCCTGATTTATCTAGATTTTGTTCTATTGTGAATCTCGGCTAGGAGAGCCCAAGGTTTCTACTAATTATTACAAATTAGGAAAACCATTAAGCCTATGTTCCTTTGAGTCTGGCTTACTTCACTTATGATTTTTTCTAAGTCTTTCCATTTTCCTACAAATGGGGCAATATCGTTCTTTCTGACAGCAGCATAGAATTCCATTGTGTATAAATACCACATCTTGTTGATCCACTCATCTACTGAGGGGAATCTGGATTTGTTCCATATCTTTGCTATGGTAAATAGTGCTGCAATGAACATCATTGTGCTGATGGATTTAGTTTGTCCTTTTTTCTGGACTATTTGATAAATCCCAAGCAGTGGAATTGCTGGATTATAGGGGGAGTTCTATATTTAGCCTTTTGAGGAACTGCCATGCTGGTTTCCATAGTGGTTGAACGAGTTTGCATTCCCACCAACAGTGTAGTAGTGATCCCTCCTGGCCACATCCCCTCCAGCATCTGTTGTTATTAGATTTCTTGATCATGGCCATTCTAACTGGAGTGAGGTGATTTGCATTTCTTTTATGACCAGAGTTGTGGAGCATTTCTTCATGTGTCTATAGGCCATTTTTGTTTCTTCTTCAGAGAAGACTCTATTTAAGTCTTTGGCCCATCTTTTAATGGGATGGTTGTTTCTTTGGAGATTAGTTTTGGAGGGATTCAATTTTTTGAGCTGTTGATATATTTTGGATATGAGGCCTGTGCCTGTTAGTGAAGATCTTCTCCCACTCTGTATGCTTTCTAGTTAATTTGCCATACAGAAGATCTGCAGTTTAATGCAGTCCCACTTATCCAGACTTACTCTGATTTGTTGTGTTTTTTGGTCCAGACTTACTCTGATTTGTTGTGTTTTTTGGTCCAGACTTACTCTGATTTGTTGTGTTTTTTGGTCCTTATTAAGATAAGTGGGACTGCATTAAACTGCAGAGCTTTTGTATGGCAAAGGACATAGCTAGTAAATTAAATAGGAAGCCTACAGAGTGGGAGAAGATCTTCACCAACCAAACAATGGACAAAGGCCTCATATCTAAAATATATCAACAACTCTAAAAATTGAATCACTCCAAAACTAAAAGTAACAACCATCCCATTAAAAAATGGGCCAAAGACTTAAAGAGAGTCTTCTCTGAAGAAGAAAGAAAAGTGGCCTATAGACACATGAAGAAATGCTCAACATCTCTGGTCATAAAAGAAATGCCAATCAAAACAACTCTAAGATTCCACCTCACTTCAATTAGAATGGCCAGGATCAGGAAAACGAATAATAACAGATGCTGGAGGGGATGTGGCCAGGAGGGATCACTACTACACTGTTGGTGGGAGTGCAAACTTGTTCAACCACTATGGAAAGCAGTATGGCAGTTCCTCAAAAGGCTAAACATAGAACTCCCCTATGACCCAGCAATTCTACTACTTGGCATTTACCCAACCATCCAAAATCTAGGGCATACTAAATCCACTAGCACAACAATGTTCATTGCAGCATTATTCACCATAGCAAAGATATAGAACCAACCTAGGTGTCCCTCCGTTGATGAGTGGATCGACAAGTTGTGGTATTTGTACACAATGGAATTCTATGCTGCTGTCAGAAAAAACGACATCGCCCCATTTGTTAGGAAATGGAAAGACTTAGAAAAAATCATATTAAGTGAAGTAAGCCTGACTCAAAGGAACTTAGGCTCAATGGTTTCCCTCATTTGTCATAACCAGTAGAAACCTTGGGCTCTACTAGCAGAGATCTGCAATAGAGCAAAACTTTGATACGTAAGACCATATAGTATGAAGATAATTGAAAGGACCTCCAGGATACTGAAACAAAAGCCAAATAATGAATGATTGTTGTCCTTAATGTACTATGTTATCTTTCATCTCCTTTGCTGTCTCTTGGGTATCTCATATTGTTACAGTATCTCACTTTGTTATATGATATATTGAATTTATTTGTATTTGGTTATTTGAAATTTGATAGGGAAGGGGGGAAAACCAAGATGGATGGGGAGGGGTGGGGGGAAGGATAATGGGTACCAAGACATGTGAAAGGGTATCAATGTATGTGAATTAATGCACCTTCTATCTGGCAAATATCATGTAACCCTTTTATTAATTACAATAAAAAATTATAAAAAAAAGAAATTTTTGACCTGTGCCAAGGAGACCTAGCATATCTCCTATTCCTTCTTGTAAAGTTTTCAGTGTATTGGCTTTTACTTCAAGGTCTTTGATCCACTTGGAGTTAATCTTAGTGCAGGGTGACAAAGAAGGACCCAACTTTAGTTTTCTGCAGGTGCTTAACTAGTTTTGCCAGCACCACTTGTTGAAGAGGTTGTCTTTCTTCCATTCTATTTTTTTTTGGCTCCCTTTTCAAAGATTAGGTGGCCATAGGTCTGTGGTTTAATATCTGGGTCCTCAGTTCTATTCCACTGGTCTTCAGGCCTGTCAAATAAGAAAATTATTATGGAGATAGAATTAACTAACATCACTGAGGAACCAAATTAAATAGAGGCTCAGAACAGAAATCAATAAAATGAATATCTCATTCTTTAAAAATACAGACATAAATTGATAAATCTTCAGATAGTCTAAGGAAAACTGATGAGCATGAAATTAAAACTACTCAATAAAATGTGAGCAAAGCAAATACAAGAGCATGTTATGAAGAATATTCTCCATTCATCAAGCAGAATTCATCACATGAATATGTAGTTGATTTGTCAACTGCAAAAAAAATTTTTTAAATGTCACCCTTCATCAGTAAATGAAGGAAAACACAATGTGGTGACTTTAATGAGTGCAAATAAGATGTTAAAATGTCAAGATTTTCTAATATAAAAGCTATGAACAAATTAGGCATAGAAATAATGTACTGAGTAAAACTTCATGTGAAATCAAAAGTAGTTGAGAATTACAATTTATAGCCCGGCGTGGTGGCTCACGCCTGTAATCCTAGCTATTCAGGAAGCTGAAGTCTGAAATTTCAGTTCAATTCCAGCCCTGACAATAAAGAAAGTGAGATTCTTATCTCCAATTAATCACTAGAAAACGGGAAGTGGGGCTGTGGCTCTGGTGTACGGCAGTAGCTATGAGCTGAAGAGCTCAGGGACAGCACTCAGGCCCACTATTCAAACCCCATAACCAACAAAAAAAATTACAATTTGTAATCCATGTACAATAAACCATATATATGATAAGCCGTCCAATAGCATTATGCTGAATGAAAACACGTATTCCTTCCATCCCCCATTTAAACAATTGGAACTCAGAGTTTTCTTCTCTTGTCATTCTTCAAACAGTAATCCTTTAGATCTCAGTCTTCTGCATAGTAAGGTTGCAGTGATGAGCCATCAGTGCCTAACTCAAAATATCTTTCTGAAACATGTACTGGAAATTCTACACAGGGCAACTTATCAAAAGAAGAATGAACTGTAGGAAGTCAAATTGTCACTGCATATGACACAATGCCTGTATACAGAGCAAACCTGAAGATTCCATTAAAAGGCTACTAGAACCAAAACAGAATGAAAGAAAGTAAATAAATTTAGCCACAACAGTCAATAGTATTAGCCACATGTGGTAATACATACCTGCAATTCCAGGATTTGGTTGGCTAATACTGGTAGGTCACAAGTTCAATTTTACCTTAAGTTATATAACAACATGATGTGTAATGAAAAAAAGAAAAAGAATAAAAAATAAAATAAAAGATTTTGCAAAAATAAACAGCAAATATATGAAAAACAATTTTCCAATAATTCAAAATAAGCCTATCAATCAATAAATATAGAGGTGAAAATCTCTAAACAATAACAATATAGTAAACCTATAATTCCTTAACAAAATAAAACATTTAGAATACAAAAATATAGAAATCCCTATGAAAATACAAACAATATTCATCATATATCCAGGAAAAAATTCATATGAATTCATAATAAATCCAGATAGTGTAACCAGTTGCAGCAGAAATAAATGATACAATACTTAACTTCAAAATAAGCTGTACATCAAAGTTGTAATTGTTAAAATTACATTTTAGCCTGTAATAAAAAATTAGACCAATGAAAATGAATGAAAAGCTAATAAATAAACTGGTGTATGTTACATTTAACTTACAATTCAACAAAGTTGCCAAGAGCACACAGTAAGAATTGTCAAATCAAAATGTATTCAGAAAAATACAATGCTTGAAAGTTTGGAGGAATTCTAAATTATTTTGGAATAGGTCAGTCTTCCTGTTAAAACACCAATACATGTGTGTGGATCATGAAATAAATAAATCTGATTAACACAGGCATCAATAGAATTAAGGTGAAAGGTAGTTTAGCCAACTGAAGGTTGAAATGTTTGGAATTTCAGTTCCACATAGATCCCTACAAGAAAGTTCTAGAGACCCCATCTTTAGAAAGACATGCATGTGGTCGCCTATGCTTGTTTTCCTAGCTACACAGAAAATCTAACATAGGCTGATCTTGGTTTGGCATGAGCGCAGTTCAGGCATGAGAATTTATCTCAAAAATAACCGGCAAATTTCAGGACTTGGAGGCATGGCTCAGTAATAAGAGCATCTGCCCCAATTTCAAGACTTAGTATGACCAACAAAATACAAATGAAAAGAGAATTCACCTCAAATACTTGCTATTCATTTGTGCAAAGCCATTTCTTTGACCTGTCATGAAATGTTGATTACTTTTATATACACTCATGCTATATCACCTATCATCAGAATTCGTTTTTTCAGACTAGCTGTAACATTATCTTAATTAAATAGGCTTAGAAATGTCTAAATTCATATTCTAAAAATTTAGTTAGAAGTCATGCTTGAATTATACTATACAATGGGTCTTAAACCAGGTTCAACTGATTATACTTTATAAGTATGAGAGAACAGAAAAGTCACTGAAGAGAATTTCATGATACAGGAAATTATTGAGTCTATGATTTTCTTATTTGAATATTAATTCTGCCACTAATTAATGAAGTACTGTCCTAGAGGTCAAATTATTTCCCAATGGAACATAACAATACATGAACATCATATAGAACACATTATAAAATTATATAGAAACTGGGTGTGGTGGCTCAGTCCTATAATCTTAGTTACCCAAGAGGCTGAGATCTGAAAATCAAGTTTCAAAGCCAGCTGGGTCACAAAATGACTTAAGGCTTTTATCTCCAATTGACCTCTAGTAGTGGGGCTTGGCTCAAAGGTACAGCAGTAGCCTTGAGCTGAAGAGCTCAGGGACAGTGCCCGGGTGGAGTTCAATTTCTATGACCCACCAAAAAAATATATATATATGTATATATATGAAAAGGAGCCTTAATATTCATTTTAATATTTAAAATAAGTTCACATTTGTGAAATTGCATTAATTTTTTAATTTTTTTTATTGTCAGGATAACAGGGATTACAGTTACATTCATCAAGTAGTGGGTACATTACTTCTCAAACTGCATTAACTTTTTTCATATATTTTTATTGTAATTAATAGAAGGGTTACATTATATTCACCAGATAGAAGGTGCATTACTTCACAAACATTGATACCCTTTCTCATGTCATGGTCCCCATTTCCCTCTCCTCCTCCCTCTCCACTCATCTTGCTTCCTCCTTTCCCTATCCAATTTCAAATAACCGATTAATGAAACTGCATTTACTTTTTTGAGAATCAATATGTTTATTTGTGGGGCACCTCACATTAGGGAAATGGAAACATATGCTGTAGAAAAGGAGGCCTAACTTGTGGCCCAGTACTCATTTCTTGGTTTTAGGACCACACCTGGCTGAGATGGTGCCTGCTGCCCAGTTGGAAGGCATGGCTGTGGTTTGTGATGTAAAGTAAGGCTACCTCTGGAATCACCAGAACCCTTCAGCCCTCTCAGACAGCACATGATTCCTCTTCTTTACCTACCTCCCCCACCCTGCCCACCTTTGCGCTGATAGGCTCCTGCATCCTATATTAGTTGAATGTACTTCCTCAGTGAATGAGTTCCTGCCTTGACGGGTCTCCCTGACAAATCTGATTGTCCTCCAGTGAGTGAAGGCTGGGTGCAGGAGGTCAGTCGTCCCTTTCCTTTGTCAGCTTGTCTTGATCAGGGCGTGTTCTCTCTATCCATCCTGCAGGTCAGGAGGGACGGAGGACTAAAAACCCCAACATTTATTTATTATTTATTTATTTTTAAATAACTGTATTTTATTGTCAGGGTAATGTATAGAGGAGTTACAGTTACATTCATCAGGGAGTCATTGATACCTTTTCCAAGTTTTTCTCCTAGTTTCTCTCCCCCACCCCTCCCACTCATCTTGTTTATCCCCTTTTCATCCCTGTTTCAAATAAACAAATAAATGTATATACAATATACCAGGTACCAAAGTTAGATACAGTAAAACTTGAGATAAACTATAAGAAGAAAAAAAGAAGAGAGAAAGAAAAGAAACAACTTCATATAGTAAGGTAAGTGCAACAATCACAAAGAGAATCCTCTTGTTTCCATATCCTGGAAAGTTGTGGTATTTATTATAAAATTTTTCCATTTGTAAGAGAAAGCAGGTGTCTTTTGAACAAAATACATCAAATGTGCACTGTTTCCCAATGTCTTACATGCATTGTCTTGTGATCAAGACAATTTGCTATTGGGAATTCAGCATTCATAGTTCAAGCTACTCCCTTCTCTCTCTTGAGTTCCAGTATGAATATTGCTTATTGAGATTTGACAAGCTTAATCTTTGGAGGTATCTAATCAGTAGATCCTCTTGCTGTTTTTTCTTTTTCAGCTCTTCTTAGAAACTGGCTAGTTTTTCTCTGTGTAAGTTCCAGTTCTTTGTCTAAACCAAGAATCTTTAGGTTTCCACCTCTAATCTGATGTGTGAATTCCATTTCACCTCCTGAGTTTTTGTTTAGAGTGCATCTGTTTTCTCAGTTCCTTCAAAGAATCAGTTGTCTTTATTCATCTTGTTTTTTTGTCTTTTATTATTCATTTGATTGTACTGTTTGCTGTTATTTCTCTTTTCTCCATATATATTTATTGTAATTAATAGAAAGATTATATTATATTCACGAGATAGAAAGCCTTTACTTTGCAAACATTGATACCCTTTCTCGTGTCTTGATCCCCATTTCCCTCCCTTCACCCCAAGCATCAATATATTTATAAGTCCAAAAATTGAGTCATTAATTTTAAAATGACAAAAGTTTTATCTTCAAAAGAATATTTTGTTAGATATTTAGCCTTCCACATTATATAACACATCTTATTCTAACATAATTGATTTCCTTCTCCTTCAACAACAATTTCTGGAATATTCCACATTAGTATATTTGGAAATTTTCAGTCTTATCTATAAGTCAGTCAACTTTATTAGCAGTTTAAATTAAATGTCTGGTCAATCCAAATTATCTTGAATTAATGAAACAATTGAAATATCATAAAAGTTCAAGTATCCATCTTTTTATTACAGTGCTATTTTTCAAATCCTTTTAATAAATAAAATGATGACATTTGGTATAATTAGGTTCAAAAAAACCTCTTATGAAATATCATCTCTCTAATAGTTTGTATTTAACAAATGACCACAGTTTTAGAGAGAAAAAAGTGCATAATGAATAGCTAAAGCAAATGTCATCTCTTACTAACCCCCTTTTATTTATTTAGTTGAAAATACATTAATAGAAATCTGGACACATTAGGACAGTATAATAATCTCATCACATTAATGACGAAGATGACACAGGGAGGTTAATTACATCCAAAGTGCATGTTTAGCTCACGATAAGCTTTCTTCAGATACCTCTCCACCCCCATAGAAAACACACACAGTTTATCCTATTTGTTGTCTCACAAAATGTTGCCTATGAGAATATATCTTCATTAATAATAATGACTGAATCATTTATTTCAGACTTACTAGCACTTTAAATAAATGAATTTCACCTTTAGAGTAATGCTTTTGTTAGGATATTTTAACTATTTAATAGTTGAGTTAATCTGTATTTAAAAACATTGAAGAACTACTAAGTGTATTTGCCATGCATAACTATGAAATGTTCCCATTGTGGCTCGCACATTAAAGTTTTGATCCTCAAATTGTCTGAGAGTTGAGAGGAGGTTGTGGACATTTTAAGACATGAGGGCTAGGGACATGTCTTATGCTCACTGAGCAAGTGCCAGTGAAAGGAATAGAGAGATACCATCACTTCCTTTTCCTCTCTTTCATGTTTCAGGTTTGGCATAACATGTGTTCCCTTCTGTGATATGTGCCCCACACCAGGCTCAAGAGCACTGGGAACAACTGAACCAGTGTGTTCAGAACTGTGAGTCAAAATAACCACTTTTTTGCTCTAAAAGCTGTTTTATCTTGAATTAACTGTTACCATGAAAGGAAGCTGACTTTAACATGCCTCTTAAATTGTATGAAGTATCATTATTCATTGTATGATTACATTGCTAACTCAATAAACTTCATCTATATTGCATATAGACAAGTGTTCAGATATATTGCCTATAGGCAAGTTTAAAATGGTAAGTTCAAATATCTTTAGTTCTTCCCTTGTAGTTTCTGTATTTCATTAAATCATAGTGATAATAACCACTAATCATCACTGCTATAAAGTTACAGCTGAATGATGAAGGACTACCTTAAAGAAATAAGTCGCGTTAACAGGGAAATGGTTTTCATGAACAAATGTATTTTTTTCATGACTGACGTAAACAGTTTGTTTAATGGGACAAAAATTTTGAAGGATCTTACCTGTATAGGGGCCAGTTTTAGAATACTATCAGTGGTGTACTGAGGAATAATGTTTGGATGTGGACATTTCAAGCCTGAGAATCCATTGAATGTTAAAAATAACTTGGGGGCCAGGAGTTTGGCCTAGTTGTAGAGCGCTTGCCTAGCATGCATGAAGACCCAGGTTCGATTCCTCAGTACCACATATATAGAAAAGCCAGAAGTGGTGCTGTGGCTCAAGTGGTAGAGCACTTGCCTTGAGGAAAGCCCAAGGACAGTGTTTTGACCCTAAGTTCAGTCACCAGGACTGGCAAAAAATAAAATAAATATATTAATTAATTAAATAACTTCGTAATTGAGTGAAAAGCAGACTTGACTGGCTTAAAGGAAAAGAAGAGATTGAGTAAGAAAACCTTCTGAGTACTTGCCATTCAAGTTGAGTTACAATACTGACAAACAGAATCCAGTGTTTTGGGAGCTGCTGAAAAAGAAATGGATTTTTATTAAAATGAATCCCTGTTTTTTATTAATGCAGGCTTGCTTATTAAATAGGCATTGTTGTAATTTCTAATATGATTCAGGTGGTATTCCATATTTTCTTAAAACATTTGCCTGATTTATGTTTTCAAATAGATATTAGTATTTAAAATAGAGATTAACATTAAAAACTTGCTTTTTCAGAACAGAAATATTCTCCAATTATGGTTTTAGTATCATATTTTATGGGAAAGAAACTTAGGATACTTAACTGATTAATTGCCTTAATCTTCAAAGGGTTTATAGTATTACATACAATGTTACTACAGCATTAAACCATATATATTTCTGAAAAAAATATAAAAATCTTATATCATCAGCAATGAGAAGTGTATCTGTAATCATTACATTAAATAATTTAACTTCATTAATAAAAAGTGAAAAAAGGTCAATATTTCAGAAGAGGTTAATAACCAAATTTACTCAGGATTTTTTGTATTTTATTTCTTTTTTTTTTTGCCAGTCTTGGGCTTGAGTTCAGGGCCTGAGCACTGTCCTTGGACTTTCTCAAGGCTAGAGCTCTACCACTTGAGCCTCCGCAGCATTTCTGGCTTTTTTCTATGTATGTGGTACCAAGGAATCGAACTCGGGTCTTCATGCATGCTAGCAAGCACTCTACCACTAGGCTAAACTCCCAGCCCTGTATTTTATTTCTTATTTTACTTTTCCCTACTTATTATTGTGTTTCTACTGGGATTTGACTTCATATTCTTGAATTTACTACTCTGTTGTTTTATGACTTTAGCATCACCTCCAGCCTTGATTTTTTCTGGCTGTTTTCAAGACAAAAACAGTTTTTCTGCCTGCTAGTCTTCAGCCATGATTCTTCAGTTTTCAGCTTCCTGAATGCATAGGAGACAGTCATGAGTCACTGGACTCTCTCTCTCTCTCTCTCTCTCTCTCTCTCTCTCTCTCTCTCTCTCTCTCTCTCTCTCTCTCTTCTATTTATTCATTTTTGCCAGTCTTGGGGATTGACACAGGTCCTGGGCACTGTCCTTGGCCTTTCTCAAGATTAGCACTCTGCCACTAGAGCTCTACTTCCAGCTTCTTCTGTGTTTGTGGTACCAAGGAATGAAACCCTGGGTTTTGTGCATGCTAGGTGAGCACTCTACCACTAGGCTATACTTCTGGTCCTAGTTTTGTTTTTTTGTTTTTTTACTTTGCACATAAGAATTATATATGTTCACAATGCATGTACTTTTTATTTAAGGTAATTTTAATATTTTATTTAAATCTTAACAATTATTCTTCCTCTATTCTATGTTCCAATTTATAATAAAATACTTTATACTTTGTAACTAATATTCCAAGAATCAAAATGTCCCAGTCATTTATTGTGTTCCCTGAAGGTGTTATAGAGGTGTTATGTCCTTAAAGATAGAGCAAAGGAAAGTAACAGGAAAAAAAAATCTCTTCTGCAATGTCCCTACAGATCTGGACAGACAATACTATTCAACTAAGACTGATTCCCTAACACTTTTAAAAGTATTGCTTCCCTGGCATAGGTCTCTCCAAATCTTTATATTTTTTTCACTTATCCTTTGTGATTTCTAGAAAGGCATGACTTAAATGAACATCTAATAGTTTTTGTTGTGACTGTTCAATACATAGATATTATGTGTAAATATCAGATAAGGATAGTTCATATACCTATCTCCTATTCATTTATCATTTCCTTTTACTCAAGCCCTTCAATTCCATTCTATTTGACATTATGAGATCTGCAATTAATTTTTAACCTTCAACCTTTCAGAAATACTTCATTTTCTGATTGACACTTATTTAGAGATCTGCCTTGATTTTAAATGATCATTTCATAAATAAGCTTAAAAAGAAAATTAATTTAGCAATTTTTATTTAACCGTTTATAATTCAGCAAACAAAATTGCTTCATCACAAATGATAAATTACCTACATATCCTTGGCAAGGTAAGTTTAACACAAGTGATGCTTCAATTATTGACAATTAAGAAAAATAGAATTAAAGAAAACTTTGTAATAATATCATATAATTCCTAAATGCAAATATATATTTTACATGAAGTATAAATCGGTTGATAATTGTTAGCAAAGTGCATCATGAAAGCTTAAGAAACAAATAATATATTTTCCTTAATTTCTCAAAATATTGAGATGGAAGCATGAACCTAGATGTTAGGGTGCTATAGTCCACATCAGACTTTATTTACAGGTAAGATATTGCTAGGTCCTTCACTATAGCTCGAAACAGCCAGATCACAACAAATACTAACCATGAGCATATTTTGTTATATTATTAGTAGAAGTCCTTCTACTCTAAAGTACTGGACTTTGGGGTAAATAGTGACTGAAAAAATTCCACGATTCTTTTTTTATACTTTCAATACATCACCGTGCCCTGTCCAGGAATTTAATGTGTGATTAGATGATAGGCCAACTTCAAACCTAAGAGACCAGAGTTTACTAATAATGTTTGATTGCTTTGAAAATTTCTCAGCTTGATTTAATTTAGATTGCTGTCTCATTGACCTCAATTTTCTCTTTTTTTTTGAGGGGGGATGGCGAGGTAAAGTAGGAAGGTTACTTGAGATGTACATGTTTTTAAGAGACTTTTGAACATTTTAAAACATTCTGTGGTTTGTCCTTCAGGGTTAGGTGTCATCTTTTTGAAATGTAAATGTCTTAGGAGTTAACACCCTGTCTCCCAGTTTTTGTAGGACCTGAGGATCCTAACAGGTTAACTCTCACCTTGGGTATTAAAACTAATTGATGCTTTTCCTTAGAGGCATACACATCTTGTGTTTTCCCTTTCACTTCAATGACTAATCTAAACCAGCTATGTAATTGCAGCCTGACAATGAATTTATCTTTTGTTTTTGCTTTTGTTTTTGTTTTTGTCTTTGTTTTCTAAATTGATCACAGCATGCCAAAAGGATAACTTCCCTGATCTACCAGAGATTTATGGGGTTTGAATAAGAAGAGCAGAAACTGGTGAGAGCTATTGAGGAAAACCCTGATAGGACATCCAAGATCAAACCATTGCCAACCACACATTACAAACTAGTGCATCCTTCTTATTTACAAGAGGATATTTGTCAAATAATAACAATTATCTGAGTTGCATTTATCAAAGGCAACTTTGAGAGACAATATAATTGAGGGCACACACAACTAGTCCTATTAGGAGACCAATTTGTTAATCCAGGAAAGATAACAGATACTTAGAAAATTGCTTTTCCTTGAATGCACTGACTGGCTTTTTTCTGAGGCCCAGAAGTGAACTAAAAGCATTAAAAAAAACTTTGCCTGGCTGTCTGCATTCTGCATCTCTCATCTCTGTTCCTGTTTCTCTTATGCAGCCAATTAGACTGGTTCATCCACATCTTTATCAAAAATTACGCCTAGGAATAAAAGAGCCTCACAGGACAGATACCACTCCAGTGAGGTCGAAGACAGTTACCTATAATGATGCAGCTGCATATAAGGAGCAGACTGTGTATCATATGTGGGGACTCTTTATCATATTGGAGTCAAATTGATTCTGTCATTTGAATGAAAGAGAGAACTTTTGTGCAATCCTTGTCCTGATAATGATCAGGATAATGATCATCAGAAAATAATCAACTAGTTCTCACACTATAGCTATTTGGTTTTACAAACCTCTCACTCCCAATACAATTCTTCTACGCACATCCATACGTCACCTCAATGCCACAAAGTCAGCTTCAAATGCTCCTATCCCTTTTCTGGCATGACACTGGTGCATTAATAAATCTCCTTTCTGTGACCTTTTCCATCACTCACCTCTTTAATTGGTATATTAGGGCAAGTGTCTAGACCTGACATGTCGGAGTGCAGACCCCTGGTATAGAACTCCTTAACAGAGAAGGTTACTTGGGAGAAAGTGAGAAGAAATAATTCAAGTAAACATAAACAAATAGCTAATTATTTCTCTGAAAGTAAATGTTTCACAATCCTAAAATGTGTGTTTGTTGTAAAATATACATTATTATTGATGCCACTTAGTGTGTCAGTGATTATCTAAAACACAGGAGTAGTCTGTCATTCTCCCAAATGAATTAAGGTAAAGTTGGCTTTCCTACCAAGAAAGTTGGAAATGTAAAATTTCCTCAGAGGAAAATAAGTTGACTGAGTGATTGAATTTGTCTTAGAATGAACAAATTGAAAAAGCCAACTAACAGAGCTTAGTTTTTGATATAGTAAAAGGAGAGCCTTTATTTTTTTCATATATTTTTAATTGTAATTAATAGAAGGGTTGCATGATATTTGCCAGATAGATGGTGCATTAATTCCCATACAGTGATACCCTTTCACATGTTTTGCTCCCCATTTCCCTCACCCCCACCCTCACCCCTCATTTTGTTTTCTCCCCTTCCCTATCCAATTTCAAATAACCAAATACAAATATATTCAATATATCAGGTAACAAAGTGAGATACTGTAATAATATGAGATAACCAAGGTACAGCAAAAGAGATGAGAGATAACATAGTAACTTAAGAACAACAATCATTCATTATATGGCTTATGTTTCTATATCCTAGAGATCCTTTCATTTAGCATCATACTATATGGCCTTTTGTATCAAGGTTTTGCTCTATTGTGAATCTCTGCTAGGAGAGCCCAAGATTTCTACTGATTATGACAAATGAGGGAAACCATTGAGCCTAAGCTCCTTTGAGTCTGGCTTACTTCACTTAATATGATCTTTTCTAAGTCTTTCCATTTCCTAACAAATGGGGTGATGTCATTCTTTCTGACAGCAGCATAGAATTCCATTGTGTATAAATACCACATCTTGTGATCCACTCATCAACTGAGGGACATCTAGGTTGGCTCCATATCTTTGCTATGGTAAATAGAACATTGTTGTGCTAGTGTATTTAGTATGTCTTTGTTTCTGGATGATTGGGTAAATGCCAAGTAGTGGAATTGCTAGGTCATAGGGGAGATCTATGTTTAGTCTTTTGAGGAACTGCCATATTGCTTTCCATAGTGGTTGAACGAGTTTGCACTCCCACCAAAAGTGTGGTAGTGATCCCTCCTGGCCACATCCCCTCCAGCATCTGTTGTTATTCGTTTTCCTGATCCTGGCCATTCTAACTGGAGTGAGGTGGAATCTTAGAGTTGTTTTGATTTGCATTTCTTTTATGACCAGAGATGTTGAGCATTTCTTCATGTGTCTATCATATATTATATAGTATGTATATATATGCATATATATATAGTATATTTATAAGGGACAGACTACCCCAAGAAGAACCTTGGAGGATGGATCATCCTAAAAGGGAAGACAGTTATACTTACAATGAAAAGGCTACCTACACCATATAGCAGAATAACCATTTTCTGGAAACCATAGCATTGCTCTCAAGTGATGCTGATTGTACCAACATTTGGGAAAACTTGTTCCCAATCAGAACTGAAATAAAGGGCAACTTCTTTGTACTTTTCCTTGCAGTTTTACAGGTTATAAATACCCCTATTTTTAAAGTTCTGATTGTGCCTTCTCTGCCTCTCACCCTGAGTCTATACAAGAAAATTCTTATTCTGCATCACAAAGAGGCAAGGATCTAAACAGACAAAATGGGGATCTGCTTCTGATTTTTCTCTTTAGGGGATCTACTTGGGACCCTCACCTGCCACCTGTAACAATATTATAGCAGATTTTCCTAAATGACAAAAAAGCTAAATGAATAAAATGAAACAACATATTATCTTATAGTATGTATTTAAGAATTAAACATTTTGGAACTGGAGACACGGCTCAAGTGTTAAAGCTCAAACCCTGAGTGCAAATGTTTAGTGAAGTGCAAGGCTCTGTGTTCAACACCACTTCTAGCACATGCTCTCTCCTCACACCATTAAACTTTTTATCTTTTCACACATTTTTTAGTGTATGAATCATTTCAGAAATTGGAAAGTACATATGTGCACACACAAACATTAGCTATCAACATGCATCTATTGTAGGCATTTATCTAAAGGATTTTGTGCATGGAAGCAAACCCAGTTTACTGTTACAAACTTTGAAATTTTATGTTACAAATGATATTCTCAGGGAAAACCACATTATAAAACTATTGTGTGTTAATATTTTGTAATTAGATTACTCCAGTAGGTTAATGAAAGTGATGCTAGTTGTGAAATTATTATCTTTTATAACTAACATACTTCTTTGGCCTTTAATGTTCCTTCTTTCACTAATAAAACGCGTTTAAAGGGGTCTTAACCTCTTTGTAAGGAAAACCTACGACAATTTTTAGTGCTACTATCTTTTGTGATTATTACAAGGTTTGTGGGTTTGATCAATGCATAAATGCCTATATGCTAATTTCTGTTCTTGGTTGTATTATATGGAACAATGATTTCCAAAATTGCACTTTTTTTCTTCCCCAAGACATTTAGGGAATTCTAATTCCTTTTCCATCCAATAGCTACAATCTCTTTGATTCACATTAAAATAGAAATTTTGTGCTGCAATTAAAAAGCTTTGCTTGTGTGTGAATTTGCTTGCTTCCTTATTTGTCTTTTCCAGTATTGGGGTTTGAATTCAGGGTCTCATGTTACTAGGTTTGCTTCCTCAGCAGAGGCTCTAACTGCCACTTGAACCATGCACACCTCCAGCTGAGCTTTTCACTAGGTAATTCATTTGACATCAAACTGAGGTCCTTTGAACCCAAGCCCCCTGAGTAGCTAGAACTAGTGGCATGAACCACTGGAGACAAGTTGTATATGAATTTATTCTTCTATAAACCTTCATAATATATATATTTAAAATATATAGTAATTGTAAGTTGCTTGGAAAATCCACCATTACTCTGTGTACATCTAGAAAATATCTAGACATGAAACTTTCTTATAATATTTTAACTAAACTAAAACAAAAATAACTAGGTTTAATCAGAGTTTCTTAAATAAAATGTCTTCCACATAATTTACAAGTTCTAGTTGATTTCTTTTTAACATTTTCATTGTTTTTAAATAGTTATACATAGAACTTGCCATCTGGTAAGTAAAACATCTTGACCAATGTCACCCTTTATATGTTCTAATTTCATAAAGTTAAAAATAGTAAATTGTACACCTTTAAAATATCATTAATAATATTTTCTCCTAAATTTGTCTTATTGTTGTTAATAAATCATTAGCTGAAAGGATGTTTTATTCAAAGTTGACAAAACATTCAGACCTGAAAAATGAAGTAAACATTATGTAAGTGTAACCTTAAATCTGTATATTGTATATCTCATTTATCACTAACTATCACGAGTCAGTAATATTGAAATATAGTATAAATATAATATCAGACAAATTGGTTTTCATTTAACTTATATAAGATGTTCAGTTGTTAAAATGTATAATCCTTCTACTATAAATTAAGTATTCACGTATCTTGCATAGAGTAATGAAGTTTTTCCTGTGAGGAAAAACATTTGAGTATGTGTTATATCCATATTTAAAGTAATTTTAATGCATTTTCACAGACATTTCAAAGGGAATATTTTATATTTGGACTAAATTATTATGCTGGGCCATGAATATGCCATTTAATTTTAAAATACTTCCTTTTCTTGCTAAGAATGTCCCATACAAACATGAGTAGCATTCAAAAGAATAATTTTGAACTCACAGTAGTACAATTAAAGCTACCATGATTTAACTGAGTGCAGATCTTTGAAGGATGATGGATAGCTAACTGATCTGCACATAATGAATGTAAATTTGCAACACATGTGAAATCTGACTTGATCTCTTCATCTTTAGAAAGGTTGATTTTTTTAAAGTAGCAGGGTCCTTATCAAGTTATTATTTTCACTAGGTATATTTTATTTTCATATTTATTTAATATAGTCATGTTTTGTTTTCAAACAAAATGTGATATATATGTGTATGTACATATAATGCCATTTTAGTAATCTATTAGAAAGAGTGATATTACTTCATTTGAAAAAACAGAAATAGAAAGACTTGGCAAAAAGTATGTTAAGTGAAGTAAATGAAGCCCAGTCACACAAAGATTGCATCTTCTCTGTCATATGCAGAAGCCAGAGTCGTTCATAAATATATAAGTAAATTTCCTGGACACTATGTAAGTGTATACAAATGTATTAATTGAAATATGATAGATTTAGGTGAGAATTAAAACAGTATAATTACTTGGGCAAAATTATAGTTCAACCAAATAAACACCAGGAAATAGGTAATTGAGAATGGCAAGGTAGAGATAAGGACGGGGGATAGATTAATGAAGAAAAGAAGGCATAGGGAATGTAGAGTGCAGTGAAAAAAAATTCGATGGGTATCCTGAAAATTAAGAAAAGTGGGGGAAGAGGTAAGTTGGAAGTGGGAGGTGAGAATGTTGTTAGGGATGCCGTTGATCAAAATGTATTGTATTCATAGCCACTTTGTTGAAAAGCAACTTCTTTGTGTAACTACTGAAAGAGTATAAAATTTAAAAATAAATACCTGTCTACAATGTAAAAATTATCATTAGGCTAGTATTTCACAACACATACAGGAAATAATCTTTCACATGTTAAAAAATGGATTATTTCCTGAAAAGTTGGCATGTTTTGTAGCATAGATATTCCTGTTTTATCATTCCATAACCTAAGTTATTTCTCAAAAAAAGTTGCTATTCAATTCTAATGTTCAATTTCTTATTATTTGTAATTTTAAAATAAATGAGTTGATATGGAAGGGGAAGGAGTATCCTCATATTTCTGGGTGAAAATTGTTTATTGCTAGTTCTGTGACAGCTGCTGTAGCTGGGGATTAGGGATGGAAATGAACTTGGATTTGGGGATGGAAGGCCTTGGAGAAGAATGTCTTACTTGCTGGCAAAGTTGGTCCAGGGTGTTATTTTTTTTCAATGCTTAATATTTTTATGAACTAGGTAACAGGTATCTACATTGCTGTTGACTTATTTGGCTTCCTCTTCTCTTGTATTTTGTTAAGATTTTTGTTTCCCCCTAGAGTTCATTGTTGTTTTCATCTTGGCAACTTATTTAGTATAAAGTCTGTGAAGTATGAAGCTATAAGAAAATCCAGAGAATCTAGGTGCCAGTGGTTTATGACTGTAATCCAGATTTACAAGGTGCTAAAATCCACAGGACCACAAGTGGAGGACTGCCGAGTTAGCAAGTACCTTAATCTCTGTCTCCAAATATCTATAGAAAAGCAAAGTTGAAAGTTAGCTCAAGTGGGAGAGTGCACGTCCAGCATGCAAGCCAAGACAAGATGAGGCTCGAAATTCATTACACAACACTGATAACAATGAAAAAAGAAACTCCAAGGGATATTCTAGCTTATCATTTTAACAATGTCTGGGATTAGTGATTCTAAATATATATATATATATGTAATAAGTAGGAAAATTATAATAATATAAATAGAAAATTATAAAATATACAAGGAGAGGTAAAATTCCTATATTTGAATCAAAGTAATAATAGATAGCTATAAAATTGTATGTAAATATAATATTTATATATAAATTATATATGTTATATAAAATTGTATACATTTATATTATATATAAATTTTATTATATAAAATTATCTGTTATCATATTAAGTATAATATAGAGTAGTGTATTACTTATAGCTCCACCAAATAAGTTCATACAAAGAAATAATCAATGACATTGCATGTTAATAATGAAGGACATTTAAAATAGGTTGAAAAAATCCACAGAAAAGCAAGAAAAATGAAAGTGGAAAACCAGAAGGCAAGTAATGAAGGTTAAAATGACACACTTAATTTGAACATGGTAATGAATTTACATATAAATCATCTGACTCTCCCACTAAAAGGCAGATTCACAGAAATGGAACATGACCTAAATAGACTTGCTTTTATAAGAAACTCCTTCGCATATAACAGTATATGGAAGTGGAAGGTAAAAGTATAGCAGAACTTTAAACATAACTGTAATAAAGAACAATATGGTTTCTATTGATACTAGATAAAAGACTTTACAGAAAGTATTATTAGAGAGAGATTACAAAATGACAAATAAACCAATCTTCTGAAAAAATACTGTCTAAAATACAGAACTAAAAAGTGTTGGGGGCCTATAGGGTCAGAGAGACCTTGGACCTGCACAGCTGTGTACACAAAGAAATAAGCTATTAGCATGACTTTGGACTATGTTAATCCCTTCTTGTTTACTTGATTGCTGTTTTGTACGAATACAACACGTGGTAGTTTCCTGGTTTTTAGAAAAGTATTTAAGATTGGAACAAAGAAATAAATGTGGCTACAGTCTTAAGCTCTCAGCTTTCTTGGGCTGCTGACTTGGACTGTAGTTCTTCCGACCCCATCTTTTTCTTGTCTCCATCTTCTTTTCCAAGTCCCTACCCCCTAAGTCAGGAACCCCCACTCGCTGCCAGCTGGCTCCGGCAAATGGCGTCCGAACAGAGACCTGAAAACCTGGGACAACGGTAGAGGACCTCTCTATGGTGAGTGACGCATCATAACAGTCTTGAGTCTTGAGGCTCCCTACAGTTTATTGAGGAAGTGTGTCCATGGTTTCCCATGGAGGGAACCCTAAATTTATAAACCTGGTTAAAGGTAGGGAATAAGCTTGAGCAATTTTATGAAACTGTTCTGTCCCTCTGCCCACGAATTCTTGCAGGATGGAATGAGTGCACCTGGGAGAGGGTAGCCTGGAAGGGTCAGAAAAGGGAGCCTGGGAGAGTACTCTGCTACCCCTGTAGATAAAGACACAGGCCAGCAAATTTATCCATCTCTGATTGATCTCAAGCTCAAAAATGAAAGCAGACCTCCCCTACATCCTGGCGGATCCTCCACAGAGGTTCCCTTATGCCTCTAGGCCCCCTCAGGAATCTCCTGGGATGGGAAGCCCATCCCTCAGTAATCCCTCCTTTTTTTGTAGAACAAATCACATGATCCTATATGGACAGAGCAGTGGCCTATTGGCAGAAAAAAAAAATAGAGCTACTAAAATTGATATAGGAACAGTTTCAGAAATCCCTATTTTTGTTATCAAAAGGGTCAGGCAAATACAGGTTTATGCAGCCCATGGGAGCCACCCAACCAGGGCTCACACGTCTTTCATCAATTCCTAATAATTTTTATGCTATTGAAATAAAGGATTACTTTTTCCTTTTATTCCCCTTCACCCATTAGATAAGCAGTAGCATTCCTTTACCACCCCTCCTATTAACAACCTTTTTTGGGAAAGATGCCCAGATGAAAAGAAAGGCCTCCAAAGGTAAGTAGAAGTTGGCCGATCCCCTGTATGTCTGTATTTTTTTTTCTTTTTTCTAGAAAGTGCACTGTAGGCCTAAAATAGAGAGGAAAAGCTAGCTGGATGCAGCTAGCTCTCTAAGGCCTGGGTGGTCAAGGGATGCCTTGACCTCCTTCTGGGTTTCTTGTTGGTAACAGGGCATACCTGAGAGTCCCACCGGCAAGACATGTCTAAATCTAAATTCATGTTTTTGTGTTAAATGTATCGGATTGAGTCCAATTGTCTTGTTATGAGCCAATGTCTGGTTTTGTTTGAGAATAGGTAGGTTAGGATGGCCTCCGCCAGTGGCTACCAGGGAACGGAAATCTCTGTAGGGGAGGTGCCCCCTGAGTTCAGGGCCCTATGGTCTTTCCATCACTCTGATAGTTTAAGGCCAGAAATTTGGGAGATATTTAAGAGTCTGCTTCTCTGTCTTGTTCTTGTTATATGTTTTTACTTGGATAATTTTTGTCTTGTCTGGTTTTGTCTTTGAAATTGGTACCAGTCCTAAATATGGATCCTTGTGGTTTGTGTGTGTGTGTGTGTGTGTGTGTGTGTGTGTGTGTGTGTGCGCACGCATGCACGCGCTCACATCTTTGTTATCTATTTGAATATTTCTGGGGAGTGAAAGGATAGGTCTCCGACTTGGTATGGCCCCTCCCATTCAGTTACAGTTGAGGCGAGCGGAGGTCAGACAAAGTAGCTACAGGCTGAGTCTAGTTTTGTTTTTCCTAAACAAGCTCTGGAAAAATAAATTTCAGCTAAGTTGCCTTGTTAAAAAGCTTTGTTTTAAAACTTGGTTGTCACCTGCAAGAGTGAAATTGGCAAACCTCTCTTGACACAAACTTCCGGAAAATGTACGCCTGATATTAATTTGGCACGTTTTAAAATCTTTGAGTATGAATGTGTGTAAATGGGTGTGAGTGAACATGTTCAAGGTTAAATTGTCAGCTGTGTAAAACAATGGATGAGTTTATACTTGAAACACAAAGGCAATAGGGTAAATCTAAGTCTAAACTTCAAGGAAATTGAATGTTTTCAATGTCTCAAAGGATTATTGCATTGTTTTAAAGAGGAGCTACTTAAAAAAGGGATCTTTCTAAGATTCTGAAATCTGCATTAAAAAAATCTGGTATTGTAATGCATAGAGCTCTTTACATTGTAAACATTGTATCTTGATTAGCCCAGAGGCATTAGGGAATTTGGAATTTATTTCCTTAAGATAAAATTTGGAGATAAGTATCTGAATTTGTTTATCAGTGTTAGAAACTTTGCCTGTCTTTTAAAACTGTTTAGGTAATCAAATGCCAAGAGAAAGGATGGGAAAACTTAGGATAGTCCTGTGTGACCATATTTGGGGGTGAGAGGTGAACTGGCAAAGGTACAGCTTTGGGTTCCCATGGTGGAAAAAAGATCCTTAGGGAGGGTCCACACATGTTAAAAGATAAGTTGGCACAAAGGCTGTTCATCTAAACTGATCAGATGGACTGAGTGGACCATCTTTGTCCTTTTTCCTTGCAGACTGACACTGAAAATGTGATGGTAAAATGTGGGTGATGTGATTAGTATTCCTTAAACTGCCCCCTAAAATGTATTAAATTGGGGAAAAGGGTTTTAAAAGGATGTTGAAAGGTTTATCTCCTTATGATTTGATTTCATGTTACTGGGTTGCAATTGGATGTATTTTAGAAAAAGAAGTCTGGACTTTTGGTGCACTGATGATGTTTGTAGTTCTTGCATTAAGGAAAAACTTATTTGAGTTTAAAATGTTGCTGGAGTTCTAGGCAGTAACTAAACTGCAGGAAAAAAAGAAATGTTTTACATGATCTCCAGTTTGGAGTAAAATATTGCTCCTGAAATGTAAGTCTGGAAACCTCTTGGTAAAACAGGCTAAGATTTTAGGGTTCCTGGGTAGGTATTGAGACAATGTCCCTGAGTCAGCCTGAAGAAGTTACAGAAAATGGATCTTCACCCATCAAACACCTTTAAGATGAAGGGAACAGAGTCATTTTTGAAAAATAAGTTAGAGGCATGGGAAAGAGTAATAACAGATGTGTAAGAGTGGAGACTGCACTTGTGGGGAATGGCTCCAGGTTGAAGTCTTCTATACCTGTCTAAGGAATCCTAGCCTCATTTTTTTTATTAAAGAATTTATTAACGTTGATTTTTACATCATATTTTAAATGACAAGTTTAACAAACAAGTGTTCAAGTAGGTAATCTCTTTTTACAATCACTGGGACTTAGTATTTAGAACTTAATCAAAAGGCTAAAGGTTTGTATGTGACAGAAACATATTAATTTATACTAAAAGTTGTCACCCTGATATTACTTTAGAATCTCAACCCTGTACTGCCTTAAAAACTAATGGAGTGCCAGCCTGAAAAACATGAGTGTGCTCAGGTAAAGCAACCAGGAAAGTATTGGGAGGATCCACCAAAGTAAGGCCGTAGGTTAAACTTCTTTTTCTTTTCATATATTTTTTATTGTAATTAATAGAAGGGTTACATGATATTTGCCAGATAGATGGTGCAATAATTCCCATACATTGATACCCTTTCACATGTCTTAGTCCCCATTTCCCTCCCCCACCCCACTCCTACCCCTCATCTTGTTTTCCCCCTTCCCTATCCAATTTCAAATAACCAAATACAAATATATTCAATATATCAGGTAACAAAGTGAGATACTGTAACAATATGAGATAACCAAGGTACAGCAAAAGAGATGAGAGATAACATAGTACCTTAAGAACAACAATCATTCATTATATGGCTTATGTTTCTATATCCTAGAGATCCTTTCATTCAGCGTCCTACTTATGGCCTTTTGTATCAAGGTTTTGCTCTATTGCAAATCTCTGCTAGGAGAGCCCAAGGTTTCTACTGATTATGACAAATGAGGGAAACCATTGAGCCTAAGCTCCTTTGAGTCTGGCTTACTTCACTTAATATGATCTTTTCTAAGTCTTTCCATTTCCTAACAAATGGGGCAATGTCATTCTTTCTGACAGCAGCATAGAATTCCATTGTGTATAAATATCACATCTTGTTGACCCACTCGTCAACTGAGGGACATCTAGGTTGGCTCCATATCTTTGCTATGGTAAAATTTTACAAGAAGGAATAGGAGATACACTACACCTCCTTGGCACAGGTCGAAACTTTCTTAATAAGGACCAAGAATCACAACAAATCAGAGAAAGTCTGGACAAGTGGGACTGCATTAAACTGCAGAGCTTTTGTGTGGCAAAGGACATAGCTAGTAAACTAATTAGGAAGCCTACAGAGTGGGAGATCTTCACCAACTATACAACAAACAAAGGCCTCATGTCTAAAATATATCAACAGCTCCAAAAATTGAATCACTGCAAAACTAATCTCCAAAGTAACAACCATCCCATTAAAAGATGGGCCAAAGACTTAAACAGAGTCTTCTCTGAAGAAGAAACAAAAATGGCCTACAGACACATGAAGAAATGCTCAACATCTCTGGTCATAAAAGAAATGCAAATCAAAACAACTCTAGTTAGAATGGCCAGGATCAAGAAAACTAATAACAACAGATGCTGGAGGGGATGTGGCCAGGAGGGATCACTACTACACTGTTGGTGGGAGTGCAAACTCATTCAACCACTATGGAAAGCAGTATGGCAGTTCCTCAAAAGACTAAACATAGAGCTCCCTTGTGACCCAGCAATCCACTACTTGGCATTTACCCAATCATCCAGAAACAAAGACATACTACATCCACCAGCACAACAATGTTCATTGCAGCACTATTTACGATAGCAAAGATATAGGTTAAACTTCTTTAACCAGTCTGTGCAGAAAGTTGTAGGTGACCCAGCAGGAAGTGTGACATTCCATTGGAGCTGCTGAGAGATAAGGCTGCTGCCTGATTCTACCTCCCCACATGAGCCACCAGCAATGGGCACTTCAATGCAGCAAACTTTCCATCTATTGGTGTGGGATAATAAAATATGTGAAAATAATAGCTGTTTGTGTTGAAAGGGATACTTCAGAATTGGACTCCCAATCTTTAAGTCCAGTCTTGATAGTGATAAATTCGGTCTACCTGGTCAGCAGATCATTTGAAAGCAACAGAATGTTATTATTATATCTTTTCCTATTAGTATGCTCTGTTTCCTGAAATATCTCTGGGAACACTTAGGAAGTAAATTAATTATAATATGTAGAAAGAAGCAAAAGTATGTGAGATCTACCTGTTTGTGAGAAAATGTATTGCTTATGACTCCATTTTAATTTTGTCAATCATTTTAGTCATTTCAACTCTCTTAATCAGGACCAGATGTAACCAAGGAGGTGATTTTGGACATGATATTAAAACAACTGTGTTTGTAACCCTGAGGAAGTTATTTTCTTACCTCTTCATACTTTTCTGACAGAGTGCCTATTAAGTATAAAATTTTTTTCCTTCTACTTGTGTACAGGTAAATATTCAGAGATTATTTATTACATTTCTAAACTGGCAACTGAGAAGAAACAACATCTGTAACATGGTCTGCTTCATTTTTTTTAAAAAAATAGCTCATTATAACCTAATCCTTTCTGTAAATTTCACCAATAATCATTCATTGCTATGAATTTGTTTTCCCATTGTTATGAACTTGTTACCCTTTCCCAGCTGTAGGGACAGATGGTCGGTGACTTCCCTACTATTACACCTTGAGTTACTGCCAAGTGTGATTCCAAGGGATTTAGGTTATTCATAAACACCACTGTGATGCACTAATGTTAATGTAGCACTTGCAAGGTTTCTGAGTCCTTAGTGCATACTATATTTAAGTTTATTATCCTTATCAATGTACTTGGAAAATACAGTTTATATTATGTAGCTGTTATGTCATTGGGAAACTGACTAAATGGTAATCTGAAAGCCATAAATAGGGGTCAGATAAGAGGCAAAGGATATAAAAATCCCTTGTCCTGCAGAATAAATCTTAAAGTCAGTGTTTTATGATTTGATCAATGTCCAAAATGATGTTCTGGAAAGTCTAAAATTTCTCTTTGTAGATTATGCAGTGTTAGGCTAGTTTCACCTTGGATGAAAGCATTACAATTCAAAGTGTACCTTTTAAGTAGAGGAAAGAAGGTAAGACTAACAGGTTGAAGGCCAAACAGCAATATTCCCAAGACAATAAATTAGCAATTCATCTTATATCTTGGGAGGGGATATGGAGAGGGGAAGTGTAAGAAAAATATGTTTGAGAAGTAATGAACTGTCTACCTTATGAATGTAACCCCTCTATACATCACCCTGACAAAAAAAATAAACTATCTAAAAAGAAGTTTAGCCAGGCACTTATGGCTCACACCTGCCTATAATCCTAGTTATTCAGGAAGCTGTGATCTGCTCTTCAAAGCCAACCTGGGCACGAAAGTCTGTGAGACTCTTACCTCCAATTAACCACCAGAAAACCAGAAGTGGCACCGTAGCTAAAGAGCTCAGGGACAGTGCCTAGCCCAAAGGTCAAATCCTATGACCAACCAATAAATAAATAGCCTAGTAACTTCAAAATATTTTATTGGTTCAGTGCTTTTGAAAGTGTATCACATATTCTATAAAGAGGCCTTTATAGCCTCTATACATACAAAGTTTCTGAACAAATTTAAGTACAATGAGATTTTTTTTCAAAATCTGTTCTTGTTATAGGTCCTCTTTTTAGATAATATGTTGAAACATTTTATAGTGTCTTAACTGTAGTTTTAAAAAGAATAAATGATATAGGGAGGTCATATTGCACATACATAAATGTCTTCTTATTCTAAAATGAATAAATCATATTTAGGGAAAAATTCATTTCTCTGTGACCTAAAAAGCCATTGAGATCACAGGAAAGATGGTGAAGAAAGAAAGTGGAGAATGGGAGGAGATAGTGTGGATTAATTCATAAACTATAGTGTGCATAGTTACAAGCTAAAAACCAGAAATTTACTTTTACTGTGATTCCGGGTTACCAAGAGGTGATGCATGTTTATTACTTGTAGGACATCTTGAGGAATGTATACTTTAATAACCATATCTCTCTTATCTGAGAGATGCAGAATAGATATACCTTTCCTATGAGGACATAACTTGAATCCCAAGGAAGATAAGCAAGTGGATGTAATCCAGGAGGGAGGGAAGGAGAATAAGATAGCATGGGGAGCTAGAAAGGATATAACATTCCAGGGAGTGGAAAGTTAGATCTTAGATTCAACCTACTAGTCCAATATTACACACAGCAGCAAGTCTAGCCCTTCTTCCACTCCTGATCCAGACATCCAGACGCTGAGAAGTTCAAATGTACCTCATATAGGTGTCCCATGTCTGTCCACTCTGTCCATCTAAAGCCACCTCTTCCTATAGCTGACAATGCATTGTATACTTTTTATTTCCCCATGGCAATGAAACCATGTACTTTTATTTCTTTGGAGCAGACAAGCTCATGCACGTATACACCCCATAGTATACACAGGGAGGCATGTATTATGAAGATCCTGCTCCATGAACTAAATGTTAAACACAGACAATATAGTCTTCTTTCTATTTAGGTCTGATTCATGTGAAAAGCAATTTGTATTTATTCTCAGAATAAGGTATGTTCCTTTTTGTCAATGATGTTTATAATGAGCATTGTCATGCTAGTTACATTTAATCGGAAGTTCTTTAAATGAAACATATAAATGAAGTGTGTGTCCACTCATTTCCTATATATAGATGTGCTCCATATCTTTTCCTCATCTTTAAATTGTCATAGATTGCAGGTTTCTGAGCCTCTGAAAGGGCTTCATTCTGCTTTGATTGCTCCCCTAGTCACACTACAAGTCTGTTCCTGCAGCTTTTCTCTTGGTTTCTCACCACAGCTACCTCTTCCTTGGGCTTCAGATAGGTCTGCCTCCTACTGGAAAAAATATCTCTCATCAATCAGTTTCCATTAACAGCCACAGAAAATCGACCTTCTGGTTCACTATGTGACACTACTGCGGCCCTATTCTTTCCTAGGTTAGCGGACTGGTGCCTGAAAGTGACTAGGTAGCAGAGCCACCCTCCCTCCCCACCTCCCTTGGAAAGTTATGTTCTGTTTTGTTTTGTTTTCTGGGATTTCCTCATACTTCAGAGGCAGACAATGAACTCTTGGTGTCCTTGGCCTCCACCTCTGACCACTAGAGGCCAGTGTCTCACATTAGGCCATTCTTGACTATCCTGAGTTCTCTGAATCCTGCCCATGATTCTGTGAGCAACCAGGAAATTCTGTGGGAAAGAACTGGTAGGTAACAACCTTAGGCCACCTCTGCCTCAGACCCCCAAAAACATGTGGTTGATTCCAAATCACACTTGGCCTTTAAATTTTGGGGAAGTTTGGAAATCATAAACTTTTTATCCTTCTTTTATAAGCACCATCTTTTTTTACCTGTTACTCTTCCATGAACAAATATAGCCAGACAGAGGACTCTTACCCCAGGAGTGCCCCATTGTTTTTGATTATCAAGTTTTCTTTTTTAATTTAATCATGCTATGGGGTAGTATGATTGGTCATTACAATACAACAAAGCTACCTGTGACTTCTTACATAAAACTGGAGGAAGCCAAATCTGATTTTGTAGCTTCAATCACAGACTCTGACAAAAATTTTATGATGAAAAACTCACCGCTTAAATTGGCATGTGACCAAAGAGTCAGCATTAACGAAGTATAATGCATACAGATAAATTATGATATACTGTGGTGTTTATTAATGATAATTTCAAACTGGATCTATTACATTGTTGATGTATTCCAGCTTTATATAGCATTCAGCATCTATACCATTTAATTGTTGGCATCTATGAAACCAATAATATCAGACCCATTTTCTTTTAAACACATATGGATCTAAAACCTTTTTAGTTCATACTTCTATGGATTCATCATTGTGGTTTACTATGTCTCACTCCTCAAATCTTTGAACTGTCTTAAAACTGTTTTTAATTGTGAGTATATCAAGTGGTAGGTAATATTGCCATCCTTCCTATCAGTTTATTTCCAAGTAACATTAATTGTTAATCTTTTGTTAGGAAGAGCTACAAGCACATCACTCACAACAGAGAATCGGTTTGTGAAGTTTCTTCCATTATACTGAGCTTAATGATTGCTTAAATTAATCGGCATTGGTCTAGATCTGATCTCCTTTATATATGAAATCCAATATGCTGCTGTTAGGCATTATATGAATTCCTGGTAGCATGCCATTCCAATAGTAATTCATTTCTCTGATACTCAAGTTTAGAAGAATTTTCGCAAATAATAGATGATGGAGACTTTTAGCTCGATATACCTCAGTATGTCTCAATTTGATCCACCGGTATAAAACAACACAATGGCTGGCACTATGCAAAGTAAAATGAGCCACACACAAATGGACAAATATTGCAAGATTCTGTTTGAAGTCAGAATAGTACAAAATAGTAAAAGTTACGGAAAAATGGTCTAGATGGGAATTGGGTAGTGGAAGGGTAAATGGAAAATTTTTATGTTTTGGGTAAGAAATTCTAGTTATGCAAGGTTGTTTAAATCAAGTGTTAGAATGATACTTTATGCTCCAAATTTTGTGTATAGCCTTAAGTGAAAGATTTCATTACCCATCACTCCACAAAGCAGAAACAGAAATATTAGTTTATCTAAAACTAATCGAATTGTATACATTAATCTTGTACAGTTTTCATCTTATATCATCACACCATAATAAAACTATCTTTCAAAGCTACTTCATTGTCTTCAATCTCTTTTTAAATTGTCCCAAAACACCCATATGGTGTGTCCTACTGGCATATTTAATATTAAATTTCAAAGCTAATATTACATGCACACTGTAACATGTGATCTTATAGCAGAAGCAATCAGATGTAATATACAATTAAAATGTGTGTTGGTGATTTAAAAGTGATTTTATTGTATGCACTAATAACAATGAGTATAAAGTATTTATGTTGATTTTATATATATCATATATAATTTATAAGATAACCCTATGGAAATGGAGTTAATCATATAGAAGGATTTTGATACTTCAAAAATATACATGCTGGGCCTAGTGTTAGAGTGCTTGCCTAGCATGAATGAAGCCCTGTATTTGAGTCCTCTGCACAACACACACAGAAAAAGCCAGAAGTGGTGCAGTGGCTCAAGTGGTAGAGCTCTAACCTTGAGGAAAGCCCAAGGACAATTCTCAGTCTTGAGTCCAAGCCCCAAAACTGGCAAAAGATGTGTTGGTAAAATAAAATTTTAAAAAATTCAAAGAAACAAATATGTATGTGTTGAGCCGTGAACATGGCCTAGTGGTAGAGTATTTGCCTACCATTATGAAGTCCTGGGTTTGATTCCTCAGTACCACATACACAGAAAAAGAGAAAAGTGGCACTATGGTAGATGAGACCCTTGAGAAAGCCCAAGGAGAATGTCCAGACCCTGAATTCAAGCCCCAGGACTGGCTGTGTGTGTGTGTGTGTGACTAACAGCAGGATAGAATATGCTGAAACATAAAATTTTAAAATGTATCATGTTCAAAACATAAAAATAGTAGAAAAGCATATAATACCAATGGCTTATATACTAAATATTAATCATTTTAATAATCATTGTGACAATAGTAAAAAATCGACATATTTCAAGTCAGTCTCTGGGTTATAATAAATTGCCAACCAAGTATTATTGAAAGTTAGACAAAAATGACATTTTCTAAATCAAAATTACTCTACCTTCAAGTGCCCAAGAACTGAATAACAAGAACTACTGTGAATATTTGTTAATAGCTCAGTATCATAAACAAGAAAGACTAGGTTTAATAGGGCATATAAGCAAAAAAATTAAAATGTTAAATGTAATTTGGTAAAAAAAAATAGAGCTGGAGGCATGACATGTGGTAGAATTCCAGATGTAACCATAAAGAACAGGAAGTCATGTGAGTATGTATTTAGTTCGATTTTGTCTCTAATTTTAAGAAAAGAAACTTCTTAAATGTGTGTCTTGTGACCTATTTGTCCATTTCTATAACCTTGATTGCTAAAACCAGTATCAGCTACATTAAATCAGAAATTGAGATGATGGAAACTTGGAAGATAAATAATTGACCAGCTTCCAAAATACAATTTAAATCCCCTAAAATCCAGGTGTTGATAGCTCACACCTGTCAATTTTGGTTAGTCAAGAGGCTGAGATCTGAGGACTGTAGTTCAAAACAAGCTTGGGAAGGAAGTCTATGAGACTTACCTCCAATTAACCCCCAGAATACTGGAAGTGGGGCTGTGCCTAAAAGTGGCAGAGCTTTAGCTTTGAGCAGAAGACTTCAGGTATGGCATCTAGGCCCTGAGTTCTAGCCCCACAACTGAAAAAATTAACTAAGAATAAGAATAAATCCACTAAAATAAAAATAAGTAGCCCTGATATTTGGCCTATTTACACAACACACAAACACACACACACACACACACACAGTAATTTATTTTCTTCATTTCTTTTATTTCTTGCCCTTAGTACCCTCTTTTCAAAATATGGAGTACCCAACCAAAGGGAAGATCTGCCACATATAGAGATGTCAAGAACCTGGATGTGGATGAAGTTCACTTCAAAATCTCTAATATCAGCAGAGTACTTGCCATCCTTTTATATCAAGAGATAAATATGTTTTATAGCTCCAGTTTCATTATTCTGACAACATAGAAATTAATTTATTGATTCTTCTTTCCCCTTAGGTTTCTTGACATTGTACTTCTTTTCGTATGCTTCTTTCAGATCTTGTGACATAGAAACCAGCCTCTCACCTTTCATTTACATGCCCTGTTCTCAAATGACAGCTGTTAAATTGTTGTGCTCCAATTATTGCAGAGATCTCATATGATCTATTTTAATTATGAGTACTACATGAAGATAGTATGTATTTCTTGCTGTAATTCTCTTTTATTCAACTTGTTTACAAGGTTTGATTGCAAAGTCTACTTGCTAAGATCTGCTTTTTGTGATTCCCTTCATTGTCTTTCCTATCTTAGAATCTCTAGACATACAAAATATATAAAATATGTAAGAATTTTGATACCCATGAGAATATCAGATCTTTTCTCCCACAACATTTATTAGTATCAAGGTACTATATGAGGAAAATTCATTTGGCCATATCCATAAAATATGACTTTAATATTGATATCTGATCATTTGAAAAAGGACTAGCACCAGTTCAACAGTGAGGCATTTGAGAAAATACTACCTCTAACAGAATTCTGACTAGCTAAAGGAAAAAGTAGGACAGTTAGATGTAACTAAAGACAAAATATTTTCCTTTTCTATGTTCAAACCTTGATTTAGTATCCAGTAAAATTTTGATTGAAAATATTGTACCATACATTGTCATTTTCTATAATAAATTCTCAGTTGATTGAAAGCATTCTTTAACTCTCCAACTTGTTTTTCCTCTGAAGCAAGTATACACCGGCTCTGTATCTCACATTTGAAGGTACTTATTTAGCTGTAGATATTAAAGAAACAGTTTAAAATCAGAATAGAAAAACAAACTAAAGAATATGACAGAGTAACCAACAATTAGATAGCAGATTCCTTGATATAGTTTGGGGATATAAAAACATTCCGCAATGAAATAATGCAGGTATTTGGCAGTTTGAGGAACTAATCACAGAGAAGAGAATTTTGTAGCTGAGTGGAGGATACAGATGGACATATATGAGAGAAAGTGTTTGAGGTAAGTGGAAACAAGAATTCAGTTAATGATAAGTTTGGTTAGAGAAGATGAGTAGGCATATGTATGCAGAAAACAACAGGCAACACTGATGATCAGGAAAGATAAACAGCAAAAAGAAGAAAATATCAGTCTGACAAAGTAAAGCAAGAGCAGAAAGCAATACTGAAAATTTTTTAAAAAATGGAAAGAACAAATGATGTTCAGGTAATCTAAATTCCAGGTGTAGATTTAGGGTATTGAAGATTTAATGGTAGTGACCTTAAGGTATATATATATATATATATATATATATATATATATATATATATATGAACTTTAGTGGTTATTATGCAAAGTGGTTATGGGATGGAGACAAGTGTATGACTCAAAAGTGAATACTAAAAGACAAATAATGAGCTTCAGATAGGATAGTCTCTGATAAAAGTAAAAATTAGGAGCAAATTACAAAGTAAAATGATAGAAAAGCACAGGTCTTTCTACAATGTGCAACTTAAGAGCTAAATGAAATTTATCTGATTTTCAGATAATGTGAGCAAACAAATGCTGCAACAGTCAAATATTTAAACCAAAAAGAAACAAAACAATGGACTTATAATCAACATGAGTTTTACGGTTTGTCTGTAAAACTTCGATATTTTGCACAAGTAGGTTTTAGACCTGGATATGTTTCCTTTGTACTGAAGACCTGACATAGGAGATGGCTTCAGAGTTCATGCCTTAAGTTCATGGATGATTCCATTATTATCTATATCAGCAGGGACTTTCTAGACTCCTTAGCTGCCAGCTATCTCTATCTAGTGATGCTCCACATAGCTAACTATAATTCAGCAGCTACAGCTTTGCAGTGTATCTCTTATGTTTACTGGATTTCTAGGGTATCACAGACTTTCTATATGAGTCCCACCATCTCTATCCAGATGCCTCCTCTGTCTATCGTTTGGAGAACATTACCAATCCTCCATCTCCCAGTACTGTAACCTACCAAGTTCCTGCAGCCTCTGGTTTCATGGCTGCTGCTAGGTTCTTGTAGTTTTTATTTCCTTCCTCTACTGGCCACTACTCCCTTTTCCTACCCTTGTTTTGTACATTTAAGTTCTATAGTAATGTTGCTATGGTAAAGTTTCCTCTGGGTTGTTAGACCATAGTTGCTATATGTCACTGAGTTCCCAGTCTCAGCTCTGTGTTGCCTGGGATACATTCTTGGTCTGGTAGTAAAGTTCACATGCAACTCTTGTGTGTTTTTCCCATAGCTGATATTGGTGGGACAACCATGTGATTTTACATGTTTTGCTGTATTCTTAATTTCCTGCCTCTAGCCAGGGTACCCAGATACCAACTTGAAAATCTTGGCCTCTATCTTATACCTTCATGGAACCTCTGTAATTCCCAGTCTCCATAGACTCCTACAAGGAGTTTTCTCACTTCAGAAACTTCTTAATTTGTGAACTGGATCCTGCTCATTCACAACATGAAAATGTTTAATAATCTAATTCTGGTATCTATGATGATTTATAAATGTATTTTAAATTACGATACATTGCTAAATGACATTACCAGGAGGCTCCATTTTTCCCAGTGATAAGTGTGCTAAGGTTTTTGTCAAGTACCTCCGCAATTATTTTTTATCTCTACCAGTCCATAAAGCAATAAAATAAAATATATATCTACATCTATGTTTGTCTGTCTGTCTGTCTATCTATCTATCTATCCTGTCATCTTAGTTTTCATTGGGTAACAGTTGTTACTTTTTAAAGCATTTCATTGTTTTAGAATTATAATGTCACAAACAAATTATACTGATTCTTCTAAAATAAAGTATCCAATGTTATCCCTACACAAAAAAACTATATGAAAAATATTGAAATAAAAGCAGGATAATTAAATAAGTTAAAATAGTTAATCATATTTTTACTTTGAAGGATGGTGTTTTTCTATAACCCAAATGGTGTATGCATCACAATATATGTGAGGATTTTATTTACCAGTTTAATCTCTACCATAATTTTGAGTATTTTTCTCTCCTATAATAGGTGTGTCTGTTTCTTGTGAAAAATTTTTGTATGAATGTATATAGTATGAAGAATGTGCATGTGTGCAATTTTTCAAAATTGGTGGAATATCACTATCTTTAAATTGCAGTTTAAATACATAAAACATTTAAATTAAGCTTAAATAAATAAAACTCTTCACTAAATCTCTGCAGAAATTTCTGCATTTATGTTAATTTCTTTAATTTGTTTTCTTTTTAAATCTTAATTGCAAATATTTTATTGTATGAATAATCAGCATTCTAGAAATTTACTAGAGATAATAATAATTGAAAATGCATGGATTACATCACACAGAATGTAGATCTCAGATTCCTTAGTAAATAAGATAACAGGCATAAGCCAATGGCACTTGGGTCAAAATTGATTATTAAAATATGTTGAGTACTTTCCATGCAGAAGGAAAGAAAAGGAAAGAATGAAGGAAGGAAGGGAGGGAGAGAAGGAAGGAGGGAGAGAGGGAGGGAAAGAAAGAAGGTAGAAAGAGAAAAAGGGAAAGAGAGGAAGGAAGAAAGGAACAAAGAAAAGAAACAAATGGTGATTTAAGTTTATTTGATTATTTGTACACTTTCAGATGGTTGGTTATGTGATGGAATCATGGCAGAGTAAACATAGAGCAACACTCATTATTTATCTACTGTAAAATAGAAACAGTATTTTATGTGGCTGGAAATGATCATTGAATTTTGTTAATATTTTAATCAGATTAAGAACAATTTTGATGAATTTATGAGATGAAAATCATGGCATTTAAATATCAAAGTGATTTATTGTAGATGACAAAATATGCCATATGAATATTAAATACTAAATAAAATAATTATCTTTATAACAGAAAAAGTTACATAACTAAGTTATCAAAAGTATAGGTAATTTATTTTACACTCTACTGTTTTTTGCTTTTTTCTTTGGTGGGTCATGAGGTTGAACTGGGCTCTTCAGCTCAAGGCTAGCGCCTTATCCCTGGGCCTGGGCATTGTCACTGAGCTCTCCAGCTCAAGGCTACTGCCCTACCCTTGAGTCAAGCCCTGCTTCCTGTTTTCTAATGGTTAACTGGAGATAAGAGTCTCAGGCCCTTTTGTTTCCAGGCTGGATTTGAACCTTGATCCTCAGATCTCAACCTACTGAGTAACTAGGATTACAGTTGTGAGCCTTCATGCCTGGCTTACACTCTGTTTTTCATAAATTACTGATATACAATGAAAAATTATCCCATTATCTTAATGTGTTTTGCTTAAATATATATGTATATGTTAAATGTCATTATATTAACTCATCAATTATTTTAGATATGTCTTTAAAATGCTTGGAAAACAACTTAGATGTTTCAACAGCTATTGACCAGCCAAGAAATTAATGTTCAACATCTTTAAGTCTACTGGAATTTTTCATTGGTATAATCAGTTTGTTAGCTAAATGGAAATATAACACTATTGACAGAATTATGAGAAAACATGACTAAAAGAAAGGCCCTGTATAATTAAAATATTGCATTATGCCATTTATACAGCATGTGGCCCAAATTAACAGAATTATCTTCTAAGGAACATGCATCTTAATTTTCTAATAAACATGGCTTTAAGGTATTTACATGTACATAAAAGAAAGTAAGCTATGAAAGAATAATATAAAATGTAAATAGAGGGTGTTCCTGAGTGGCTTAAAGATAATCAAATATAATTAGTACTGAAATGCATGTTAGGTCTGCTCTGCTAGGTAGTGTTAATTCTAAACTGCAAGATTCTTCACGTTGTCATTTTTCATGCACAATAAAGGGATTTGAGTGAGTTTTTACAATTAAAATCTGTTATACTAGGCCCTGCTAGTTTATGTCTGTATTCCTGGCTACTCAGGAGGCTGGGATCTATGTATCATGGTTCAGATTTAGCTTCAGCAGGAGAAACTCATTTCCAGTTTCTGTCACCATGTTAATTAACATTCTTCTTGGATGGTTCATCAGTTGTTTGCATTTTATATATGAGTATATTCAACTAATCTAAACTCATGCCAACTCTGTCCATAGTTGTATTCATTTAACAGGTAATTTCATTCAGTGACAATTTGAAGCATCAGTCACATCTTAATGATCCACAAATTAATAAGTTTAGCCTAATGTCAATTCTTAACTCCACACTTATTTCTAGCTTGTCATGTTGGTGGTTGTTTTTTTTTTTTTTTTTTTTGCCTGTACTGAGCTTGAGGTCAGGGCTTGAGCACTGTCCTTGGACTTTCTCAAGGCTAGACCTTTGAGCCTCGGCACCACTTCCAGCTTTTTTCTATGTATGTGGTACTGAGGAATCAAACATGGGTCTTCGTGCATGCTAGGCAAGCACTCTACCACTAGGCTGTACTCCCACCTGGTGCTTCTTTTTTATATGTATAATAAGCACCTCAAATATCTGCACATAAAAAGCTAAACTCCTAATTTACTATCATCATCTAATTTCATCTCTGTGTACCTGGTATTGAAGGTTGTCACAACAAAGTTAATACAAATATGGGAGCTCAAAATCAGAAATTTATTCCACTGTGTTAGCATCTAAATCTATGTATTTATAGAGGTGAACCTTTAAGAAGCTCTGACATAACTACATTCCATGACATTGGACTACTGTTGATCACTTGTAATCATTCTTTACCTCAACTTGTAAATACAGAACTGGTATCTCCACATTCACCTTTATATTACCTGATTCTTGGCAAGCGTGTGTGTGCTTATATTTTTCTTTTCAGGATACTCCAATTCAATTTAGAATGAACTTGAACTCAATGCTAGTATCTCATATAAGTCCTTACTTTAAGGTTTTATAAGGACTTTATTCCTGAATGAAGCCACATTGTAATGTTCTGTGTAGATGTGTAGGTAAAAGTTTAAGGAGATTAGTAATCAACTAATATTCTTTTTTTAATCAATTGGATCACACTTTCAGTTGTAGATTAATCTCTACAACCACATTTTTACTGTTTCCAGCCTCATATATAAATTCAATCCTATAAATCACTTACTAGCTTTATGTTCAAAATTATCTTCAGCATCCAATTACTACTATTCATTTTCATTTTTTACATTTGTTCCAATTATTAATTCAATTTGTATTATTATGAAAGACTCTTAAATATATATTTGCCTTAAGTTCCAACCAAGTTTATTTTTTATTTCCCTTATTCTGGCACAGACACAAAAATTACCACACAGTTCCTCAAACAAAGCAAACATCATTCAATTGCAAGTATTTTTTTACTTATGCTTTCAACTTGAGAAAAGAATTTTCCTTATGTACTCAATTTAAATCACACTTTCCTTATTTCCTACATCTATATAAAATATACCATATTAGAGCCTATCCCTGATCACATGAAATAAAAATGACAATAATTCTTCAACTATCTATATTGTCCTCAACTTCACTGCTCATACAAGCAACCAGATCTTATATACTGGTTTAATTAACTAATTAATTGTCTTTCTTGTCCAGTGGAAATCAATGATATTTAGGGTAAGGAAACTTTACTACTAGGTTGATATCACTCACATTGTAGATGATCAAATAACATGTTTTGAATTAATGAATTCTTAGTTGGTGAATTATTTGAAATTTTTACTTTTAAATCCTTCAACTTTTAATAAAAATTCTGACTCGTAAAGTGATTATATTATGCTTATTAAACTTTAGCTCTTTCAAAAATGAGGAAATTTGCTTTTATCACCAGCTTTGGTACCCTGATAATTCTCTAATAGTACAGTAGTTCCTGAAATAAGTATTAGCTTTGTTTTTAATATTAGGTGATAGAAAGTCTTAACTATTGCAAAAGGATTACAACTTTTTCAAATAGTAAAAAAAGTGATGTATGGTATTTATTAAAATAGAATGGTTATTCTCTTCAATCTTAGTTCATCATTAGTAATACACAGTATATAGTTCTAGTGCATATTTTATTGCACAAAGCATTTCAATACAATGAATATCATGACTAAAAATATTGAAATTCCAGTTACAGCACAAAGATATTTGACCTGATGTCAAAGGGTATTTGAATACATAATTCATCCCATCTGTTCTTCCCCCAATATAGCCAGCTATAGTGGCTTAAGAGAGAGGAAAAGGGGAAAAGCTTAGCAATTTCTACCTCTGTTTTGAATAGCATAAGCATCTGCTTTCTTGTCAGGATATTCCTCCTTGAGCACTAAAGTACAATGGAAGTTGCCACTGAATTTTCTTCTCTCAATGGCTCATAATTAAGATATTTAAACATATAAGCAATGTGCCATGTTCTATCTGAGCATCATGTTTGTGAAACATCCAGTGATGTATGTTGCCAGAGTTTATTAGAAGGTGGTACACCTTAAGAATGAAGATGTTTTTCATCTAAAATGTCAAAGTAAATTGAAGAAAAATTTGACAAGAACCATATACAGTGGATTTATGCTACAACCATTTCTGAATAGCTATATTGAAGAAAAATAACAAATAATTTTCATTATATATGCAGTAAATCCTGAACTTGAGGATTAATACCTCTCCTATTTTATACTTCTTTAGGATTTCAAATACATATGAGTATAGTAGGAGTAAAACAATCTATATTAGATTAATCATGCAACAATTTAAAATTTTCATTTAGAAATCTGTGCGAGTGATTTTGAATTTTTGCAAATGATATAGCTCAAACAATATAATTTTGAAGACTTAATTAATATATATATTCAAAAAAGCTATTTCAAAATATTCTTACCAACATTTGTAAACTCAATCAACAGGATCTTAATATATTTTCAATCCCCTTAATTCAATTCAATTCTGATTCTTTTATTATAGCTGATTTTTAACCTATCTTTACTGCCACAGTATTCAATGTGACATTTGCATATATTCATTTTGTTTACATTTGCATTTCTGTTAGTCTTTTGTGTACCTTCTCTCTTTTGATAGTTTTTCATAGCTTATATTAGTCTGTTTCAAAACATTTATGCAGCATGTTGTGTTCACACTACCTTCTTATTGCTTCCATTTCATAAGAGTGAGGCTGATGGTTCCTTCCCACATAGAAATGCTTTACATCTTCTTTCTGTTACATTAATTTTTGTTTCGTCTAGATTCACAGTTGAAAGCATACATATTTGATTGTCTGAATCTGGCTTTCCTTAAGAGGATGGTCTTTATTTTCCTGTGTAATTGTTCTTTTTTTTTGTTCATTCCTCCAACAGTATATGAACACCTAGCATGATTTCTTAGGCTAAAGAGAAGAGTGCTGCAGTAAACACATATGTGAGTGTGTGAGTTCTTCCATTGTATATTGGTTGACATTCATTCCTGTGATGTACTCTAATTTTACTTTTGAGTAGCCTCTGTATTGATTTCCATAATGGCTTCCCTAATTTAAACTCCCATTGATAGTTTGTAAGAGTTTATTTATCCCATATCCTAACCAGTGTTGGCTGCTGTTTATTTTAACTGACTGCAAATACTGTTGGAAGTCATAATTTGTCTTGCTCTTAGTTTTAATTTAAGTTTTATTGTGGTTTGATAAAGCATGTAAAGGTCTTTTTTTATTTATTTTTTCTGTTTTTTTTTTCAGTACTGAGGCTTAAAATACTGGTCTTCTTTACCTTTTTTATTCATAGCTGTTGTGCTACCAACAAATTCACTACACACAAATTCAGCCTCAGAAGTTCACTGCTTGTACAAGTTTCAAACTTCAATCTAAGACCTCAGTCACCTAAGTAAGTACAATTATAGGCAAGGAGCCATCAATACCCAGCATGAAGTTATAGCTCTATTTTTGTATTTGTGAAGATTCGATTATTTTGTATGTTTCATATTAGGTCCTATTTCCTGGATATAGAGTGAACTGATTCTGCAGGTATATGCATTAACCACTAGAAAACAAGAAATGGCATTGTGGCTCAAGGGGTAGGGCAGTATTTAATCTGACTTTATCATTTTTGGAATCTAGGATCTTATTCATGCTGTCAAACAACTTGCAATATTCTGTTTTACAAAAAAAATCCCCAAAGGGAATTTTATTGTTTTATTAATGTGCATGTAAAAACTCTTCCAAAAATAATGAATCCATCAACACGTTTCAAAAAGTCACTACCAATTTTTACATAGAACTGATAGCAGCATTCCATTTCAAGTACTTAAATATGTATTCATTTGTGTCTCTGTTAACAAAGTATAATACCACAGATTGTGTAGGTCAAGCAATCTAAATCTATTTGCTTGCTGAACTGAAGATTAGAAGTTCAAGATTATTTCTGCCAAGGTCTCTACCTGACTTGTAGGTAAAGTGTTTATCCTTGGTTTACACAGGCTATTATTTTGTGCATCTGTGAATAAAGACAAAAAGATTAAGCATAGAGCTACCCTAAGACCCAGCAATTCCACTCCTTCGCATTTACCCAAACATCCAGAAACAAGGACACACTAAAGCTACTAGCACACCGATGTTCATTGCAGCACTATTTACCATAGCGAAGATATGGAACCAAACTAGATGTCACTCATTAGATGATTGGATCACGAAGATGTGATATTTATACACAAAAAATTCTTCCTTGCAATCAGAAAGAATGACATTGCCCCATTCCTAGGGAAATGGAAAGACTTGGAAAAAATCATATTAAGCGAAGTAAGTCAGACCCAAAGGAACATAGGCTCAATGGTTTCCCTCATTTGTAATAATTAGTACACATCTAAGACTCTCTTAACAGAGGATTACAATAGCACAAAACCTAGATACATAAGGTCATATAGGATGAGGCTAAATGAAAGGATCTCCAGGATATGGAAACAGAAGCTTTATCTTGTGTGATTGTTGCTCTTAATATACTATGTTGTTTCTCTTCTCTTTTGTTGCCCTTTGGTTAATCTCATATTTTTACAGTATCTGATTTTGTTACCTGCTATATTATATATATATATATGTTTACTTGTTTATTTGAAATAGGAAAGGGAAGGGGGGAAAATAAGATGATTGGGAGGGGATGGGGAGAGGAAAATGGGGACAAAAACCTGAGAAGTGGCATCAGTGTGTGAGAAGTAATGCACCTACTCTCTGGGCAATAAAACTATAATGCCTCTATACATTACAATAGAAAAAATGCATTCTCTTAAAATAACATGAGTCATATTAGACTGCAGCCCTACTCTCTTGATCTTGTTTGACATTGATAGACTGTAAGTTTTCTTTCTTTTCCTTTCAGTCACATTGTGGATTATTATTTCAACATATGAATCCTGAGATCATACTCTTCATCCATAGGAATGTAGATAAGTATATCTTATTTTGATCAGCATTATTCTGTGTGCAGAATTAACCATATTTATAGTATTCCTAAAGGGCAATTTAATCAATTTTGAAAATACTGAAGTCTGTTTTGTAAAGAATCATCACAAGTAATATTTAGACTGTTTTTATTTATATTACATGTCTTTTGTGCACACATTTTTCCCTTTATTTCTGACACATTTCTACCCTAAGTACTTCAAATCACATTCTTGTGGAGATAGGTATTGAATGATAAAAGTGAATGAGTATGTCCGTGTGCATCATGAAAATGAAATATGCTGCACATAATCTTTCAGTTGCTTACAATTTTCATCTTATTTCTGCCAGTATTCATTATTTCATTGCTTTTCCATTACCAAATTTATCTCTTAATTTGCCTGCAATTCAATGTCAGAACAATCTACAATACCACATTTATCTCTATATGTATTTCCTGAAAATTTATTTTTCAGTTAGTTATTCATTCACTTATGCTGGGTCAACTGTTGGCATAAGTCTATTAAATATTTTCTTGGATCATAGCAAAGCAGATTGTTGTAAATAGATGGTTCTATTGGATATAGAAAGGAGGAGCCCATAGAATGAATAATAACTTATAGAAAATTTGGCTTCTATTTATTGTTCCCTCAATGAGGAAATATTTTCAGATTTACTCTGAATAAACAAAGATTACTCTCATGTTAGTTGATTAAATTGACCTTTGCTTATCTAGATTAAAATTATTTTTATAATTTGTTACATAATTATTAGTTTTCTTCCCTGTATAGCCTTACTCTACACTTTTAAACCCAGAGATATACATTCTTTGCTTAAAAAAGAGAATTAAGTACACATTGATTATAAATTTAGTAAGATAGTTACAGAAAGAGAATGGGGGAAAAATCAACAAATGTCTTTGTGGAATGCATAACACCAAGGTTAAGGGTTATTTTCTGCCAAGGTAAGATTCATTTTATTTTATGATTTATCCTAACTAAAATACTATACAAGTATTTAATCTTTATTCATAATGAAATAAGTGATTATTCTTGCATTGATAGTTATATATTCACAATATCATTTCAAGAATATTTCATGTTATATCAGGAAGTCAAACTATTTTTGCCATGTAACATTTGTACAAAATCAAACAATATTGTACTCACAACAAAGATAAACACACACATGCACAACACATATCAGTATTTTCAGATTGCATAGATAACCATGAATTTCAGATTTCAGGAACATATGCTTATTTATTTATACTGACCTAAATTTGGAGAGAATTTCATATTTTAGTGTGACATAATTAAATAAAGTTGGAATAATTAATGTATTTTAATTCATACTATTAAGATATTTTTCCTATAAACTCTATTTAGAAACATGCTGGTCTTGCTAGAATATATTCACAACTTATATTCACACCATAAAAAAGTAGAAAATTATACACAGAAATCATTAGCGGACTTTGGACAAGAAGGGGCACCATATTTTACTCCTTGAGATACAGAAAGGAGGTAAACTCCTTACTTATCCTGGCTTTATGCCTAGAAATGACTTTATAAGTTCAATGTCAAAAAGAGCTACATAGTCTCACTAACTTTGAAGATTTAATTTGCATTTTGGGAGTGTCAGGCAGCTTTAGGAGTAGGCTTGAGTTTTAGCAAGAAAATAAACACAGAAAACTCTCCAGAGATATGGATAGGATAAATGAAATTGTAGGCTGAGCTGTTCCCACAGTTCAGACTGCTTGGAATTCGATTCAAGAGTTGAACAGCCAAGACAGAGTTCCTAGGAATAACTGGGAAATTCAGTAATATCCCCTAAAGAAGCACATAAATATATATGAAATATCTCTGAAGATACATCCATTTTAATCCTGTGCTAGCAAAGTTTCAAAGAATATCTCAAAGGAGTCAAAGTGATCTGCAAAAATGAATTTTATAATGAAAATGTTATTTAAATATGCAAGCATTAAACACATATTTCAGAATTTTTCTCAACATATGGTCAATTTCTAAACATGTCAAAATGTATACATTTGTATGTAAAAGTTTTTATACTATTATCTTTATGTATAGGTATACAATGGTGTTTGCATTCCACAAATCAGTTGGTAAATTTGATTCTTTCCATTTCCATTTCTCTCTTCACTTTCAACCCCACCTACATCTACATCTTCAAGTTGTCTGATTTCATTTTCCCATATGTATATTGAATACAATAAGTATAATGTGTTAGTGTTCCTTTAACCCTAGTGTCCTGTCATCATTTGTTGCTATTCATATTCTCAGTCAAGGCCATGATCAAGATTAAGTCTTGTCTTGATTTGAATTTCATTTGTAGCCAGAGATTTGGAATAATTTTTCATGTGTCCAGTTTTACTTCTTTATCTCAGAAGCCTACATTTTCTCATTTCACCCATTTATTAACTGGTTTATTGGTGCTTTGAGTGTTTACTTTATGGAGTTCTGCATATATTCTGAATATTGGGCCACTGGTTGATATATAGCTGACAAAGACTTTCTTCTGTTGTATAGGTATTTCTTCTAAATTTCTATGACTATTACTGTTCCAAAGTTTTAGCTGTATGTGGTCTTATTTATCAATTCTCCTATTTGCTGAGTCCATAGAATTTTGCTCAGAGAGTTCCTGTTTATTCCAGCAAGTGCTAATGTGTTTTTATTTTTCTCCTTCTGGTAATTTCAAAGTTTCATGTTATTCACTGTGATTTTTTACTTTACTTGACTTGATATCAGTTCCAGATGACATATAAATTAGGTTCAGTTTCATTCTTCTGCATATGGATTTTTTGTTTTCCCACACTTTGTTATTATTATTATTATTTGTATTTTTATTAACATAGTTTTTGCTCCTTTTTCAAATACTGAATGATTATATGTATATGGGTTTATTTCTGATCCATTTATCTTCAAGAATGATATTTTACCAATGCAGTTTTTTTTGTTCTTACTGTGTCTGTAGTTTTGGTTTCTGTGTCTCTATCAGTTTTGTTACTGTCTGTAGTTTTTTCTTAATGTGTCTCTGTAGTTTGTTAGTCTGTCTCTAGTTTTTGTTACTATTTCTCTGTAGTTTTTTTTTTTCTTTTTCTTTTTGCCAGTCCTGGGCTTGACTTCAGCCGAGCACTATCCTTGGACCTTCTGAAGTCTAGAGCTCTACCAGTTGAGCCTCAGCACCACTTGTGGCATTTTTCTGTGTATGTGGTACTGTAGAATTGAACCCGGTCGTGGAGCATGCTAGGCAAACATTACACCACTAGGCCAAACCCCTTCCCAGCTCTGTAGTTTTTGTTACTTTGTCTTTGTAGGTTTTTGTTACTGTGTCTCTACAGGTTTTTGTTGTGCTTCTGTAGTTTTTGTTACTGTGTCTCTGGATAACTCCACAACTACTCATTTTTGTCAATATTGCATTGGTTATCAGGGCTTTCTTTTGGTCTAGATGATTTTTCAGATTTTTATCTCTAGCTTGATGAATAATCATATTTGGATTGTGAATTAATTTAAATTGTCGATCAGATTTGGTGTTAAAACTTAGTAGTCTGTAACAGTAATAAAATACCTGAGAACACAAACTCTTGGGTTTATTTTGGTTCCCAGGTTTCCGTCAATAATCACATGTGGCTCACATGTGAAGGGCAGAGTACCATAGCAGGGAGACTGTAGTAAAATGAAATGGCTCAAATTGTGACACGTAGCAGGCAAGTGAGTCAAGAAAGAACAGAGATCATATGTTCCCATACAAAAACCTAGGTTTTACTCCTTTCACCAGTCCCCACCTTCCTGTTTCCACTATCTCCCATGGTATCCATTATGAATGTTACTATATTAATCAAATTATTATGTAAGACTCTTCATGATCCAAACTCTCCTCAGAAAACCATCCTCATGACAAAACACTCTGTGCTTAAGGCCTTGGAGGACATTTCATGTAAACCACACAACTCTCATGTTCCTTACTTTCTTGTCTTTTCTCATCTCACACTGTGTGTGTGTGTGTGTGTTTGTCTGTGTGTGTGTGTATCTGTGCATATATTTTTTAATTAACTGAAAATCTGCTTTATACTCTGAACCAAGCAATTAAAGGTGAGTTTATACTTGAAAACCCTATTACCAAACTTTAAAAACATGGAGGTACACAAGGTATTACTTAAAAATGCACCAAAAATAACAACAGTCTAGTGGGTAATTTGCACAGACAAAATTAGTCAAGTCAGTGAAGAAAAGATTTTAATAAAAACTCCATAAATACTATATGTGGCCTATTAGTGATTTCCACTTGTACTACCAAAAAATAAAACAACAATACATTTCGTTTTTTTCTTCTTAGAGTTACTAACCAAATACAATGTATATTCTGATTACAGAGATTTCTCTAGCTTTTTTTCTTTCCTTACATGTTAACCTATAAAAAATGGCAACACTCTTTTGAAGGTATCTTCAAAAAAGGATGATTATTTTGTTTCTGCTGGTTAGATCATGGAGGGTGGCAGAAGATGAGAACTAGTAATATAGTTTCTGAACATAAATGGCTTAAGTAAATGCAAGTCTATATGTTATGCCTGTTTATGATAAAACAGATTTACCTCCCTGTTTATCAGTTATCTCATTTACAAAACAGACATGAAGCCAACTACCTAACTGATAGAGTTAATCCTAAACATTAAGTAAGCTAACAGTTGTAAAATGGAGCAGAATCCATTTTGCCATTTTGCTTTTATGTATATCTGTGCTTATCTATAACTATTGAAAATGAGAGAAAAATATGGAGAGGTGGAAATTTTTGGAAATGATACAGACAGAAAATGTCAGAAAACCAAAAGAGATAATATGGAAACAAAAAATGACATAAATTGAAATATTGAAAGTAAATTCCTTCATGAAGCTCATTAATAATAATTAAAAATACATACATACAAAAACAGAGAAGATGAAAGAAGCATTCATTAACATTTTTACCCATAGAAGAATTGATCCAAATTCACTTGGAATGAGGGATTTGTCTCTCAAACTATTTCTTGTTCACAAATTAAAGCTAAATCTCAATGATTTGTCTTTGATTTATCTTATATATTATACACAGAGAATTCTAAGTTAGAATCTGGGAATGTATCAACAATAAAATGGCCTATTAGGTCCTAATAGTTCTTATGTTTCACAGTCCGTTCTTCAGTATATTGGCCCAATGAGATGTATTAGATACATTGTGGTCAAAATGCTTAGGAAGCGTTGTTAAAACTTTTTACCATATTTTGTTTTACTATATTTTGTAACACCTATTCAGAGATCAATAATATGAAAAATTCATATGTTAGGATTGATAGGCCTATCATAAACAGGTACATGTTATAACAATAAGTCCTTTGTGTTTTGATCAAGAACCTGCTTGAAAATGTGTGTATGATATGGACTACTTCTATGGAACATCATTCAGAAAATTGTGCTACTTTAAATGAATTATCCAAGGATTTACTAGGTGTGGAATCAAGTCTATAATCATCTACATCAAACACTCACATCCAAATCTGCCCATTTTTTCTTTTTTTATATTTTTAATTGTAATTATTAGAAGGGTTACATTATATTCACCAGATAGAAGGTGCATTACTTCACAAACATTGATATTCTTTCTCATGTCTTGGTCCCCATTTCCCTCTCCCAACCCCTGCCCTTCATCTTGTTTTCCCTCCTTCCCTATCTATTTCAAATAACCAAATACACATATGCACAATATATCAGTTAACAAAGTAAAATACTGGTAACAAAATGAGATAACCAAGGGACAGCAAAAGAGATGAGAGATATCATAGTACATTAAGGACAACAATCACTCATTATGTGGCTTTTGTTTCTATATCCTGGAGGTACTTTCATTTACTGTCATACTATATGGCCTTATGTATCTAGGTTTTGTCCTATTGTAAATCTCTGCTAGAAGTCCAAGGTTTCTACTGGTTATTACAAATTGTGGAAACCATTGAGCCTATATTCCTTTCAGTCTGGCTTACTTCACTTAATATGAATTTTTCTAAGTCCTTCCATTTCCTTACAAATGGGGCAATGTCATTCTTTCTGACAGCAGCATAAAATTCCATTGTGTATAAATTTCACATCTTGTTGATCCACTCCACTCATCAATTGAGGGACATCTGGGTTGGTTCCCTATCTTTTTTATGGTAAATAGTGCTTCAATGAACATCATTGTGCTAGTGGATTTAGTATGTCTTTGTTTCTGAACGAGTGGGTAAATGCCAAGTAGTGGAATTGCTGGTTCATAGGGGAGCTCTATGAAAAACTGCCCATTTTTCTTTACATACATACAAACACATGTGCATACGTATAAAACACATTTTTCATCATTACAATATAGTTTTATCTTGTGAATAGGTTCAGTTTCTCCCACAGAACATTTCTCCATCAAGTAACAGTGGTAAGTAAAATTATATAATTAATTATGCAGGCCTAGAAACAAACATTAAACAGCATATAAAAGAAAACTAAACTTAGTTTACCTATATTTTCTTTTTTTTTTTTTTTGCCAGTCCTGAGCTTGAGTTCAGGGTCTGAGCACTGTCCTTGGACTTTCTCAGGCTAGAGCTCTACCACTTGAGCCTCAGCACCACTTCCAGCTTTTTCTATGTATGTGGTACCGAGGAATCGAACCTGGGTCTTCATGCATGCTAGGCAAACACTTTAACCACTAGGCCAAACTCCCGGCCCTACCTATATTTTCATATATTGAGATTTAAAGATGACCTGAAACCAGAATCTCTGTATATTAAAAAGAATGTTCAGGGTGGTGCCTTTGTACTCCATCTTTGTGGTACAGACTGTATTTTGCTCAGGATAGTATTAACACATTTTTAAAAGATCTGACATATCAATCATATATTTTAAAGCTAAGAGAAATTCTCAACCATTTAATCAACTTTTCCTTGGCAGATTATATTGAAATTCCTCATAATCACATCATGTTATTTGAATTGGAATTCACCAATATTTTTGTTAAATATGGCATTAAACTAAAAGCTGAATAAAAGTTTATTAAAAGAAAACAAAGAAACTATAGGCTGGGTGTGGTGACTCACGCCTGTAATCTTAATTAATCAGTAGGCTGAGATCTAAGGATCAAGGTCTATGCCTGACTGGGCACAAAAGGACCTAAGATGCTTATCTCTAATTAACCCCTAGAAAATGGAAGTGGGGATTGGCTCAAAGTAGGGCAGTATCCTTGAGCTGAATAGCTCTGGGACAGTGCCTAGGCCAAGTTCAAGCCCCAAGCCCCACCAAAAAATAAATAAAATGAATGTCAACAAACTATAATCATTCTATATTATATCTGTTATAACAAAATGTTTAACATTCATTCAAACAAATATTTTATACAATGCACAGAAATGACAGTTAAATATTTGTTAAGTAATAGATAATGTAACTAGTATTTTATCTCTTTTTTTTTTGAAATCAGAAATTCTCACAAAGTTATGCTGTATTGTGGGGTGAAGATGTTTTTCAGAATTGTAAACCAATTTCCAAAACAGTGGAAAACAATATTTGTCCCAAATGTTATAAATATGGTATAATTTAAATGCTATTATAAAATAATAGAACATAGTGCATTTCTTTTTAAAAGATGCGAAATCGTAGTAATAATGATTAATAGAAAAGTTTACCTCTGTAGTCTAGTTATTTGATTTATTATTGAAAAAAATTAAGTCTGTGGTTGATTTCCTATTAAAGGTAAGTGCAATAATGATAGAGATTTGTAAAGGGGTAATGAAAAACAAAGTGCCATTTCATATTATTTTTAAGAAATTATTTTTCTGATTTATGTGATTATTTGACTATCCAGAGAAAGAAAATAGATGTTTCTTGCTTACTATGAATTATAATTTCTTAAAATCTACACACTATTGTGCATCTGGAACATATAAGGTAACAATGAATGGTAATTATTTTTTCAGCTTATGTATGAATAACATTCAAGCTGTGATCCTTTGAAAAGCAATAGTATTCATATTCACTACTGTGTCAAGCATGAGGATTTATGAGTAGGACATAGTTTATCAAATAAAAGAAATTGTAACAGCAGAAGCACGTAACAAATGCTAATCTGGGAAGAGGAGATTTTTTTAGGAAGTGCCTTTTAAAAGCACATACTTAAAATGAGCCTGCTATTCTATAATTTAAATTTAGATAATGGATGTTATCACAAAGAGAAAATAATCTAATATTGTTCAACTCTATAATTTATTACCTATAAAAATAACATTTATGTGTTACTTCATGAAGCAAATTAAAAATAATCTTTTGTCATAAATTCTTCACAAAACTGGAACGTTAATCTGGTATTTATGGTTTTATTTTTTCTCTCACTCTATATATATATATTATATATATATATATATTATGGCAAATCACTTATGTGATCTTAACACAATACCTGCAACATAATATGAAATAAAACACATTTTTCAAAGAGACTAATAATTCTTAATTGACATTAATTTTCATCATTAATTTTGTTCAGTCTGTATATAATTTTGTTGAATCTATATATAGCACTTATAAAAGAGTATTTGATTTTCAAAAATTAAAAAATGAGAAAGAAATGAAAACGTGAAGGAATATAGGGAGGGTGTGGGAAGGAACAAAGAAATATATATATCAGTGGAAGTGTGTATTTTTTTCTTTTTTTTTCCTTTTTCTTGTCATTCATGGGCTTGAACTGGGGCTGTTTCTGAGCACTTCAGCTCAAGGCTGGCACTCTAGCTCTTATGCCAGTACCACTTCTGATTTTTTTGGTGGTTTATTGGAAAGAAATGTCAGGTGTCTGGGTTGGCAGATCTCAGCCTCCTGAGTAGCTAGGATTACAGATGTGAGCCTGGGTGGAAATTTGTCTTTATTGTTTTTAAACAATTACCAAACTACAAAAGTAAAATTTATTAATATTTTAAATACAGTCTATGTACTGTTAGTGGTAATTATTATTATTTATTTTAATAAGTAGTATTTCATGTTCATTATCTTTTATTCGTACAATCTTTTTCATCTACATTTATTTATATTTAAATCTCAAGTTTTACTGTGTTTATTGTATTTCATCTTATTGTTTGCCTATTGTGGGTCTTAATCTCAGGATCTGGGCTCTGTCCCTGAGTTATTTTGCTCAAGAGGAATACTCTAGTATTTTGAAGCAAAGTGCCACTTTCCATTTTCTGGTGTTTAATTGGAGCTAGAAGCCTCATAGACTTTCTTGCCTGTGATGGCTTTGAACAGAGATCCTTTGATCTCAGTCTCCTTTGGCTAACATTACAGACTTGATCCATAACAGAACAATTGGTTGTTTTTATTGATATGTAGTTTGGTTTACCAAAAGAAAGTGTTATATCAAAAATAATTGTTGTTTGTGTTTATTCTTCTTATTTAACACATTAATAATGTCTTGTTATTTTTAAGGGGTTAAAATCCATGCTGTTTTATATGTATCCTTTGTCTATTAGATTCATTCATTTACCTATCTTGATTTCCAAACTCCATGGCAATGATAATCTTTCTAGTTATAACTCTGACTTACAGTAAATCGTTAATTTACTGAATTTTCACTTATAAAAAAGCATAATTTTTTAAGGACTAGAACTCAGATGTTCAATATAGCAATAGAAGGGGTTGTATATTGAATATTTACTAAAGACCTATCATTTTTCAGGGTCTCTAATGAAAAAGTAGACTATGACAAAGTCCTGGATATCGAGTTTGCATGCATGTGCATAAGAACAAAAACAGTACATATATGAATTATAAGAAAATAGTTTGTGGGGCCGGGAGTTTGGCCTAGTGGTAGAGTGCTTGCCTAGCATGCACGAAGACCCGGGTTTGATTCCTCGGTACCACATACATAGAAAAAAGCTGGAAGTGGTGCTGAGGCTCAAGTGGTAGAGCTCTAGCCTTGAGAAAGTCCAAGGACAGTGCTCAGGCCCTGAGCTCAAGCCCAGGACTGGCAAAAAAAAAAAAGAAAAAGAAAATAGTTTGTGTTATGTGAGCATAAGATATAGGTGGACATAGTAGTTGGATGTTTCAGATATAACTATGCTTGTCTAAGGTTTTGTGTGGAGAATGTGAGCTTTGAGCTTTGATGTCTGAAGTGCTCTATTAAATGAGATGTATTGCAACTGAATGAACAACTGCTTTGCAGTTGCACAGGATCCAGCACTTATATTTCTGTTAATTCAGTAAATACTTTATCAGACTTGTAAAACAGGTCTAAAACTATATCAACTGTGAGCTCCTTCTGTTTTTCCAACTCCTTCAAAGAATTTTAAAGAGCATTTCCATGAGAGCAAATTTAGTATAATATTGCTGACATGGTCTTTTCTTTACCCACTAAATCTCCCATGTCAATAATAGTACTTTTTTGTTTATGTGAAAAAGAACATTTAGCAAAGGTGAGCAAGTGTATCTGAGAGAGCCATTTTTCATCTTCCCACATGCCTTTTTATGCCCTTCGTCTTAATATGCTAAGACACTTCCATATAGTTAAAGGGAAAAATATTCTTCAAAGTCCATGTTAGGGCTCCTTTTTAAAACATACATTTTTGGATGTGTGTGTCTTTCTACATCTTTTATTGACACTTAATTTTGAATGAAACTTAAATATTACCTTCTTCCTGTGATCGCAAATGCCATGTTTAGAACTGACATAACCTTATTAATTAGGCAAAATGTTGACTCAAAAGATTCTAGGTAGGCATTAACATTGAAATTCTAAACTGAAGGTGATAAGCAATAATTTAACAAAACATAAATTTTAGAAGTGAGGTCTGCTATATTATGCACTCAAACTCATATAAACAGTTCTTCCTGTCTGCTTCTCAAAGCAAAAGGTTTAATCTGAGCGACAACACCTGCAAGGAAATCACAGAAAATGTCAAATATTGGCAACCATGCTGAAAACTCCACCACTCCAAAATGTGAGAAGATGTCATATGCTGAGAGATAACACATATGAATTTGTGAAATTGCCTACCCAGTATGAATGATAGGCGCTAAGCTAATGAGGTATACTTTGCTAGATTCTTCTTCTGTTGTGCTTACAACACTAATAATAAGCCAGAACCCTCCCATTAATACCATCTATTAAATATCTATGCATATGCTAAATAAGAATATTTTAGTTCAAAAGATATAAATTCCAAATCTGCATTTTTGTTTTTGAAGGCAACTCAGTTCAGAAGCTAAATGTTCCTCAAATGGAGAGAGACAGCTGGCACAGATGTCACAGAATCTGCTCAGTGTTACTCATAGCTGAAGTTTACAGCTAGCTTTCTTTCCTTGGAGGCTCAGTGAAAGGTAATGACTGGTCACCTTGAAGGAAAGATGACACATTCAGTAATTAATTGGCGAATAGACTCTGTGTGTCTAGTACCGCAAAAGCCACCCGCTGTAGATATAACGTCAACACTTCTGGAATGGTAATAGGTTTACATGTGACTTGACTAAGGGGAGCAGAGAGAAGAAATATTGTGAAAATCACTTCACATATCTTCCCATGACACCTTAAAATATGGAGCAACACATATGTCATTAGGACCAAATCTCAGCTCCTGTGGAAAAAGGCTTGCTACACCAAGGTATGTGATAATTGTTTAGGATATATACCTTGGTAAAAAAAATAAGGCATATTTGCCATCTAGATGAAAAAAACCAGACACCTCACAAATATTATGCTTTTACTTTGGTCCACCATAGAATTAAGTTCATATATTAATGGAAACTCTCATATAGGCAGAATTTGCCTGAGAGTTTTGGAAGTCATCCATATATAAAATAAAAAATAACACAATACATGTTGCATTCCCAAATTTGCAGTGTTCAAACACATAATAATGCTCAACATCAAAAATTATTAGGGAGATTAAAATCCCAGTGTGATATACCCTCATAGATATGTGAATAGTTGCTACTGAAGAGATGAAAGGCAAAAAGAAATGTACTATATATTTTTGGTGGGGAAGACATTTTTACCACTCTTATGGAAATAGCATAGAACACCCCCCTCCACACATAAACACACACACACACATACACACAGACACACACATAACACACACACACACACACAGAGCACATACTCACACACCCTAAAATAACCATACAAACAGAAAAACTAAATATGAAACTACCAGAAATTAAGCCCATCTACTATTGGGTATTCATTCAGATTATTAGTAATCTTAAAGGATTCATGTATGGACATAGTCATTACAATTGCTGCACGAGTCACAAAAGCCAAGTCATGGAAGTAGTCTAAGTGTCTTCTGTGGATGAGTGGATTAATAATCTGGGAGGCTAGGAGAGTGGCCTAGTGGTAGAGTGCTTGCCTAGCATGTACGAAGCCCTGGCTTCAGTTTCTTGGTAGCCCATACATAGAAACAGCCAGAAGTGGTGCTGTGGCTTTAGTAGTAGACTACTAACCTGTAGAAAGCTGAAGGACAATGCCAGCCCCTGAGTTCAAATCCCAGGACTGGCAAAAAGAAAACAGAAAAAAAATGTGTGATAGTTGTGCACATTTCAACTATAATGGAGATTTCTCTGTTATTTTTGACACCATGATGAAAATATGGGACAGTATGAAATTATAACAAATACCCAAAGGCAAATACTTCATGTTTTTCCTTCTCTGTCATTTCTAAAACAATAGATTTTCATACTGGATGAGGGCAGAATGGTGTTACTAGGGACTAGAGGATGATAGGAACAGAGAGATCATAGCCATAGGAAAAAATACAAACCCACTTAATAGAAGAAATGTTTGATCATTTTTGCATCGATTGCAGACTATGAATTTGCCATACATGTAATTGCCACTAAGGTAATGAATCCTAGCCAAGCTTCAGTGATTCACATTAATAATCCTAACCTCTTAGCTACTTAAAACCTAGGATCATGCTTCAAAGCCAACCTGGAAAGAAAAGTCCAAGAGACTCCATCTTTAATTAACCAGCAAAAATGTAGAACTGGAGTATAACTCAAGTGATACAGTGAAAAATTACACAGGAATGGAAAAATAATCTTAATATTTTCCTCGGGAAAAGACAAATATTTGAAGTGATGGATAGGTTCAGCAGATAAAGTCATCATCTCATACGCATTCAAAATGTGTAACATCACTTTGTAACCTGTGAGTACATACTTCATATTATATCACGTAGTAAGAAAAGTCATAGAATAAAAATAAATATCATTCTGAATATACAGATGTATCATTGATGTTATGTAAATAATTGATATTTTAATTAGCACTACTTGTTACTTTTTAAATTAAATTTGTATACAATAGAGCTGTCATCGGTATACACTATTTTCTTATTGATATAGGTAGCATTGTGCCTTTTTCTTTCTTTATACACGTTTCTTTCCTTATCCAATACACTCATACATATTGTACATGTTTTTTACTTATTTGCATTAACTTTTGTTAAAAACAAAGGAATTTCAATTCATCTTCTGTAACTTAAATGGAAACAGAATTGAGTTTGTATTTTATTTTATTTACTACTCAAGACTTTTTTTTTTGCCAGTCCTGGGCTTGAGTTCAGGGCCTGAGCACTGTCCTTGGACTTTCTCAAGGCTAGAGCTCTACCACTTGAGCCTCAGCACCATTTCTGGCTCTTTTCTATGTATGTGGTGCCGAGGACTCGAACCCGGTCTTCATGCATGCTAGGCAAGCACTTTAACCACTAGGCCAAACTCCCGGCCCCTCAAGACTTTTTTGAACTTGGGAGCTTTTTTTTCTCTTTTTAAATTGTTTTTATAATGGTGATGCACAGAAATGTTATAGCTACATAAGTCAGTTAAAGAGTACATCTATTTTTGGACACCCCTCCTTTTCTCTCTTCCAGTTTTCTTTCCTCTCCAGTCCCACCTACAAGTTGTATAGTAAATTTTAAAGATAGTATCCAATAAGTACTACTGGTACATTGATTCACCCTGTTCAATTATTTTTATACTAACATCTATGAGCTGCATTAACACTCTGACAATATTACCTCATTTATTCTAAGATGGTCAATTTCTACACAGGAGATAACTCTGATTTCATGGAACTATAACATTCGAAACAGTAAGTGGTCATGCTTTGAAAACTATTTACCATCTTGGTTATACTATTATCAGTGAAGCAAACATAAACTGAGAAAATCCTCCCATATTTGATTTCCTCATATTTGGAGCATTTCTCTCTGATTGCTCACATTGTTTTATTAGGTGTTGGTCTATTTGAAGTGGACAAGAATGGAATAAATAATTATATACACTTGAAGATGCTAGTTTTAATTCCTACAAAAATTCTATATTGCTAGTTGAATTTCTTTACTTCTGTGTTATATTTGAATTTATCTAGTATTTCCCAGATGTACTTTTGGCATCTCATTAAGCATATTTGAACAAGCAAAAATATATATAGAGAGAATTCCTCCTAATATCACTTAAACCTTATTAAAAAAGTCTTCTCTCCCTATAAAAGCAAAGCATCCCCTACAAGAAATTAAGATGGTGTCAAAGTTACCATATGCTTGTTTTTCACAAGTTGCCAAGAAAAAAGTGGCTTCTGGATTATTGTTAATTTGTCAGCTATTATTAATATGAATTGACACTGACAAAGTTCCCACTGGGTCTTAATGCTCACACTTGCTCAGAATTCACAGCCTAACCTTAAGCAGCTGCTGATTTTATTAAGTGCACTTGTCATTTCTTTTTATATGCAAGTGCTTATTCATTTTAAAGAGAAGCATTTTTTTGTGTAGTCAAACAGCATTTTTATTTTATATTTGTGATATCAGTCAAAATGAATGCAAGTTGGTTAGATTTTTAAATCTCCAATTTCAAATACCTCTTCATAGTCATTCATGTTCCACAAAGCATATCTTGCAATGTTGAGTAACTCTACAACATCTATAAAAACAATAAACAAGATTGAGTGAGCTTCAATCCTCACTTTAACCGTGTTTGGAGCAGTTTCTGACTTCATTGTTCAGTTTTTTACATGGCTGAGATTGAAAATCCTTTGTGGTATTTGTTTCTATAAGGGTACTCACACTAACTGCATAGAGAAATTCTGATGGATTTTCATGCTTATTACTCTTTAGTAGACTAGTCTTAGAAAATTTTCATTTGTAGTCTGAAGAACAAAAGGAAAAAAATCCAGTCTTATCAAGTCTACTTGCATGTGCCTGCTATCATCCAACTAGTCAAAGCAAATTCCAAAATCAAGTCGAAAGACAAACTTTATACAAATCAAAGTGCTGAAAAGTTTCTTCCTAAGGATGTATAAGATATAGAAGCTGGGGATGGTGGCTCAAGCCTGCAATCCTAGTTACTCAGGGGACTCAGATCCGAGGATCACAGTTCAAAGCATGCCCAGGCACTAAAGACTGTGAGACTTTTACCTCCAATTAACCACCAGAAAACTGAAAGTTGCACTATGGCTCAAAGGGCAGTAGCCTTGAATGAAGAACTCAGTGACAGCTCCCCAGGACCAGGGATACGGTGGTAGTTTTGACCTGAAGAGTTCAAGGACTGTGCCCAGGCCCAGAGTTCAAGTCCCACACGGAAAAATAAATACATAAAGTAATACAGAGATCAATGGGAGCCAACTAATACCATTCAAAGTTACTAACTACACTTTTTTCTATTTTGATATTTTCCTATTTTTGTATATATGTTGACTCATCATATGAAATTTAGAGTTATGTCGAGTTAACTATATTAGCTAATATTCTTCTTTATTTCTATATATCTACAGGTGTATCTGCATAACCAACAATAAAAATTATATAAAATCACTAAAGAGTAGTATTTAGGAATAAATTATTTTATAGTATGCAGAAGCTATTAATGTTGAAAAAAGAATTCAAATGTTTTAATTCCATTTTTATTGTCAAGGTGATGTACAGAGGGTTAAAGTTATATATGTAAGATATTTCTTGTAAAACATTACCCTCTCCCTCCTTTGTCTTCTACTCTCCTCCAATTCTTCTCCCCCCACCCCCTTCAGTTGCAAAGGTTATCTCTAACGTATTGTCTTCAGAATTGTCTGAGTGTAAAAGTGATTTCCCGAAATGGAAGCATTATTCAATTATTCAATTATTTATGTTGTGTCATGAATATTGAACTCAGGGACTAGGTGCTGTCTCTGAGCTTTTTGCTCAAAGTGAGTGCTGTATCACTTTGAATCACAGAGCCACTTCAGGTTTTCTGGTGGTTAATTGGAGGTAAGAGTCTCATGGTCTTTCCTGCCTGTGCTGGTAAACCGAGGTCCTTAGATTTTGACATCCTGAGTACTAATGATTTCAGGTGTGAACCACCACCGCCCAGGCCCAGATAATTTTATATATCAAATTTTAAAAACTCAATTTGTAGCCACCAAATATACACAAAGAACCTTTCCCATTGAATGAAGTGGAAAATGAAGAAAATAAAAAAAAACATTCAAACAAACAAAAACAAACAAAAAGGAGTGGCCAGTGAATCAATAGGAAAAAATGTGCAACAATAGAAATCAGTAAAAAAAAAAAAGGAGTATAAAAATTATGAAAGATTTAAACTGCTAGTGTGGAAATTTAGCAATTTTTTTTATGGTCCTGGGGCTTGATGTCAGGGCCTGGGCACTGTTCTTGGACATTTTTTGCTCAAGGCTAGCACTCTGTTACTTGAGCCACAGGGCCACTTCTGGCGCTTTCTGTGTATGTGCTACTGCAGAATTCAACCCAGTGCTTTATGCATGCTAGGTGAGTGCTCTACCAGTAAGCCACACTACTGGCCATTAGCAAAACTTTTGGTTTATCAAAGTATCCAAGAAATTAATCAATTATTTGGCACTGTGCACATATGTATGGATATGATTAAGTCTTTTCAATAAGGAAAAGATACATTGAGAAATTCTGAAGAAGGAAGAAAAGAAGGAAAAGGAGATTTGACATGCAAAATGAAGGGAGGAAGGAAAGAAGAAATACTATGTTTTCTTCAGTCTTCATCCAAATGGGTTTAAAGAACGAAACTAGCTTCTGACAGTTTTGCTTTCAGATGGGTCTTTTATTTTGTATGGATTATTGAAAATTTCCATAAAGCTAAGGTGCTATAATGGTATTGAGTACACATTTAAAATATTTGTTGAGTTAACATGAAACCCGCTTCATGAAGCTGGGCCAGAGTAAATGAACAAGATATAAAGAAAATCACCAGATTCCCATACTTCACAAAAATGATCATTTATATTTTTCTTTCAAGTCCTACTAAGGTAATTTCTCTGAGAATTTAAGAGTAATAATAATGTATGTTCTTCAGGAAAATAAATAAAAGTGAAACAATACCAAACCCACAAGCTTCTAATGCAAGATTTAAGTAATGCAAGATTTGTTGTTGCTGCTGTGTTCTATTTTATTTTTTTGGTATAGAGTGAATTACAATCCCATTCTTAGAAATTTATTGTTTTCATGATGTCAAGTTTATTTATGAAAATGGGAGAGAAATGCAAGATGCTTACTGAAGTTTTTCTATTACAGATTTTGGAGAAGATTATGCACATATTTATTTGTTTCTAAAAATGCATTTTCTCCTCACATTTCTTGGCAAGTGTGATTACACCTAGTCGCCCAGTCATACAGCTGTTAGGATACTGTCAGAGATTCCAGCAATTCAATAACAACTTTAGTTTCTCAAATCTTAAATGTCACCTTGATATGCAAAGGCCTCGATTAAGTGAGACACAAGCTTCTATTTCAGGAATCCATCTACAATATTTTAATTAGGACGCACTACACAGAAAATGTTTACACAGCCTATAAAAGAAAATAAAATCCTCTACCTCTGAAACTCATCATGATGTGTGGAAATAGTTCAGTGGATTTTCCATGATTTATCTTGCTTAGGATGGAACTCATCAATTTATCTGAAAATTCAATAATAAATTTATCCATTCATAAACTTTTTGTACATGATTATATTTTATGAATGAGAAGGTCAAGTGGAAGTGACGCAGTAATCTGGGTCCAATCAGGAAATAGTTCAAAAAATCAATACTATCTCTGGTCAAAGAGTATGAAATACCAAGAGCTGCAGGGTGATACTCTAGGGCTGAGGAGAGTAGCCAGTCCGAAAAAAATCCGAGCCACAAGGAAGAAGGTGTTGGTCAGCTGACAGGTTAGAGAACAGTGCGAATGGACAAAGCCAGCCTGGGTGATTTGGTTGCCAACTGGAAGCAAGGACCAGCGCTATGGTGTGTGCTTGCTGTGGGTTTTCCAAAGCACTCTCTGGGTTAGCGGGAGGCCTTCAGGACATGTCTAGTTCCCTGACAATGAAAGGAGAGGAAATGTAACATCCCTAAGGGGTCCCGGGGTCCCAGAGGCTCAGTGAGTGAATGGAGTATCCCCTGCCAGTTGTCCTGGCACACTGCCACTGCCTCCCAAGGCAGGAAGCCTCTTCGCTGTATTGTTTCTTAGGCTCTTTTTACTGCTTCCCTTAAAGTAGAACTACTTCAACAATGTCTCTTTACCTGACTTCTGTATCTGTACATTTATATCTGTACCCCTCTGTACAACACTTTTACAACAATAAAAAATTTTCAGAAAAAAGCAAAGCTTAACACATTTAATCCATCTGTTTGAATGCACGTTTATCACACAGAGAAGCCCTATTTATTCTCACTTTACTCTCCCTTCTCTGTTTCCACATACTTACTCATTCCTCTCATGTAAAAGTTCCATTCTTATTGTTTATTTTTGTTGAAAGTCAACAAATGAGAGAGAACATATAGTGTCATTCTCAGTTTATCTTATTTTGCTTAAAATGATCTCTAATATATTTTTCTGAACATGAAAATTTCATTCTTTTGTAATCCCAAATAGGATGTGTGTGTTTATTTGTGTGTATCACATTTATAATTATTCATCTTGGATGAACACCTTGTCTGATTAATTTATTATTCCACTTGTTCATCTTTACTGCAACTTCACAAAAAATGTCAGAAAAAGAATACATCTTTTGAGAAATAAAGCATAATCTTTAATGAAATTTTTATTTTTTTATTAAATTGAATTTTCTTTTGCTAGTCTGGGTCTTGAACTCAGATCCTGAGCATTGTCCTTGAGCTTTCTCAAGGCTAGCACTCTGGCCACAGCATCACTTCTGGCTTTTTCTGTATAAGTGGTACCAAGGAATGGAACCTATGGCTTCATGTAGGCTAGGCAAGCACTCTACTACTAGGCCACACTCCTGGTCCCTATTTTATTGAATATTTTTAAACCTCAAAAGAACATATAACTATCTGAAATAAATGCTTAAAACTTAAATTAATTACATGCTTAAACTATTACTCTTAATTTCATATTACATTTAATTTCAATTTGTTACTTTATCATTAGTAAAGTATTAAATTATTTAAATAAATTCATTATATTGCTTTGTATAGAATTACTTATGACTGAATAACATACAGAGATGAGAAACAGATGGCCAAGTTTCAGAAAGCAGTGGAAAATTGTTTTGCGAGAATAATGTTCATTGTCTTTTAAAGAAATTAATTCACTTCTTTTAGGTTAAAATTGAGCACTCATGCACACCTCATATTTGTAGAGACATGATCCTACACAAATTCTTTCTTTCTTTCTTTCTTTCTTTCTTTCTTTCTTTCTTTCTTTCTTTCTTTCTTCCTTCCTTCCTTCCTTCCTTCCTTCCTTCCTTCCTTCCTTTCTTTCTTCCTTCTTCCCTTCCTTTCTTTCTCTCTGTCTGTCTGTCTGTCTGTCTGTCCTGAGGTTAGAACTCAGGGCCTGAGCACTGTCCTTGAGCTTTCTCAAGACTAGCACTCTACCACTTTGAGCTACAACACCACTTCTGATTATTTCTATGTATGTGGTACCGAGGAATTGAACCCAGGGCTTTGTGCATCCTAGGCAAGTACTCTACCACTAGGTCACACTCCAGGCCCCCTATACAAACCCCCTCTACAATAATTTTCTTTGTTATATTGTATTGCATGGAGCATAGACAATGCTGTCTTGAAGTCAGGGTTCTCTATGCAGCTTCACAAACACTGGCAAGACCAGGTGATCAAAGTGGACTATTTGCCTCATTAATTGATCAGTGCAATCTGCCTTAGAAGATAGTTATAATGACTAATATACCCACTACTTTGAGAGAGTAAATATTTTACAATAAAATCAAACAAAAGTTAAAACCCAATGAAATCAAGCAAACAAACAAATCCACAGTTTGGGGATACAGGTTAAATCTTCCTGCAGTGATTTCTATGTGTTCTTTTTTTTTCCTTCTGGTTCAATGTTCTTTTAAAATGTTTTAAACTATTTCTTTAAATGGTATCTTCAGAGTTCTAGAGTATCAGAAAACCTTATAGAGTTAAATTAGAAAATAATCTATTCTATTTTTTATTTTGCCAGTCCTGGGCTTGAGCTCAAGGCCTGAGCACTGTCCTTGGACTTTCTCAAGTCTAGAGCTCTAGCACTTGAGTCTCAGCACCACTTCCAGCTTTTTTTCCATGTGACAGGCATACCTAAGTGACCAAAAAACATGTAAACAACTTAAAAGCATCCACAATGGGGGCCGGGAGTTTGGCCTAGTGGTAGAGTGCTTGCCTAGCATGCACGAAGACCAGGGTTCAATTCCTCGGTACCCCACATACATAGCAAAAAGCTGGAAGTGGTGCTGAGGCTTAAGTGGTAGAGCTCTAGCCTTGAGAAAGTCCAAGGACAGTGCTCAAGCCCTGAGCCCAAGCCCAGGACTGGCAAAAAAAAAAAAAGCATCCACAATGTCCAAACAAAAATATATAGAAAATGTAGTATTATTCAACATATAGAATAACTGGCTGGCAACTCATTGAAAATTTACTTTCATATTCTCCTTTCTTGAGTTGTATCTTTACTCAATTACACCTGTTATTACCTCTTGAAGTAGTTTATGAATAAATTGCATCTTGATCAATGTGTTCCCTCTCAACGGTCTCATCCATCCCTCTCTGATCTCTTCTTAATTTTGTGGGATTCTTACTGAATTCCAAGCTCAATAGAAAAGTTTTTTAAAATTGTATTTCATTTTTTAATTTATTGTAAAGTTAATGAACAGGTTATTATAGTTACATAAGTAAGGCAACGAGTTTATTTCTTTTTGAACAGTTACCCCATCCTCATTTTCTCCAGCTTTCCCCTCCTTACTGACATCCCCCCAAATTTGTAAAGTTTGTTTACAACATGGTGTCTTGTGAGTCTAATTGTTGCATTAGTTCATCCTTTGTCTTGCTGTTTCTGTAATTCCCTTTCCCTTCCATATATTAGATACATATAAGGCAAAGGGTACATAAACTAAAAAGAAAAAATGGAAATAATTGCAAAAGGAACATAATAAAACCTCCTTATCTCAATTTTTCAGTTCTTGGATATCATTTTGATCATCATCTATATCTATATCTATATGCTCACATGTATCTAGTGATTGGAATATTGTGATCTATTGATAGAAATACCATAGACATACTCCAGTTATTACAGATAGTTTAATATCAATTAGGGTTTTGCAAAAATTAGTGTCTTTTGTAGATAATTTGTAACAGATTTATTTCCTTTTCTTTAGAAACAGCCTCTGGGTTTCATGATAATGCTAGATATTAAAGACTATAAATAGAACTCCCATCTCCCTTTCCCCCCAAACCTCTGTAAATTTATTTGTAATAACTGAAGAGCATGCAGAGACACTAAAAGATACATTAGAGTTCTGCAAAGTCCTTATATTCAGTATGAAAAAAGGGACTCTAAATTGGAAGCCATTACTTAGAGTTCATTTATTTGCTGGTCTAAAAAAATATGAATAACCTCATTATAGCTTAGCTTTGTCTTACACATACATGAAATCTTTCATCATTATGAGATAGAAGTTATCTTGAGTAAAAGATGAAATTATTCTTTTAGCACACTGTCTTCCTCTCTACTTATTAAGTTGTGTTAAAAGTACATTTCTCACAGAAAATGCCAATGTCTGATTGGATTTTCAACATATCACATTGAACTGACTGCATATTAAAATAACTGAATTTTGTAAGTTGTCTTTTTCCTCATCTATTTTTTTTTAACTTCAGAAAGTTGTGAGAATATATTCTATTTGCATTTTAGAAGTTTGGCATCATTATAGGTTCTACTAAGTCAGAAAGTGGACTCAGAAAATATGATCTACAAATTACTATAATTCAAGAATTATATATCTTAGCAATTGAGAACACAGAAGGAAATTGCTTTAAGTTAAAATGCATGAAAAATAAATCCTGTACAAAGCAAATGGAGTCGTAAGCAGTCATTGTATTCTGTTTTTATATGTTGCCAAAGAATTCAATATGCATGTCAAAATAAAGAAGGATTTGTAAAAATGTTATGAAATCATCTTTTAGAAGGCAGTATACATTGGAGAAAATGTATTGTGACTTCGTAATTAGCAAGGAGTTAAAGAAAGTATGATAAATGAGAAGGTAGAGGGTGAACCAATATATCCAAAGTCATTAGTTCACATCCTCCAATGACCAAACTGTGCACAATATGCCAATATCCCAGTTAAATTAATTTGTTATATTTACCTATCTTAGGCAATTAAATATACCTTGGTTGTAATAGATACTGCATGTTAAATAGAGCATAGTATCTACAGATTACACTTGAACAAATAAATAAGTAAATTTTAATTGTAAAAAAATTTAAAGGTAAGCAGATGTTGGAAATGCCAAAAGTCAGCTATTCTAGCTTATTTTTACTCTCTTTGGTATTTAAATTATTTTTTTCAAAATCAATTTAAAGATAAATTACAGACACTACATCTAATAGATAATATTCTAAAACAAATACAAAATCATCCTCATCGTCAATGAAAATACTGATAATGTCATATACCAGTAATCTATCTCTACTGATTTTTGATCTTTACCACATTTGTTCTAATCAAGATTAAATAGACTCCCTATATTATCTTTTCCATCGTTGTTTTGCCTTAAAACGACTTTATTAATGTATAATTATGTATTGAACATTGTTTAGAACTCAATGAATATCTGAATCAATAATTCCATACATAACTAATATCATCAGCACGCATTTATAATTATTTGTATTCAATTCCCACAATCTTTGTCCTTTGCGATACATATTTGAAGTATCTGTGCAGAACATCTAGGTGACTGTTGACTTTTACTGTCAGTAATTTTGGAATTGTGTTCACCATTTTTCTAAAGACAGTATTCATTTCTTTACCTGTGTATTGCTCTAGGGCCTTAGAAAATCTTAGGTAATCTTGAATGGCAAACTTGTTCCCATGAACAAGCTATGGGAATTATACAGCAGAAATACTTAGTCCCCTTGTTCCCTGAGTGCAACAACATGTATACCTTTCATTAGTTTTGAAATGCAATGAGATTACACTGTATTTAGTCTTTGCTTCATGTAGAGGTAATTAGGACATTGCTGAGGTTTTGTGATTCAGGTATTTGCCCCAACATCCATTTCCTTTTCATGGTTCCTGTACTATAATCATTTTCCATGGGTTTGTTCCTGAGATTCCCAAAGTAAGAAAATGACAATTCCTTCACAATCATAGTTTTACTGGTTCTCAATTCATTGAACTGCATTTCTATAATAGTCCTATATTCTGGTAGATAAAAATGCTTTTATTTTTGATGATGAAACTTTCTTTAGTGGGACTCAGGTTTTCTTTTTCTTTTAATCAACAAGCAATTATATTTTATTGTATATACATATATGGGTTTATTGTCTGTGCTACGAAACATTAACACACAGTAAATTTGGATGTATACATAGAAAATGTTAATCAAATGAAAATCTGAAGTAGTGAGTTACATATCAAAATAGTTGATAACATCGGCATTTCAGTACTTAATTTTCATAGACATAATACTACACTGAATATTATCATGTGCTCAAAAAGTTGTGTAAAACATATCCTAACTGACATTTACATATGCACATCCAGTAATTTGGTGAAAGTGAGTCTTGCAAAATATAACTTACAGTGTGATTAAAGCAATTTTTTATTTGATTCTGTTTATTCAGTGAATCACTCTTCTATTGAAACTACCAGAGTGGTGCTCTAATGTCCATAAGGCACAAAAACATATGGCTCCAGGCCAAAATCAGTTGCCAGTGACCCAGCTTGAAGCAGTTCTTGTTCAAACTATCCCTTGCTGGTGTCTGCCTTTTCTGAGTACACTTTACTTTTTCAAGTGTGCTCGGAGGAGACTCCAGTTCTATCGCGGTTGTCAAGTGTTGCACCTGGGTTGAGATGAGATACTGCTGGTTTTATTTGCCCTTTTTTGATGATTAGTGACGTTGTGTGTCTTTTCATGTCTTTATCTTTGATATCAGCATTTCCCCTTTTGAGAAAACTTGATTGTTTGTTTTTAATTGAGTAGATATTATACAAAAGTTTTGGATTTTGATATACATTGAGTATTAACCAATTGTTAAAATTCCCCTACATTGCAAGACTTCTAGTCAATATTGGTTTTTAACGTTTTTATTTTAAAAGTGATACCCAGTGAGGTTACAGTTACAAGTCATGTAATGAGTACATTTCCTTTGGAAATGCTCTCCCAGTTTTCTCCTCCCCAGGTTATGTAGTTCATTTCCAGCATAGTGTCTGGTGGTGTTTCACTGCTGAATCTGTTCACCCTTTGTCCCACCATTTCTGTGCTTACCCTTCACTTCCACAAATTACATCAGCTTATATACAGAGGTGGATATAGACATCATAAACAGCAACAATAAGTAATAAACCAAAGGGAAAAACAAAAAATTTCCTACTGTACAATTAAACAACAGCAACAACTAACAACAACAACAATAGTCCTCTTGCTTCCATTTCCTGAAGAGACTTCTCTGAAAAAGAAATAAAAATGAATGGCCAGAAGACACCCGAAGAAACATTGGCCATCTCTGGCCATAAAAGAAATGTAAAAAAAGGACATTGAAATTCCACTGCACCCCAGGTAGATTGGCCATTGGTAAGAAAACTAGCAATAGCAGATGTTGTCAGGGAAGTAGCCAGTAGGGAATATATTAAACTGTTGGTTGGAATGTAAACTTACTCAACCAGTTTTGAAAGCAACATGGAGATTCTGCCAAAGTCTGAACATACAGCTTCCCTCTGATCCAGCAATACACTTCTGGGCATCTATCCAATTGACACGAGTACTTCAAAAACATTGTGCTGTTGCTCTTTAAAATTTTAATTTTATTGTCAAGGGGATGTACAGCAGGGTTACAGTTACATGGGGAATGAGTACATTTCTTTTTTATTTTATTTTATTGTTGGGGTGATGTACAGAGGGGTTGAAGTTACATTGCTCAGGTAGTGGGTACATTACCTCTTGAACATTGTTACCCATCCCCTATTACTGAACATTGTCACTCCTTCCCCCATTCTCCCACTTTTCCTCTCCAATTGTACTGTTTCTGTGACCACATTTAGTTGGTTCACAGTAATCTTAATAGATGTCCCTTGCACAATGAAAAAATGTGACTTAGAAATGCTTTTGTAGGAAGTGGCACTGTGGATCAAGGGGTAGGGCCAGTGACTTTGAGCTGAAGAGCTCAGGGATAATGCCTAGGCCCAGAGTTCAAGTCCCACAGCTGACAAAAAAAGAAAGAAAAACGAAAAATAAATGCTTTTGTAACCCAATAAACTATCACTTAGATTACAGATGAGTTTCCTTAAGTCTTTTTCATATATAAATAAATTTTTAATATCAAAGTATTCAAATTCTTTGACTATAGGGAGAAACTCATTAATATTTCTATGGTGAAATTAAAAATCCTCAAGATAGGTTTTCAAAATGTTTATCCAAAGCAAAAATACTTGAGCAATGCTAATCACTTATCAGCTCTGAGTTCAATCCATGCTTCTTATAATATAATATCTCAAGTGTTGAACTTGAGATATTAAAAAAAATGAGCTGGAAAATCTGCTAATTCCTCTTACACTATTTCCAAGAACTGTGAAGCTTAGTTATGCCATCAGTATGTGTGTATGCTCCTATCACTGAAGCATTATCTTATATAATGTTCATTTAAAATTCAGAAATAGTCTCAAATTACTAATTTAAGTCAAGTATATTGTTATTGATGAAATGTAACAAATTCACCTGCTACTCATAATTGCATTGTATCTTACATTCTTCGGGAGAAGTTAATTCTGCTTTGCCGTAGGTTGGAAGTTCTTTGCTGTCATTTTGTGAAGAACGATAGCATTTGTGTGCATGCTGAGGCATCACACGCACTACTTGTGCATGTCTGAAGTCCTGCGTTTATGAAAGCGATACTCACTTTGAAATCACTTCCAGGCTAGGGTAACATGCGCATCCGTTACAAGTGGGCCACATCTTCTGGTAGGTATGATGCATTGCCCTCTTGCTCCTTGCTTTCCAGTCGCTTCAATGTTAATTGCTTCCTACAGTTACCATTATGCTCAGGAAGGAATTGCTGCTAAGCAACATATGTGGAGTGAAATGCCCTTCACCCATCACCACAGGTTTTTGTGGCTTACTGGTCTTTAATGGACTCATATTTCCATTGATCCTGATATGAGATTGCATTAGGTTGATTAATAAATAATAGCATCATGCATGTGTTTACCCATTACTTTGAAAATGCCATTCTCCGAGATTCAAGAGATGACTCCAAAATTGAGATAAGTGGAACTTGTTCTGCAGATATGATTGGACATCTACAAGCAAGATATCCATTAAGATAAACATGATACAAAATTGAATAAAAATAAGCTTCTTTCAGAATAACCACTGAGTCTTGGTTCTGAGCCAGAATAAAGAAGACACTATTTGGTCAGTGTTCAGATTCCCAAACGTTTATCAATGTTCATGTTATGTTTTCTAGTGATTCAAAATATGAGATTATTTACTGTTTTCTTCTTATCATACACATAACATTTTATTTGTCCAAAAATTCTGTGTGAATATTTTAGTTCATTTAATTATGTGTCCCAGAATATCAAGATAGTGGCACTGAAGATTTTCATGAAAAATATTCCCTGAGGCTTACATCCAAGCTTGCCAGTTACACATATTAAATTCAATTGGCCCAAAGTGAGATTCTGAGGTACAGTAGTTCTACTTTCCTTGGGTTCTTCTTAAAATATGCTAGAGGTCCAAAAAATAATTTGTCCTCCAAAATAATAATAAATACCATACTCACAGTTTGGATTTATTTTCAGTGTTTAACATTCTTATGTCTAAAATGAATATTAGGGAAGAAATGATCCTGCCTTAAAAATAATTCTTAAAATATAAACTCTTACATTAGCTATGCTACCAGAATCAATTATCCCATTTGCTAGGTGATAATTATTTGTATACTGTGTAAGAAAGTAGACCCTTAATTTCGATGAAGTTGGGTTCTAGATTTTACATCTCAGGAGTCATCTAAAATGAAACACAGAAAAAAGATATTTTAAGATGGCTGCTTTAGAATAGTGAATACATTTTATCTCTTATTCTAAATATTTTAAAACAGAAAGTAGACATAGTAAATTTCAAAGGTATCTATGTGTTTATTTAGTCCTTCATCTATTTTTAGTAGTACTATACTTCAAACTCAGGATCTTCTGCTTCTGATGCAGATATTCTTGCACTTAAGAGCAACTAGCACTTGTCACTTTAACTATGTTAGGAAGAGATCTTGATTCATGGCCTTGCCAGACCAATCGTGATCTTATTTACGTTTTCAGTATAGCTAGGTTGATAGACATGGGTCACTAGGTCCAGGTATTTTTATTAGTTGGGGTATATCACTGTTCTAGATCCAAAGAAATTTTTGAAACAACTTACTAGCACATGGATTTTAATAACTACCAATATGTACATATATGTCTATAAGAAGGCTGCATAATCCTAATATCTGTTTTGGATTTAACTCATTCACAAGTACAATGAGTGTATTATTAAAATATGACATAAAATTCAAATGATCTACTGTCAACAATGTATGGTTTAAGTCAAACAAAAAGTGATAGGAAAAATCTTGAGAGATAATGAACATATATTGCAGCAGGTACACATTGTTTAAAGACTTGAAGCAAGTCATTAATTTAAATTAATTGTGAATTTTAACGTCTTATAAAATGGACTTCAAAAATTTCTCAAGTGTTAACAAACTTTCGGTAAAATCTCCACATTTCACTTCTTAAATTTACATAATGTGAAATATTTGACTCCTGAGTTTGTCTTCAAAATAGAGAATATAGTATATACACAAAAAAGTAAAATGAACTTCATTTTTTGTTAATTTTAATATTGGGTGCATTAATTCATTCAACCACTAGTTCTGGGAAGGCAGTATTTTACTTGCTTATAACCAGTAGAAATTCAGATATTATTTAAGAAGATTTATTTTAATGTGGCAGTCGCAATCCTTGAGCTTATAGTATCTTCTTTCTGTGTACAACTAACAAGAAAATAGGAAAATAGGAAAAAGTAAAATCAGATAAGAAGAATCACCAATATTTTGTGAAAATAAGAAAAATGTTTTCATGATTAGATGAGTATACTTGGAAACATGGGGTGTGGTGCAAAACTATTCACTTTGGATAGAATCATCCATAAGGATACTTTCATTGATTGCCATTTTAGTTTCAGAATTTGAAAGTATGGTAGAGATTAAGCACATACTTTTTTGCTCTTCTTTATTTGCTTGCTTGGTTTATTCGACATTACTATTCACTTGGTAAATATATAACTTTTTGCCAGGGTCAAGTATCTAGAGAGGGTCTAATTCAAAATGGGCCTCTTTTCTCCCTTGATATTATTTAAGAAGTCTTACTTTCTTATTTTGCCTCCTTAAATAAAATTCTAAAACTTACTCCATAAAGTAGAGCTATCATAATAGCCCATCATTCATTACAGATCAACAACAAAACCCAGAAAATGTAAATGAAACATAGCTTCAAGTTAGACAATCTAAGATGTACTTAGTAGGACAAACAGAAAGCTAACAATGGTAGAAGTATTAACAATATCTGAAATACATCATTGTAGTTAATCACTATGATTTACAAAAATACTTCACATAAACATACACACACACACACACACACATACACACACACACACACTAATGCTCTTCCTATAAATGGTTAAGAATTCTTGAATTCTCCAAAATAATTTACCAGCTGATAATAATTTGGAATAGCCGGGCGTGGTGCCTCATGCCTGTAATCCTAGCCACTCAAGAGGCTGAAATCTGAGGATTGTGGTTCAAAGGATTGCGGCAGTAAAGACTGACAGACTCAAATCTCCAATTAACCACCAGAAAACTCAAAGTGGCACTGGGGCTCAAAGAGTAGGGTGGTAGCCTTGAGCTGAGGAGCTCAGTAAGAGTGCCCAGGCCCCAGGGTAGGATAGTAGTCTTGAGCTGAATTGCTCAGGGACAGGGCCCAGGCCAAGTTCAACACAAACTAACAAACTAACAACATCAACAACAACAAAACACCTTGGAATATTTCTTAAGATTTTGAGTAAGTTTTGCTAAGGAATAAAAGTTTGTTATATTAATGAAACATGTAGCTTATGCCATTTGGATGTGTGTCAGGAAATGAGAAAAGATAAAAACACCAGGTACCCATAGAGTACACAGCCCATCCTTCTCAGAGTGTCAAAAACATCATAAAATACTTTTTGGGTGTGTGTGCTGGATTCCCACTATAGTTATTTAAAATGCTTTTCTGTGGCTGCTTCTTCATAATCACAAGATACGTGGTGAAAGGAGAAAAAAGGACTGGTTAGTCATTAGTTTCATTTCTGTTTCTGTTAAAGTAACAAGTTACAATGTGCCAGTTATTTTCCCTTATTTTCATTGGAAGGGGAAATTGCTCATCCACACAAAGACAATTAGGTGGTACCATTACATGTACCAAATGCTTGAAAAAGGCCTTTACGCCACTGAATCACCTTTGACAATCAAGACTCCTTCCTATTAGTACCTCCGGCCTAGTATTGCAATCAACAAAGGACCCCAAGGGAAGTCATAGAAAAATGTTCTTCAGTGATTGGAAGAGCAGGAATAGATGTGCTCTTTTTCGGGTTATTAGTGCTGGGAAAAGATCAACCCTCATTTGGATTATCTCTCTGGGGAGAAAAGCAAGTTGGTGAAAGAGACTTATTAGGAAAACCAAGCAAACACATTGTTTTTTTCCTGTCTCAAGTTTTTATGATATTGCCACAGTAAGAACTATTGACGAACAAAAAGTACAGAATCAACCAAACAAGTACAGAGTGATGATGAACTGGAAGCTAACAATCATGACCAAGCACAAGACATGATTCATGTCCATGTTTGATGGACATGAACATTATACAATTGTCTGAGAATCAAAACATCCTACTTGAGTCTTTTGAAGTCATTGACAGAGTAACTTTTGGTTACATATGTCAGAGATTGTATCTTCCTGGCATTATTCCACTTAGAATCCCACAAAGGATGTCAGCATCATTTATCAAAATGGAAAAGGGGACTAGCAAACTTGCTCAACTGTAGCACAGAGGTATGAAATAGTTATGCAATGGAAAAGATTTGTAATGAGGCTGAAAAAGAGCTGGACATCTTCCAGGCTGTAATGTTGCTTTTCAGGACAGCTGGATATACGAATAGTAAATGGATACTTACGTATTTGATTTCCAGTTTGGAAAAAATAAACATGAACTTCTGTTTTCACTATATCCTTCCCTGAATAAGCTTTATGTTTTCTATTAGGCAGTTCTTGCTACACATTCTGCAAAATCTGTTTATGTGAAGGAATCTTCCTGCAGCTCCAGCCACAATCAATAGACACTTTTAGGAGAAAAAAAAGGTGGTAGAAAAAGAACAAGAATAGCTTTACTAATCCTGTGATTTCTTATGTATCTATGAAGTTCAGTCTCTGAAGACAAGATTGAGATATTTATTTTTTTAATAATTTTTATTGTGACTAATAGAAGGGTTACATTATATTCACCAGATAGAAGGTGCATAACCTCACAAACATTAATACCCTTTCTCATGGCTTGGTCCCCATTTTCCTCCCCCCCTCCCCCCAGAGATATGTATTTTTATAATAAGTTTTATAGAAACTATACATATGTAGAATATCTATCTTTCTCTACATATATAACTTTTAAAACGATTTTAGTATTTTACATTTTTAAAACTTTAATTTTAAAAATAAATCCATAGGTTTAAAATAATTTCCTGCTACCCTTCTAACTTTGATATTCAGAGTGGTCCTTTTCTTTTATAAGTACATCCATATATCTTTCCCATATCATAAGTTTCATTTGGAGGAGTTGATAACATTTTGTTATCATGAACAGAAGTGGTAAAACTCTACAAAAACACAATCACTTAAATTATTTTCTTCTAATATATTTATTGAAGGTAAAGAAGAATAAGGAATGCATGACTATCTGCATTACATAATGATTTCATGTATGCATAAGACAGTTTCTGTTGTACTCCTAAATCCAATTATGGAAGGATGAAATAGTATATGTTACAGTGGGACAAGCACTTTTGAAATGAATATTTCTGTGAAAGGTAAATGACTGGTTGTCCCTAGAAAGTTCTAGTAAGCTGAATAAATCTGCCATCTTTTTACATAGAAGAGCTAACTGGAGCCAGTGAAAGTGAAACCATCTATTAAGATTTATTCCAATTTCCTGACTACAACAGGCATAAAAGAACAGTCCAAGCAATATGGAAATTGCTGAGATGACTAATTTTATAAGACAGTCCACTATTTGCCTGAGCATATACTGAGTATGCTGAAGGTTTCAAAATTCTGCTTTATTACTTATTTGCCTTGTCTTCCATTGAAGCATTACACGAAAATTAAGATAATACTTGGAAGCATTTTGACCAAACCCATGGTATGATGAACTTACAAATTTAATCTCAACATCATATTGTTTCAATCATTAAAGACAAAAATAAACAAGTGTAAATTTAAATATGTATTAATGTACACTATAAATACATAGTCTATAAATACATATGCATAGTCTGTGTATATATAGATATAAATATATATCCATGTATAATTAACACATATATTTATTACATCTACCTATATAGCTACATCTATAAAAGAAGCGGAGAAAAACCAGAGTGGCTGGACGAAGTGGCTCATACCTGTAATCCTAGCTAATCAGGAGGCTGAGATCTGATGATCAATGTTCAAAGCCCACCCAGGCACAAAAGGATTCTTATCTCCAATTAACCTCTAGAAAACAGGAAGTTGGGCTTGGCTCAAGGATAGGGCAGTACTCTTGAGCTGAAGAGCTAAGGGACAACACCCAGGCTGAGCTCAAGCCCCATGACCCTCAAGAAAGAAAGAAAGAGAGAAAGAAAGAAAGAAAGAAAGAAAGAAAGAAAGAAAGAAAGAAAGAAGGAAGGAAGGAAGGAAGGAAGGAAGGAAGGAAGGAAGGAAGGAAAGAAAGAAAGAAAGAAAGAAAGAAAGAAAGAAAGGAAGGAAGGAAGGAAGGAAGGAAGAAAGAAAGAAAGAAAGAAAGAAAGAAAGAAAGAAAGAAAGAAAGAAAACCACAGAATGAATGCCAGTGTTTACTGTTTTCACTTGGTTATGGTAAAAGCGTATTGATGAATTTTTATCACTATGTGCTTAATTTCTTATAAGATATAGGGAAAGGAAAGGGAAAGACTTATTTAGTTTTTAACATAAAGACTTACAGAGAATTCCTAAACATTCTGTAACACATTCCTTTTTTTTTTTTCTTTTTTGCCAGCCTTGAGCTTGAGCTCAGGGCCTGAGCACTGTCTTTGGACTTTCTCAAGGTTAGAGCTCTAACCCTTGAGCCTCAGCACCACTTCCAGCTTTTTTCTATGTGTGTGGTACCTGGGTCTTCGTGCATCCTAGGCAAGCACTCTACCACTAGTCCAAACTCTCAGCCCCTTCTAACACATTCTTAAAGTAGTGTTTTTTTTTTCTTTCTTACAAGTTAATCAACACCTTGTAGCCTTGGTATTAATACAAATTCTCAGTGACAGATAAGCTTTTATTTTATATTTCACTAACTTTGTTGGGAATCTTTATTTCTATTAAAAACATTATCAGGTGTATAGGAAAATCTTATTAGGAGATATAAAGTTATTTGACTTAAGAATTTCACTGTATTTGATGGAATACCCTGAAGTATACTCCGAAAATGCCTTCTGTATATTGGTCACACCAACACTATTACTGGACATTCAGTTGACAAACTCTTCTTGTTTAAAAGGTCTACATATATTTGTATTTTACTTTATCATAGAACAACATCTCAACTAATATATTTTGCTATTTTCTATGTCAACAGGAAAACAATAGTTTTTTAATATTTCTATGAAAATATTTTGGCTTACTTTCTATTTTAGCTGTTAAGATGTTTCCAAATTAAAAACTGGAAGAATTGCAAACTGTATTGCATGTAAATTATGCTTATTTAGACTTAACACCTTATTTTTATTTCCCAATGCACAGCAACAGTCAGATCAGCTATCAGGTTCCAAAACACACTTTTTCCTGTGGGATCTCTTGTCATAGCATGTATGTCCAATCTGTCACCAACCCGAACCTGTTGATATTAAAATCTATATTCCCCAGTTCATTGGTACTTCCTAGAGGGTACTGTTAGGTGTGACCTTTCCTTGGCATGTGTTTTGTCACCAATACTACTCTCTTCAAAAAATCTTGGAGAAAAGCTACTTAGATGTGGGAAATTCTGTGGAAGCAATCAAGGTCAACCTTAATATTCGCTCCCTAGCGCATCCCAGGTACACATTGCAAATTCCCTTTTCTCACATTATTATATTTTTCTTCAGATATGTGTCAGTATCTGTCACAAAATGTTTAGTGCATTTCCAGTTTGTCGTATTTCTGCAAATAAAGAGAAGCCATGCTCAGAAACAAGCCACAGGATGCACCTGGTGTTCATTCTTTAGCTCCCTATAGACCAATAAGACAGAGAGATTCCTTCATGCTCAATTTTCAGAGGTCTAGAAACTCCCTGAAGTGCCATACTATGCCTGAGAAGAAGACTGAGATCATACATGAAAATATCGAAGAAAGAGTACTAAAAAGATCACTTGTATTAGCACGCAAGGAACTCAGAAACAAAATGGTTGTGCTTACAGCTGGTATTTTGAATAAGTAACAATAGAAAAATTAAGGGAAACATAAAGAAATCCCTTCCTTCTCTGTATCCATTAAGTCACACATATGTGTAGAGTTCAGAGACAGAGGTAGAATTTAATAACTAAATTCAAGCATTTTAAGAGAAGGTATTATTAAAATTTCTGAAATTCACTTTCAGTCAAAAACATATTTATGAACTATAGTCCTACATTATCTGTGTTTTTAAGTCAGTAACATATTTTGCTTCTATCAATGGAACTATGTTAAATTTAGGTTTTTCTTTCAAAACATCATGCAAAATTTTAAGTCATTTCCTTATTGAACTCATGAATTCACACAATTAAGAACCAGCTCAATTTGGTGTGCATTTTTATTTGAGTAAATTAATTAAAAATGAAATTTATTGTCTTAAAATGTATGGCTCTGGAGTTTTCATTACTCACTCATCCTGTAATAGACAGTAAATCTGATTCCATAGCTTGGTTGTTATACACAATGTAACAGGGGTCACAGGAGTACAGACATTACCTGCACGTGTTCCCTCCATACTCTTTGAATCTACTCATTGTGCATCATATACCACTGTCCATTAGTCTGCTAGGGGGCTAGTATAACTTCAGAATATTGATCATTGTGAATAATACTATAATAAAAATGAGCATTCAATGACTCATCTGTTTTTCTTATGTTGTTCTTGCTTTTAGGGTCAATTTATTCAGTATTGCAAGTTACACTCTGTTCAGTATTGTGAGAATTTGTCTAGTTTTGACATTCCTCCTTCCCAAAATGAGTTAAACAATGATTATCAGCACGACAGATATTTTATCACATCAATGTAATTCAGGCTTCATAAAAATTTAAACAATCATAATTGGAGAGAATTGATACTTGTCTGACAATTATTTGGTTGTCAACCAAATTATAAGTATTATTTATGTTCAGGGTGGATACCTTGTGTTAATGTTCGAAATATAGATTTCACTAGGAAATTATTTGCATAGAAGATTTATGCAAATGAATTTTTCTGCTACCATACGCAAATTTTTCCACCAAACATATACAATATATATTATCTTGTATATGTTGCTCTATGAGATTGAGTTTTGGTAGCAAAACTCTGTAAAACTTAGTGGACAAAAAGGCCTAGTTCAAAGAAGAGTCTAATATGTTGTGTTAAGAAAACTGCCCTAGAGTACAATACAAACTAATATATCACATTTCACTGTGATTATAAAAAGTGTCTAGTTTCCTTTGACATTATCCAACATTTTTTTCTTGGTTTCTTTTTTCCTTCCCTCCCTCCATTTCTCACTTCCTCCTCCTTCCCTCCCTCCCTCCCTCTCTCTCTCCCTTCCTTCCATCCTTCTGTTCTTTTTATTGTTATTATAATAGTGATGTAACGAGGAGTTAGAGTTACATAAGTCGGGTAATCATGTGTGCTTTTTATTGTAACAGTGATTAGAGAAAGGTTATAGTTACATGAATAAGGTAATGAGTGCATTTCTTTCTGAAGAGTATTATCCTCTCCCTGGTCCTCTTCTGCTTACCCCACAAACTCCTTCCTTCCCCCGCCCCCCACATTGTAAAATTCATTGCCAACATAGAGTCACCAGACTATCGCAGTTTCATTGGTTCACCATTTGTCCCACTCTTCCCTTCCCTTCCCAAATCAGTTAGATTTACAAGACAAAGGGTACAACAACAACAAAACAGTGACAACAGGAAAGAAACCAAAGGGAAGGGGAAATGAAAGAAAAAAGAAATAACCACAAGCAACATGCACACACACATAACCACCACCACCACCACCACCGCCATCACACACACAAAACCCTCTTGTTTCCATATCTTGTAGTTCCTTTCAATTCCCGTCGTTTTATACAGTTATCTGTACATAGCTTTTGAGTTATTGTGATCCTCGGCTAGAACTATTCTAGACACATACCAGTTATTATTTTGAACTGTGTCATCTCTTCCTTCATTTTCTCCAAGTTTACCCAATCCTCATCCCAGACCAGTTGTGCGATTCATTTTCAACATTGTATTTAGTGAGCATTTGTTCTGATGTGTAGTAAATGCAACTCTGAGTATTTGTATTTATGTAGGATTCTCCATTCTAGATGTTACATTACACATTACTTTTGTTTTCAGTGTTTAAATTTCAATGTTGAATTTTTCAACAAGGCACTTTTAAATGCCCTTAAGATGCAATTAATAGGTACTGTATTATTGAGTTTTGAGTTCTTCTTCAAGCCAGGAATAGAATTTGCCTTCTGTTCAGGGAGTATGGGCCCTATTAAAGAGAAATATTTTAAAGACCAAAATTCCTGGCACAGAGATACCTCTAGAAGTTTTATTCTCAGAATTCCCACATGAAAAATCAAAGTAAAACAAAACAAAAGCAGCTGCTTTATCATAATCATTATTTTTGAGAGCCAAACATTTTTGGTGGACCTAGTGAAAAATAATACTTTTCAAATATTGATTTTCTCTGATTTATTAACTTCTTTCATTTTCATTTATTTACCTTTAACATATTAACCGCATTGTATGGATATGACACATCCTTAAGAATAATCCTTCTCAGGGAAGAATAAATAAAATTTAATAGCTATTGTAAGGATGATCTACACAGAGGTTACAGTTATGTAAATCAGGTAATGAGCACAATTCATTTTGAATGTTGTCAACTCTTCCCACTTTTTCTCCCACTTTTTTCTTCCCAACATCCTCCCCGCCATGTTGTGCAGTTCATTTTCTACATAGTATCAAGGCTGCATGTGTTCAACTTTTGTCACACTATCTGTGTTCCTCCTTAGCCTCCTTCCCCCAAGCCCAAACAGAAAAACTTACTTACCAGACAAAAGGAACAGTAAACAAAACAATGGCAAAGGAGAACAAGAAAAATGAATTAACAAAAAATCTCATTTCCATTTCTTCAAGTTCATTTAGATAATTATCATGTTACATGATCATATGCACATAGCTATGAACCCTTGGTGACCCAGTCCTAAGAATATCTTCCTTTTGGACTCACTGTGTGACTGCTTAGAGTCTTGTATAATTTATTATGTGTATTTTTTGTCTTTTGTGGGCATTTTGCAACTGTATTTTTTTTTGTCTTTTGCCATCCAGTGTGTTTCCTTTCAGATTTATAGGAACATTATAGTTACAACAAATGTGGAAATTCATATAATCTGTGTTTCTTTGGGTTTTATGTTACTTCATTTAATATAATTATTTCCATGTATTTTCATTTCCTTAAGAATAATAAAACGTTCTTTTTGATGGAAGAACAGAATTCCGTGTGTATGTATGCCAAATTTTCTTGATCCCTTCATCCACTGAAGGTCACCTGTGTTGATTCCATAGCTTCGTTCTGGTAACCAATGCTGCAATGAACATGGTTATGTTGCTTGCTTAATGTGGCCTTGTTCGTAGTCACTTGGATAAATGCATTTATCTGTATTTCCATCAGAATTCTGGAACGTTATATCAACCCATTTAACTTGAGCGTATGACAAACACATTTTTATATAAATAAAATCAAAAGCATTAAATATAAAATCATTGTATACATACAGTCTTAGGAAATATATTTATAACTAATTCCATCTCATTCTAGTAATGATACCAATGTCATTAATTCCTTCTTGGAACAAGAGCTAAAAAGTTTTGGCTAACATATTTCTAGGTACATTTTCTCGTTCACTAATTGCACAGTCTTGAAATTATTTTCAACTGAAAACATCTTACGTTTCTTCTAATTTCCAGTGTATGCAATCTCATGTTCTAGTAAAGTAAAACTGATAAAATTGCAGTAATTTTTATTGGTTAGTCTCCAACTAAACAAAAATTAGTTAGAATTCTAAACTATAGTATTTAAGAATGTTATCTAATGCACATGTAAAATTAAATTTTTGTCTTTTATTGAGTCTTTAATTTGGGATCTATGTTGTCCAAGTAGTTCTTAAATATATTATTCATCTAACCCAACCTAACATGCCTTTACTTGCCTTAGCCTCCTGAGTGCCAACATTAAGAGTGTACGTGACTATACATTGCACTTAACTGAGTCTTATCAAAGACCAGCAAATTTTGGTAATATTTAAGAACCACATGTACTTTAACTTATTAATAAGCATTGGCTATCTGAAGATATTTTAACAATAAATTTCAAATGAAGTGTTTTGAGTTGATTCTAATCCAAGGTGAGTTTAATAAAGAGGAAGATTTGGAAACACATATAGGTCGAAATAAGGCAAGGTATTAGGAAGATACACAGGAAGAAATGGTTACCTACAAAGCAAAACATAAAATCTGGAATCTGATTTTGCCCCTATATCATCAACAGTAGAAATTCTGAACATGTAACTACTAAAAATTCTTTTTCAGCATTTGTTAGCATAACATTTAAAGAAAACAATCAGTGAAATTAAGAATATAGTTCAATGGAAATTTTAGGAGAATTAAACATAGAGTTACCTAATATCTCTGAAGTATTCAAGGCTATCACATTAGAAAAAAGAAAGCTCAAAATAAATACTTCATATTGGTACCAATAAGTGATTGAATAAATAATAGAAAGTAATTCTACGTTGAAAACTTGCATGTAGTTTATGTACATTTTTCTGTTTGCAGAGTGAGTGGAGCATAATATTAAAATTCCTCAGATTTACATAGAGTTAAACATGTATACATATGATAAACATACTATATAAGTATATACATATGCACATGTACTATTTTGTTCACATTTACAAAATTAAACATATGTATATATGTTCAACATTTATACATGGGTGTGTTTATAACGATATACTGATATATAACTATACAAATGCATATTACACTGATAATATTTTTAAAATTCATAGACGTTCTGGTTCTTAGATTAATATTAAATACAAGTAATTGTATAGGAGTGTATATGCCTTTGGCATATAATTTCACTTCTCAGGGCATCTGTTTCTTTCAGTGCTATAAAGAAAATAGTATTTCAAGAATTCATTGAAAATAATGGGCATAGCATACTAAATCAATAAGTGAATTATGCAGCTTTTGATAGGTCTTCAATCCACAAATCAAACTATATTAATTTTGAAAATCTCCCTGACTTTCGTCTCTAATAAGATTGCAAGATTTGGAAAAGTGATAATTGAGATTCTCCTTACAATGTGGCACAGGATTTGCCAACATAATTTGTTTTTATTTTTATTTTACATGAATGAATACATGGGTTTGAACTCTCTTATTTAGTGCTGAAGTCCTTACACTTTTAGTTCAGTAATGGAAAAGTCTACTTTAGTGTGTAGTGCTCTTCAAAAATATGAACACACTCATTATATGGCTTTTGTTTCTATATCCTGGCTGTCCCTGGTTTATCTCATATTGTTACAGTATTTCACCTTGTTATCTGATATATTGTATATATGCTTATTTGGTTATTTGAAATAGGATAGGGAAGGGGGGAAAACAAGATGAGGGGTGGGGTGGAGGGAGAGAAATGAGGACCAAGACATGAGAAGGGGTATCAATGTTTGTGAAGTAATGTGCCTTCTACCTGGTGAATATAATGTAATCCTTCCATTAATTAGAATAAAAATATATGGAAAAATATGACCACTCGTTTATATAATAAACACAGCTTTTTCCATGTAGCTGTCATATACCTTGAATACTGAAATTTTAATAATTAATTAAAAATGAACCCTAAAAGCTATATTCCTCCACCTTATATTCAACTGACAAGAAATAAATCTTTTTCAAATAGCAAAATGATAAATTGAGAATAGAATGATTACATTATTTAAATTACACAAAATTTAAATGTTGGAAATCTCTATCAGAGTTGTAAGATTATGTAATTAAGTTATTCTCTCTTAATTAGAATAAGCCAACTTATTTGACAGGCTGGTATTTCCTCCAATCATTTTACCATATAATTTTTCAAATGAATAATTATGTGTTTGTGTTGTTTCCTGAGCACTGTTAATCCTTAAGTCTGTGTTATTTTTGTAGTGCAGTCTTTAACATAGAATTTCAAACAGCAATGGGAAAAGAATCTCCCTAAGAAGTCTGAATCAGAATTTCTTATGTTTAAGACATTGACCACATAAAAATAACTCTCTTCACTGTTATTTCCCTAATTATAGTACTGTTAGTTATGAATTATTGTTTTAAACCCTCCATATCACCCTTGTTTATAAGCTGTGTAATGATTCTAGTCATTTTAATATTTTGTTCATATTATTCTCTTATTCTCAATAATAACTTCAAATAAATGCTTTCTTCCAATGGAAAGCATATAAAAAGGTAACAATTAGTTCCAAAAATATTTTTATAAATTATTCTGAAAAAATTTGGAGTGATTTTGTTAGTATTTTAAATATCATAAAATAAAATGTACTGTAGTGTTTTTGTTCAAAAAAAGAACATATACTGATATTGTATGTCGCTTAGACAATATAATTTTTATTTAAGTAGAAGTAAGAAAAAGTAGGTAAATTAACTAATCTCAATTGGGCCGGGAGCTTGGCCTAGTGGTTAAAGTGCTTGCCTAGCATGCATGAAGACCCGGGTTCGATTCCTTGGTACCACATATGTAGAAAAGCCGGGAGTGGTGCTGAGGCTCAAGTGGTAGAGCTCTAGCCTTGAGAAAGTCCAAGGACGGGGCTCAGGCCCTGAGCTCAAGCCCAGGACTGGCAAAAAAAAAATAACTAATCAAAATTAAAACCATCCTCTGTAACAAATCTAGAATGGAGCAAATGCTATATCTATGAATAATTTATTTGAACAGTTATCATAAGCAGAATTCATTGGGAATTCTTACAAAGCAATATTATAAACAACTGCTCAGATTTGGCTTTGAGCAAAAGATATGAATGGATTTTTATGCAAAGAAAATATATGCATATGATTCATGTTATAGAAATTGTTCAGCATTGTTAACCAGGAAGAAAATACATAAACAGGTTTTATGTAGTGTCTCATGTATATAATACTAAAAACCTTTCTTAGAGCCAAGATTCAAAGGCAGCCTAGGAAAAATGTATGAGATCCCCTATGAAAACTTAACTAAAAGGGGAGAATTCTGGGGTATGGATGAAATAGGTGAGTGTCTTACTAGCCAACAGAAGGCTATGAGGTGTTATTATCATGATACCAAAACTAATAATTAAAAATGAAAAATGAAAATGCAATTTCAGACTAAGTTATTATTTCACACCATTGGTAGGGATATATATATATATGTTTGTAAATATGTGGAGAATTTACAATTGTCTTATACTGCTGGATGAAATATAATACAGCCACTCAGGAAGAAATAACCAAATTTCTACCTATGTTAACTCTAAAGTTTACACTGGTAGGAATTTGCTTATTAAATTAGCTCTATAGAAAATGTATAAGTTAATATCACACCTATATATATTCAAAAGAAATGCAAATATATCCTTATACAGAAATTTTTCTTATTTGCCAATATAGAGAATAAAGTATGAATACAAGGTACACCACTGGAAATCTGCAGAAAATGCGAAGCTACTCAGTGACTGTGTCTTCATTTTGTAAAATTACTTTTGCAGAACTCGGCAAAAGCCATAAATCTGTATAGCCTAGTTATAATAGAATGATGGCACAGCAATGACTGGAAGGATGGAAAACAAATACAGGGTTTCCTTGGGGATTAACAAAATGTTCTGAATTTAGATTGCAATATTGCATGAGTTGATGGATATAGTAAAACCAGTGAATCCCATGCTGTAAATGAGAGGATATTACTGTATAAATCATATTTTACTAAAGTTATTGAATGGAAAACATGTAACATAGAATTCTATGTAATACATAGAATACCAAAACATTTGTGTGTTTTACATTGTTTGAGTGATTTAACTTATCTCTATTCTATAAAGTGGAAGTTACACTACACAGAAATAAAATACTGATTCCAAAGGAATACAATTTTTTATTTAAGAGACATTGCCTGTACAGATACAGATATCCTGAATCACTTTATCCATGGTTAAAATTATCCTGAATTTGCATGTCTTTTATTTCAATTGTTGTAATTGATACAGATTTTCTTTTATATGAATTTTATTTATTGAAATTTTCACAGTTTTTCTGCATTAAAGCAATTAGTAATGTAGTAACATTTTGCCAAGTACTACTGATTGTTAGTACATCATGCAATGATTTTTATAATAAAGAACTCAATTGTATAAGGTTTTACTGGCAAAACATTCTACCAGCTAAAATCATGATAAAGCATTAAGATTTGAAATTGTGCATCTAAAACACATTTGTTTAAAGGAGCTTCAGGCTTTGTGCACAAAATTTTTTTTCAAAGCTCATTGTTTCTTTTTTGTCTTAATGACAGCTTAAAATAAGCTGAAAATTAAAATAATGTGTATAGAATTTATGAACTAATTTTGGCTTCATTCATCAGTTTTGAGTTGTCAACAGATTAAAAAATACATAAATCAAAATTAATGAGTAACATTGTCTCCTTCAACCAAGAATAATAGTCAAGTAATTAAGTTGATTTTAATAAGCCGTAGAGCCAAAAATGGACTTACATGCATTCACACTAGAAAATTGGATACTTGGATATTGATCTGAGTAAGAAGCACAATAGTATTTGATGGTTGGTTTGTTTTAGCACTATAAACAGACTGCACAATGGAGCATTGACTCCTTGCTGGATAAATTTGTCTTCAGGTTCTTAGAAGAGCTTTTCTGCTGACTCAGTATAAATTTGCTATTTTCTCCTGGGAATGGGTTTTATGGAGTCATATTTCTCATTTATCATTTTTCCCTTTACAGATGACTGAACATTTTTACATTAAAAAATGCTCCTTATGCCGGGCGCGGTGGCTCACACCTGTCATCCTAGCCACTCAGGAGGCTGAGATCCGAGGATCAAGGTTCAAAGCAAGCCCGGGAGTAAAAGGACCTGAGTCTCTTATCTCCAACTTTCTAACACCTAGAAAATGGGAAGTGGGGCTTGGCTCAAGGTAGGGTGGTATAGCCTTGAGCTGAAGAGCTCAGGGACAACGCCCAGGCCTGGGTGTAGAATGGTAGCCTTGACCTGAAGAGCTCAAGAACATTGCTCAGGCCAAGTTCAAGCCCCAAGACCCACAAAACAACAACAACAACAACAAAAATACTCCCTACTTGCCCATATTCGACATGGAGCCAGCTTTGTAGAGGCCAGAAAATAATTATCAAGATTAACAATGATTATAGACAAGGGAAGGGGTAAAAACAAGATTATTGGGATGGGCTGGGGGAAGGAAATAGGGACAAAAACATTAGAAGGGGTGTCAATGTGTGAGAAGTAATGTACCTACTTCCTGGCCAATGTAACTGTAACCAGTTTATACATTACCCCTACAATAAAAAATTTTAAAAAGCTTTTTGTTTGTGACTTCTCTCAGAGACAGCCTAAGAAGGAGAGGATGGGGTGTTAAGTAAACAACCCACAGAACAAAGGATACCTCTTACAAAAAAGGTTGTAGTCTACAAGGTGGATCAAGAGTGGAGCAGCTAATCAATAAAGGCATATTTTTTTGTTTTAAAAAAGATTAACAAAGGTCAATTAAGTAACCAAGACATTTAAAAATACAGGTATCATAAAATACATATGCTCCATGTAAGTCAATATTTTAAGTATTTATTGGGCTCATATTCAAATTTCACCACAGCTGGATGAAATCAATCATATTCTCACCTATTTCTCATTTGTAACTCGTTTTTATATATTTTTTATTGTAATTAATAAAAGGGTTATATGATATTTGCCAGATAGAAGGTGCATTAATTCACATATGTTGATACCCTTTCACATGTCTTGGTCCCCATTACCCCCCCTCCCCCCCTGTTGGTTTTCTCCCCTTCCCTATCCAATTTCAAATAACCAAATACAAATAAATCCAATATATCAGATAACAAAGTGAGATACTGTAACAATATGAGATAACCAAGGGACAGCAAAAGAGATGAGAGCTTGCCCAATATTCCACACATGATTTTATTGTATCCTAAACTACACACTTGCTGGACTTGCTCACTTTTTACTGAATAGTGTATTTTGTGAATACTATCGTATCTTTTTGTTTCATTTTTAATCCTTAAATATTGGAATACAATATTCAATACAAGTAATTAATTTGCTATTCCAATTTTATCTCCATTCATCCAATACAACATGTGAGGAATTATTCCTCAACTTCTTTTTTTAAAAAGGTCAAACTATGTTGAATAAGGTAACTTGAGGAGATAGGCTGCTAAAGATGGGAGAGAATAACAGAAGAGTTGCTATTATAAAGATGCACTGTACTCATAAATTGACATGCTGAATTGAAACCATTTTGTAGAGTTGTTGAAAGAAAAAAAATTTAAATGTTATTTTGCTAAAAGAGTACATACACATTTTATTCATTAATTTTACTCAAATTTAATTATAGACTTCTTTAGAGACAGAAAAAAGAATGAAATATTACAATGTTTTATGTTAAATATAAAAAAAAATTATTGTATAATTAATATATAATATTATGTCATATATAATAACATAATGTTACATACAATCATATGTAATAAGCTTTAAAGCCAACTTTAATTACATAATATAATATATATTTGTATATTATATAATATAATAAAATCCCTTGGTTGAATGCTAATCCAAGTTTTTCAAACTCATTATACTCTAAAACGTTTTCATATATCCAGTTGTCTTAGTAATTTTTTCTCCCAGTTTTCCTAGATAATTTATAAGATGTGACACATTTGTTCATTTTTTTATTATTATGTGACCTTCTCTGTGAAAATTAAGGTCATTCATATATTATGTTATGTACCACATCTGCTAATATAGCTCTTTATTTGCAATCATATCATGAATATCTCTTTAAGAATATCTCTTACATTATTAAATTTATTTATTTTTGAGGCAACTACCTAGCAGTTTTCTCACCCATATGCTTTTCATCTTAATTTATACCTATTTCCCTCAAAATTGAAACAAGAACAGTGTTTCTTTCTAATTATCTACATCTTTATTTCCATTTAAAATGTGGAATTCCAAACTACCATTTAATTTCAAGTAATTACAAGTCATTTATGATGTTAAAATGCTTGCCAAATTTAGTGAATGGTACTATAAACATAAATGATGAACTTCCTGTAATATTAGAACTAATCCTTTTTTTTCTTAAAAGTCATATTTAGCCAATTTCTGGTGGTAGTTTTTACTATGGATTTCTTTTTTCTTTTTTGCCTTGTTGTCTACCTCATAGGTCTTATTTAAATATGCATATTGTTTTGACCATGGTCTAAATATCTTCAGGCGCTCTCCTTTAGCTGGGTCTTGAAATTTATATGTTCCTTCTGAGATTTCCTGATCATTTATTTTACTCCCCAACAGATTATTACAGGAATTGGATCAGAGAATGGAGGTTTTAAATTCTTTAGTTCTTAGATAAATATTTCATATGCTTTCTTCTTTTTAAAAATCTACCAAATCAACTGAGCGTGATGGCTCATGCCTGTAATCCTAGCTACTCAGGAGGCTGAGATCTGAGGTTTAAAGACAGCCTGGGCGCTAAAGTCCATAAGATCCTTATCTCCAATTAATCACCAGAAAACTGGAACTGGCACTGTGGCTCAAGTGGTAGATTGCTAGCCTTGAGCTGAAGGGCTCAGGCACAGCGCTTAGGCCAAGTTCAAGCCCCATGACCACCATGACCAAAAACAAACAAAAACAAACCAAAAAAAAAAAAGCCTACCAAATTATTGCAAATAAATTAAAATACCTCGTAAATCACAAACTAAAGAGATTTATATTTCCTTTTCCTAGCATATTTGTACTTTGTTATTTCATTGTTAACTTTAGTTAGTATAGCTACATTTTAATTTTTCTTCTGATTTAATACCTGCCTGTTACAACCCTTTCCAGTCCTACTTACTGATATTACTACCTGGACTTTCTCCCTGTACATTTGATTGTCCCTGGCCTTTCAGGAGTGAAATCTCCTCCCTCTTATGTGTTCAACCCCATTCACTTTCACTTAGGTACTCACAGCAACAAATTCATTTCTATCCCCTCTTTCCTGGGAAGCCTTAGCAGAACTATTAGTTTGTGTCACTCTCTGTGTGTTCTCTTGCCACATTTTACACTGGTTGCGCTGAAAGCTCCCAAAATGTATTTCTTCACAATACTCCTTCAAAATTGACACCCCCCCCCAATTTTTCAGTAACCAAAGACTTGTTAAGATACTATCTTCTACTAAGCTATATGATTTTATTTGTGGAAAACAATGCAGTACATCAAATACATCCCCAGTAAAAACGTCCATATAAAATCTGAAGGCAACCTACAGGAAAAGATTATGGATGAGGGTCACTTGAGCATTCTTGACACTGAGCAAGCACTCAAGTGATACAAATAATGAGGTATTATATATATATATATATATATATATCATAGATATAATAATTTATGCCTCACCACCCTAGTTCCTTATTTAAAAAGATAATGTAAACTCTAATGCCTGACAGACATAGGCTTTACATAAAATTTACTCTATGACATTTCTATTATGAGGATAAAACAAAATGTCTTCAGTGATGAGAAACTTTATTTTTCAGGTCTACAATGTCATATTTGTTTGAGGATACTTAGGTATCATTTGTCTTTAACAATCTGGCTTTAACACCTAGACAAGTTGTAATAAAACCTTTCCCTTTTATGGAAATTAAGTCAGCAAAAAAGCACACTTTACATTGCAATTTATATTTTGTCCCTTGCCCTTTTAATGTGGCTCAAGACTTACACCTTGAGACATTCTCCTTACAATGCCTCTTATCTTCATCCATTTCGCACTTCATTGATAATGATGAAAATCTTCTTTATACCTATTGCAAATGCTGATCATCTGTTTCAGACTACAATTTCAAATTGACTATGCTTTGTATTCAAAGAAGCATTGAGAAAATAAGTTTACAGTTTTGAAAGATGGTTTGAACTTTCTGAGCCAAAGAGCCCAGAAAATAAAATAGAGTTTCACTTAAAAAATTGTATGTCTAAAACTATAGAAGAATTGGAAGAACTGGAAGTGTAACACATTTGATTATACTACATGATCTATAAGATATTTCTACTAATCAGATTTTCTGTGATTACCAATATATATCTTTGCAACTAGTTGCTGCACATTAACAATTTGCCAAATTTTATCCACATTTTCAGGATTTACTGGTAAGAAACCTGTCAAGTTGAGATCTATGGGCTGGAATTTGATGTGCAAGTTTTGTGAGAAATCATTGTTTATAAGACAAATATCGCTGACCAATATTGATGCATCTTATTTCTCTGATATTAGTGGGACCCACAGTATGAATATTTTTTCGATCTTCTATGTGATGTCTATTTCCCCTTCTTTTTCAAAATTATCAAGCATTTCCTCTGGGAAAAGAACACATTTCATTCGTTATAGTTTTAAGGAAAGCTCAAGGCCCTCTGCCTCAGCTCTTAATTAGTGTAGAGTTCAATAATACATTATGGTAAGCCCAAAGCCAATTTCAAAAATATGTAGGTCAGTTCTCTTGATTGAAATCGAGGCTTATTGTTTGTGTTTGTGTCATTTGAAAATGAATAGTTAGACTATCCTTCCTCTATTGCTTTCTGCTTCTTTATTGGTTACACATATTACAAAAAGTTTCTTCATAAATACTCCTTTAAAAAAGAATCTTATCCTACTCAGTACAGCAGAGTTATTGTAAGAGGCAAATTTCATTGGCTGAACGGATTAGATAGTAACTACTTCATAATTATTTGACTCTACGGGACAGAATACAAAATTATTTTTACCACTTTTGTCACCTCAGTATTTCTTTTGGTACCCTTATAAACTTAATTTTTGTGGTTGAGATGATTTGATCTGTATTTTTATTTATTTTCTGAATCTTTTTATAATAAATCTCTTTTTATCTATTCCTCTATAATACTCTTTATTTCTTTCTCTCTATACTAATTATATTTTTCTCCTTCTTGTCATCTTTATGTTCTCCACTTCTTCCATTTCTCTTCATACCTCTATATGTATGTGCATGTATTTCATATATATTATATATTTTATACATATATAATACATATTTTATACATGTGTGTGTGTTCCTGCATGTGTAAAGCAAGTCCTTTATCATTGAGCAGTATTCCTCACTCTTCTTTTTTTCTGAAATATCAGTTTCTCATTTATTGTATCTGCAATTATCTTACACATTAATAATTTTATGTTTAATATTCTTCCTTTCTTCAATTTGAATAGTTTTTATTTCTATATTTTCATTGTCTCCATTGGTATTTATCATGCCTATTAGTTCTCTCAATTTTATTTCTAACTTTTGGGTACATCAATAGTTTTTAATTTTACATTAATTTAAGAAATTACTCACTACTTCCAATATTTCTTCATCCTGCACACTTCTCATTTCTTTAGGAACAACAATAGATAGTTGTAAAGACTTATTCTTATCTTTCTCCATTATAAGATAATTCAATTCAGTCATTTAGATAGGAACTTGACAATTGCTTTGGACATCCTAGATCAATTTTTATTCAGATAAATTCTAGGATTAAAAATTACTACCTGCTATGTCAAATGCCCTATTTTGCAGAAAGCATGGGTTATGTTTGAGTTTCTCTATGCTGAAGTTAATTCATATCTACTATGAAAAAACATGTCACATTTTCTTCCTTCACATTATATATACACCTGTTAAGACATGGAAGTATCTGTGAGGAAGAATGAGAGAATAGCTATTTTATACACTTATGATGATATATGGTCATTCTCATTTTTAGGGATCTAAATATCTGATGTTAATACATACATACATATATATATATATATGCATTGTGATCCAGAAAGTGAGAAAGATAGTGTGGTGTGGCTTTTTACTGTCCCATTGTCCTTAGCTTGATTTGTCTTATACTAATTATCCTTGAATTATTTTGATTGGGTTTATGAGCAATTCTATTTTCTTGTTGAGGTTGCCCATCTGTCTTATCCCTAGAAACACAGATATTTCTGGTATCTTAATAACTATCCATATAAGAAACCCTCTGGTTTCTACTCTGACATTGACACTTATTAAAATAATTGTCCCCATCTTTCTTTTGCTGATAGTCAAAAGTGTTATGTGAATGTCTTCATGAGATCCTGTGTTGTTCTTCACTACCAACAGTTTTCAAAAGAATGGAAAAACTGAACTTTTAAGAAGTACTGCTCTTATTTGCACATACACATTTGTCATCATTTTGGTAGAGAAAGTGACTTCTGAGCTATCATATAGGTCATAAGTCATTTGTATGTTTTTCAAGCTACTGGAAGAGACTACTCATCTCCTGATACTTTTAGTATATAAGCCTGCTAGTGGTTTCCATGAAAGTTGTAGAACTTGTACTTTCATTAGTTTAGGCATTCTTTCCCAAGGTTCCAAGAGACAAAGCAGGTTTGTGAATATGTGATATTTTTTTCTAAAGATCTTTCACAATAGATCAAAGGAGATTTGTTAGTCCTTTATCAAATTGTATGTTTCAATTGTAGGATACTCTGTAATAATTCTTATACATGTATTTTCCAGCCCTTCCAGCTTCCATGTAGAATAATCCTTTTTATTTCTTGGGTAGCATTAAGAAGTAAACTGGAGCTTTGTGTCACAAGGTAGAGATGTTTTAGTGGTCTTCAGTTTCAAGTAACCTACCATTTAAGTCATTAGATTTTTTTTCTTTTTTCCAGTCCTGGGGTTGAACTCAAGCCTGGGAACTCTTTTTGCTCAAGGCTAGTACTCTGCCTCTTGAGCCACAGCACCACTTCCAGCTTTTTCTGTGTATGTGGTACAGGGCTTCATGCATGCTAGGTCAACACTCTACCTCCAGGCCACAGTCCCAGCCTACATTAGAGCACTTTTTTTTTTACAAATCCATTATATACAGTAAGATCTGTGGTTCAAGATTCTCAAAATTCTGAGTTTCCCTTTATTTCTCCTTTCCACAATTCCTCTCAATCAGTAGTTTAAACAGACCACACTTAATAAAAATGTCATTCTGTCTGAAACTTTACTTCTTCTCTAGTTCAATACTAGACTCATCATCAGCTTTTAGTACCCTTCAGCTGAGATGAGAAATATTTTATATGCTACTAAGGAGGCCCTCTGGCTTTTATTCATCAATTAACTTGGTGATTAATCACACTTCATTTCACCACCTCTCACTCATACCTTCATTCTCCCCCATAATAACCAATAAATGTCATCATTCTCTCCCATAATAACCAATGAATGTCATCATTTTTCTTATTTTGCTCACACTTCTAAAAGGCCAGATATGTTATACACATTGGGAATTACCCTCTACTAGTATATTTTTTTACTTGACTACTTTATAATTAATAAAATTTAACAACTACATTGCCATGACATGCCAGGAAATATCCATTTGTAACATATGGTGAGGAACACGGCACTCATTGCACTGGTGATTGGCCAAATGCATATGTATATTAATAAATGCTTTGTAGACTCTACACAATGAACTTTCTCTTATCTTTATTCTTAAAAAACAGAATCTGCGGGCCGGGAATTTGGCCTAGTGGTTAAAGTGCTTGCCTAGCATGCATGAAGACCTGGTTCGCATTCTTTGGTACCACATACATAGAAAAAAGCCGGAAGTGGTGCTGAGGCTCAAATGGTAGAGCTCTAGCCTTGAGAAAGTCCAAGGACATTGCTCAGGCTCTGAGCTCAAGTCCAGGACTGGCAAAAAAAAAAAAGAAAAAAAGAAAAGAAAAAAGAATCTGCAATATGCATGTATGTATGACTATATAATGGGAAAACCTACCAGGAATATAATTTCTGAGAAAGAAATTGAGGCAGAATTGGTCAGATAAAGAATTTTATCATCAATATATTTTCAGACTTGGCTTAATAAAAATGATGTGTTATTTTAGAAGGGGATACCCCAATAACTTTACCATTCTATGTGAATGTTAATAAGCATTATCCCAAACACTGAATGTCTTAAGGGCAACAATGAAAAATGTACATTGCACTTCTGTTGGTTAAAATATCCATTTTCCAGGGTATGGTATTTACTATAGTTAAAAGTTTCCTAGCATGCCATTGTTCAGTTATGATTATCCACAATCTACTCAGGAGTTTGTGATTCGAATAAACAACCTAGTAGAAAAGTCATTATGTAGATTCAATCTCCAAAGTGATCATTAAAAATTCTGGGATGGGGGCCTGGAGTTTGGCCTAGTGGTACAGTGCTTGCCTAACATGCACAAAGACCCAGGTTCAATTCCTCGGTACCACATACATAGAAAAAAAGCTGGAAGTGGTGCTGAGGCTCAAGTGGTAGAAGTCTGGCCTTGAAAAATTCCAAGGGCAGTGCTCAGGCCCTGAGCTCAAGCCCAGGACTGGCAAAAAAAAAATTCTGGGATGGATGTGTGGCTCAATGGTAGATCACCAGTTGGATAGGCAAGCTGAATAATCACCAGTCTCTATCTTCAAATCTTATTAATATAACCCACATCTCCTGAATCATTGAATAATTAAGGAAGTTTTTAGACAAAAGTCTCATTGAGGGTTATAATACAGTTACTTAAGCCTTACATATTGTATATATGATTCCTTTGTGTTACAACTCACACACTCTACATAGTCTTAATTAATAAATGGTAGAATTTTTCTGATCCTTCAAATACTTTGCCAAACATCCATTTGAAAAAGACTGATATTACCTTTCCTGTATATATTTGCCCCAGTGTACAAATAAATTAACTCAACTACTTAGAGTTAAAAACTGAGCTTTCCACTACACTTGTAAAGTTATGGATATTAACTTTAAAATCATCCATTAAAAAGTATTTTCAAATATACAGAAAACACATATGAATGCTACATTTGCTTGGTCACATAACTGAAATACACAATTAGCTACTTAATTTTTATTATTATTCAAATATTCTCATTTGGAATAAATACACCTGGCTGGATGAGCTACTTTCAGGGGATCTGGAGATAAAACCACTTCAATTATGTTATTTAACTGTGTTTCAATTGTCTGTGTTCAGAAAGGTACATCATCACTGGTAGTGATATTATCATGTTTTCAAATTGCTTTCACACAATACTACAAACTCAATGAGATGGTCCAGCATTCATTCATTCCTAGCATCCATGACTTACACAGAAATTCATCTCTCCCAGTATTTGTGGATGGAAAGGCCAAAAGGCCAAGGTCACAGAGGCAGCTGATACCCTGACTGGTGAGAATGCTTCTTATAGACAGCTAACTCTTTGCTGTTTCCTTATGTGACAAAAAAGCTCTTGTCTTCTTTATATAAGGAATTTAATTCTATCATAAGGATTTATCTAAATTTAATTATCTCACAATAGCTTCAACTATAAAAAAAAATCATTTCTGTGTTTGCTTTGAATTGCATGACTTTTGGAAGGACAAAGAAAGTGGAAAAAGGTGACAGCATCTAACTGTGAACCTTGACAGTCACCCCATACTGTTCTAGTGGCTGTTTCCTTCCAACAACTGCATGGAGTTTAAAATGGCAAGAAAGGCAGCCTCAGTTAAAATGTCATGTTAAAATGATAAAAGCTAATTGTGTTAAATTATGGCAAGTGACTACCAATCTTAATATTCTGATATATTAAATTGTAAATTCACTTAAAGCACATGACAAAGTCATGGTTTTCTTATGGCAAAGCACAGGGAGATAAAGTTGCAAGATAAACTAGCCATGTTTTGTTTTTATGTTGACAGCCATATTTCTTGAAAGCTTAATGTAATAATTGATGTTAGGTACAAAAAATATATAATTTTGAGATATTTATATTTTATCAACATTTCATGAAATCAAAATCTAGATAAATTTATTTCCATTAGTATCTTCTACAGCCTCAGGCTTTTTTGTGTGCTTGTTTATTTATTTGTATTTATTTGTATTTATTTGTATTTATTTATTTATTTTGCCAGTTCTGGCTTGAGCTCAGGGCCTGAGCACTGTCCTTGAACTTTCTCAAGGCTAACACTCTACCACTTGAGCCACAGAACCACTTCCAACTTTTTCTGTGTATATGGTAGAACATGAGAAAAGTCTTCAAATATACATGCAATGCAAATAATTAATGGATGACAGAAAATGAATGAAAATTTTTAGTTATGAAAAAATTGCCTTGTTTTGATGACCTTGTTATTTTTACATTAATTCTTAAAACATATTTGAAGACCATACAGCATAAACATTTTAAAGTATTGGAATCACATTACCTACACAAGTGAGTAATTACTTCCTTAACTGATATTTCCCCAAATCCTGTTGACTTTTGCAAAAAAAAAATCTGCAGTGACTATTGAGTTTGACATGATTTACATAATGTGTGCAGATATTATGTGTTCAAATTCCTATTTACAAATCCTAATTACAAACCACATATAAATAGGATATGGTATAATCATTTTAAACAAAACTTATGAATAGCAAGTGACAATGATATATATTTATTAATTAATTTTTTTCAAAAATAGAAATTGATTGTGTAGCAGCAGATTGATGCTGAATATAATTTATTCATCATGGTATTCACTGACTTTAAATGTTCAACCTGAGTACCATTTGCATAAATCCTGCTTAAAAAAGTACAAAAGAAAAAAGAAGGAGATCAGTGGTGGTGGCGGTTCAGTGAGTCTTTTTGAGCTCCCACCAAGATACCAGCTCTGGATTGATATCTCAAATCAATCCTAAGTAAGCTTTAGTGATACAGAGATCTCAGTGAGAGAGGAGAAAGGCAAAAAAAAAAGAAAAAGAAAAGACTCAAGAAGCCAGTATAGAGCAGCCACAGAGACAAAGCTGCTCTTCTGAATCAGAGAAGACAGTGCTTCCCAGCGGCACAGACCTGCTGGCTGCAGAGCCACACACAGCCTGTGGAGCCCAGAGCCGACACCCAGTCGAGCACGGACCTGCCAGCTTCACGGAACCGGAGAATCCAGCAATTTGTGAGTACCTCCAAAGAGAAGTTTCCACTTCTGCTCCAGGAACAGCATTGGGAGGGAACCTCCACCCCCACCAGCTGAGAGCAGCGCCATCTTGACTGCTGGCAAAGACCCGGCCAAAGCAATTGGAACCTGAGAGGTGGTACTGGCAGGGCCATCATTCTAACTGGCAAAGGATTTCCCAGAGAAACCTAAGCCGGAAATTTGGGCCCAGCGCTCCTGAAGTCCATCCTCTAAGCCTGGCCACAGTCCTGGTAAAGAAAACCTGCCCGTGAATCTTTCAGCTTTGTTTTCCCAAGCAAGCAATCTGATCTGTAAAACTGCAAAGCCAAATCACAAGAATAAAAGACTTTCTGAAGTGTGTGGATCCTGAATTTAGTGGAGACACAAGTTTCCTATCCTGCCCCCCCCAAAAAAACCCTGAAAAATACACTTTTTTTTAGTTCTTTGTATTTCTTTTCTTCTACCCCTTTTAATTTGCATTTTAGGTGTTCTTATTTTTTCTTTGCCAGTTTACCTACACTTTATTTTAATGTTGTATTTCTTTTCTTTCTTTTTTTATTTTCCTCTCTTTCTTTTCCTGCATTCGTTCTGTCACTGTGGTTGTTCCTAGAAACATAGTGACAGCTCTGGGTACAATCTGAATACAAATGATATCTATATTTATACAGTCTCCTGCTTTTTAATCTCCTGGTTCTCAACCCTAGTATTTCTTGGGTAAGAACTCAGAATAGTGAGGAATCTTCCCCATCTTTCTCTTTTTTTTTCTTTTTTCGTTTTTTTTGTTTCTTTTTTTTCTTTTCATTTTGTTTCGTTTTTCTGTTTTTTGTTTTGTTTTGTTTTACGTTCTTTGTTGGTGTTTTTGTTTTTTTCTTTTAAAAAATTTTTAACATTGAAATCTCCTATATCTACCTCCCCTTTTCTCTATATATTCTTATTACTCCTCTTATTTTCATAAGTTTTATCTAATTTTTTTCTAAACCTTGTACTCAAATATCATATCTGTTTATCACCTTAGGTCAGTTATACTTAAGCTATACCTTTTCTTCATTACTATAATAAGCTTACACTCCTACATTACTCTTTCCTTGCATCCCCTGTTGTTTTCTCCCATACTATTTTTCTATCTCTGGTCCTCTGTTTATCCTTCAACTCTTATAATGCATAGATCTACATTTGATGTTTGTTGAGCAATACTGTATACCTAGGTGTTCAATTATACTCTAGGTCCAGAGGAACTTAAATACAATAGAGATTGGATTGAGGGGCTTATTGCCTTGGTCATAAATCGGTAATCAGTGGTTGTATTAGATTTGTCTGTAAGTGCACAAAAAGAAAGAGAAAGTGATAATACCCATCTAAAATTGTGAACATCTACTGTCAGCCAGCTAAAGAGGTGTAGGTTGGTTATATCTGAAAAATTATAATCTTTTTTAATGTTAATTTTGCTCCCATTTTCAAATGGGCAGAACAAGAAACTCAAGAAAAATGTCAAATCAAGGAAAAGCATCTCCCACCAAATATAAACAGACAATGGAACAGTCACTGGCAAACCTAGAGGAGAGGCTTCCAAGTGCTATACAAATGCAACTGATAAACATCATTAATGAAAAGTATGAAAATATAAAGAAAGAGATGAGGGAGGAAGCCATAGCTAAACAAGAGGAAACCATAAACAAGGTAATATGTGAAAAAGGGGAAGCCATAAAGGAGGCCATAAAAAGGTTTTTCAAAGAAAAATGGACGAATTCATAGAATTCACAAACAAAAATGTGAGCAAACTCCAACAAATGTCCAAAGAGAATAAAGCTGCTGAGCTAACCACTCAAATGGAAATCAAGTTAAAGAAATCCATACATGATCTAAAAAAAGAGAGGCAAGGCATCACAAATGAGCAATTAGAAGCAAGGGAGATGAAGAATAAACAAGATAGCTTTGATAGCAGGTTAGACAACACAGAAAAGAGAATTTCCAGGGTTGAAGATAATTTAGTTGTTATAAAGAACAGAAAATGAGTCAAACCAAATCTAGGAAATATGAGAGATCGCTTCAGGAGGTCCAAGATACAATTAGGAAGCCTAATTCAAGGCTAATTGGTATTGAGAAGAGTCTGGAGAAAGAGATCAATGGTATTGGAAATATACTTCAGGGAATCATCTCAAAGAACTTCCCAAATATCCAGAAAGGCAGGCCCATCCAGATACAAGAAGTTTTTAGAACCCCAAACAGACCTGACCAGAAAAAGACCTCCCACTGCCACATTATAATCCAAACAGGATCAATAGAGACCAAAGAAAGGATCCCAAAGGCAACCAGAGAAAGAAAACAATCATCTCCAAAGGCAAACCCATCAGAATAACCCCAGATTTCTCAGCAGAGACCATGCAAACAAGAAGAGATTGGAAGCATACATGTCATGCCCTTAAGTCCAATAACTACCAACCAAGAATACTGTATCCAGCTAAACTCTCATTCATAACTGAGGGAACAATAAAAACATTCCATTCCAGGGAAAAGCTGCAACATTGCATAGCAACCAAACCAACATTACAGAAAATTCTCAAAGACATGCTACACATAGAAAATCAACACAAATGCAATACAGAGAAAGAAATGGCACCTAAACATCATACCATCTAAGTACCACCAGAACTGTCAAGACACAGGCCCTAATGAAAGCTTTTAATAATGGCAGGAACTAATAAATATTTCTCAATCAATATCAATGGACTTAACTCTCCAATGGCATAGACTATCTAGATGGATGCAACATCAAGATCCATCGTTCTACTGTCTTCAAGAGACACATCTTGCTCAGAAAAACAAACTTTTTTTTGAAAGTGAGAGGTGGGAATAAACTTTATCAAGCTAAGGGCCCACATAAACAGGCTGGAGTTGCCATCCTCATATAAGACACAATAGACTTCAAACTAAAATTAGTGAGAAAAGACAAAGAAGGTTATTACATACTACTAAAGGGATCTCTCATCCAGGAGGACATAAACATCCTAAATATCTACACACCTAATCACAGACTTCATCAAGCAAACTTCACATTCACTGAAAACATACATAGATCGAAACACAGTGATTGTTGGTGACTTTAACACACCCCTCTCACCTATGGACAGATCAACAAGGCAAAAACTCAACAGAGAAACCTTAGAACTGAACAACTATATAGACCAACTAGATCTAACAGATATCTGCAGAATATTCCACCCAGCAACAACACAATATACGTTTTTTTTCAGCAGCACATGGAACTTTTTCCAAAATAGACCACATCTTAGGCCATAAAACAAACCCGGACAGATTCAGAAACACTGAAATTATTCCCTGCACTCTCTCAGACCACAAAGGCATCAAACTGGAACTGAACACCAATCTCCACCAATGAAAACACTGTAACTCATGGAGATTGAACAACACATTGTTGAATCACCAATGGGTCATTGAGGTGATCAGAACAGAAATCCAACAGTTTATGAAATTTAACAAAAAGGAGCACACAAAATACCAGCTCCTTTGGGGACACGGCAAAGGCTGTACTCAGAGGAAAGTTTATAGCTCTGAGTGCCTACAATAACAAATTGGAAAAATTGCAAAGAAACAACTTAATGTGTCACCTTATGCGCCTGGAATAAGAGCAACAAACCAACCCTGATCACAGTAGAAGGAAGCAAATTATTAAAATCAAAGCAGAGTTAAATGAATTGGAGACCAAAAAAACTATAAAAAAAAACAAGGAGTTGTTCCTTTGAAAAAATTAACAAAATTGACGGACCCTTAGCAAATCTTACCCAAAAAAGAAGGGAGCATAGTGAAATAAAATCACAGATGACAATGGTAATATGACGACAGAAATTACCTAGATCCAGAGCATCATGAGGGAATACTTTCAAAACTATGCCAACAAATTTGAGATTCTAGAAGAAATGGATGAATCTCTAGCCAATATTAACATACCCACACCGAACCAAGAAGACCTAACCCAACTAAACAGGCCTATTTTAAGCACTGAAATAGAAACTGCAATAAGAGACCTTCCGCCTAAGAAAAGCCCAGGGCCAGATGGATTCAGAGCTGAATTCTATAAGATCTTCAAAGCAGAGCTCACACCAATACTCCTCAAGCTCTTCAACGAAATTGAAAATGAAGGCTCTGCCAAACTCATTCGATGAAGGCAATATAACCCTCATCCCCAAACCAGACATATATTCATCAAAGAAAGAGAACTATAGACCAATTTCTTTGATGAATATTGATGCAAAACTTCTCAACAAAATACTGGCCAACCGTCTACAACAACTTATCAAAAAAAAATCATACAGTATGATCAAACAGGATTCATACAGGGAGTCAAAGCTAGTTCAACATATGCAAATCAATTAATATACTTCAACGTATCAATAGGAGTAAGGACAAAAATCACATGATTTTCTCAATAGATGCAGAAAAGACATTTGACAAGATTCAACCCCCATTTATGCTAAAAGCTCTGGAGAAACTAGGAATCCATGGAATATTCCTCAGTATAATAAAGGCTGTGTATGACAAACCCACAGCTAGTATTATACTTAATGGTGAAAAGTTAAAGCCATTCCCTCTAATAATCAGGAACGAGACAAGGATGCCCACTCTCTCCATTCCTCTTTAACATGGTATCAGAATTCCTAGCCAGAGCAATAAGGCAAGAAGCAAGCATAAAGGGGATCCAAATAGGGAAAGAGGAAGTGAAACTCTCCCTCTTTGCAGATGACATGATTCTGTATTTAAAGAACCCTATAGACTCCACTCCCAAGCTCCTTGAGCTGATTCAAAACTTTGGAAAGATAGCAGGATATAAAATTAACCCTCAAAAATCAACTGCCTTCCTCTATGCCAACAATGAGAGGAACGAGGCAACAATCAGTAAAGCAACAACTTTTGCAATACCGTCAAAAAAGATAAAGTACCTAGGAATTATCTTAACTAAGAATTCCTAGGTACTTTATCTTTTTGATGTTTTGATGAAAACTTTAAAACCCTGAAAAAGGAAATTAAAGTAGAACTGAGGAAATGGAAAACTCCCATGCTCCTGGATTAGAAGAATCATCGTCGTGAAAATGACAATATTGCGAAGGGCTATCTACAAATTCAACCCAATACCCATCAATATTCCAATGTCATTCCTAAAAGAAATAGAAGAGGCAATCCAAAATTTCATATGGAATAATAATAGACCCAGTATAGCAAAAACTCTTCTTAGCAGAAAGAACAGCCCAGGAGGATTTTCAATAGCAAACTTTAGACTCCTATTACAGAGCTATAATTATCAAAACAGCTTGGCACTGGCACAAGAATAGGCCTGAAGACCAATGGAATACAACTGAGGACCCAGATATTAAACCACAGACCTATGGCACCTAATCTTTGACAAGGGAGCCAAAAAAATAGAATGGAAGAAAGCCTCGTCAACAAGTGGTGCTGGCAGAGCTTGTTAAGCACCTGCAGAAAACTAAAGTTGGGTCCTTCTCTGTCACCCTGCACTAGAATTAATTCTAAATGGATCAAAGACGTCGAGGTAAAAGCCGACACACTGAAAACTTTACAAGAAGGAATAGGAGACACAACTAGGCCTCCTTGGTACAGATCGAAACTTTCTCAATAAGGACCAAGAAACAGAAAAAAATCAGAGAAAGGCTGTATAAGTGGGACTGCATTAAACTACATAGCTTCTATAGGGCAAAAGACATAGCTAGTAAATTAAATAGCAAGCCTACAGAGTGGGAGAAAATCTTCACTAACCATACAACAGACAAAGGACTCATATCTAAAATATATCAACAGCTCGAAAAATTGAATCACTCCAAAACTAATCTCCAAAGTAACAACCATCCCATTAAAAGATGGGCCAAAGACTTAAAGAGTCTTCTCTGACGAAGAAAAAAAATGGCCTATAGACACATGCAGAAACACTTGACATTTCTGGTCATAAAAGAAATGCAAATCAAAACAACTCTATGATTCCACCTCACTCCAGTTAGAATGGCCATGAACAAGGAATCTACTAACAACAGATGCTGGAGGGGATGTGGCCAGGAGGGATCATTACTACACTGTTGGTGGGAGTGCAAACTTGTTCAACCACTATGGAAAGCAGTATGGCAGCAATTCCACTACTTGGCATTTACCCAACCGTCAAGCAACAATGGCATACTAAATCCACTAGCACAATGATGGTCATTGCAGCACTATTTACCATAGCAAAGGTATGGAACCAACCAAGACGTCCCTCAGTTGATGAGTGGATCAACAAGATGTGGTATTTATACACAATGGAATTCTATGCTGCTGTCAGGCTGTCAGAAAGAATGACATTGCCCCATGTGTAAGGAAATGGAAAGACTTAGAAAAAATCATATTAAGTGAAGTAAGCCAGACTGAAAGGAACTTAGGCTCAATGGTTTCCCTCATTTGTCATAATCATTAGAAACCTTGGGCTCTCCTAGCAGAGATTTACAAAAGAGCAAAACCTAGATACATAAAGCCAAGTAGTATGATGCTAAATGAAAAGACCTCTAGGATATAAAAACAAAAGCCATATAATGAGTGATTGTTGTCCTTAATGTACTATGTTATCTCTCATCTCTTTTGCTGTCCCTTGGTTATCTCATATTGTTACAGTATTTCACTTTGTTATCTGATATATTGGATAAATGCGTATTTGGTTATTTGAAACTGAATAGGGAAGGGGGAAAACAAGATGAGGGGTGGGGGTTGGGGGAAGGGAAATGGTGACCAAGACATGAGAAAGGATATCAATATATATGAAGTAATGCAGCTTCTATCTGGTGAATATAATGTAACCCTTCTATTAATTATAATAAAAATATATGAAAAAAATAAAATGAACAGAGAGATTTTTCTGTTAATAAAATGACATCATCTTGGATTATAATTTTATTCTCTATCCTGTCCCTATTTTGGTCTATTTGCATTCAGTTTTTTTTTCATATAACATTGTATCTCATATCTTTCATTATGACTATTTCTTAGAATTGTTTGATTTCTCATTTTCGTCCTCTACCAAATTATTCATAAGAAGGAGGTTTTGGTTATCTGGCCTAGTGGGACTTTTCTCTTGAGCCTTGTCTCCTGGCCTAGTATAGTCATTCCTGTCTCTTAGACCTGTATCATGTATAGTTAGAAAAGGAAGGCAGGTGGCCTAGAGGATCAGAGTTGTCCAGGAGACAATTACAGTGTGAAGGATGCTTGGTTTGGCTGACATCAGGTAAGGACACTGGCAATAGCTGGGACCCTTCCCCTACAAGCTACAGTCCAGTGGTGAACAAATCAGCCATTGTTAAAACCAGCTTGGCTCCAGCAAGTTTCACATTTCGCTTCTATAACCATGTATGATTTCTGAACCCTTTCCTGTGATTTCTAAGACATTGTAGTAAATCTGTAAATTTCTGAGATGAAATTCTGAGAAGCCTGAAACCTACTGCAAAGGTTTTGCATTCGTCCCTTACAAAAGTTTCCTGGATCTGCCCTCTGAGGGGAAAAAAAGTGTTTTCTTAGAAACTTGCTCCATACCTGTAGCCTCTTCTGTATCTAACTTGCTTGTAAACACTCTGTATGACCCAATATTGTCACTCAGACTTTGAAGCTGAACTCCTCTGGGGCCAAAGTTGTGAAAAACCCTGCTCTACTCCTACCTCTCTGAATAAATCCCTTGGTCTCTCCACGGTTTGTTCATTTCTCCATAACAGCCGGACAGGGACTGTAGATCCTAACCTCAAGGAATTTGATTCTTCCAACAACAGAATTGCACTAGAAACCAGTCTTTTCTTCAGAGTTGCACATACAAGGCCCTGTGAGTTCAAATGTTTCTTCTGTGAGATTTTTAAGCTCAGATTACTAAAAGCTATCTCAACATACAGAAAATATGTAAATCACAAAATATGGAAAATTAAGACCAGAAGCACTGAAAGTAAACTCACATATCCCAAATTTATTTTAGTACCTCTAAAATGTTCTTCATCATTATTCACCAGACAAGGCTACAACAAAAACAATTAACAGCCATGGGATGGAAATTAAAAAAAACTAAAATACTGACTATAAATCTCTCAGTTGGATAGGGAATGTGGCCTAGTGGTAGAGTGCTTGCCTAGCATGCATGAAGCTCTGGGTTCAATTCCTTGGTACTACACACACAGTAAAAATCTAAAGTGGTGCTGTGGCTCAAGAGGCAGAGCTCTAGCCTTGAGAAAGCCCAAGGATAGTGACCAGGCCCTGAGTTCAAGGCCCAGGACTGGCCAAACAAAACAAAACAAAACAAAACTGTCTGTGATTTGTTTTTATTTTTTATTTTATTGACTTTATTGCAAAAATAGAAAAGAAGATATGTTATTAAACTACAGTCAGAGAATGTCTTTTTATTGACATTTTGATTTTTACACATTTTGGGGGCAAGCAAGTTTCACTAGAAACTTTTAGTGCTATCTAGTAAACTATATGAAAGATTTCAAGCCTTTGGATTACATATATGCTCATTATCTTTTCCTTCAAAAATAATGGAGATAATTTTAAGAAATGTATCCACATATTTAAAAGGTTGTTACTGCTTTTATCTTCAGTTTCTAAGCTGGGCATTTCTTCTTCCTTGCCAGATAATCACAAGTGATAAATTGTAACATTGTCAAAACCACATATGTTAAATTGCAGTGTTGATAGAAAACGATAGTGAAGCTCAATTTAGAGTAAACTTAAGTCTATAAACAATTATAAATATTTTTGAATATCTCATTTTATATTTTCTCTCAGAAGTGAACAATCAATATTCATAATGAGACAAGCATTTAGGGCCTAATAAGTCTGCTACTTTTAATTATAAGTATATTGCTTTACTGATACATATATATATATTTATATATGATGGTTAGATATGCTATTTAGCAAAACAATATATTTTATACTGAATTTTTACTTGTTTCTTTATCTGATAGGTATATTCTAAGAATTTCATACTTCAAAGCTATTTGTTAATAATGTTTAACTATGGTAGACTAATTGTTTTGTCAATCTTATGAATATCAGTGCAAAATAGCATAGATGGAACTCTTATATTTTATTTTTTTCCAGTCTTGGGGCTTGAACTCAATGCCTGAGTATTCTACTTGGGCTTTCTCAAGGCTAGAGCTCTACTACTTGAGCCACAGAACCACTTCTGGCTTTTTCTGTGCATGTGCTATGAAGGAATTGAACCTCAGGACTTCATGCATGCTAGGCAATCACTCTACCACTAGACCCAACTCCAGGCCTATAGATATAACTGTTTAATTTCAGATAAGAATTGAAGAAATCAGAAACTTTATTTACCAGTTCTTGAATAAAGCAGTGTGTACAGGGTGATGGTCAAAGGAATATAGGGCAGGTAGGTAAAAATAGACAATGGTTCTCAAATTCTATAAGCAAAATGTTTAATATTTTTTGTTTTTGAAGGTATTTCCAAATCATGAATTATCAAGAAATGAGAGTACCTGAGTTTTTCATAAAGAAGAGAACTTATATTTCACTAAAACATCACGCAGATTTAAAAATTCTACAGAATATGCAATCACTCTGCTTTTGGCGTGTGCCTTTTGGGATTGCAATAAGCAGACAATAAACCAAAATCAAATCCTAAGTAAAGTTAAACAAACTAAAATCCTTAACAAGTAAATCATTTTGAAATATCGAAATACAATTATAAAAAATAACAAAACTTAATAAATCATAAAGGCATAGGTTAGAGAGTCAGTGTTTCCATAATTAATACTAATTACAGTGGGAAATCCAACAAATAAACAAGAAAATATGTGAAGAAATAATGTCAGAAAAGTCTTCAGAGTTTAATAAACTGTTGCAATTACAAAGATTAAAAATCAAAATAATAATTAAGCTCTACAAGAAAATATATTCAAGCGAAAAAAAACATGTTCAGGATAAAACAACTCAAAATTATCTTACCCATAACAAGTATAAAACTGCAGTCAATTTATACATACATGACTAAAATGTAAAACTGAAGGAAAACAAAGATGAAACATGAAATTTTTGTGAATTTTATGCATATCATATTTGATGAAAACAAACTTGAAAGATTTATTATCAAAATACACAATCAAAACATATGAAAAAGCTGGGAGTGCTCTCAGGAGGCTGAGATCAGATGATTAGTTCAAAGACAGCCCTAAAGTCCATGAGATTCTTATCTCCAATTAAATAGAGAAAACTGGAAATGACACTGTGGCTCAAGGGGTAGAGCACTAGCCTTCAGCTGAAGATCTCAGGGACAGCACCCAGGCCCAGATTTCAAGCTCCACAATGCCCCTCCCCCAACATACACAAACCTATGAAAGCCAGGATTAATAAACATGTCAATTAAAGAAAGTGTAAGTTCAATTGACAGCCAGAAAATTCCACAAACACATCACATTTGTAAGAAAATGGAAAGACTTAGGCAAAAATCATATTAAATGAAGTAAGCCAGACTCAAAGGAAGTAGGCTCAGTGGTTTCCCTCATTTGTCATAACCAGTAGAAACCTTGAGCTCTCCTAGCAGAGATTTACAATAGAGCAAAACCTAGATACTTAAGGCCATATAGTATGATGCTAACTGAAAGGACTTCCAGAATATAGAAACAAAAACCATATAATGAGTGATTGTTGTCCTTAATGTTCTATGTTATCTCTCATCTCTTTTGCTGTCCCTTGGTTATCTCATATTGTTACAGTATTTTACCTTGTTATCTTATGTATTGTGTATATGCTTATTTGGTTATTTGAAATAGGATAGGGATGGGGGGGAGGGAAACGGGTACCAAGACATGTGAAAGGGTATCAATGTATGTGAATTAATGCACCTTCTATCTGGCAAATATCATGTAACCCTTTTACTAATTACAATAAAAAAAATAAAATTAAAAAAAAAAGAAATAGGATAGGGAAGTGGGGAACACAAGATGAGGGGTGGGGGTTGAGGGAGGGAAATCGGGACCAAAACATGAGAAAGGATATCAATGTATGTGAAGTAATGCACCTTGTATCTGGTGAATATAATGTAACCTTTTTAATAATTACAATTAGAAATATATGAAAATAAGGATTTTCTTTGAAGGAAGTGAGTATAGTAGCATATAATATTTTATAGATATTATATATTCATTATATATTATATTATGTATAAGGTTTTCTTTTCATTAAATTGGACTGTAGAATATAATATATATTATATACATTATATATGATATATAATATCCATATGTATCTGGGTGAAATATATTCACTATTATAATTCACAAACATATTAAAATATCATTCATTTCACTTTGTAATTCTGTTGTCTATGATTTACTGGTTTTGCTTATCACTGTAGAAAACTATACAATACTCGATATCCAGAGTCTCAATTTGATGAAGTTTAGAAATATATTCCAATTACAGGAATGATAGCTGTTACTGGAAACCTGAAAGCTAATTGGTGATCAATGCCCAACTAATTTTCTTTTTCAGCTGTTTTAACTTCTAACAATACAATATGGACTTTCATAGCGACAGGTAGATGACTCCAAATTGACCTATGAGATAATAGTCTTTGCAATAAAAAGGGAAGAGAAAGCTTCAAACGTTTTCTAGATCACTTACATGTAATGAGGTATGGAATTCTGATGTTTGTGCACATAAAGTATCAGGGAAATGTTTGAATGTTTGCATATTCTTAACTTTTCATTCTTTTTTATACATAGACATTGATTTCTAAACTTGCTTGGGGGATTTGGTTTTTTCTTTCTGAAAAAATTGTCCATGCTAATAGTGTATTTAGACTGTCTACTCATGCTCTACATCTTTTGTCAAGTATCTCAAACATCTGAGTTTTCTTGTTTCCAGTACAAAAATCATGACAGGAGAACATGAGAAATTCAAATTCAATATTACTTGAGCCACAGAAAGTCTTAAATTTCTTTGCAAAATATTTAGAGATCAGAAAGAGTGACATTGCCCCATAAGGAAATGGAAAGACTTGGAAAAAATCATATTAAGTGAATTAAGTCAGACCCAAAGAAACATGGGCTCAATGGTTTTCCTCATTTGTAATGATTACTACACATCTAGGACTCTCCTAGAAGAGGATTACAATAGCTCAAACCTAGGTACATAAGGTCATATAGGATGAAACTAAATGAAAGGACCTCTAGGATATGGAAACAAGAGCTTTCTCTTGTGTTTGTTGTTCTTAATGTACTGTGTTATTTGTCTTTTTATTTTTTGACCTATGGTTAATCCCATATTGTTACTATATCTGACTTTGTTACCTGGTGTGTTGTATATAGGCTTATTTGTTTACTTGAAATAGGAAAGGAAAGGGGATAAAACAAGATGACTGGAAGAGAAATTGGGACAAAAACATGAGGAGTATTATGTGTGAGAATAATGCACTAATTACCTGTCAAATGTAACAGCAACCCCAAAATATACATTATCCCCAAAATACAAAAAATAAAGGGGCCGGGAGTTTGGCCTAGTGGTAGAGTGCTTGCCTAGCATGCACGAAGACCTGGGTTCGATTCCTCAGTACCACATACATAGCAAAAAGCCAGAAGTGGTGCTGTGGCTCAAATGTTAAAGCCCTAGCCTTGAGAAAATCCAGGGACAGTGCTCAGGTCCTGAGCCCAAGCCCAGGACTGGCAAAATAAATAAATAAATAAAAGAAAATCTAAACTGCTGTCAACGTTGTGAAAATTTAAAAAAAATATATTTACAGATAAAAGATATGGGATTATTAAATAAATATTTTTCTCATCATATATATTTCAATCTCATAAAAACATGTACACATTTTTGAGTGGATTTATATAAATTAACACACAGGATGTTACTTATGTTTGGTATTTCGTTCTGTATAATTGAAAAAAATAGAGTAAAAAAATGTTCAAAAGAGATAATGGAAGTTGCTTTTGAAACGAACTGGGAAACCAGGTGTTTGTGGTTTTTCAACTGTAATCTTAGCCACTCAAGAGACTGTGAATTGTGGATCTCTATTGGAAGACTGCGTAGGTAGGAAAGCTTGTAAGACTTTTATTTGCACTAAACTACCAAAAAAATCTGAAAGTGGAGCTGTGGCTCAAGTAATAGAGCACAATATCCTTGGGGAAAAGAAACTCTGAGATAGCACCTAGACCTTGTGTTCAAGTCCGAGGACACAAACACACACACACACACACACACACACACACACACACACACACACACACGGAAGAACAGAAGATCATTTTTCATGAGTTTTACCATCTTTTCTTGTATTTTGGATTGCTGTACAAATTTATATATGTGTATATAAATTCAGTACCTGTGTGAGAATAATTCCACATCTTAACTATAGCACATTATGTGTCTAGAAGTCAAATATTAAGATGATGCTTATTGAAATGAATGTCAAGAAATGGAAGCAAGACCTTATTTTTTATTTTGCTTTTTTTTGTTTTAATCTACTTTGTCACACTATGTGCTTTATGAACCTTTTGTATGTAAGCTTATCTATTTGTGGAGGGTAGGAGGAGCACAGAAATGGTATGACAAAGAGTAAACAAATGTTGCAGGGATACTCACTAGAAGCTGTACTGGAAAAGAACTACACAACTGAATGGGGAGTTGGGAGAGAATCTGGTAGAAAATGAGAGAGGAAGTGACATTTCAAAAACAAATGTACTCATTACCTGACTTATATAACTGTAACCCTTCTGTATAACATCTTTACAATAACAATTAAAAATTACTAGATGTAATAACAGAAATAAATAAATACAATTTAAGTCAGGCACTAGTGATTCATGCCTATAATCTTAGCCTCTCAAGAAACTGAGATCTGCAGTTTGTGGTTTAAAGTTAGCCAGAAGGAAAAAGTTCATAAGACTATTATTTTCAATTGACTGAAAATTCTGGGAGTTGTGGCTCTAGGCTTAGAGCACCACCCTTGAGCAAAAAAGCCAAGTGAGAGAATGAGGCCCAGAGTTCAAGCCCCACTATTTTTCAGATTACTATAAATATGTAAGGATCTGCTTCTCCTTCCAGATTACTTTGGTTTAAGTGAAATTTTTAGGATGTTTGTCTTCTAGTCAGTATCCTAATTCCTGCCTGAGATTAAAATAACAGGATAACTCTAGGGCTGAGAAGAGTATTTGTAGCACTCACCCCAAACAGGAGAGATTATGACAGATTGAAAACATTATCTGGAGAAACCCAGACCAACGGTTCTTTTCTCTCCATTCTTAGATCTCTCTGTATTATGTTTATCTAGTAAAACCTGTTTGAAGACTTGGAAAGTATCATATTAAGTGAAATAAGCCAGAACGAGAGAAACATAGGCTTTTTCCTCATTTGCAATAATTAATATATCCGGAATTTTCCTAGCATAGGATCACAATAGCTTAATTAGATTTATGTGCATATGATCATATAGGATGATACTAAGTGAAATACACTCCAGGATATGGAAACAAGAGTTTTATTGTTGTGACTATTACATTATGTGGAGTTGTTTCTATTCTGTTTTGTCTTTTTTACCCCTTATGGTTTATCCCCATTGTTACTGTACCTAACTTTGGTACCTCGTATATTGTATATAGGTTTATTTGTTTAATTGAATTAGGGAAAGGAAGTGGAAAAACAAGAAGATGAGACAAAGGACAAAGGATGAACCAATGTACCAGTTATAATCACAAGACAATATATTGAAAGGAACTTTACAACTTGCTAGGGGTTGATGGAATTGAAAGTAAGAGAAAAACATGGGAAGGGGTAACTGTTCAAGTAGTAATGTACTCACTCCCTTACAAATGTAACTGTACTCCATCACTATGACAAAATTTAAAGAAAAAAACTTAAGATTGTATTTCATAGTGTTTTTGTACTAATCCAAAACACTGGTTCTAGTTTCCAGAAATAAAAAAGGTAACAGACCATGATTTATTAACTGGTCCATAAAAAAATCTCTCTCTGTATTTTTTCCTCCATACCAATTAAGTAGAAAGCTTATTGGCCTCCAGTTATCAGAACAGTAATGGAACATACTGAACGACTTCTTGCAGAAATCCTACCTATTATAAACATTTATATTGGATTCTGCATGATAAAGAACCCAATTGTTTTTGTGTTAATACAGAAAAATGTTGGTGTGGTGCATTAGAATAGGAATCATTTTTACCCTGATTATTACAGCATTTATCCTAATAATTGTCAGCCATCTTGAAACAAGTGAAAGTTTACTCTGGAGATTTCAGAGGATTGGCTGCCTCTGGAAATATTTTGATTTTTAAATTAATTTTCAAGTAGATTTGAACAATGGTTATAAAATAAGTGGTAAAGTAGACTAATATACATGCTGTGAGACTGTCTAAACTATTTTCATTTTTTGTTTGGAGTGTAGAGAAAAGGCTAATAAGACATGACAGCTTTTATAATATTGAAATATATTTGTATCCCCAGGAAATAAAGTGAGAAATGTACCCACAGAGTATAGTACACATTTAACTTGAGGGAATTTTGTGTATTTATTGCTTTTAATTGGGATATTGACTATCTGTAGGGAAATTGTGACAACAAATTATGAGGTATAATAGTGCTCTAATTGAGAAACTGTACAGACATGAGCCAATTAAATGAAAAAGAAAGGAGAAAAGAGTACACTGATTTTTAAATAATAGGTTCTTATGCACGTCATGATAATTGAATTATTTAAAAAGTCAAAATCTATTTATTTTCACCAGGCTCTAAATAAGTGTCAAGATGATAAGCAATGTATAATTAAAGTGCTATTTCAGATTCTTAAGAATACTTCTAACTGGAGTGTCCTTCAGTTTTAGGCCTCCAATTATGTGTTGCTTCATGTTTTAAGTTTTAATATTGATTTTCCCTATGATTTGACAAAAGTTTTAAGAAGTCAAACAGAAAGGCTGATCTGACTAATAAGGGTGTATTTCTTACTTCAACTAATTTCTAGAGTGCAGTTAATCATTGTCATTTCCCAAAGGGAAATTAAAAATTACTTACAAGTAACTAAAGGTATTGTCTAAAAGTATTGCTATCAAATACTTGAGGTTCACAAATTGTTTTTGACGGTTATTGTAATGTATAGAGGGGTTACAGTTATATTTGACAGATAATAGTTGCATTAGTTTTCACACATTGATACCACTTCTCTGGTTTTTGTTCTCATTTTCCTCCTAGCACCATCTCCCAATCAACATGTTTCCCCCCTTCCCTTTCCTATTTCAAATAAACTAATAAACATATATACAATATAGTAGGAAACAAAGTCAGATGCAGTAACAATATAAGATTAACCAAAGGGCAACAAAATAGAAGAGAAATAACATAGTACATTAAGAACAACAATGACACAGATAAAGCTTTTGTTTCCATATCCTGGAGATCCTTTCATTTAGCCTCATACTATATGACCTTATGTATCTAGATTTTGCACAATATCTCAAGATAATTCTGAGAATGATTATTAGATTTTTTTAAGTCAATCACAAAGATACATACAATCATCCTCACAAAGAAACTAATGTTGAGACTACTTTAACAACAACAGCAACAACAACGTAGTACTCACGTGAGTGGAGTGGACCGGGGATGACTAGGATATTTGAGAAATCATTTATTTTCTGCAGTGGTCAGCATGCATATGTAAGTCAAATCATATTTCAAGAGTTAGTGGAAATTAGAAAGAAATAAAAAGCAATAATGAAAAATTTATAGTTAAATGAAGAGGAAAAATAAGGCCCTTGAGAACAGAAAAGAAAAGCAATATACTTTTTAGGATGGATTTGGGAGGCAGATGGCAAAGGAAATGAAGATGGAAAAACTATTATTGCCAGACTATCGTCAGTAGAAGAGGAAAATAGGGTCATGAACACAGTTTGAAAACTATCTAGAGAGTGGTAGCATATAACACCATCTCTACTAAGTAGAATTAGAAACTAAGAAATCTACAGATTAGTAAAGTTTTCTATTTGAGTTTTAAAACTGAAACTTCCTTACTTTTACTTTTCCTTCCTTCCTTTACTTTTCTGGTCAGAACATACAGGTTCTACACACACACACACACACACACACACACACACACACACACACACACAGACAGAGTCGGATGAGGTCAGGTACAGGAGACAAGCACCAAAATTTTCCTTGAAAATTATCAATGCAAGAAATTATCAGCTGTTTAGAAATGAAGAAATACATATAACTACAGGAACTATAATAAAATCACATGTTTGGTAAAGTTAAATAAATTCAGTGAATAAATGTAATGATTTTTAATTTTACCAAATGCCATTTGTGTGTACAGTAATTCTTTAGAATATAGATTACTGGGGCCGGGAGTTTGGCCTAGTGGTTAAAGTGCTTGCCTAGCATGCATGAAGACCCTGGTTCGATTCCTCGGTACCACATACATAGAAAAAAGCCAGAAGTGGTGCTCAGGCTCAAGTGGTAGAGCTCTAGCCTTGAGAAAGTCCAAGGACAGTGCTCAGGCCCTGAGCTCAAGCCCAGGACTGGCAAAAAAAAAAGAGAATATAGATTACTTTCCTTGACATATGAATCATATATAAATTACAGTATTATGCACTATCAAATATATAACTTGATCTATAGAAAAAGCAAAAATACTCTCAAACTAAAATTATGTTTCTTAAGGTTAAAACATCTTGTAAATTTTTCTAGAATTTGATTATGTGAACATATACCCTGGAGTAAAAACAATTAAATAAATGCATTTATCCATAACTAAAAGAATCAAGTATAATTTGTTTAGTTTTAGTTTTACACATATAAATATTTTAAAGTGAGAGGAGATGCATACATATTTTATATGAAACTGTATGTCTCAATATATTGTATATAACACACAGAATTTATTTTACTTAATTTGTAACAAAAGGCAAATAATATTGACAACTACGAGCCAATTCTACTTCAAGTTATTATAATTTGATGACATAAAAGTTTTGTAAAAATGTTCCCTAAAGTATTGTGCATTCGGTTACTGGCAAGTAAGTAGAAAATTATATACTAAATGAGTTATTTTATTTTTTCATACATTTTTTATTGTAATAGAAGGATTACGTTATATTCATCAGATAGGGTATCATAAATAGTGATACCCTTTCTCATGTCCTGTTTCCCATTTTCCTCCCCCCTTCTCCACTCACAACTTGATTTCCCCCCTTCGCTTTCCTATTTCAAACAAACAATTAAGCATATATAAAATATATCAGATAACAAGGTGAAATATTGTAACAATATGAGATAACCAAGAGACAGTAAAAGAGATGAGAGATAACATAGTACATCAAGGACAACAAGCTACTCCTTATATGGCTTTTGTTTCTATATCCTGGAGGTCCTTACATTTAGCGTCATACTATATGGCCTTATGAATCTAGATTTTGTTCTATTGTGAATCTCTGCTAGGAGAGCCCAGGGTTCCTACTGATTATGACAAATGAAGGAGACTATTGGGCCTATGTTCCTTTGAGTCTGGCTTACTTCGCTTAATATGATTTTTTCTAAGTCTTTCCATTTCCTTACAAATGGGGCAATGCCATTCTTTCTGACAGCCTGACAGCAGCATAGAATTCCATTGTGTATAAATACCACATCTTGTTGAGTCACTCATCAACTGAGGGACATCTGGGTTGGTTCCATATCTTTGCTATGGTAAATAGTGCTACAATGAACATCGTTGTGCTAGTGGATTTAATACGTCCTTGTTTCTGGACGATTGGGTAAATGCCAAGTAGTGGAATTGCTGGGTCATAGGGGAATTCTATATTTTCTTTTTATATCATTTATCTTCTTTATAAATATATGTAAGATAACTGTGTATATGTGTATCAACCTTTAAATAAAGTTGTTGACAAAGGAAAATGGCAAACTAAAATGCAGTAAATAAATGTACTCACTAACTTATGTATGTAACTGTAATCCCTCTGTGCATCACCCCTACAATAAAATTAACTATAAAAGAACAATGTACCTGTATTTCCCTTTCTGCTTCCTGCTCTTTCTCACATGAGCTCTGTGACCTCACTAAATATCCCTGTCATAGTGCTGTATATTGAAAATAATATGATTCAAAATAATCCTTTTTCCCTTAGGTTGTTTCTGCCAAGTATTTTGATCACTGCAACAAGAGAAGTAACACAATAGTAGGAATATGATACATATATGTGCATACTAAAATGTATAAACATATATAGATAACATAGAAGAAATTTTTTTATTCGTACATAATAGACAACATGTGTCTTCACAATAATAACAACTTCAATAAGCCATTTTTACAATTAATAGGCTGTAGAATGTCACATCTGAATACAATTCATAATGTATTTGTTTGTTAAAATTGATTGAGATAGAGTGGATCATGGTGAGTGGGACAAGTCAAGACCAAAGGAACAAAAGGCACATGGTATCCTTGATATGTGGCTACTAGATCCAAACAGTACAAGAGTGAGGACACAATATTTGCGTACCCAATGCTATGGACATAGTATTGGAAATATAAACACAACTACATAGACATAAAAATCTATGATTCTAGGGGCCGGGAGTTTGGCCTAGTGGTAGAGTGCTTGCCTAGCATGCACGAAGACCCAGGTTCGATTCCTCGGTACCATGTACATAGAAAAAAAGCCGGAAGTGGTGCTGAGGCTCAAGTGGTAGAGTGCTAAGCCTTGAGAAAGTCCAAGGACAGTGCTCAGGCCCTGAACCCAAGCCCAGGACTGGCAAAAAAAAAATCTATGATTCTATAGACATAATGTTTTATTACATAGATTAATATGTATCTATGACATACAAACCCTCAGCCTAATTTTAATTATATTCTAATATCTAAGTGCCAGTGATTGTATATAGAAATTCCCTTCTTGAATACTTGTTTCATAAATATATCATTTGAAATATGATTTAAAAATCAATGTTAATAAATTCTTTAATAAATAAAAAAATTGTTTGAGATAAATACAAAAATGCTTCAGGAAGTCTGGATAATGATACAAGAAACCTAGATAATTTGAATCTATGTATAATACAAGGATTATTTCAAGCATCTCCTGAGACTATAGAAGAATGTAAATTAAGTAAACATTGGTCAGGGGCCGGGAGTTTGGCCTAGTGGTTAAAGTGCTTGCCTAGCATGCATAAAGACCCGGGTTCGATTCCTCGGTACCACATACATAGAAAAATGCTGGAAGTGGTGCTGAGGCTCAAGTGGTAGAGCTCTAGCCTTGAGAAAGTCCAAGGACAGTGCTCAGGCCCTGAGCTCAAGCCCAGGACTGGCAAAAAAAAGAAAGTAAACATTGGTTAGTCAAATCTGTTTCTATATCATGCAAAATAACATATTTGATAATGCTTATCTTTCACTCTTGTATTTGTGCACGAGATAAATATTATTTGGAGTACATAAAATGGAAAATGTATAAATTTATGCTTGTACTTATGTGTGCAAAACAAATATTTAAAATAGAGTAAAATGAAATAAAATACAACATGATGTTTTGCTAGATGTACACATTTCTAAACTATCATCAAGCAAATTTATGTAGTCATTACTTCACTAATATATTGTGTGGCCAAACATGAATATTCCTTAGAAAATTTTGGTTGAATAAAATGGACAAAGGCCTCGTAACTAAAATATATCAACAGCTCAAAAAATTGAATCACTCTAAAACTAATCTCCAAAGTAACAACCATCCCATTAAAAGATGGACCAAAGACTTAAAGAGAGTCTTCTCTGAAGAAGAAATAAGAATAGCCTAAGACACATTAAGAAATGCTCGACATCTCTGGCCATAAAGAAATGCAAATCAAAACAACTCTAAGATTCCACCTCATTCCAGTTAGAATGGCCAGGATCAAGAAATCTAATAACAACAGATCCTGGAGGGGATGTGGCCAGGAGGGATCAATATTACACTTCTGATGGGAGTGCAAACTCATTCAATCACTATGGAAAGCAGTATGGCAGTTCCTCAAAAGACTAAACATAGAACTCCCCTATGACCCAACAATTCCACTACTTGGCATTTACCCAATAGTCCAAAAACAAGGACATACAAAATCCACTAGCACAACGATTTTCATTGCAGCACTATTACCATAGCAAAGATTTGGAACCAACCCAGATGCCCTTCAGTTGATGAGTGGATCAACAAGATGTGGTATTTATACACAATGGAATTCTATGCTGCTGTCAGGCTGTCAGAAAGAATGACATGGCCCCATTTGTAAGGAAATGGAAAGACTTTGAAAAAATCACATTAAGTGAAGTAAGCAGACTCAAAGGTTCAATGGTTTCCCTCATTTGTCCTAATCAGTAGAAAACTTGGCTCTTCTACCAGAGATATACAATAGAAAAAAAAATGTAGATTCATAAGGCCATGTAGTATGATGCTAATGAAAGGACCTCCAGGATATAAAAACAAGAGCCTTATAATGAGTGACTGTTGTCCTCAATGTACTATGTTGTCTCTCATCTCTTTTGCTGTCACTTGGTTATCTCATATTGTTACAGTATTTCTCCTGGTTATCTGATATATTGTATATATGCGTATTTGGTTATTGGAAGTCAGATAGGGAGGAAAACAAGATGAGTTACTGGGGTTGGGGAGGGAAATGGGAACAAGACATGAGAAAGGGTATCAGTGTGATTGTGAAGTAATGCACTGTCTACAGGTGAATATAATATAACCTTTCTATTTATTACAATAAAATATTTGAAAAAAGAAAAGAAAATTTTGGTTGATTATTCTCATCAAATCTGCTTCAGAGTCATATGCACCAGCAACTATTTAGTGAATGAAAACAAATTTTAAAACTTAACCTTTCAATCCATTGTGGATCCAATCAATCCTTATGAATACAAAAGGTAAAGGATAATGTATAAGTCAATAAATATATTTCAAGCACTTACATTATCCATGTTAACTGGAACATAATGCAGTGCTAAACTTCAAGTATATCACTTATCACTTAGTTCATTTAATTGTCATGAAAATGTAAACTTAAATTCACAAACACACATGCACACACACACACACACACACACATCCAGTCAGTTTCCATGAATGATTAATTCAGGTCTCCAATAGATACCAACATATGAGAATTGCACATTAAAATTTGATTTAGTGACTAGAAAATTAGATAATTTTCTTACATAAAATCAAATATTTACACATAATCACTGCAATGCCTTTCATATTTTAAATAACATCCAAATCATTTGCATTAACTAAATACAAATATAATTGCCACCTAAACAGTTGTTTTTGTTTCTGAGTTCTCACTTCATTGTCATTTGGCTATAGTTCTCTATACCTGTGCAAATTTAGACATTATGATAGGAGGTGCTTGTGTCCCAGGAAGATACTCCTGTTTTGACAGCAGGGTGTTAAAAGATCCAGGATATCAGCATTCCAGGCAAGGCTATACCTCTGCCGGTAGGGTCCCATCTTTTACCACCCTCTTCAGCCTTCAGCAGTGCCACATGCTGGCACCTAAACCTTTAAAGCATGGAGCACTGGGAAGCGGTGTTATCCAAACTATGAGATATCAATGTATTTTTGCTACTCAATTCATTTCATGTAACATGCCGTTTTATGGAGTTCAACTAAATAGCAACTATAGACCCAGAAGATAGAATATACAGGAGTTAATATTCAGTCTTGTGTAAATAAGAAAATTACGAAGACCCTTTACAATTGTGTTTACGTAGCAAGTGAGGTTTGAAATGAGATTTATTGCCAATAATCTCTGGAGGAACAACAATGTGTCATTTTATATAAAACTTAAAAAAATAGTTATACACTGTACCTTTCAGTAATTATGTTTAAAAATTAATATTAATAATTAATGATAATTTTATAATTGCATCAAGCAACAAATTTATTTTACTTGTAAATTTCACTTAGAGATCAGTGATTACATGATTGATTGCATTAATTTCATGAGACCTGCACTAATATGATAGTTTGTACCTATTTAATTCCACCTTAATACCTACCTATTCTAGGATTCTAGTCATAGAATAATTACTAGATTCTCCTCGAATCCTTAAAGATATTAATGTATTTTCCCATATTCAATTTAAATCTGAGAAACCATTGCAGATTCCCATTCTCAAACTGTATCAACCATGTTGTTAGGATTAAAATAGCTTTTCTATTATTAACACTAACAAAGGTTTAATAAATTTCATTAAGAATTTGCAAATCTTGGAAGTAAAAATCTGACTCAAGTGACAGAGGGCCAGTTGGTCATTTCAGCTATGACAGCAAGTCTAACACAAGTAGTTTGCAGTCCATGTAACCTCCTGAGCTGAAAGAGAAACCGTATTAAAAATGTCAGCCAATAAGGAGGTGGAGTCACGCTCCCTGGTATAACACCAGATAGCAAGTCAAACACCTTGAATTCAAACCCCAGAGCCACTAATGGAGAGAGAGAGAGAGAGAGAGAGAGAGAGAGAGAGAGAGAGAGAGAGAGAGAGAGAGAGAGAGAGAGGGGGGGGGAGGGGGAGGGGGAGGGGGAGGGGGAGAGAGAGAGGAGGGAGGGGGAGGGGGAGGGGGAGGGGGAGAGGGAGAGGGAGAGGGAGAGGGAGAGGGGAGAGAGAGAGAGAGAGAGAGAGAGAGAGAGAGAGAGAGAGAGAGAGAGAGAGAGAGAGAGAGAGAGAGAGAGAGAGAGAGACAGGTGAAAGAGAAAGAGAGAGGGGGAAGGAAGGAAGGAAGGAAGGAAGGAAGGAAGGAAGGAAGGAAGGAAGGAAGGAAGGAAGGAAGGAAGGAAGGAAGGGTAGAAGGTAGGGAAATTTCAGTATCAACTAGCACACAGAAACACTGTCAAATAAATAAAATATCAATATTTGAAACAAAAAATATAGCAAGCAGAAACAAACAAACAAAAAAGAACTTGCAAGTCCAGAAAAGTCAGGGATTCCAATACTCAAGATTTCAACTTAGAAATACTAAGGTAGATAAGTATCAAAGGTGAAACAGTTGATTAAGTTTTAAATGTTTTCTGATCAAATTAGTTTATACTTAGATAAAAGTAGCCACATTTGTATAAGTAATACAGTCTCTTTACTCAGTCTTCACTTAGTGACATTTTCACAACCTCATGTAGGATTGTTAAAACAATGAAATCGTCATGTTATAATGTTATTAAGTACTCTTTTTAATCCAGCTTTATTTTCTCTCATCTTAAATAGTTCAGTTTAATTATCTATATCATTCTATATCACTCTGTTTCCTTTGTTCTTTGAATATAATAATTTTCTTGCCTCTGATAATTTGCACACTTAAAATGGATGGATAGAACTGCCCTCAGTTAAGATTTCTGAAGTATAACACACTCCAGCTCAGACTCAGACATTTCATTGTTTCAACAAAACCGTAGTACCAATATTGTACATAGTACATCACACCAAATGGTACATGATGGGGATGGGCTGAGGTATATTTTAAGTTACAGAGTGCCTGAGAAGGAAGTACATGTCTCTGGTTTCATATTTCAGTACCAGTGCCACAAAAAGAAAAATACTTACTTGATACTCGTTGGTATTTGTTGTTACTGTGAAAGTTAACTACAGAAGCCACAGAAGCCACAGTTTGCTTGAGTTTACACCCACAAAATGCCAGTTTCTTGAGATCATTATGAAACCAGTCCTTCTTTCATATCTGTACAGCTTAGCTGAATATTTCTTCTAAATAATAACATTTCTTTTACATTTTCTTCTGTCTTATAAAGAAGCTCTGCAATGGGGACTAGTCATATCTATTTGACAGTGAACAAACCAGAGAATCAATAAACATTTTTCATTTATTAAGATATTAAAATATATTATTTGAGGCTTATAGGAGCTAGGAAATGACATTCCCTACATCTCTGTACTATGTTAATATCCTCACTTTTAAAAAATAGTAGTTTAATTAGCATATTCCTCTATAAAATTTTTGTTGGGCCATTATAACAAGTCTGACATTTATGCAAAAAGGGGTAAGTTTCTTTATGACCAAGAAGGAGTCTAACAGTTACTGTTTACACACTATATTTATTAAGTAGGAACATCTTTAATTATAAGATGGATTCAGTAACAAAAAGAGTGATTTTTCCCATCACTGTTCCTTTTTTTCTATCAAGTCTTTTGAAGGAATGACAATTACTTCCAAAACCATATAGAATAGTAAGGCCTGATTTCTCTTTACTACTAAAAAACACAGATAGTTATTATAATTTTCTATGTAAGGGTCTAGCACATTTTTAGTGCCACTAAAATGCATAGTAAAAAGTACAGGCATTAAAAATGAAAACTGTAAGCCTATAGAAGAAATGCATTTATATTTTTCTGTAAGAGATAACTATTAAAATATATATATACTTAGAAAGGAATGTAAGTATATATACAGACTATAAGTGTGATATATTAATCAGGGGATACTTTAATTCTATATCATTTCCTTGAAATGAATGAGACATAAACAAATTTTATATGAATATTAAAAGGAGAAAAGCAAAGAAAAAATAAATCTGTATTGATATAATAAATACATAGGTAAGAAGTGCAAACAGTTAAACTAAGCTACTAAAGTTAGATACTTACAAATACTATCTGAAAAGGTAGAGATGGCCTAATTTTTCCTTTAGCAATTCGTAATTCCTCTACATTTTGGTCTCCAAATATCATCACTGAGTTCTTACTATGAATCCAACACTTGCCTGATATGTTAGAATAATGATTTTTGGTATTTGTTAAAATCATAAACTGTCTTAAAATACTATGCTAATGCTTAAAATACATATGAAAAGAAGAAGAATAAACAAAGAGATAAATGAAGCAAGGAAAATAAGGTGAAACTGTACTTACAACTTTTGTTTAGTTACTCTTGTAAACTGATAAAACTTGTAAACTGTTTCCTTTCCACATTGAATTAATGCAATGATGGGTGCCATAGTCTTTTAATTGGACAAATAGTTTAAACCCTCATCAGCTTCAGTAACCATATTAATTTAAAGATGTTTTATCCTACAAAATTTTGTCTTCTATTGTTTCCAAGGGTTTCCTGCAACACTGGGTATTATAAAATAGTAGGAAGTGGCTTTCATGAGGTTATTAGGTCATTAGGCTAAGGCTTGGACAAGACCTTGGCAAAGAGATTTCACAACATAAAGGTATTTTGCATTTCAGCTTTAATCCCATGAGGACCTAGCATTCCTCTCATGCAGGGATGGAGCCCTCGTCAGGCAACTCAATCCACTCATGTCTTACTCTTGTGCCTCCAGGTCTAGAACTGTGAGAAATGTCTACTATTTCTATTCTTAATAAAGTGTCCTGGCTCAAATATTGCTATAGTAGCACAAAATGTATTATGATACTAATTTAATATTATATATATGTATATGCATAGTTAGTCCATTTAATTGTTCCTAATGTTTTTAAATATGGGATCAATTTGTACTCTCGAGTACAAGCTAGAAATGACCAATTTACAAGAAAATATCTTTCTCTATATTCACATTGTTTACATCAGACATATTTTCATTCAGTAAGTTCTATTATCACCATCTTACATCTACAGAGAAATTTTGTAAATAAATGCAATTGACTGATGACGATGCCTCTGTCTTCCTGTAAAATTTTGCCTTCAAAGGCAGTCATTTTTGCTGGCTCAAATCAACAGGTACAGAGAATGTTCTTTCAAGACACCTCCCAAGAGGAACATATCAGTGAGCGCTTGTGACTGTTTATACACAAATCTTTCACAGATTCAACATACATGGACAGAAAATATATTTCTGCAGGAGGCAGAAAGGGGCATTCTCTGAAGTTGTTCCTACAGTATGGCAACCACCACCCCTCGGGACATGCTCTGATTTATTTCACTATGAAAGTCCAAAGATCTTATTAGAGATCATAAGGGATAATAACCTGGCACTTCTATTTTTATTTTTCTCTTTGTTGTTTGCAGTGAACAGGCATGGGTAGCACCACTACAGAGATGGATGTATAACCAATCATGTATGCCTCTGAATAATCAAGATATTAGGCATCAGAAACAATAAAATAGATATCCAGAAAGAATGATAAAAACCTATGACTCTATAGACATAATGTTTTATTACATAGATTAATATGTATCTATGATATACAAACCTTTAGCCTAATTTTGATTATGTCTTAAAAACTAAGTGTCAGTGATTGTATATAGAGATTCCCTTCTTGAATCCTTGTTTGTTAAACATGTCATTTGAAATATGCTGTAAAAATCAATGTTAATAAATTCTTTAAAAATAAACACCAGTGTATATAAGTAGCATGAGATAATCTTGCATTAAGGAATATTGAAGAGAATCACCAAGAACATTTCCAAGTGTCTTTGATGGAAGTAAACACTAGCACTGTCATTCTCCAGAAGTGGACACACTGCATTCTAACACAGTAATGACCTATCAATGCCCTAGAAATGGATTGCTCCTTCTGTTGATCTTTCCTGATTCTGGATGTCAGGGTTTTGACTTAACTTGCAATGATTAGATGCAGGGTATGGTGGAAAAGAGGCTTTCCTGATTTTTGCCTTTGATGGTCAAACACAGAATACAGGAAGGACCTCCATGTCTAAGTCACTCAGAGTGAATTTTAGCTATATCTCTGAGCTAGATGTTAAGTTGTTGGTGGAAGAAGGAGAGTACTGGACGGTGAGCTAAATGTATATAATACTGGCAGCAGTATCTCTGGGAAGAGATAGCCAATTTTGAGGTGTGTCCAGAGAGAATTTCAAAGACACAGAGTTATCCTTTTACAAGCAAGTTCCTAAGAGAAATGCTGGCATTTAGCAAGAAAAAGTAAATGAATAAAAGGAAGGACCACCACACTCAGTGGTCTGACATTTAAAAGTGTGCAGAGGGCTTCAGGTAGTTTTCAGTTTCTCAAAGGTATGATAGAATACAAACACTGGAGTTATTAAAAGTTTCAGTACGTTAGCTCGAAATCTTCTGGAGTTATAGAAATAACTAATACCATGTTACTTAGGAATTTCAATCATTTGTTTTAGTATTAAAGCTGGTATTAATTGGTTTTTCCTTTCTATTAATCATATTTATCAAAATTAATACAAATATGATGTTCATTAATATTCTCTTGTAGGTCAAATATTTCATTTATAATTGCTTTCCTTAGAATGTGAGTCTGTGGAAAGAGTACTTTATGCAGCTCCTTTCTCTCTGTGATCCCAGCTTTATTTAAAGCTCTTTTCATCTTGTGTTTTGAGCCTATGGCTAATAAAACTTTTTATCTTCCCAAGGGGAAATCTCTTCCAGTTCTCACTTCAAGATAGAAAAACCTCTCTGACCTCCATTACCAGCCTCCAATTTTTGATTATGTACCTTGGCCCTCTCCGGATAAATAGCTCACTACATCACACAAGAAGATGGCTTTTGTGTGTGTGTTTATTAATAGTGAAATCATTGGTTCATATTTCCACTTGTTTTCATGCTCTGGCACTCAGATCTCTGTCCTAGATTTTTGGCTTTTATTGAGCAAAGTGTCAATCTGACCTTGTGCAGAATTAAGCCAAGTCAGGTACCTAATTTTTTCAGGCAATTAGAGTTACTGGCATATTGTGCTCTGTAAGACTTTCAGAGCCTTTCATAAACTAATATTTGGGAGTTTCAATGGCTTCATAAAGATTCTTCGCTTTTTGAATAGGTAAAATTTTGTCTTTGATGTATAACTAATATATCTGAAAGGCACCTTGAAAATGTCTTTGTAACCAATTCAGAGTGTGTGATTTCCCATACCAGAACAACAATGGTGTGTTCAAGAGTTCCAGGGGTTGTTAAATGTGATTTGGGGACAGAGCAGGAAGGTCCAGGACTCCTTTAAATACCAAAGATGAAACAAAATGAACAGCTTATGTGTAGTATCATGTAAAAAATAATCATAGAAGGGAACCTCAACCCTTTCACAACCATATATCATTTTGGAATGGTATCATACTGATAATACTGCAAATATGCTTCAACTGAATATTATTGGGCTTTTGACAAAAGAATGTTCCTACCACACAATTGCTCATCCTTTCTGATTTCCGTTCACTCCCTTCTCTTGCCTTTGGATGTTCACTGCTCATGCCTCAGCATCCATTAGACCTCTTCCTTGTGGATTCCCATATCCTTTCTAATGTGTCCCCGGTAATAAAATATAAAATACAATGTTAAATAAAATATAAAAAAGTCACAATAGCTAGGTGCCAGTGGCTCACGGTGTAATCCTAGCTAGTCAGGAGGCTGAAATCTGAGGATCACAGTTCAAAGCCAGCCCAGATACTAAAGTCCACGAGACTGTTCTCTCCAATTAACTACCAGAAAGCTTGAAGTGGCGCTGAGACATTGCCCAGGCCCAGAATTCAAGCTCCTAGACTGACAAAAAAAACACAATAAATAAACACATGCACAAATATATGTATGTTGAACAGAACTTTATACTATTGGCTTAGGTACTTGGCCTAAGAAGTAAATGTTTGATATATCATAATTTAACTTCATGAGTGGAAGAACACACATTCATAAGTAACTAGAGAGATGATATATCAATCAACAAATTGATTGCTAGGTGATTCTGACTTGCTATACACCTTTTATCCTCAATATATTTATCAGACTAGTTACACAGGAGTATAGTATGTGTGTTTGTATCTATGTATATGGTGACTATCTTATAAGGAGTCATAGATCTTTCCAATTCTTACTTTCAATAGTGTATACATATATTAACTTTAAAGGCAAACTTTAAAATTTGAGAACAGCTTAAATTTATAATTTTAAGATTTGGGGGGAGAAGGGCACTGGAAATCCAGGGGCTTGAAGTCAGGGCCTAGACTTCTATGTGTTCAGAACCAGTGATCTACCACTTGAGCTTTGAAACCACTTCCAGCTATTTTTATTAGTTTATTGGAGATTGCACTCTCATGGACTTTCCTATATGGGACTGGCTTTGAACTGTGGTACTCAGAGCTCAGCCTCCTGAGTAGCTGGGATTAGAGGCTTAAGCCACTGACACCCATCAAGATTCTTTTTTTTTTTTTTAAATGTTTTTATTTTATTTTATTTTTTTTGCCAGTCCTGGGCTTGAGCTCAGGGCCTGAGGACTGTCCTTGGATTTTTCTCAAGGCTAGAACTCTACCACTTGAGCCTCAGCACCACTTCTGGCTTTTTCTAAGTATGTGGTACCAAGGAATCGAAGCTGGGTCTTCCTGCATGCTAGGCAAGCACTCTACCACTAGGCCAAACTCCTGGTCTCAAGATTCTTTTTAATTACTTCATATAATGTAATCCCTGAGAATATTTGTTTGTTTCCAACCTAGATGCCCCTCAGTAGATGAATGGATCAAGAAGATGTTGTGTATATACACAGTGGAATCCTATGCATCAGAAAGAATGATGTTGCCTCATTTTTTAAGGAAATGGAAAGACTTGGAAAAAATCATATTAAGTGAAGTAGCTACACCCAAAGAAACTTGGGTTCCATGATTTCCCTCATATGTAACAATTAGTATATGTTTAAGATTCTCCTAACAGAGGCCTATAATAGCTCAAAAGCTATATACATATGGTCATATAGGATGACACTAAGTGAAATAAATTCCAGGATATGGAAACAAGAAGTTATCTTTGTGATTGTCGTTCTTAATTTACTATTTGAATCTATTTCTGTTCTCTTCTTTTGCCCATAATGTTTATCTCATGTTGTTACTGCATGTGACTTTGGTAGCTGGTATATTGCATATATATGTTTATTAGATTATTTGAAAAAGGGAAGATAAGAGAAAAACAAGATGAGTGGTGTGGAGGTGAGGGGAGGGAAAGTGTAGAAAGACATGGGAAGGGGTAAAAATGTTCAAGAAGTAATGTACCAGAGGGCCTGGTGGCCTCATGCCTGTAATCCTAGATACTCAGGAGGTTGAAATTAGAGATCCAGGTTCAAAGCTACCTCAGGCACTAAAGAACCTCAGACTCTTATCTCCAATTAACCTCAAGAAAACCGGAAGTAGTGCTGTGGCTCAAGATAAGGGCACTACCCTTGAGCTGAAGAGCTTAGGGACAGATCCCAGAGTTCAATCCCCATGATTCCCCCCAAAAGAAGTAATGTACCCATTACCTAATGAATGTAACTGTAACCCCTCTGTATATCACTCCAACAATAAAATTTTAAAAAATTAAAAAATAATATTTGTTCCTTGAATCACATTGGTTAGGCATGAGGTCTATTTCTCAGTTGCACCCTTTGTCTTTTCTGCTTTGGTGTGATCATCACATATAGGGTTGAATTTTTTCGTAGTCCACTTTGGACATTAATCTGTTTTACATCTGCTTCCTAGGTAACTGGGATTACAAACATGAACCATCATACCCAGCCTGGTTTTGGAAACAAGTTCTTGACCTTACACCTCATTCTGTCTCTCTCTGTCCCTCAACTAGATGGGATTACAATTGTGAGCCATCAAGCCTCATTTGGGGTTTGGAGGAACAATGGATTATAATATGCTTTGGTATTACATACTTTGCTTTTAATTTTAATTAAGATGTCACATAATTTTATTTGAAATTATTGTGACAAAAATGGAATAAAAATTGCCTTTTCTTTATATGCAATTACCAATATGTAGTGATACATCAAACTATAGAAGTCATAAGGCAGGAAGTTTTCAGTTCTACCTGAAACTCACAACTGGACTTTAATTCTCTTTTTTTCCTGCTTTATTGGTGATTATTTCTTGTACTACCCACAAAGGATTTTCAACAGATTTCCTACTAAATATTGTCAGTTCTGTAGAAAATTTTAAAGAACATGGAGACAGGTTAATTCTCCTGCTCAACAGAGTTATTTTGGCATTCACCCTCTTTCTCTGACTTGCCAGATTCATGAAAACTTAAGTGCCTGGATCCTATTACTGTTCTTGACAATCTGTCTTGGCACTTTTAGTTTCATATTCAATACTGCAGTATCTTTCCTGTTTTACTATACTCATTTTTTATTTAGTTCCTATTCTAAGTCTATTGAAAGCCCTTGTGTCAATATTTCCAGTCATCATTGTGTGTGTGTGTGTGTGTGTGTGTGTGTGTGTGTGTGTGTATTTCTATGTCTACCTGTAGAGGTTTCAACTTACCACATAGATGGGCTTAATCACGAGACCACATGCCTGATTCTTTTTATGCCTGAGTTAACCTTAAACCACAGTCCCCATATTTTCACTCCCCAAACACCTGGGATTATAGGCTTATACCACTGTGTAATAAAAGATGACTTATAAAAGATTTCTGAGTTTAGATGGCACTTATTGTGCATTCATAAAACTAGAGATTAAAGTTTCTGTTAAAAAAGCATAAAAATCAACCTCACTTTCATTAAATTGAAATCAAAATCAGAACCACTCTGCCCCTGAAATTAACTGGCTCTCTTTTTACACTCATTAATGATAGAAAACAGGAGTGGCTATGAAATGCTGAGAAGAATGCTATAGAGGCATCAGTTTGTCCCGCATTATTTCTGTCAACAAAGTGATAATGTAATTGTTGACTGCAGCACATCTAATGAATTGAAAATATTTGCATTCTGTTGTAAGATTGTTCCTTGAATTAAAGTTGTGTCAATAAATAAATCCTTATGCCATTTTTCATGTAAATTCTTACTTCTTCTCAAATGTTAAGCCTATAAGAGATTCCAACATATTTTTCCATGATTATCCATAACCATTACTCTATCAGACCACGACTACGTTTCCATCCATACCCTTGGACAACAAAACTCAAAAGTTACTTTGGAGGATGACAGTCAGGGCTGGAATGATTCTTTGCAGATGTGCTCTCTTTTCATAATATCCCTTTATGTTTTAATTTTTCTTTTCTTTTCCTGTGGGTTTTTTTTTTTGGCAGAGGCAGGTGGTTTGGTTAATCAAACTGGGTGCGTCCTTGAGCATTAGCCATAGGTGTCACTTCTGATTTTCTGGTGGTTAACTGGAGATAAGAGTCTAGCAGACCTCCATGCCTGGGCTGGCTTCAAAATGCAATCTTCAGATCTCAGCCTTTTGAGTAGTTACAATTATAAGCATGAACCACAAACTGCTGGCCATACCTCTTTCAAATGGTGTAATGGTGGCTCTCTCTCTCTCTCTCTCTCTCTCTCTCTCTCTCTCTCTCTCTCTCTCTCTCTCTCTCTCTCATTCCTCATACTCTCTCACTGTATGTAAGTAATAAATATATACACATATATAAATATATACATATATGCATATATTTACATATTTTTAGATTCTTTCCTATTTCATATAAGTAAAATTTCACATATTCAAGTATGTAAATGAATATAACAACACAGAAATGGAATGGCAAAAAAATGTTTATAGCTAGGAATTCTAAACAGAAGTATGCATGGTCACTGTTTTTAAATAGACAAAAGCAAATACATTGATTTACAAGATGTATCTAAATCTGGGGTTGGATTCTGAGATCTGAAATTAACTTTGCCTTTCAAGACCTACAAAAACAGTGTCACTTGCACAATCTCATCTATTAGAATATAGTAAAGTTCTTTATACCTGCTATCTTGCTTTCCATGATTGCTTCAAAGTACTGCCAATTTTTCATAGCATAGAACTGCACATTTAATGAAAACTTAATGTCATGAAAATATTAATAACTAAAACTTCACAGTGATATCATGTTCATATGTGATTTAAAAATAATTTAGAGGGGGCCAGAAGTGTGACCTAGGGGTAGAGTGCTTGCCTAGCATGCATGAGGCTCTGAGTTTGATTCCTTGGTACCACATACCCATAAAAAATGAAGTGGCACTGTAGGTCTAGGGTAGAGTACTAGCCTTGATGAAGCTCAAGGACAGTGCCCAGGCCCTGAGTTCAAGTCCCAAGACTGGCAACACAACAACAACAACAAATTTAGAGGGACTTGGATTTACTCTGCAAATTTTCTTTGTTCCTATATAGATTGAAAACAATGGCTTATTATGTTCTATTCTTCCATTTTAAATGATAGAATTTGACATTATTCACATTTAAGGTAGCAATTCCCGGTTGTCTTAATTTTTCTTGTTACGAAATATCATCAGTGCCATGATATGAGCCTTAAAGACAATCAGTCATTAATGTCTGTGAGAATGGCTACAACAACAACAACAACAACAAAAGAAATATCAGCATGTAATTTGTGTGATTTTTTCAAAGATATAGAGAAAATGGAATTGGTTGGTTAAAATATATTAATATTAATACTAATGAAAACAATATGGATATTACTCAAAAATTAAAAGGACATCTGACAACACCAATAATTCATACATAACTAGAGGAAATGAAATTAGAATGTCCAAGATAATTTGCTCCATGTTTATGACAATGTTATTTACAAAGACAAAAATAAGGAACTAAGTATCTATCAACTCACTAACAGTGAGGAAGGGGTACTAGACAAAGTGTTACATAAGGGAAGCTTGTGGAAGTCTCATACTTTATAGAGAAGATTTGTATTACTTTGAATGTAAGTATGGCTTAAGAATAACAAAGACTACTGCATTCTTTTACATTTCATTACCAGTTTGGTAAGCCTGATAGGACAGCTTCATCTATAAATCGACTTTTAAAAATAATGTTACAAAAAATAAAAATAAAGTTACAACTCTGATTGGGGTCATGGTTCAAGCAATAGAGTACCTGGCAAGCACAAAGTCCTGGGTTTCAACCTGTATACTCAGAAAAAGAAACGTTTACATTCTGAAACTGAAAGTGAACTCTGTGTCTGGGTTTCTATCAACTTGTTCTAGATACATTTGTGGTACTGCTTAGCATGCTTCCTTTAGGAAACGAACATCATTAAGAGTTTTCTCATGTTTTAGTTCTGCAACTAAGAGTTGACATAAACTTTCTCAACAGTTCTGTAATTTGGATAGTAAAGAAACATTAAGATTTATATGGGAGGGACCAGGAGTTAGGCCTACTAGGAAAGTGCTTGCCTAGCATGCAGGAAGACCTGGGTTTGATTCCTCAGTACCACATAGAAAAGCTGGAAGTAGTCCTGTGACTCAAGTGGCAAAGCCTTGAGGAAAATCCAAGGACAATGGTCTGGCTGTGAATTCATGCCCCAGGACTGGCAAAAAAGAAAAAAAATTATATGTGAAGTATATTGAAAACTGCATATGGTGCTTCCTTAGTTTCATTTGTACACAGACTCTTCTCTGCTAATTTAACTTTTAGGTTTTTGTTTAAGTTATTTGCCAATGTACCTACACAATATTTCTCTCAGTGAATTGCTCTGAATACATGTAATTCAAGAAAAAAAATAACCTTTTTTATTTGAAATTCACTGGCTAATTTTTTTAAGTAAATAAATTGATTTACTTTTCCCAGATTGATACTATTGAAAGCAAACAAGAAAAATTTAAATCACAGGAGATTTTAGTAACTGAATTTAACATTACAGTTCATGTTTATTAGATTGTGTTTAATTTTGTCTTTAAATTATCTTTATTTATTGACATGTTCTGTATAGAAAAATCTAGATTTGACATCTTTAGAGAATTATCTTCTCTACTATTTTAAAAAAATTTTAATACCTGAAAAGTTTCCTTCACACATCAGATGTAGTGAAGATTGTATTCGTTTTAAAGTTAATTTTATATAGTTCTTTATGCTTACTGGAAAATTGAACAATATTATTATCTTAAATGAATTTGTAATAAAAACAGAACTATGTAAATTATACACATTTGTGGGAGGTAATGTTTCTTATCAAAAAGGTAGATAGGGCATTAGGACAAATATAGGTTTTTCAGTGTACTTTGTATTTCAAAAAGCTAAATTAAAGAATTTTAAATATTTTCACTATGAAAATAATGGTATCTAGGCACTTGTGGCTGACACCTATTATCCGAGCTACTCATAAGGCTGAGATCTGAGGATCGTGGTTCAAAGCCAGACAAGGCAGAAGCCAGCCCGTGAGACACTGATCTTCAGAAGGGGCACTGTGGCTCAAGTGATAGAGTACTAGCCTTAAGCACAAACAGGCTCAGAGAGAGTGTCCAGGTACTGAGTTCAAGTGCAGTGACCAACCAAAATAAAAGGTAAATGCCATAACAAATATATTTTAAAGTGCAAAACTAAATGTCTTATTACAATTTCTTGCTAACTGGCCTGAGATACAATATTTCCATTCAATTCACCCTTGTAGCAGTGTAGTAGTCCACTGCATAGAACACATCAAATAACACCCAAACAGACACTCATTAAATAATAATGCTTTGAGTTTAACAAAAGAATTCTCAAAATAGTTATGATGAAATATTCAACACTGATTATCTTTTTTTCTTAAATTTTGTTTTATTTTTCTTGGGGTAAATACAATATAGAATGCTATTTATATATAAATGACATGAATTAAAGTTTTTAATATATAGCTATATAAGGAAAGTTTATGCTTGTCTGAAGTAATTACTACACTTTTCTTAAGTCTTAAGGGAAGAAATAAACTCCAGTTATCTTAGAATCAGCTAATTGCCTGCTAGTGTTCTCTTTCCTATATTAATATATTTCTCTACAACTTCATTTAGTAGAACCATACAAATCTTTCAGATATTTTGCCTTTCCTTCTCTCTTTCTCTTCCTTCCTTCCCTTCCTTCCTTCCTTCCTTCCTTCCTTCCTTCCTTCCTTCCTTCTTTCTCTCTTTCTTTCTTTCTTTCTCTCTCTTTCTTTCTTTCTTTCTTTCTTTCTTTCTTTCTTTCTTTCCTTCTTTCTTTCCTTCTTTCTTTTGTCGGTCTAGGGGACTTCAACTACTGGCCTGGTGGTTGGCCTTGAGCATTTCAGCTCAAGTCTACAGCTTTGCTCTTTGAGCCACAGCACCACAGTGAGATAAGGGTCTCACCGACTTTAGTGCCTGGGCTGCCTTTGAACCACAATCCTCAAATCTCAGCCTCCTGAGTAGCTAGAATTACAGGCATGAGCCCCTGAGCCCAGTGTTAAGAAACTTTCTTAAGTTTAAATTTCAGAAACAAATGTTCTAATACAAATGAAAATGTTGAATACTACTAATAAACAAGACAAAATGATAGAATGCTTATTTATACATTGGTTGGTGTGGGCCCAGAAAAATATATCTTATATGTTTCCACAAGGGAAAAAAATAAGAAATAGACAAAAAGTATATGGGAAAGACCGAGGACATGCTGTAAATTTTCTGAACTATAAATTTTAATTTTTAAATAAAAATTTTAAGTGTGGAATATCAGTTATGCTCAACATATATGCAGTAATTGAATTTTTTATTTGAGAATCCCAGTAAAGCAATTTTTATTTTAAATATATTTTATGGTAATTAATGGAAGGATTACACTATATTCTCCAGATAGAAGGTGCATTACTTAACAAACATTGATACCCTCTCTCATGTTTTTGTCCCCATTTCCCTTCCCTCACTCCCTCCCCTCATCTTTTTTTCTCCTCTTCCCTATCCTATTTCAAATAAACAAATAAACACATACACAATATTCTTTTGCTGTCCCTTGGTTATCTCATTTATTTCATATGTGTTTTTTGGCAGATTCTTTACTAGTATGACTAAGTAGACAGGCATTAGGAAATTTTTATTTTTGTTGAATAATGAATACAATGTCATTTAAGAAAAGTGACAATTTCTTCTCTGAAGAAGAAAAAAAATGGCCTAAAGACACATGGAGAAATGCTCAACATCTCTGGTCATAAAAGAAATGCAACTCAAAACAACTCTAAGATTCCACCTCACTCCACTTAGAATGCCCAGGATCAAGAAAACTAATAACAACAGATGCTGGAGGGGATGTGGCCAGGAGGGATCACTACTACACTGTTGATGGGAGTGCAAACTCATTCAACCACTATGGAAAGCATTATGGCAGTTCCTCAAAAGACTAAACATTGCTATGACCCAGCAATTCCACTACTTGGCATTTACCCAATCATCCAGAAACAAGGACATACTAAATCCACTAGCACAACGATGTTCATTGCAGCACTATTTACCATAGCAAAGGTATGGAACCAACCTAAATGTCCCTTAGTTGATGAGTGGATCAACAAGGTGTGGTATTTGTACACAATGGAATTCTATGCTGCTGTCAGAAAGAATGACATTGCCCATTTGTCAGGAAATGGAAAGACTTAGAAAAGATCATATTAAGTGAAGTAAGCCAGACTGAAAGGAACTTAGGCTCTATGGTTTCCCTCATTTGTCATAATCAGTAGAAATCTTGGGCTCTCCTAGCAGAGATTCACAATAGAGCAAAACCTTGATACAAAAGGCCATGTAGTATGATGCTAAATGTAAGGATCCCTAGGATATAGAAACATAAGCCATATAATGAATGATAGTTGTCCTTAAGATGCTATGTTATCTCTCATCTCTTTTGCTGTCCCTTGGTTATCTCATATTGTTACAGTATCTTACTTTGTTACCTCACATATTAGACATAATTGTATTTGGTTATTTGAAATTGGATAGGGAAGGGGGAAAAACAAGATGAGGGGTAGGGGTGGGGGGGAGGGTAATGGGGACCAAGACATGTGAAAAGGTATCAATACATGTGAATTAATGCACCTTCTATCTGGCAAGTATCATGTAACCCTTTTATTAATTACAATAAAATATATGAAAAAAAGAAAAATGACAATTTTTCATTATGAAGACTTGAGAAAATAAAATGAAGACACAATATGATGGTAACTTATAATTTTACATATAAACAGAGATACATTAAATTTAATATGAATATGTATTTATGTGTTAATTCATTCATTTTTGTGCGCAAGGCTTGCACTCAATGCCTGAGTGATGTTCAAGGCTAGCATTCTACCATGTGAGCAACATTTCAATTTCCAGCTTTATTGTAGTTAATAGGAAATAAAATCTGAAGGATTTGCCTGTCCAGTTGTATTTTCAGATCTTAGTAGGTTGGATTGCAGGTGTGAGCCACCAACATCAGCCTTATTTATTTATTTATTTATTTATTTATTTATTTATTTATTTATTTATTTGCCAGTCCTGGGCTTGAGCTCAGGGCCTGAGCACTGTCCTTGGACTTTCTCAAGGCTAGAGCTCTACCACTTGAGCCTCAGCACCACTTCCAGCTCTTTTCTATGTATGTGGTACCGAGGAATCGAACCCGGGTCTTCATGCATGCTAGGCAAGCACTTTAACCACTAGGCCAAACTCCCGGCCCTATTTATTTATTTTCTAATCAGAATGTTTTGAAATGTCACTGGCTCACTTAAATTATTACTCACAAACCAGCATTAAACTCTTATCTGTAACAGAGATTGTCAGTGTTGTTTAGTGTTGTAACATTTAAATGTGGTCATAATAATGGCTCCCATAAGTAAAAGGAAACAAATTGTATTTGTTTGGTAGGTTTGTTTGGTGTTTTCTTAAAATTGTGTTTATTTTTGAACTAAGTATATATGATAAATGAAGTCAATTTAGGAAATGGGGAACTTTCCTAAAGTTAAAAAATAGCATATTGTTGCTGCTCTGGAGCAACATTGGGGTATGAGAGGACACCCAGGGCCAGCCTGAAGTCCCCCGGAGCCGAGTGAGATGGCAAGTATCGATGACCCAGCCCTACCCCAATTACCTGGGAGAAAACACCACTGAGCCAGGGAGCTGTGTCAGCCATGAAAGCGCAGCCGATCACTCTTTATTGCTTTGGACACTTAGTTATAAACTGTGGGGGAAAAGAGGAGCAAAAAAAGACCAATAGGAAGAGGGCCAACATGCTATCACTAAGGGTCAGGGCGAACTTTTAGGTACTGGCCGGGACCGGTGCAGGAAACACTCCAGCTGAGGACCTGGACTGCAGGGGCTCAGTTGAGTCAGGTACACAGAAATACCTCAAGAGAGGTGTGCAAGGAATGCGAATACCTCTAGAGCGGTATGAGAGGAATGCCTGGCCAAAGCCCATTAATGGTTGCTGAACCAGAATGATGAACAGGCCTCAGAGCTGGAGATCAGGCCCCAACAGTATTTTGGACTGGGAATGTGGCTTAGAGGTAAAGTGCTTGCTTAGAATGTATGAAATCTTGGGTTGGATTCCTTGGTACCACATGCACAGAAAACGCTGGCAGTGGTACTGTGGCCTAAGTGACAGAGCTAGCCTTGAGCCAAGTTGCTCAAGAACAGTGCCCAGGCCCTGAGTTCAAGACCCAAGATCAGCAAAGAAAAAAATAAAGAAAGAAGGAAGGACTAAGGGAGAAGGAAAGGAAAAATAGCATATTATAGAGAATAGAGAATAGAGAGCCAGTCAAGCTCTCTTTGACACCCTGAGTTCAAACCCTATTGCTAACAAAAATTTAAAAGCATTAAAGTAAAATTTACTGTTTTTCCTAATGATTACTAATGAGTAAAGATACCAGAGCAAAGACTGAAATTTCTGAAAATGTAGTTGAAATGGCAATCCGTTAAATGAATAAGGAAAGTAATTAAAAACAATAGTATTATTTTAAATATATAAGTTTGGGAGTAAATGAGATTCAAAGTCCTATTTTTTGGTCTACTATACTATATAATTAAATGAGTTACTTTGTTTTGTTAACTTGGAAGTGGATCTGCAGTGTAAGTCCATTTGAGACTTCAACATATTCAGTGTAAATTAATATCTGAGAATGATTACTCAAAGCATTCCTAAAAATGGAAATTATAAAAGTGAAAGATTTTGAGCATATGCTTATAGATCATTTGTCTATCATCTCAGATTGAAAAAAATTACTTAAAGGTTAAAGGCAAGATAATTTCACTACATCTTCTGAAAACGTGTCATTTATTTTTAATTTTCCTATTACACAAATGCAAGGATTCAGCTTTAGACAAAGTAATACAATAGTTCAGGTGCTCAAATATCAAACAGTTACCAGAAAGTATCCTGCATTCAAAAGCTTTTTGAATGTGTTTTCCCATCCACAGTATTCACAAGATGTCCACGGAACATGCTGCCTTCTAGGAACCATGCTTCAATAGTTACTGACAGCCTATTCACTGGTTTACTTACTTTCCTTGGATTAGAGATGTAAACCCATATGCTCATAAGCCAACTTTTTTGTTGTTGACATTGGGTCTCATTAATTTTATTTCTGTGGTAGAATTGAAGCATGCTCTGTCTGATCATCAATCTGAGAATTTTATTCATGTAAATAAATCATACATATGTTTGTTATTTTTCAAGATATCATGAAAGAAATAAAAATAACTTAATATTGAAAAGTTAAAGTTGAATTATTTAGCTGAACAGATTATATTCAAATTAAGCAAATATTTTATTATATTTTGCATAAACCATCAGCAAATAAGATGAACAAAAGGAAAATAGAGATTTTGTATTCTACCAACTCTTTCCAGGGCCTTTGAGTGAAGTGTGCCATGTAAAGATACTGCATTCTATAGGTCTTATGTTAAAAATTGATAGATTTCACTTCTAAGTATCAGCAATCCGCATTTCATTCCAAGTTGACAGGTGTATTTAGAACTAAGGCAAAAACCCATGATGCTGTAAGTGCTCTATCCTTTTAGGATGAATGACATATTTGAGACAGGAATATGTGAACTCTAAAAATAGGTACAGAAAAAAATACAGTTTTATTAAAATACCAAGCATAGCAGCCTAATGGCTTTTAATTTTAGGACTAAAATATTTTAAAGCTAGATATAATTTTCCAAACTCCCCCCTTTTTATAGAAAATAGAGTGCTCAGTAGCAATAATTAAATGATACATTTGTGGATAAGAAGAAGATTTAAGGGTTCATAAAGAACACTTACATTGACATTATTCATTTTGAAATAATTTGCAGTGAAAATTAGCAAGAAGTTTGAGATTATTTTTCTCAGGATAAAATTATCACCACAAAAATCAACCAAAAAAAATAACCACAGGTTAAATTAAGTATTAAAAGATGATTTACTCATTTGCTAAACATTTTAGTAGTATTTCATAGCCCTTGTTGAAAACTTACCTAATATGGAAAAAATTACTTAAGAAAAGTTTGAGTAAAAACATAATATAGCAAATTCAACCCTTTAAGTTCAGAACTTTGAAGTTAATAATGATAATGATCCTTCTATTGTGCATTGCATTCCCAAGAAATTTATTAAGAAATTTTGCAACATATAAACATATGTGTAAGTGCATGTACTCATATCCTAAGTTAGCAAGTAGAAATGAACCCATTTTTATATAATTAAGTGGTGAAATTTAGATGAATATAATACTGTGTGTGTGTGTGTGTGTGTGTGTGTGTATTCAAGCATCTATTGAAAAAAAATAGGACGTAAGTGTTGGATCAACCACTTAAAGTGTGTATGTCAGCCCCATGAATTCCAAATGTAGTTAAAAAAGAAAACCTTTTCCATCCATGCTCATGAGGTGACTTCTCACAAGTTGTTTGAACCATTCATTTACACTCTTTCATATCTTAGTGTTCTGAATTTTCACTAGTGGTAACCCAAAGTAGAACATTGTAAATGTAACAGAAAAAAAAAACATCACAAAGCCTCAGCATAGACAGAGTTGAATATTTCAACAGCACATCAGTTTGATCCAGTCTGTCTGTCTTTTTTGAGTTGTAATTCTTATTATTTTTCTGTTCACCATGGTGAATTTCCAAACAAAAATATCAATGTTTATGCTCAAAAATTGAGAGTGTATAGAAATAAACCCCTGCATGTATCTGATGCTCAAAACAATTTCAAAAGCTCAGGAGTCTTTGCTTAACCTGAGATAATCAGTCATAATAGACTTACAAAGAATCTTAATTTTGTTGATAAAAAGATATAAAAGTATAGAAACACAGTTAATAGACATATGGATATATGATCCTAAGTGTATAATGCCCTTAAATATGTATAGAAACTAAAATTCAGCAGCAGAATCAAAGTAGACTTTCCAATTTAGAAGACTGTATCAACTCAATAAGGCTACAACAAGGGTTTTAAAGATTTAGAATTGAAGACCAAAAAGGTCCCTTGGTTATCCTATATTGTTACAGTATTTTACCTTTCTATCAGATGTATTACATATGTGTTTATTTGGTTATTTGAAATAGGATAGGGAAGGGGGAAAACAAGATGAGGCATGGGGGTGGGGGGCGGGAAATGAGGACCAAAAGATGAGAAAGGGTATCAATGTTTCTGAAGTAATGCACCTTTCCTCTGGTGAGTATAATGCAACCCTTCTATTAATTACCATAAAAGTATATGCTGGAGGAGATATGGGCAGGAGGAGGGATCACTGCGACACTGTTGGTGGGAGTGCAAACTCGTTCAACCACTATGGAAAGCAGTATGGCAGTTCCTCAAAAGACTAAACAGAACTCCCCTATGACCCAGCAATTCCACTCCTTGGCATTTACTCAATCGTCAGAAACAAGGACATACTAAATCCACTAGCACAAGGATGTTCATTGCAGCACTATTTACCATAGCAAAGATATGGAACCAACCCAGGTGCACCTCAGTTGATGAGTGGATCAACAAGGTGTGGTATTTATAACGATGGAATTCTATGCTACTGTCAGAAAGAATGACATTGTCCCATTTGTAAGGAAATGGAAAGACTTAGAAAAAAATTATATTAAGTGAAGTAAGCCAGACTCAAAAGAACATAGACTCAATGGTTTCCCTCATTTGTCCTAATCAGCAGAAAACTTGGGCTCTCCTTGCAGAGATTTACAATAGAACAAAACATAGATTCATAAGGCCATGTAGTATGATGCTAAATGAAAGGACCTCCAGGATATAGAAACAAAAGCCATATAAGGAGTGATTGTTATCCTTAATGTACTATGTTATATCTCATCTCTTTGGCTGTCACTTGGTTATCTCATATTGTAACAGTATTTCTCCTGGTTATCAGATATAATATATATATATATGCATAATTGGTTATTTGAAGTCAGATAGGGAAGGGGGGAAAACAAGATGGGGGCGGGGTTGGGGGGAGGGAAATGGGGACCAAGACATGAGAAAGGGTATCAATGTTTGTGAAGTAATGCACCTTGTAGCTAGTGAATATAATGTAACCCTTTTGTTAATTACAATAAAAATATATAAAAAAATATATGAAAGAAGAGGTAGCTGGAAGAGTGCTTGGGGAAGTGGTGCTGTGCTTTTATTAACAACTTTGTTCTTCATTGAAGACTATCACTAACCACTTGTTAGATTATTGTTAATATGTGTAAAACAAAGCATCTGGTATAGAGATTTGACAGTACCAAGGCTAGCACTTGAACTATAGGATTAGTAATTTAATCTGATATCTTTGGTGTGTTGTATGGCGAGAAAACAGAAAAGCCACATTTTGAGAGGTGAAATCTTGGAGTCGTTATTAAAAAGCTAGCAACTTCATGGTGAACTCCTGTTTCAAAGACCAGCAGCCAGCAAATACTCCTACCACTGTTAGGGAACTGAGCCATGAGGGCCGGAGGGCCAGAGGGGAAAGAAAGAGCAAGAACAAGGTCACAAGAAACCTGAATCCCAGGCATTGGGCTGACAGGATATGTAACTTATCAGCCAGGTGCCTGCCCCTACCTCCAGAGATTCAGACAAGCCCATCTCCTGGGACGCAGGAGATTCCCCACACCCTGAAGCCAAGATACCAGATCCCACCATCCACCATGTAGCCGAGCTGGCACCATCCAAACCCGATCTTTCCACTTTAGCATTATTTACAAGATACTGTATAAATGTACTAATTACTATTCTAATATACTTGATTGCTTTTTTTATTTTATTGGGATAATGTACAGAGGGGTTACAGATGGTAGGTGCATTACTTCTCACACATTGAGTCCCCTTCTCATGTTTTTGTCCCCATTTCACACCCCACCCCCTCCCAATCATCTTGTTTTCCCCACTTCCCTTCCCTATTTCAAATAAACAAATAAACATATATATAATATACTAGGTAACAAAGTCAGATACAGTAAGAGTATGAGATTAACCAAAGGGCAACAAAAGAGAAGAGAAATAATGGAGTACATTAAGAACAGCAACATATTTTATATGTAAGGAAACTAAAGTATCCGGAAAAATGCCTACTTTTCCAACATTTTATAGTTAGTAGAACTGGGATATGAACCTACAATGCTACATTGTAGTAAATTTATAAGCACAGTGGAATAATCATTTAAGGAAGGCATGTACTTGATAAAGTACCAAAATCACTCATTATGAATCCTCCGTTGAATTTTAAAACAAAGTAAATGATAAATAAGGTATTTTTTAATACCACTGTTAAGTGGTATACCTGTTAAAAGACATTTGGGGTTTGCCCATTTATAAGCTACTACAAATAAAATACCGATGTTCCTTAGTGCAGGAGAATATGCTTAAATATAAATGTTTGTTGCTATGGAGTAAAAGCCTAAGAGTGTAATTGTTTTATGGTAAGTTTTGTAAGAAAGTGGCACAATCAAGCAGCTTCAGTATTCAGTCTTTCCATGAGCAAAAAGGGATATGTCTGTTTCTCCACATTCAGTCCAACATCTTTTTGTGTTATTTTGGTTTTAATGTAGTTATTCTGTCACTAGTGTGCTAGCCCATAATTACTTTTTATTTACAAAGATGCTTAACTAATAAGGCTAAGCACCTTTTATTAATTTAGAGCTAATCTATATTTTTCCTTAGGTGCGCTATATCTTTATGTCTTTTTTTTCTTTTTTCATTTTAGATTGTAATTAATAGAAGGATTACATTATATTCTCCAGTTAGAAGGTGCATTACTTTACATACACTGATATCCCTTCTCATGTTTTTTCCTCATTTTCCTCCCCTACCCTCTCCCCTTATCTTGTTTTTCCCCCTTCCCTATTCTATTTCAAATAAGCAAATAAACACATATACATTATACCTAATATATTATGTATTTTCTTTCTGAATATTTTATTGTTTTATATATTTTGCCTATTGTATATTTTATTTATTGTATTTTCAATATTTCTATCTTCTCTCATATTTTTACATTTCTCTTTTTCTAAGACCAGAGTCTCCTGGTAACAAACATTCTAAATTTGATATGATCCATTTTGTTAGTATCATAGATTATTATTAATAGTTTATTATATTTTATAGATAATGTATTTCGTGTTCTACTTCAAAGATTGAGACCTTAATCATTTCCTATGTTCTATAGTTCCATGTTTCATGGAAATACATATTCCATGTATAAATGCTCATAAAATTATCTAAAAACTGAGGCAGAAGTTTGAGGCTGATGTTTTGATTGTTTTCACCTAGGCAAGAAGCAGAAAAAATAAACTTAATTGCTGAAGAAGTATCCAGATCCACACTTGTATATGCTTTATATGCTTATAAAGATACCCATTGAACCCATTTGTATATGGTTATTTGTGATTTCTGTTGCTCACATTTTGCCATGATTTTTCACATCTTTTTTCACTTCCCAAATTACATTTTTCCAAATGCTATCGAAGATAAGATTATCTATGTGTAAGAATGTCAATAGCATAGGCAAATCCCTGTTGTGACAGAAACTTCCTCAATTCCATTCATAAATGTCAGAAGTAATACCTTTATCAAATCTTTTAATCCATGAGAACTTGAATACATGTGCATTGACTTGCATTTACTTATTCGTTTTCTCATATATGTATTTTAAAAGTTTAAGACTCATATCCTAAACTTACTTTCACAGTTAAGGAATTCATTCTTTGAGGGCCTAAGGTAGGTAAGTTGTTAATTGCATTGTTTTCATTTCTTTGTGGGGAATTTGCTGGCCAAAAACTGTATGTGTGATTTTATTTTTCTTATTTAGCTCTACCATATTCAATTACAAAGGCTTTACCTGGAAAGTTGCTTCCCAAAGCCAGACTTGATGTTCAGCCAAACTATGTAGTCTGTAGAGCTGAAATCAAGAACTCAAGGCAACTAAGCCAAACAGATTAGTATGCATATTTGCATTCCTGAATCTGAAGTTCTTTCAGTTCTTTGTTAGGCGATCCCTGGAGTGTAAACTTTTTTTCAAGTGCCTCTATTGATGCCTTCATATTGCAAGAGGACTAAAAAACAGATGAATATTCAGTAATTTTCCACTCAGTACTACCTCTTTCTCTTCCTTCTATTTAAGTTTTGTAAAAGCTAAGACCTGTTGTCTTGAACTCTTCCCACAATGAAGCAACCCTCACATCTGTATCTTTTCCATCTCTCTCTTGACTTGTGCGTAAGAGGTAAGGATTATAGGACACAGAAGATGGCACTTGTTTCAAAACATTATGAAAGGCTTCATTAACATATTTAATCATAATTTTAATTTGTCGCAGTGACTTCTGACAATTCTCTGTAGCTCAGCTAAACGCTTAATAATATATACATATATATATATATATATATATATACATTTCTTGTTAGTCTATAGAACTCACTGGATTTTTTTTAAGTCTTGGGATTCTTCTCTATCTGGTAAGCTTTATGAATAGATGTAATGGTTGTGTGATTTTTTCATATTTTTTGAAAATTTCTATGTAGACAGGAACATCATTTGCCAATAGGTATCTTTTCCTCCTTTTTTCCCTCAGATATATGATGTAATTTTCCTTGTCACATTAGACTGGCTAGAAAAGTTTCATGTTAGAAATAAGATGAAATAGGAAAAGCAATCCCATTTGTAATCGCCTCAAAAAATAAAATATGGTGAAATTAATGTACCCAAGAGTATGAAGGTGCTCTACAGTGAAAACTAAAAATTTGAAAATGAAAATGAAGGCTATGGAAATAAAAAATGCTCCTATGGTCCAGGACTGGAAGAATTAATATTGTGAAAATGACAGTGCTACCCAAAGTAATTTATATGTTCATTTCAACACCCATCAAAGTCCCAACAATATTCTTCAAGAAAATAGAGAAAGAAATTTGAAAATTCACATGGATAACAAAAGACTCCAAACAGCAAAAACAAATCTTAGTGGGTAGAACAGTGTTGGAGGAATAACTCTACTCTACTACATGGACATAATTCTGGAACCAAAATATTACCAAGGGATAATTTAAAACATAACCTTAAAAGTGAGGGAAGAGTAGGATGAGATGAATGGGTGAGAATGTTAGTAGAGATTGTGTTCATAAACTGCTCTGTAAAATGTCAGCTCCTTTGTATAACTACTTTAAGAATCTAAAAATATTTTTTAAAGTAGTTAATAGCAGTGGCTGTGTTCATTTTTGGCTCAACATAGAGACAGCTGAAATACAATAATTAAATGTTTCTAAACTCAACTGTTTGTACATTGCTGGATTAAATTTACAAATGTTTTTGAATTTTTCTAAATTCAAAATTGTTTTAGCATTTTTTCTAAATTCATGATATATCAATATGTGTATGTGTGTGAGATAGAGAGAGAGAGAGAGAGTGAGAGAGAGAGACAGAGACAGAGACAGAGACAGAGAGATAGAAAGAGAGTGACAGGTTTTTTTTTTTTTTTTTTTTTTTTTTTTTGCCAGTCCTGGGCTTGAGCACAGGGCCTGAGCACTGTCCTTGGACTTTCTCAAGGCTAGAGCTCTACCACTTGAGCCTCAGCACCACTTCCGGCTTTTTCTAAGTATGTGGTACCGAGGAATTGAACCCGGGTCTTCATGCATGCTAGGCAAGCACTTTAACCACTAGGCCAAACTCCCGGCCCCAGAGTGACAGTTTTCTAATTCGGAAACTGTTTTAGTGACTTCAGTCAATTTGGAAATTATTTCTCTTTTTCTGTTTTATGAAGAGACACTGTATAAATTTGACATTCTGTATAATTTTGCTGTTTGCTAAAGTCATTTTTTCTCTTTTGAAAGATTTATTATGTTTATGTAATTTATAATTTAAGTAATTATTTACTTATTAAGACATATATGTATATGTTACTTTGTTAATTTGAAATAGAGAAGGGAAGGGGAAAAAAGATGATTGGGGAGGAGGGAAGGTGGGACAAAAACCTGGGAAGGGGTATCAGTATTCAAGAAATAATGTACCCACTACCTGATTAATGTAACTCTAACTTCTCTATATATCACCTTGGGAATAAAATACAAAAGAAAATGACAAGTCAGATTGCATTCAATATTTATTTACTGGTTTCTCTTTTACTCATTTCCTGCCTTCCTATCAGTTTCTTTAGATAGTTCTTTATTTTTATGATTTGTTACTAAAGATGAAATTCAGGACTTAGAGTATCCTAGGCAAATACTTTCCCTAGGTGTGTCCTAAGGTGAGACACATCTTAACCCTTTGGTTTGTATTTTGTTGGTGTTGCTTTGTTTTGTTTTGTTTTTGAATAGGGTCTCTAACTGCCTTAGCATACCTCCATCTCATAGTCATCTTGATCCTTAGTACATAAGATGAAAGGCTTACATGCCCAAGGACTGGTTTAAATGGAAAATTTATGAAAATTATGCTACTTTAATGCATTATTTTAATACCTAGTGTTTGCTTTTGCTCTTTAGAGAATATTTTAATTTAAACTTCAGACACCAGTTGGGTGTACAAAACTCTTACAATGTATTCATGCATACTTTGGCCAGTTCCAGTGTTCTGTTTGTCCACACATATATGCCCTGTGCTTTCAAGGTATCTTATATTTTTAGCTGTGTTACTTCTTGTCTATTTAGAGACACTATTTATATCACTCATTAAAGGATAGATTCTTAAGTGTAAATCTATTCTATATTTTTTGTCTGAATATCAATTTACCATTCCTGAGAAATTTGGAAAAAAATATTCCTGGTTGGGGCCGGAGTTTGGCCTAGCATGCACAAACGCCTGGGTTCGATTACTTGGTACC